>NC_064618.1:634367862-634992862 GCF_023898315.1 Schistocerca nitens | reverse complement strand
CACTGATGATGCCTTGCAGAAAATAAAGGCGAAACGCGTATGGCACTAAAATTGTGTTTTATTCAGTTGCTGTCAGACGGTCCATAAGTGAAAATTATCAATATACCGTAGTATTACGCGCAACTGAGGAGGACAGGACCACAAAACGTTGAAGATGGTCTAAACAAGGGCGATGTACTTGAGGACAATATTGTGGAAATGGAAGAGGATGTAGATGAAATGGGAGATACGATACTGCGTGAAGAGTTTGACAGAACACTGAAAGACCTGAGTCGAAACAAGGCCCCCGGAGTAGAAAACATTCCATTGGAACTACTGACGGCCTTGGGAGAGCCAGTCCTGGCAAAACTCTACCATCTGGTGAGCAAGATGTATGAAACAGGCGAAATACCCTCAGACTTCAAGAAGAATATAATAATTCCAATCCCAAAGAAAGCAGGTGTTGACAGATGTGAGAATTACCGAACAATCAGTTTAATAAGCCACAGCTGCAAAATACTAACACGAATTCTTTACAGACGAATGGAAAAACTAGTAGAAGCCGACCTCGGGGAAGATCAAATTGGGTTCCGTAGAAATACTGGAACACGTGAGGCAATACTGACCTTACGACTTATCTTAGAAGAAAGATTAAGGAAAGGCAAACCTACGTTTCTAGCATTTGTGGACTTAGAGAAAGCTTTTGACAATGTTGACTGGAATACTCTCTTTCAAATTCTAAAGGTGGCAGGGGTAAAATACAGGGAGCGAAAGGCTATTTACAATTTGTACAGAAACCAGATGGCAGTTATAAGAGTCGAGGGACATGAAAGGGAAGCAGCGGTTGGGAAGGGAGTAAAAAAATGGTTCAAATGGCTCTGAGCACTATGGGACTCAACTGCTTTGGTCATAAGTCCCCTAGAACTTAGAACTACTTAAACCTAACCAACCTAAGGACAGCACACAACACCCAGCCATCACGAGGCAGAGAAAATCCCTGACCCCGCCGGGAATCGAACCCGGGAACCCGGGCGTGGGAAGCGAGAACGCTACCGCACGACCACGAGATGCGGGCGGGGGAAGGGAGTAAGACAGGGTTGTAGCCTCTCCCCGATGTTATTAAAAAAAAAAAAAATGGTTCAAATGGCTCTGAGCACTATGGGACTCAACTGCTGAGGTCATTAGTCCCCTAGAACTTAGAACTAGTTAAACCTAACTAACCTAAGGACATCACACACATCCATGCCCGAGGCAGGATTCGAACCTGCGACCGTAGCGGTCTCGCGGTTCCACACTGCAGCGCCAGAACCGCGCGGCCACTTCGGCCGGCCGATGTTATTCAATCTGTATATTGAGCAAGCAGTAAAGGAAACAAAAGAAAAATTCGGAGTAGGTATTAAAATCCATGGAGAAGAAATAAAAACTTTGAGGTTCGCCGATGACATTGTAATTCTGTCAGAGACAGCAAAGGACTTGGAAGAGCAGTTGAACGGAATGGATGGTGTCTTGAAGGGAGGATATAAGATGAACATCAACAAAAGCAAAACGAGGATAATGGAATGTAGTCGAATTAAGTCGGGTGATGTTGAGGGTATTAGATTAGGAAATGAGACACTTAAAGTAGTAAAGGAGTTTTGCTATTTGGGGAGCAAAATAACTGATGATGGTCGAAGTATAGAGGATATAAAATGTAGACTGGCAATGGCAAGGAAAGCGTTTCTGAAGAAGAAAAATTTGTTAACATCGAGTATAGATTTAAGTGTCAGGAAGTCATTTCTGAAAGTATTTGTATCAAGTGTAGCCATGTATGGAAGTGAAACATGGAGGTAAATAGTTTGGGCAAGAAGAGAAGCCGGCCGAAGTGGCCGTGCGGTTAAAGGCGCTGCAGTCTGGAACCGCAAGACCGCTACGGTCGCAGGTTCGAATCCTGCCTCGGGCATGGATGTTTGTGATGTCCTTAGGTTAGTTAGGTTTAACTAGTTCTAAGTTCTAGGGGACTAATGACCTCAGCAGTTGAGTCCCATAGTGCTCAGAGCCATTTGAACCAAGAAGAGAATCGAAGCTTTCGAAATGTGGTGCTACAGAAGAATGCTGAAGATTAGATGGGTAGATCACATAACTAATGAGGAGGTACTGAATAGGATTGGGGAGAAGAGGAGTTTGTGGCACAACTTGACCAGAAGAAGGGATCGGTTGGTAGGACATGTTCTGAGGCATCAAGGGATCACCAATTAAAGAAAACAGTAGAGAACTTCTTGAAAGACTAAAAAACTGGTGCGGAGAAAACGAACTGACGATACCAGCCCACAAAGCAATTTGTATGAACTAAAAGGAACATTATCAAGAACGAGAAATCCCACAGTCAGAATAAATGACCAACCTATGAAAAGAATAGAAGTATGTAGGTACCTTGGAATTAACATCGACGAAAAGCAAAACTTTCATGCACATGTGGAAATCGTCTGCCAGAGAGACATTCAAATGCTAAATAAAATGGCAACAATTGACCAAAGAAGTTTTCAGTTGCCACTAAGGCCAATAAGTACATATCAAAACGTAATCTTCTTACTTGCTATTGTGAGCCCATAGAGTCAGAAACGTAAGGACAGCACATCTTCTACGGCGAGCACACTCCTGTGTCTGATAGGCGCGTATAGAACGACACCGACTGAGGCGCTGCTGGTAATATTAAGCTTGCTACCAATAGACCTACCAGTAACAACGAGTGACGCACAATAGTGGTTCAAAAAACGCGAGCATGATAAGGTAAAGGAGACACTGGGCACAAGAGCCGTATCGAATAAGGAAATAAATGCATGCATCGATAGATAAAGGCAAGAAATCTGGATTAGGGTAGAAACAGGTAGGAGAACCTGCCAGTTCCTTCCTAACATAAAAGAAAGAGCAAGAATGACATACTTCCTTCCAACTAAGGGAGCTACAGACTGCCTCCTGGGACATGGTCCGTATCCCAGTGCACCACAAGCACTTATGGATGTGGAGCACTCGACACTCCAGATCACATCATCTGGGAACGCATTTGGAAATGCAACCGTCTATAGCATAATAAGGAATGAGAAACTGTGGCATAAGCTGAAATAGCTCACAGCTGAGGTATCAGGTTATGAACTGCAAACCTACATGGCTGAAAGACACCAAGAACAGGCCCTACATCGTGATAACGAGACGCGCCACGGCAGAACACCCACCTACAACAATCTTCTGGAAGCAGTGAGGAGACGAGCCTCTGGGAGGACCAGGAAGGACTTCCTGAGACTCTGACAGCCATCTCCCAGTCTCTACACCTTGGGTGGCGCTGCAGCGCAGCCCCCTGAATCCGGAGTTGCACCTCATAGCGCCAGGGGCTAACCATCCAGACAAATGAGAGATCCAGCTTGGTTCTAATACCAATTACAGTAGTGGAGTGTAGCGTTGTGTAGTGTAGTGCTGTTTTCAAATGGTTCAAATGGCCCTAAGCACTTTGGGATTTCACATCTGAGGTCAGAAGTCCCCAAGACTTAGAACTACTTAAACCTAACTAACCTAAAGACATCACGTACATCCATGCCCGAGGCAGGATTCGAACCAGCGAGCGTAGCAGCAGCGCGGTTCCGGACTGAAGCGCCTAGAACCGCTCGTTCACAGCGGCCGGCCGTAGTGCTGTGCAGTGTAGTATAAATTTCCTTTACTTCACGTCTATGGTCCCAAATTTTTTGTCGTCAGACTACCGGTTTCGGTCTATAATGACCATCTTCAGATCTGTTTTATAGTACACGTGACATAAAGGAAATTTAATCTATATTTGAGTCACTGTTCAGTTTGCGACCATGTCGCAGCTTGTGAAGAGAGTGCATTGCAAAGGTGTTGTAGCTGAATAGTCCATAATTATAAATTACAAAGTTTGTGATCTGCCAATGCCGCATAGTGTAATAAACCAGCATTGTGTGGCTTCTGGATTTCGGAAGAGCAGATATCTGTGTGCCACATGGCCAAATGGTAGTATGCAGACTTTTTACTTAGTCGTTATTGTTTTTATTGGTTCAAATGGCTCTGAGCACTATGGGACTTAACATCTATGGTCATCAGTCCCCTAGAACTTAGAACTACTTAAACCTAACTAACCTAAGGACAGCACACAACAACCAGCCGTCACGAGGCAGAGAAAATCCCTGACCCCGCCGGGAATCGAACCCGGGCGTGGGAAGCGAGAACGCTACCGCACGACCACGAGATGCAGGCTATTGTTTTTATTGTTTTAATGTGATTATTCTAGGTAGATTGCCCCCCCCCCCCATTAAATAGCATAATGCTTAGTTATTACTAACATATTTGAAATCATGTTAAAGTATTATGTGCTTTATGCATGCCAATTCATGTGCAAGGTTCGGTCTGTTCTTTTATGTAGATAACAGACTAAAAGAAACTTCCTGGGAGATTAAAACTGTGTGCCCGACCGAGACTCGAACTCGGGACCTTTGCCTTCGCGGGCAAGTGCTCTACCAACTGAGCTACCGAAGCACGACTCACGCCCGGTACTCACAGCTTTACTTCTGCCAGTACCTCGTCTCCTACCTTCCAAACTTTACAGAAGCTCTCCTGCGAACCTTGCAGAACTAGCACTCCTGAAAGAAAGGATACTGCGGAGACATGGCTTAGCCACAGCCTGGGGGATGTTTCCAGAATGGAAGCTGTGAGGACCGGACGTGAGTCGTGCTTCGGTAGCTCAGATGGTAGAGCACTTGCCCGCGAAAGGCAAAGGTCCCGAGTTCGAGTCTCGGTCGGGCACACAGTTTTAATCTGCCAGGAAGTTTCATATTAGCGCACACTCCGCTGCAGAGTGAAAATCTCATTCTAGACTAAAAGAAAATAGTAAATAAATAATAATATCGAGAGCCAGCATGCATTTAAATGCGCAGTCAAGAATTATTAAACTCGTCTGAAATAGTACTGTACCCTTCGGGAGACGGCTGGCACTCGTGTAAGACCTGCAGAGTCACGTGCTGTGACGTACGCGCCAAGGCCATGTTCCCTCCGTGGGCCTCTTAGGTTCGGCTGTGGTGTCAAGTCGCAGCTTGTTACTGCGCACACACCTCGCGGTCCCTACCGTGTATTCTAGTAACCTTGTCTAGCGTAGCAGCACGTAGTATACGGGGGGTACTGACCGGCAGCGAGACTGGTGGCGTAGTAGCCGGGATCGGCGGGCCGCAGCGCGAACCTGGAGGGTGGCGCCTCCGGGAAGCGGTAGGTGAACTGCTGCTTCTGGCGCTCCTTCTCCTGCTGCTGCATCAGCAGAGCCTCCTGCCGCTGCTGCTGCTGGAGGCGCGCCGTCTCGGCCGCCATCTGCTTCAGCTTCTCCAGGCTCACCAGCCGGTCGATCTCGCTCTCCTCGGGAAGCACGTCTGCAACACCACACACACTCGTCACGCACCCAGTCGCACACAACCGTATAGCTGTGTTGTTTGAAAATTCATTAACCCGCATACGGTCTTCACAGAACAATTTTTCAGCTTCACATACTCTTATTTAGCAATATTTATTGACACAACGCGTTTCGGCAGCGTACTGACATCATCAGGTGCTTTACAGTTACATACAGTTTTATTTTCAACTACAGATTCATGTGAAATCTGATAAGGTGTATTTGCTGCATGTGGCGAAATTTGTCCACGTCGAGAAAGATTTAATTACTTTAGTGTACACCACTAAGTATGCTGTATCTTCAAAAATCTCAGTGAAGTCTTGATGCACATTTTTGCTGAACCTATCCTTGCCTGTCACAAAGAACAGAACAAACACAACACCATCACTTTCAGTTAAAATCACATACAATCATTTTTATGGTAATGAAATCACATGCTTTGGAACCTGCTAGAGAAATCTTTCTGAGACCATTACCGCTGAGTGGCATCAGATATTAGCTGGTGCCCGGCTCCCTCTCCCATTGGCCGTTATCAAAATTAGTGTCTAACTTTACTTTAGAATGAACAAAAATTCTTTGGTCGTTTTTATTTTAAAAGTGACAAAAGATATATGATGTTTAGTTGTAGTATTGGTAGGGGTTTTATTAAACAAAGAACTAATGAGTCAGTGAGAGAATTGGCACTGATTACTTCTATCAACCTTTTATTACAGAATGATGAAGCACTTCTCAGTGTATCCCAAGTGTTATTACAACTCATTCTCAGAATGAAAGTTGACTCTCCAAACACTTGTCACAGAAACATGCTTCCTCTTTCTCTGCCTCGTGATGACTGGGTGTTGTGTGATGTCCTTAGGTTAGTTAGGTTTAAGTAGTTCTAAGTTCTAGGGGACTGCTGTCCATAGATGTTACGTCCCATAGTGCTCAGAGCCATTTGAACCATTTTTTTGCTTCCTGTGCAGTACAGTACTTGCTTCACCACACTCTGCACCCCATGCTGCCAATTCCTTCTGTCTGATCATTGTGATTATTATAATTATTATTATTATTACTATTATTATTATTATTATTATTATACTGAGTTGAGCCTACAGCAACGTAGCAGCCGTTACATAGATACTCTTCTACAGCGCTGCCCAATTGTTCGTTTATCTGTGACGAAGTGAACAATGAATCACTATCAGGTCCATTGCGGGAACTACCTACAATTCGGTGAAGGTATTTCTCATGTGACATTTAAGCATATATGTCTCAATTTTACTGTCGTAAATGTATGGTAGGAAATACAGAATATGTGTGTAGCGAGTCGATTATGCGAGAAAGATGTTGTTCAGACATTCGTTTCACAAGCTGTAACCTCCACGGCAATGAGTGACGTGTCAATGCTACTTGGAAAAGTTGTAAGTATTGGTAAGTGAAACACAAAAGACCCCTTTTTTTACCTCTCGGAAAATTTCATTTTACCTATTGTTGTTGTTGTTGTGGTCTTCAGTCCTGAGACTGGTTTGATGCAGCTCTCCAAGCTACTCTATCCTGTGCAAGCTTCTTCATCTCCCAGTACCTACTGCAACCTACATCCTTCTGAATCTGCTTAGTGTATTCATCTCTTGGTCTCCCTCTACGATTT
Source organism: Schistocerca nitens (assembly GCF_023898315.1). Taxonomy (NCBI): domain Eukaryota; kingdom Metazoa; phylum Arthropoda; class Insecta; order Orthoptera; family Acrididae; genus Schistocerca; species Schistocerca nitens. Next base: position 634,985,837 of record NC_064618.1, on the reverse strand, counting down.
TTACCCTCCACGCTGCCCTCCAATGCTAAATTTGTGATCCCTTGATGCCTCAGGACATATCCTACCAACCGATCCCTTCTTCTAGTCAAGTTGTGCCACAAACTTCTCTTCTCCCCAATCCTATTCAATACCTCCTCATTAGTTACGTGATCTATCCACCTTATCTTCAGCATTCTTCTGTAGCACCACATTTCGAAAGCTTCTATTCTCTTCTTGTCCAAACTGGTTATCGTCCATGTTTCACTTCCATACATGGCTACACTCCATACAAATACTTTCAGAAACGACTTCCTGACACTTAAATCTATACTCGATGTTAACAAATTTCTCTTCTTCAGAAACGATTTCCTTGCCATTGCCAGTCTACATTTTATATCCTCTCTACTTCGACTATCATCAGTTATTTTACTCCCTAAGTAGCAAAACTTCTTTACTACATTAAGTGTCTCATTTCCTAATCTAATCCCCTCAGCATCACCCGATTTAATTTGACTACATTCCATTATCCTCGCTTTGCTTTTGTTGATGTTCATCTTATATCCTCCTTTCAAGACACTGTCCATTCCGTTCAACTGCTCTTCCAAGTCCTTTGCTGTCTCTGACATAATTACAATGTCATCGGCGAACCTCAAAGTTTTTACTTCTTCTCCATGAATTTTAATACCTACTCCGAATTTTTCTTTTGTTTCCTTTACTGCTTGCACAATATACAGATTGAATAACATCGGGGAGAGGCTACAACCCTGTCTCACTCCTTTCCCAACCACTGCTTCCCTTTCATGCCCCTCGACTCTTATAACTGCCATCTGGTTTCTGTACAAATTGTAAATAGCCTTTCGCTCCCTGTATTTCACCCCTGCCACCTTTAGAATTTGAAAGAGAGTATTCCAATTAACGTTGTCAAAAGCTTTCTCTAAGTCTACAAATGCTAGAAACGTAGGTTTGCCTTTTCTTAATCTTTCTTCTAAGATAAGTCGTAAGGTTAGTATTGCCTCACGTGTTCCAACATTTCTACGGAATCCAAACTGATCTTCCCCGAGGTCCGCTTCTACCAGTTTTTCCATTCGTCTGTAAAGAATTCGCGTTAGTATTTTGCATCTGTGACTTATTAAACTGATAGTTCGGTAATTCTCACATCTGTCAACACCTGCTTTCTTTGGGATTGGAATTATTATATTCTTCTTGAAGTCTGTGGGTATTTCGCCTGTCTCATACATCTTGCTCACCAGATGGTAGAGTTTTGTCATGACTGGTTCTCCCAAGGCCATCAGTAGTTCTAATGGAATGTTGTCTACTCCCGGGGCCTTGTTTCGACTCAGGTCTTTCAGTGCTCTGTCAAACTCTTCACGCAGTATCTTATCTCCCATTTCATCTTCATCTACATCCTCTTCCATTTCCATAATATTGTCCTCAAGTACATCGCCCTCTATATACTCCTTCCACCTTTCTGCTTTCCCTTCTTTGCTTAGAACTGGGTTGCCATCTGAGCTCTTGATATTCATACAAGTGGTTCTCTTCTCTCCAAAGGTCTCTCTCATTTTCCTGTAGGCAGTATTTATCTTACCCCTAGTGAGACAAGCCTCTACATCCTTACATTTGTCCTCTAGCCATCCCTGCTTAGCCATTTTGCACTTCCTGTCGATCTCATTTTTGAGACGTTTGTATTCCTTTTTGCCTGCTTCATTTACTGCATTTTTATATTTTCTCCTTTCATCAGTTAAATTCAATATTTCTTCTGTTACCCAAGGATTTCTATTAGCCCTCGTCTTTTTACCTACTTGATCCTCTGCTGCCTTCACTACTTCATCCCTCAGAGCTACCCATTCTTCTTCTACTGTATTTCTTTCCCTCATTCCTGTCAATTGTTCCCTTATGCTCTTCCTGAAACTCTCTACAACCTCTGGTTTTTTCAGTTTATCCAGGTCCCATCTCCTTAAATTCCCACCTCTTTGCAGTTTCTTCAGTTTCAATCTGCAGTTCATAACCAATAGATTGTGGTCAGAATCCACATCTGCCCCTGGAAATGTCTTACAATTTAAAACCTGGTTCCTAAATCTCTGTCTTACCATCATATAATCTATCTGATACCTTTCTTCCAGGTATACAACCTTCTTTTATGATTCTTGAACCAAGTGTTAGCTATGATTAAGTTATGCTCTGTGCAAAATTCTACAAGGCGGCTTCCTCTTTCATTTCTTCCCCCCAATCCATATTCACCTACTATGTTTCCTTCTCTTCCTTTTCCTACTGACGAATTCCAGTCACCCATGACTATTAAATTTTCGTCTCCCTTCACTACCTGAATAATTTCTTTTATCTAGTCATACATTTCATCAATTTCTTCATCATCTGCAGAGCTAGTTGGCATATAAACTTGTACTACTGTAGTAGGCATGGGCTTTGTGTCTATCTTGGCCACAATAATGCGTTCACTATGCTGTTTGTAGCAGCTAACCCGCACTCCTATTTTTTTATTCATTATTAAACCTACTCCTGCATTACCCCTATTTGATTTTGTATTTATAACCCTGTAATCACCTGACCAAAAGTCTTGCTCCTCCTGCCACCGAACTTCACTAATTCCCACTATATCCAACTTTAACCTATCCATTTCCCTTTTTAAATTTTCTAACCTACCTGCCCGATTAAGGGATCTGACATTCCACGCTCCGATCCGTAGAATGCCAGTTTTCTTTCTCCTGATAACGACGTCCTCTTGAGTAGTCCCCGCCCGGAGATCCGAATGGGGGACTATTTTACCTCCGGAATATTTTACCCAAGAGGACGCCATCATCATTTAATCATACAGTAAAGCTGCATGTCCTCGGGAAAATTTACGGCTGTAGTTTCCCCTTGCTTTCAGCCGTTCGCAGTACCAGCACATCAAGGCCGTTTTGGTTAATGTTACAAGGCCGGATCAGTCAATCATCCAGACTGTTGCCCCTGCAACTACTGAAAAGGCTGCTGCCCCTTTACCTATTACGGGTGTAATTACCCCCAGGTTGGGAACGACTGTACTATAGGTTGTTAATATTCGTAATCACGAGAACAATGGCATTGTGGACGGCATACTGTAGCTGGTCATAAAACTGTGACAATATAGTTTTCGTAGATGGCAGTAACCCATAATTATTAACAAAACACCAGAAATCCTGGTAGAGAGCAAATTAAAACCTCAGAGCGTTTACAATTCAACTGGTCAGTAAGCAATAAATTAACGCCGAACATAGACAAAACAAATAACTTTAATTACAGTTTTAAGGAGGAAAATAAATGTTTCATATTAAATCTCGATTATAGTTCCACAGATTGTATAACGAAGGCGTGTAAACATTGTGGGCCACCAAAAACTGTCGAATGCCTCTGACTTGTCTATTAGTAATGCTATTACGTATTTAATTTCTGTTGCGTTTACTATTCGAGTAGCCTCATTAACCGCTTCATGTACGGATGTACCAGGTGATGAAAAAGATCTCGAAAATTGTCACAGTCATGAAGCATAGACACAGAAAAGTTACAAAGCACATGAAATATTATAAAATTTTTGTTACCATTTGAAATGCGGCTGCCTAGATTTTGGCAGACTCGTTTCATTAGATGGAAGATCAATACGCCAATTCCTTCTGAAAGAGTAGGAGCTTGTATGAATAACGAAATTACTGGTATCTGTAAGTAGACGGAATTCTTATCCCGCCTTTTATGATCTTAATAGATAGCAACAGAAATCAGTAAACAACCTTGAGAATTCCGCCACTTGTACTGGATTAAAAGAAAGCGGGAGAGATCCTTCGTTCTGTAGGTAGACAGAAATATTGTTAGCCAGAGAAGTCAAGCGGTTTTAGTTGAATAGCACAGGTTGGTAAATGTCACGTGGGATAGGGTGGATATTCAAAAGTCTGGTGCGCTGCGGGGAGCATGGACACCCGTGGTTACGAAAGAAACAGGTCTCTCTCTCTCGAGATCGGTCCAGCAGCGTTGTGAATTCAGGGTGCTAGAATGTGAGGCTAAATAGCTGCAGTTAACGATTTGCTTGTCTTTTCCGGATGACAGTTGGTCAAACTAGGCTATTATGTTATTTTTCTTCTTGTTGCGATTTTAAGATGCGATCATAAGATGGGTCTTTGTGATTATTTGCACGTGTGGTTAGGAGACTTTTGTGATGGGTTGTGGTATCACTCAGGGTAGTACGGTGTTGTGCTTTCCGTATGTTCGTTTGAATAATGTTCATGTAACATTTAGATGACTTGCGGTCTTAATTTTTGCATTTTTTAACCGATCTGTATTTGTTTATTGTTTCCATGTACTGCTAATGAGTGTTCGCACGGCCTTAAATTAACCCACTGTGTACCATTTCATATTAATCATACCAATAAAGTTCTTTAACTTTTTCAATGAGGTGTGGAAGTAATTTTTCATATTTAACTATTTCCTCTTTGTGATTGCCTACACGTGCCACTAGACAACATCCTATGTCATTTACGTCGAGTACGTCCTGTACGATGTTCTCTGATTAATTAAAGTGAATCAAACCGACATCTAAATTCCAGAATGCCCGTGAAAGGCAAAGGTCCCGAGTTTGAGTCTCGTTCCGGCACACAGTTTTAATCTGCCAGAAAGTTTCAGTTTGATATCTAAATTGTTTCCCTTTTCTTTGTGAATGATTTCTAAACAAATTCTAAGACAAAGAAAAAAGACGAGTCTCTCCACGAAGGAATTACCCTGGGATAGATAGCTGCGATGTACGTTTACAGACAAATAAATCGTCACAATTCAGAAAAATTGGATGATTTATTCAACACAAAAAACTTCATAAATTGAGCAAGTCACTATCTACCTTTGCCCATTATTCAAGTAGCCGGCCGCTGTGACCGAGCGGTTCTAGGCGCTACAGTCTGGAACCGCGCGACCGCTACGGCTGCAGGTTCGAATCATGCCTCTGGTATGGATGTGTGTGATGTCCTTAGGTTAGTTAGGTTTAAGTAGTTCTAGGGGACTGATGACCTCAGATGCTAAGTCCCATAGTGCTCAGAGCCATTTGAACCATTATTCAAGTAGTTATTCGCCTTGGCATTGACTGATAGAGTTGTTGGATGTCTTGAGGGATGAAGTGCCAAATTCTATCAAACTGGCGTATTACATCGTCAAAACCCCGAGCTGACTGCGGAACCCTACCCATAATACTCCAACGTCATCAATCGGGGAGAGATCCGGCCACCTTGTTAGCCAAGACAGAGTTTTGGAAGCACGAAGAGAAGCAGTAGAAATTACCGCCGTGAGCGGGTGGGCGTTATCTTGCTGAAATGTAAGCCGAGGATGGCTTCCATGAATGGCAACGAAATAGGGCGTAGAGTATCGTTGACGTACCGCTGTGCTGTTAGGGGCCGTGGATGACAACCAAAGGGTCCTGCTATGAAATGAAATTGCAAGCCAGATCGTCACTCCTGGTTATTGTGTCGTACGGCGGGCGACTGCCGTGTTGGTATCCCACCAGTGTCCGGGGCTTCTTCAGATACGTCTTCGTCGGCCATCCGGCCTCAGCTCGGAGCGGCACTCTTCACTGAAGGCAAGTCTACTCCAGTCATTGAGATTACAGGCCGAATGTGCTCAACACCACTGCAAACAGGCTTGTTGGTGTACAGAGGTCACTGAAGCACCGGCAGCACGTTGGATCGATGACTGTGTTCAGCCATGTTCAGCCATGTTTCAACCATTCCTATGAACATAGTCGAATAGTGACATCATTCCTATTCATACGTTGAGCTCGTCGCCCGCTACTCCAATCGGCTTCTGTGAGCTCAGCTACACCTGCCTCTATCAAATGCTGGCATCTGCATATATTACCAGAATGACATTTTCACTCTGCAGCGGAGTGTGCGCTGATATGAAACTTTCTGGCAGATTAAAACTGTGTGCCGGACCGAGACAGCCGGCCGCGGTGGTCTAGCGGTTATGGCGCTGCAGTCCGGAACCGCGGGACTGCTACGGTCGCAGGTTCGAATCCTGCCTCGGGCATGGGTGTGTGTGATGTCCTTAGGTTAGTTAGGTTTAAGTAGTTCTAAGTTCTAAGGGACTTATGACCTAAGATGTTGAGTCCCATAGTGCTCAGAGCCATTTGAACCATTTGAACCGGACCGAGACAGAGTGAAACTCTCATCCTGGAAACATGCCCTAGGCTGTGGCTAAGCCATGTCTCCGCAATATCCTTTCTTTCAGGAGTGCTAGTTATGCGTGGTTCGCAGGAGAGCTTCTGTAAAGTTTGGAAAGTAGGAGACGACGTACTGGCAGAAGTAAAGCTGTGAGGATGGGGCGTGGGTCGTGCTTGGACAGCTCAGATGGTAGAGCACTTGCCCGCGAAAGGCAAAGGTCCCGAGTTCGAGTCTCGGACCGGCACACAGTTTTAATCTACCAGGAAGTTTCATCTGCACATATTGTTCACGCGGCTGCCTGTGAGGCATAGCTACTGTCCAACCGAGTAGACGGTAGGAAATTTTCAAAGGCTTTAGGCCCTCGTACTGACATGTCCCCAGTTTATTATCCTTGCCAGCTGCACGGTGAAACTGCGCTATAGCGTCACAGATTCATCCATCGGTCGCCAAAGTTTCCTATTTGCATTTACCGTCGATGCCTGTTTGAACATCAATTTGAGACCAATTTGCATAACTTCTTCGTGGTGCATCGTTTCTTTCTGTTTTTTTTCTTTTTATGTGTCTTTTGACAAAGCTACTGCTGTAAATACTTGGAAATTTAAAACTAGTTACGAAATGGAAGTGTTAAATTAACTATTTATGAATTAACGATTTAGGGAAATATGAAGGTAGGAAAGAATTCAGATTTACAAAATGCTTCCCCCGATGCTGTCCAGGAAGACGCAGAGCCTCTCGCTCCTGGACGGCCACCGTCCAATCTACTACTATTCGCCATCCGTGGGCGAGGACTTCGGCAGTACGTCAAGACTCTCGCCCTCCTACTTCAAGGTGACGTTCTGTTTTTCATCTGCGCTAGACGGCTGAGTCCGCTGTCCTCCATTTCCACTTTTTTCTTATAATTTAATATTTCTGTCTGGTGAACAATTGTCTTCCTCGACACTCTGGTGGCCATACATTTAGTCTTTACTCTATGTTGGCCTAGCTTCGCCTATTCCGCTGTCATCTGATCTGCTACAACAACAACTACTACTGTGTAGCTCATTAGTATTGCCTGTGGAGTCTTTCGCCACCTGTGTTCGTTGCTGCCAGCACTCTCGTTACTATTTAAATAGTACTCTAAATATTCTGTCTCCTCAGTGGTTGCGATCGGTCCACAAGATTGGTCTCGGTGATTGCGTCACCCAATCGTGCGAGTCACGGTACAGAAGTATATATTTTGGGGTGGTCCTCTCTGCACGAGCACAATCAGCGTCGTAGCCGAGGTCTACATACCGACAATGCATGCGGTATGGCCCGTGACCACTTAAGATATGAACCATGGCCCCGCTGGGACTGACATTTCATCCTCAACCGCTCCGTTATGCTGGGGAAGAGAATATAAACCGTAAGGACTCTTTTGCAGTTGTCCCAGTCTTTTTTCCATGACTTCCCTCTGCAGTGTTTAATCTCTCTCAAGGTATGTATTTCCTCTCCTAACAAGGGAACCTCCCCATCACACCCCCCTCAGATTTAGTTATAACTTGGCACAGTGGATAGGCCTTGATAAACTGAACACAGATCAATTGAGAAAACAGGAAGAAGTTGTGTGGAACTGTGAAAAAATAAGCAAAATATACAAACTGAGTAGTCCATGGGCTACATAGGCAACATCAAGGAGAACTTGAGCTCAGGAGCGCCGTGGTCCCGTGGTAGCGTCAGCAGCTGCAGAAGGAGAGGTCCTTGGTTCAAGTCTTCCCACGAGTGAAAATTTTACTTTCTTTATTTTTGCATAGTTATTATCTGTCCGTTCGTTCATTGACGTCTCTGTTCACTGTAATAAGTTTAGTATCTGTGTTTTGCGACCGCAACGCAAAACCGTGCGATTAGTAGACGAAAGGATGTGCCTCTCCAATCGGAACCGAAAACATTTGATCGCAAGGTCATAGGTCAACCGATTCCTCCACAGGAAAACACATCTGATATATTCTATACGACACTGGTGACGGCATGTGCGTCACATGACAGGAATATGTTGTCGACCCACCTAACTTGTACACTTGGCGAATGGATAAAAAGATTCTTCTACCTTGCCCGATTTATGTTTTCTTGTGGATGTGATAATCACTCCCAAAAAAGTGATGAAAACATAAGAGTTTGTCACATAAACTGAAAATAAAAAAATAAAGTTTTTACTCGATGGAAGATTTGAACCAAGGACCTTTCGTTCCGCAGCTGCTCACATTACCACGAGACCACGGCGCTCCCGCGTTCCCAGTGTCCTTGATGTTGCCTACCTTCCCATGAACTACTCAGTTTGTATATTTTGCTTATTTTTTCACAGTTCCACACAACTTCTTCCTGATTTCTCAATTGATCTGTGTTCAGTTTTTCAAGGCCTATCCACTGTGCCAACTTATAACTAAATCTGAGGGGGGTGCGATGGGGAGGTTCCCTTGTAAGATGTCTCTCAATGTGTCTGGTCAGTCCGTTTTCAGACAATATGCTGCCGCGCTATACTTGATAGCTATGTCTATTAGGTATATGCAATGCACCAAACACAGTTCCTCTACTGAAGTACTGCCGAAAGCCTCCGACAGCCGCAGGATCGTACTCCTCTATTCGCGTATTACCACCATGCTGTTAGCCTTGGTGCAGAGTCGATGTGCCCACACGCTGGCAGCAACAGATATTGTAGACTCGAAGAGAGCGCGTGGGGGTGGTACCTTCTCGTTACACTCCGACTTCAGGCCTACCTGTTCTCCAGACCTAAACCCCATCTAGCCCGTCTGGGATGCGCTCGGTCGGCGTATCTCTGCACGTTTTCAAACCCCTAGGACACTTCAGGAGCTCCGACAGACACTGGTGCAAGAATGGGAGGCTATACCCCAGCAGCTGCTCGACCACCTGATCCAGGGTATGCCAACCCGTTGTGCGGCCTGTGTACGTGTGCATGGTGATCATACCCCATATTGATGTCGGGGTACATGCGCAGGAAACAGTGGCGTTTTGTAGTACATGTGTTTCGGTAAGGTTTTTTCAACTTATCACCAATACCGTGGACTTACACATCTGTGTCGTGTTCGTTCCCTACGTGCCTATGCTATTAGCGTCAGTTTTATGTAGTGCCACGTTGTGTGGCACCACATTCTGCAATTACCCTTAATTTATGAGCATTAGTGTAGTTTACTTGTAGGATTCCCTTGCAAATTCTCTTTCAATGTACCGCAGAGGGCTTTATTCGCCGCAATCGTGAGTCTCTTTCTAGCACAGTAATTGCTCATGGTGTACAGTACGGCTGTCGGTTTTGCTTCAAACTACTCTCTCGGCTTGGCTGCTGTCTTACGAAGGAGGTCGCCAGCATGTGCGACTGCTGCTGCTGCACCACCGCCTCCTTTCAGTAGTCTTGGGAAGGGCTCATGTGGTTTATAATTGTCATTAACACCAATTTGTAAAAGAAATAAAAAATAACTCACTAACTGGTCACCTGAATCTTAGTCATTGAACTTTAACTGTGTGTGGAATTTGCTCAAACTGCAAGAAATCTCAAACATAACCACTTTACAAATAATTATGTCAATGTCAGTAATAAACCATGTTTAGCCTAATGGATACTGAAATAGTGAGGTTTGGAAGCAGTGCCGGGTTAAGCCAGTGCAGGGCCTGTAGCAAATGCTAAGAAGAGACTCTTGGTTTCTTCAGCCCTCAAAGTTTAGGATATAAGATAAAACAGCACTTAACTTAGGTCACAATACGAGATGTACATTTTCTTGGGTGACTGTAATCATACAAAAATTTAAAACATAAAATCTTTTCGCACCATGAGAAATTATAAACGCTACCTTAGCACTCACATTTTTATAGCAAATTTACTTCATGAAATTTGCGCAAAATAATGAAACAATAAATAAATAAGATAATGAATGATTGAAATGATACATTCAAGGATGAGCAATTAAATTTAAGAAAATAATTATATTCAAAACCAAATTAAACGAATAAAAATATAGACAACAATAATTCTGATAACAATGTAAAAAAAGTATCGTTTTGTACGTATTGAAGATGCGGCCTCTAGCTTATGAGCGATAGCCATTATGCTACGGAGCTACTGGGTAAACTCACGTTATTTTTAATGGTTTAATGTTGCACGAGACATTATTTTCACCACATTTTCAGAAACGAGGGCCGGCCACGGTGGATGGCTGCACGATGTGGCACTCATTGTTACAGCACTGTATGGTTGATTTCAAAACGTCTGTTCTGCACCTCGTAGCTCAGCGGGAAATATATATTTACTGTATTCGGAATTACATGAACTGTAACGATAACAACTTATTATCCCATTAAACTCCGATAATTTGTACGTACAGTGTTATATGCGTTCACATAGAACCTACTCGGTTTTTTAACTTTGTAGAATATATAAGCAAAACAAATAAGCTTACCTTATTTTTCGGTGCTTCTAATTTTCCTGCCACCAATTTCACAGTCACTAGAAAACATTATATTTCAGTCTCTTACTACCTTCTGCTGTTATTAAATAGCAGTACTGTGTGTTATTAGTCCACAGCGACCGGCAAAGAAATGACACAAAAGAAACGCAGGAGCCGTGAAACTACAACACGTTATACGACAATAGTTGACCAACAGGAAAGCAACCTCCACTATAGACGGCCTGAATCAAAAATATTGAAAGAAAAGTAAATACACTGTGAAGGAAGGATCGACTGTAACAGTAGAGTCACAAAAGTAAATACGGTAACCATTGGTAAACAATAGAGCCCCATTGTAATTGATCGGATTATTACGACTAGCTCGGACAATTTTACAGAAATCCCCTGAACGTTTTGCGCTGACACATAACATATGGTGTGGTCAGCGCTCACTTTCGGAAACTAGCTAAAACTGCTACTGCTCACTGTATATTTGGACACCACTGTCTTTCCGATGGACTGTAGGTGGAATAACGTTTACACATAACTGGACAGATTTCTTTACACAGAAGTGCGGGTCCCCCTAATACACAAGGCCCGCAGCATTTACTAAGCTATGGCACGTGGCTAATCAGACACTAATAAGAAGCGTTAATTAAGTGCAACAGTATAGCATAACAAATTGTTAAGTCTTATTGATAGAAACGCTCCTGATCTTAAACCTCATAAGGTTTGTCACAGCTATTCCCTCGCACACGCTTCCCACAGTTATTAAAAGTAAGCGACACTGCACCTGTACTTGTAATGGTACATTCTTATCTCTCTCGCTATTGATTTTTTCCTTTCATTAAAGCTTTTAACTTTATTTCTTTATTTATGCATAAGTTAGAACAACTTTAAAGTATGCATGTTAGCTGGAAATTGTTTCAGCTAGTGTTTGACTGATAATGTATCGAAGTCTGATTCACAACACAAATATTTATTACTTTTTTATTTTAACAAACTCTAGACGGTGAACACAAAACAAAGTCCTAATGCACTACTGGTTATTTCTCCATGTATGAGTAAATGCACCACTGTTCCACCAGTACTGTTGCCGACTTTTTACCAGTTATTCCATTGACTCCTGGTACATTAATTGTTTTTGTTGGTCACGTTCTTCTTGTGCAAATCACACCCATTTGTTTTCGACCAAAATAGTAGCATAAAGTTCCGTTTGTGTCACCTGGTGAATGCTCAGGTTAACTGGTAAACCCACACACCGTATGAACATTATTCAGTTACGCTACCACAGACGGCGCAGGTATCGATTCAAAATACATTTCGCAGCCGTACTCTCACTACCAGACGCAACATGATTTACTGAGACGTTACAGGTTCAGTGGTGACACTTCAGCAAACAGGCCCACAAATCGACCCCTGCGGGCAGCCCTTAGTGATCTCTCATCACATTGTGATCCTCTGCTCGCTGCTCGGCGACTCTGTACCTGTAGTTGTCGAGACTACTACTGTATAGGACCGATGGCAGCTGTAGATCCTAAAGGCGTACAGACACGACCGGCCACCATAAATGTCTCTGCGGTATCAATTAGTAATGCCATTGCTAACTTATTTTCTGTTCTGTTTGCTATTCGAATACGATGATTAACTGTTTTATCTATCACAAAGACGTCGTTCCTAAATCTTACCCTGTGAATTTAGAAGGCAAATCGGTCGTTGATATTTGGGTCCTGACGGAAAAATAATTGTATTTGCCACTTTCTAAGCTGTAGGCACATTTACCAGCCGGAGGACGTCTTTACAAAATTTCTTAAGATAACGGGTGATTTGCTGTGCGACCTGCTGTAACACTTATGAGTGATTTACAGCAGTATCGGGAGCCTCTCTCTTTAGCCTTTTAATGGCTTTCTCTCGTGCAAAGGGGCGGACAAAGGTGTCCGACATGTATTGTGTTTCGAGCTATGTTCGTAATTGCATGTGTTCAGGTTAATAAGTCTTGTGATCGTCGTCAGAGAGAAGCTTATACAGCAGAAATTCTACTCTGTGCCTCCATTCCTGAGTCCTTTCCCCACTGTCCTGCCTCAGTGTTGATAGTATGAGTACTAATGGCGATTTATTCTCTCAGTTCTTTTCTGCTCGGAGCAGGGCTCCCTCATCCTTTAGCTTGCCTAAACCGCTGATGTCTAACCTGTCTAACTGTCACAGCACAGCACACTGATACATGTCACGTTTATCTTTTGGAGTCCTTCCTTAGTCTATCCACCATTCCATGGTATTCTGCCTCTGAGTCTAGTGGTGGTGATTGGGATGTTGGCATTCTACACACATGTCTGCAGCTCATGGTCTCGTGGCTAGCGTTGCTGTCTCTGGATCACAGCGTCCAGGTTCGATTCCCGACTGGGCTGGGGATTTTGTCTGACTGGGGACTAGGTGTTTGTGTTGTCCTCATCATTTCATTATCATCATCATTCGTGACAGAGGCTAGAACGGACTGTGTAAAAAAAATTGGACTGTGTAAAAATTGGGACTTTGTACAGGTGCTGATGACTGTGCAGTTGAGCAAACCCACAAATCAAACATTATCATCATAATTCTACACACATGTTAGTAATTCAGTAAATACATGTGCCCTCTAGTCTGCACTATTGCCACTTTATGCAGTGGGAAGGGGAATGCTTCTTCCAACATCCTTTGTGTAGATCAAGGCACTGTTCACACGTCATCTGGATTTGCGTGTTAGAATCAATATCTGGCAGCAAATCAACCTCCCAACTGAAGATAACAGTAGAATATATGCAATTCTTTAGTTTTGCACATATTATATTAAGGTTCAAAATGGCTGTGAGCACTATGGGACTTAACTTTGGAGGTCATGAGTCCCCTAGAACTTAGAACTACTTAAACCTAACTAACCTAAAGACATCACACACATCCATGCCCGAGGCAGGATTCGAACCTTCGACCGGAGCGGTCGCGTGGTTCCAGACTGTAGCGCTAGAACCGCTCGGCCACCTCGGCTGGCTATTATATTAAGGTATAAGTTACTCATCTATAACCTTCAATCTCTTTACTTAATTTTTTACTAACAGTAGAAACATATATTAAATAATGTATCCATAACACATTTCCTGGGGTTTATTTAGGTATCTATTTTTATGTATATATAATCGACAAACTGTTGTGGTAACATGAATAACACATTTCCTGGGGTTTTTTTAGGTATCTATTTTTATGTATATATAATAGACAAACTGTCGTGGTAACATGAATAGACTGTTCTCTTTTTAAAACTTTTTTGTTTTGTTCTTTGTTAACGTTTGTCATTCTGGAAATTAATTAATTCATGTGTTTTTCCAAAAGTTTTATTCTTCTTTCTGCCTTCGCTTTTTCTTTGTGTTATATGCAAGTCTTGTTAAATTAAAAGTTCTTTTTCCAGAAATTTAATTATCAGCTGATTTTGAAATTAGGAACTGATTTCATATTGGCAGGATATGTGCCAGCTGCCTTGGTTATATGACCGATAAAAGCGAATATTATTGGTTAAAACAGTTATTTATATATTTTTTGTAGTTAAACTATAGGTTTATAAGGTGATATTTAATAGTTGACAGCTTTTTTGTGAATATTTGAAACTTAAATTATAAAGTTTGACTTGATACACTGTTTTTTATGTATTAATTTTATGTACAGTTTACAATTAGATAATGCCTTTCAACCCAAAGAATTTCGTAGTATCTCGTTCCATTCAATGGAACTTGCTCACAGCTGAGTCTATTTAATTTTTTTTATCTCTGTTATAAAAAAGTCATTTCAGAATCATAATTTTTTAAATTTATTATAATAAAAATTTCAGATTCAGGTGCAGCTTATCGTTAAGAAGAGTCTGATTACAATAGATTTATACCTGTGATACATTTGATGGTGAAAACATGCTATTGAAGGTGGATTTGATAGTATTTTAACTTAGTTAATTTAACTGATACTGGCTTTTAGGTGCAAACACATTGTCTGTCACTTCATTATTGATTAGTATACTGATATTGAAATTTGTTTTAACAGATTCAAATATGTCATAGCATATGATTGACTGTGTATCTAGAAAGATGTTCAAGGTATAACTTATTTGTGAAGTATTGGACTTACACTGAAAACTCTTCTTTGAAAATCAGAATATCTATAATTATTAGTTATATTATACTTATTTTTTGTTTACTTTATTATTTAATAGTTGGGATTTTATAGTATTTATTGTCTTACTGTACTTTGTGGAACTGATTACTTTTATTGTAATTTGTTTGCTGTTTAGGTAGATTAAGATATAAATCTTTTATTTATTATTTTTTATATTGGGGTTTATTTAAATTTTAGTGTATATTTACCTATCTAGGTTTAGGTGAATACTGAAGAGTGGATAGGCAGATCACGTAACTAATGAGGATATACTGAACAGAATTGCGGAGAAAAGAAATTTACGGCGCAATCTGACAAGAATAAGGGATCAGTTGATAGGACACATTCAGAGACATCAAGAGATCACCATTTTCGTACTAGAGTGAAGTGTAGGGGGTAAAAATGGTAGAGGGAGACCACGATATGAATGCAGTAAACAGATTCAGAAGGATATATAGATTGCAGTACTTATTCGGAGATGAAGAGGCTTCCGCGGGATACTGCAGAATGGGGAGCTGAATGCTGAATCAAACCAGTCTTCGGATTGAAGACCACAAAAACTCGGGTTTAGGTAGATTTGCAACTGCTTCATAGTCATGAATCATAATTAGTTTCGAATTGTTGAAATATTTCACCTTCGATGAATCATAATTAGTTTCGAATTGTTGAAATCTTTCACCCGCCTTCGCTCTTAATCGCGACCACAGAAACTGCGCTGCGCCTCTAGCGGCAGCTGTCGGTAGCTCATGCTGTTTGCCACGGGTTGTTAACTCCCGCTGCGGCCGCACAAAGTACGGGCGGCGCCACCAGCGCGGACAGTTACCGGCCGCAAGCCGCTTCCTTCCGGCGTCGCCGGACCGTGCGGTGCTGCCACGCTGCGGAGCTTCCGCCAACTGCGATATCACGGCGAGTAACGACCTGTTTGAGCGGATTATGCAGCTGCGGATCGGTGCTACAGCCTCTAATAGGCACCCGCCCCAATATCCGAAGGAAGCGCTTTGTCCCGGAACAGTAGCTGCTACAGCCTCTAACAGGCACCCGCCTCAATATCCGAAAGAGGCGCTTTGTCCCGGAACAGTAAACGCGCTCCAACCATCTTCCAAAAGTGGCTTAGAGGCCTTCGTAACGACCTCGTCACAAACGAACCTTTACTGACGATAAAAATTCTTCTGGTCGTTGTGCCCCGTCGCTGTAGAAATTATATAGTACTTTAAAATACAGAAACTGCAGGGTGCAGCCATATTAGCGCGGTCATCGCTTATGTTCGACATCAACTTGGAATAACCACTCACAGAGGGCAGTGGAACTTAAGTACACATTGGCGACAAACGTCATGGGATAGCGATATGCACATATACAGATGGCAGCAGTATCGCTTACACAAGGTATAAAAGGGCAGTGCATCAGCGGAGTGCTCCTCCTGGACTCCCCACCTCGGACAATCCAAGCCAAGGCACGCTCCCGACTCAGTCTCCTCAAGCTCCTCTCCGGCCGTACGTGGGGTGTGGAACCCTCCACCATCCTCCACACCTATAAATCCCTCATCCGCCCTATCCTTTGTTACGCCCATCCGGCTTGGATCTCCGCCCCCCCCCCCTACCTTTTATAAATCCTCCAAATCCTTGAACGCCATGCTCTCCGCCTCGCCTATCGCACCCGTCTCCCCTCCCCCACGCGGATCCTGTACGATCTCATCCCCTTCCCCCACCTCCTCCTTTTCCTTGAAAGGATACGGATCCTGTACACCTCGCGTAAACTCGATCCTCCTCACCCACTAGTCTCCCCGATCCTCTCCCACCCCCGCCCGCTGCCGCGCCTGCATTCCCACATCCCACCCGGTCTCCATCTCTCCACCCTCCTTACACTCTCTCAAGGTGGCTTCCGTCAGCTCCCCCTCCCTGATGATGTCCTCCTCCCCTCCATCTACCCCTCCTATCAACGTTGACCCTGCCCCATCCCCCACTTCCCGTGTCCTTTCATTTAGGCACCCTCCCTCCCTTCTCTTCCCTTCCCTTCTCTTTCCTTTTCCCCTGTCCCCTCCCTCCACCCCTCTTCCACCGGGCTTCCCCTCCCCCTTCCTCCCACCCCCTATCTCCCCTGCCCGTGGCATCTCTGCTCTCCCCTCTCGCTCTCCCACTCCCCTTCCTCCTCCTCCTCTCTTGGCAGGTCCGCGGACTCGTACACGCACAGTGAACATTCGCGCGCCGGAGATCATCGCCATCAGTGTCTCATTTGTGTGCCTTCGTTTGTATTTAGTGTTTGTTCGCCGTCACGCCGCCACTGTTCCCGTGTACCGTCGCTATCATCCTTGTTATGTGCGCCGTGTGAACTAGTGTCAGTGATGTTTTCTCGTCCAGCGTGAACGGCTCCATGTTTTTTGTTTTTTTTTTAGTGTCTACATTGTTTTGCCCGCCGTTTCGATTGTATTTTCTGTGCCCCCTCTATGTATTACTTATTGTAAAACTCAAGGCTGAAGAGCGGCGTACTCTGCCGCTGACAGCCCGCCTTGTGTAAGGTGATAAAAATCACAATAAAGAAAAAAAAAAAAGCGGAGCGCTCTACCTCGTCGTCGGATTGTCGACGACCGGCCACTTTGGCCTTCGTTTTACTTTCTTCCTTTTTCTCTCATTCTCTCTTCTCATTATTGTCATCTCCTTTCTCATTCAGTAACCGGCTTGTCAATTGAGACTTTCGTTTCTCTCCTTCTCTTACTGTCCCTTCTACTATCCTATTCTCTATTTAAAAAAAAAAAAACACCCACCACCAGGCCAGTCACATGTGGCCTTTCGTTTTCCTCCTCTTCCACTGTCTCTCTCACTCTCCTGTCGTCTTTGGGTTAAAAAAAAAATTAAAAAAAGCGAATGTGTGAATATGCACACCATCAAGAGCTCCACACCACCACGTCACCACTCACCACACAACCAAGAGGAAGGCGAAGCGCTCCAGCGCTAGAACTTCCAACTCAAGTCGAGGATCCACCCTCGTCAGTGCAGCGTCAACGGAGCGGTCGTTTGTACTCAGGTGATTCACGTGAAAAGATCCCAATGTTATTATGGCCGCACGACGGGAGGTACAGCCACGAACGTGGAATGGTAGTTGGAGATAGACGCATTAGACACTGAATTTCAGAAATCGTTAAGGAATTCAGTATTTCGAGATCCACAGCGTCAATAATGTGCCGAAAATACCAGATTTCAGGCATTACCTCCCACCACAAACAACGAGTGGCCGGCGGTCTTAACTTAGCGATCGACAGCAGCGTTTGCGTAGGGTTGTTAGTGGTAACAGACAGCAACAGTGCGTCGAATAATAGCAGAAATCAACATGAAGGTAAGGCGAACGTATCAGTTAGGAAAGTCGCGCGAAATTTGCCCTTAACGGACTAAGACAGCAGACTACCTACACGAGTACCTTTCCTAACAGCAGGACATCGCACGCTGCACCTCTCCTGAGCTGGTGACCATATTAGTTGGACTCCAGATGACTGTAAAACCGTAGTCCGATCAGATGAGTCTCGAGTTCAGTTGTAAGATCTAATGGTAGGCCCCACGAAGCCATGGACTGAGCCTGCCAAGAAGACGCTGTGCGAGCTGGTGGTGCCTCATTAATGATGTGGGCTGTGGTGTCTTGGAATAGACTGGCTCCTCTGGTCCAACTGAACCGACCCTTGGCAGGAAATGGTTACGTTCGGCTACGTAGAGACTGTTTGCAGCCATTTATGGACTGAAGCCTAGTTTACACGACAACATTGGGTTGCGCCACTCGTTGTGTGGAATGAGTTGCAGGCAAATGGTTTCATATTTGACTGTAGACACGGCGAAATCAGTATATACTTCAGTTTCGTCGTTTTGTGGGTTCCTGAGTGGTGTCTGAAATGACATTTTTGGCAGCTGCACGTCGCACGAGTTGTGATGGAGTTAAAGCTTGTTGCGTGGAATCGCTACCTAAGAATAAAATAAGAAACGTGTTTCGATTCGTGACTGGATGAAGAAAAGACGTCTGCTCGGTTGCTCAACATCCTTGCTGAAATAATCTGTAATGGAGGAAATGGTTCAAATGGTTCTGAGCACTATGGGACTTAACATCTGAGGTCATCAGTCCCGCCGGCTTCGGTGGCCGAGCGGTTCTAGGCGCTCAGTCCGGAACCGCGCGACTGCTACGGTCGCAGGTTCGAATCCTGCCTCGGGCATGGATGTGTGTGATGTCCTTAGGTTAGTTAGGTTTAAGTAGTTCTAAGTTCTAGGGGACTGATGACCACAGCTGTTAAGTCCCATAGTGCTCAGAGCCATTTGAGCCATTTTTGAGTCATCAGTCCCCTGTAATGGAAAACCCAAGAAGTTCTTTTAATTATCTTAGAATGTCACAAGAAATGTCCACGTTTCTTCTAAATAGAGTTAATTATGCGATAAGGAATAAAGATACTGTAATGCATGAAGCACTGTCGCCAGAACTGAAATTACATATCACATTGCATGCATTACAAACGAGAACACTCGGCATCCTATAAGATGCGGTTTTAGTTGGTGATGACGCTTTTTCATTGACACCAATAATTATTGACAGTAATAATTATTAACATTAACAGCAGTAATTATTCGAAGCAGGGCGCATTAAGAAGAGAATGGTTTGCAAACTACTCTCTTGAAGATAGATCTGTACTGTGGCCATATTTCAAAATTCAAACATTTGTGAATGGGGAGCACTGCTGCGACGCTTTGAACAGGTGAATATTGAATAAAGAATGTAGCTTCTTGATTTGTGTAGCCTTCCCTCCTGTCAACAATATTCCTCAAGAAAAAAAGAGAGGGCCAACTCGAACGATTGGATTTTAGTCTTGTAGACACGAGCATTTCTACAGATAGAATTACATATGCTTGTATTTTTCTTAATTCAGTTGTATATGTGCTCGTAATTCAATAAATTTTTCCCTGCGGCTCAGATATTGTCAAATTATCTATGTTCTGATCGCACATGACGGTCACAGGATCAGCAATATCTGCTTATTTTTGTTATCAGCATCACTGAAACCCCACAAACACCTATGCAAAGCATAGATATCCAAAAAGCGAACATTATTCGCCGTTCCCCACTTCATATTCCAGTTTGCCTACACTCTACGAATACACATAACCTCAAAACTCATGCAACTAGTCTCGCCAAAGTTGGAACACGCCGAAATTGTTTAGTTTCACCGACGAGTTGCGCAAACGCGCGGCGCGCATGCGCAGTGGCCGGTAGTGCAGTTGCCTGCAACCTAGTGTCGACGTGTAGACTAGGCTTTAGGTTCCCATGATAATGCGCCGTGTCACTGGGCCACAATTGTTCGTGACTGGTTTGAAGAACATTCTGGACAGTTCGAGTGAATGATTTGACCACCCAGATCGCCCGACATGAATCCCATCCAACATTTATGGGACATAAACGAGAGGTCGGTTCGCACTCAAAACCCTGCATCGGTAACACTTTCGCAATTATGGACAGCTATATGCATAGAGGCAGCATGGATAAATTTTTCTGCAGCACCACAGCCCATAGGTAACAGGGATGAATGGCGGCTGCGGAGATCTGTACGAGAAAATAGATGAAGGGCTTATTTCAATAGTGGTAAAAGTCAATTTTTGTTCATTCTGAGATGAAGAGTCCTAAAGTGAGCGCTGAAAAATCTGCAGTTGAGATACCAGAAATATTCAAGCATATGGCTTCTTGCTAGAGATGAACCTTTCTTTCTGTTTGTTTCGACCATTAATTTCAGAACCATTATAGACAGAAAAGTGGAGCTAAGGTACTTGTACCTTCAGATGTGCGACTGATGAGCAACTGACCGTCCAGTTAAACCAAGGCGCTACCAACAATGTTTCCTCAACAACCGTTCAGTGTACATTGCTGCGTATGGGGCTCCCTATCAGGAGCCTGGTTCATGCACCCATGCTGACTTCTGTTCTTCGTCGGCGACTACGGCTCGAATTTGCGCACTAATGCAGCAACTGGACGTCCACTGATTGGCGACAGGTGGCCTTTTCAGATGAACCTCGTTTTACGCTCCATCAGACAGTGGAGTCGGCATGGCCCCACATCCCTGGTGGTTCATTCCAAAACCTCAATGACTCTCTTCCTGCACATTTCGCCGGCCGGTGTGGCCGAGCGGTTCTAGGCGCTTCAGTCTGAAGCCGCGCGACCGCTACGGTCGCAGGTTCGAATTCTGCCTCGGCCATGGATGGGTGTGATGTCCTTAGGTTAGTTAGGTTTAAGTCGTTCTAAGTTCTAGGGGACTGATGACCTCAGATGTTGAGTCCCATAGTGCTCGAGCCATTTGAACCATTTTTGAACCTGCGCATTTCGCAGCGGTCCACGCTGCAAAAGTTGGTTATTCAAGCTTTTGACAAGCGGTCACGTTAATGTGACTGGACAGTGTACAAAGCCGACTTGTCGACAGTATTACAACGGCCTTCCCCAGGGCAAGACTTGTTTTACTGGAGGAAAGGTGGCTCTATTTATTGCAAACTATCGTTGCCAGTACATCATATTCCTGGAACTCTATTGGCCCCAGAATATAATACCCTAATCAAGACAAAAAGGAGGAGATAGGAAGGAGGTTATTAGCGGAGTACCCCGGCTTGTCGATGGCTGGCGCCTTTCTGCAAGTTAGCGCTTGGCTTCTGGTGGCCATGTTTTCATCGTGGTATACTCAAACTGTCAGTGTATCTCCACGCACACGAGGGTGAGAACATGTCCACTAATAGCCTCTTTCCTAGTATACCTTTATATTTTATGCAGCGACATGATACAACACTAGAAGAATTTTAACCATCATGACACCAGCCGCGGAAGCCTACGTAGAACGTCAAGCGGTTCTTGTGTTGTTATCTACCAATTTTTTAAAGTCACATGTCGGCTGCAGATTATTACAGTTGGATGTCTTGGGGTGAGCCGACCGCGGTGGCTACGCGGTTCTAGGCGCTACAGTCCGGAACCGCACGACTGCTACGATCGCAGGTTCGAATCCTGCCTCGGGCATGGATGTGTGTGATGTCATTAGGTTAGTTAGGTTTAAGTAGTTCTAAGTTCTAGGGGACTGGTGACCTCAGACGTTGAGTCCCATACTGCTCAGAGCCATTTGAACCATTTTTTGAGCCTTTTTTTGTCTTGGGGTGAAATCCATATACCGCCATGACCATCTCGAAAACTGAATACATCTGCAAGGGCGTAAAACCATGATCTATTGTCGCATCTGTAGTCGTGTACGAGGTATGTCCACAAAGTAAGTTCCGTTTGGTTATATAAAACAAACATGTACACATACAGAAAAATATTTATTGTACAAAAATCTACAACTGTTAAACTACTTTTCTACATAGCTTCCAAAACTTTGTAGGCACTTGTCATAGCGTGGCCCAAGTTTTTGTATCCCTGCTTCATAGAAGTTGCAGCCCGTGTATTCAACCTTGTGGTAACATGTTCTTTCAGCTCGTCATCATTGTTGAAGTGTTGACCACCAAGGACAGATTTTAGGTGTAAGAAGAGATATAAGTCGCTAGGAGCGAGGTCCTGGCTGTGCGGAGGATGGTCAAACGCGTCCCACTTCATCAGCAGCCGCAGACGGGCGTCCACTTCGTTCTTCATCGTGTATTTGATCACGTTCTTCACTGAACAGTCCGTCCCATCTTCTAACCATTCAATCACTCATAGCATTTTATCCGTAAACCTCGCAGATTTGCCGATGAATTTCCTTTGGTTTAACTATTTTTTGCATTTAGAAAACAAATTATAGATCTGATTTCACACGTTGCGGCATTTTCAGTTACGGGTGACATTATAAAGAAGCACTACAAAGCACACGTCGGCAGCAGCGACGTAAAAATGGCGTACATGTCTTTTCCTTGAGTCAGAGTAGCTGCCGCGCATGAACGCAACTGTGATCGTAGCGCTGCCGCGGATATAAATAGAAACGGAACTTACTTTGCGGACGACCCTCGTATTTCTTGCAAACTTAGGAGCGTTGGCGTAAACATAACATCTTTTAGCGCCGTTTACAACACTCTCTCATATTTTTTCGGCTTTTCAATTGCTTACGTCTACAAACTCTTACGCTTTATCGAGACTTAATGTCCGTCTTCAAGATGGGAAATATCCGAGTACGTAGATCGAGACCTGTCTAGCGGCTTAACCTCCACACATAATGACCACCTCGAGAATAATATTATGTCTTCATCTATACACAGCAAGCAACCCTCTGGTGTCTGGCGGAGGGTACTTCTGGCACCGTTACCGTCTCCTCCGTTTCGTGCTTCATTCGCGACTGGTGCGCGACAAGAAGGATCATCGATAAGCCTCTATATGGGCTCCAATTCGTCTGATTTTCTTGTCGCGAACGTTTTTGGAGATGCACATGGGACGAAAGCGAGTGGTGATTCTTCTAGAGACGCACGCTCTTGCGATTTAGCGTCAAACTACTCCGAGAAGCAAAATGCCCCTCTTGTAGACTCTGCCGCTGGAGTCTTTTGAGCATCTCCTTAACGCTCTCGCTCTTATTAAACGATCCCGTGAGGAAGTGCACTCCCCTTCTTTGGATATCCTCTAGCCCATCTATCAGTCCTACCTGGTAAGGGACCCACACTGACGGAAAACACTTGCTAACATGTCGGATGAAATTCTTTCATGGATTAATTACATTTCTTTGAGATTCTTCCAGTGAATCATAGTTTGGCATCTACGTTTCCTACAGTTAACTTTTAAGTGAGCTTTCTTGGACGCCTGGATATTTCCATTGTTTATCACGAATAGTTTAATTGAAAAGTAACGCGTCTTTCCGTCTGTTATTCACGTTCAGCGTCACTCTAACAAAATTTCGATTATCTGAATGTGTTCCTACATTTCACTTCAATTTTCCGGCGCTGCAACTTTCATAAATACAACAGCATCGTCGAGGAACAGCCTCACGAGGAGCAGGAAGAGGAGATTAGTGTTTAACGTCCCGTCGACAACGAGGTCATTAGAGACGGAGCGCAAGCTCGGGGGAGGGAAGGATGGGGAAGGAAATCTGCTGTGCCCTTTCAAAGGAACCATCCCGGCATTTGCCTGAAGCGATTTAGGGAAATCACGGAAAACCTAAATCAGGATGGCCGGAGACGGGATTGAACCGTCGTCCTCCCGAATGCGAACAGCCTCACGAAGCATCCGAAGTAGTCGACTGGATTATTCAGAAATATGGTCCGACACTCACTAGGCTCACATTTTGTTCACTGAGGGACAGTGTGCAGGACTGTATCGAGTACCTTCCGAAAGTTAAGGAACACATCAACCTGGCGGCCTTCGTCTATGAGAAAATCTAAAATTGTAACAGATTTTAACCTCCGTATGTAACATATTAGGACGAGAAAGAGACTAAACGGATA
This sequence comes from Schistocerca nitens, assembly GCF_023898315.1. Lineage (NCBI taxonomy): Eukaryota > Metazoa > Arthropoda > Insecta > Orthoptera > Acrididae > Schistocerca > Schistocerca nitens. The sequence continues at coordinate 634,961,717 of NC_064618.1, read as the reverse complement.
AAGAAAACGATGAAAAAAGGAACAAAAAATCCACGAGCGACATTTTTCTCCTTCGTGACATGGTGGAGCACTGTGATACAGAATTTGCAACAGGAAGAATATACGAGTACCCCTAGGAGCATATACCGTTTCATTTCTTTCTCATCATTTTAGGCGATTGCTGATGATATTACAAATGTGATAATGCATATTTAAAAAATATTTCCTTACAGAGTCCTTCACCAACACACGCTAGAAACTGACTCGAGTTTCCGTATTTCAGCCAGAAATAATATAGAAATATTCTACAAAAACTATTTAACGAATATGCTCTCCAAAGCTCTCTGCAATCACAATAAGAATTCGCCATCCTTTTATTTCTTTTCCTGTCCTCATTCCGTACCTTCAGGGGATCGGCATGTTACTCTGGATTTGGCAATGTTGGTGGTAGGGGTGGTCGCTTTCTGCTCTCCCCCCCCCCCCCCCCCCCCCCGCCAAGGCACGGAATGTGAGTAACTCACACTTCTGCGTCTGGCGTCATTCCATGTGGAAGTATGAGAACGTTTTCTGAAAAGCTTGCGAATCGTGTAACTGGTCGGACGTGGGTACCAGCCCGATGTTCACCTAATGGGATGTGGGAAACCTTGTGAAAACCACTTCCAGGCTGGCCGGCACATCGGCCCTCGTTGTTCAATTCGCCGGCGCATTCGATCAGGGGCCGGCGCACTTCCTTGAATACTGCAAGCGGAGTGCTAACGCACACTGTTATTCTGGAGGGTCACAACAAGCATTCGTAACCATGAGTATTAGTTCAAAGACTAGCTTTCACATATTAATCATTAGCATTAATCGTCATTATCTGATGCCTTGGATATGTAGTAGAAAAAATATATATCATCTATTGGCGAGACAAAAGTTAACACTAAACTAAAATGATGCTCAAATAACTTACGGGCTTGCTGCCGGGTGATGTCGTCGGACAGCGCCGATATTTCGACAGGAGCACACCCTGCCATTCTAAAGGCACTGGCCTTGAGAATGGCAGGGTGTGTTCCTGTCGAAATATCGGCGGTGTCCGACGACGCCACCCGGCAGCAAACCCGTAAGGTATTTGAACATTCGATCAGCCGGGAAAAGTTAAGGTTCAAAATGGTTCAAATGGCTCTGAGCACTATGGGACTCAACATCTTAGGTCATAAGTCCCCTAGAACTTAGAACTACTTAAACCTAACTAACCTAAGGACATCACACACACCCATGCCCGAGGCGGGATTCGAACCCGCGACCGTAGCAGTCCCGCGGCTCCGGACTGCAGCGCCAGAACCGCTAGACCACCGCGGCCGGCAGTTAAGGTCTCACATTAAAATGATGCTGCAATCGCTATGTCAACTTCTAGAAAAATCACTTTTGGCAGACATAAGTTGTCATCATAACTCGACCTACCGACACATATATTCATCTTCTTTGTCTCTTCAATCAGTTATTATTGACTTATATGTATGCCAGTGGAAGCAGGTGTTCCTTGAACCAGAGGTATTGTTCTTGCGTTAATAGCATCAAGCTTTTGGTAGGTAACATGGTTAATAGAACAAATGCTGATTTTTGTGATCGATTGTACGCACTAAAAAGCTTCCTGAAATTATCGTAGAGCCATCAGCAGGTACAATTGCTAATGTGAATCATGTATGCTTGTCGCCCCCTGTGCAGCGGGTTGCCTGCTTGCGCGGCGCGCAGCTGGGGCGAGTACCTCAATCTACAAATCCGGTTGCGTCACTCTTACTTGTCCCTCTTAACCACTCCGATACGAGTGCGCCAGGAGCCTGATAAGCTTCAAACCTAATAGAGCAAATCAGAGAGTATGTCTAAAAATAAACTGTAATAAGACTAAAATAATGTGCAGCCAACTCTTTGTAAAGAAATTGAACACACACATAGGAGAGCTGCTACTATCACTACTATTTTTGCTTATCTGCCCAGAGTTTCTAACTTAGTTGCAATGCCTTGGTTTTGCATCTCGTCTACAAAGCGAGGGTGAATTACGGAAGGAAGATATACGTATCTTATGGATAACTAGGAGCACTGGAAGTTAGTAAATGGTTGAAACATAGACTAGCACATATTTCAGAAACATTTAAGTCGTGGACCAGGCAGAGAATATTGAGTGCTACATTGTGGAGCCCTATGGCACCAACCAAACCAAAAGAGTCAAAAAAATACACGTGTGAGAACTAAGGAATGTTTGCACAAACTATATTACTGCAAAAACACATGCTGAGCTAAATCCAATCTAAAGGCCTGACGCCTATTCCTCATTTCTAACAACAGATAAAAATAAGATACATTGAAAAATACAAATTTTACAAAAGTTGCCATGAAGCACCTGTTATAGATTAATGATGAAGTATGGACAGTAGAGAATTTAACCCCAGGAAGCTACGTTGCATATTGATTTTCCTCTCACACAGTTATCCTGAATGGCACCGAGTCAGCCATAGACTATTTGCTTGGTCCTTCCGTTTAATAAGGCTTAAGAATTCTCTAGGGAAGAATTTAAAAAAATCTATGAAACTCATCGGAAACAAAGAAAAGATCAGCGTACATTGGTTTCCTGGAACAATCACACGGCTGTGCGCACCAGACGATGTTGCCGCCACCAGTTTGGGCAACAGAATACCCCACCATGCGTGGGTTTCCTTAGTGGCTATGCCAGAAGCATCCATCAAAGATAATCCTGCCACAACGAGGATCTGTCACACCAAAGAACTTAATACGACAGTCACACAATGTAAGCTTTCATTGCGGGAATTGACATTGTTGGTGATTTTAGTTGTGTGGACATTAGGCCACGGTGTAAGAGATGTTTATCTTGATTATGCTGTTTGATTTTGAAAAGCAACTAATGATGTCTTTACAGCCTCTAAAGATGTTTCCAGTACTAGGAGGCTAAAATATTAGACCCAGAAAGATGCTTTACACTATGGTCTAGTGCCCATGCAACTACAATCACCAGGAGTGTATGAACAACATGGTTCTAACTGACCAGTCTCGGACGGAAAACAATTAAACTACAATTTGTGACTCTGATGAAAAAATGTGTGAGACGACGTAAGAAGATGAAATAGACTTCTTTGACGGTTTTCAGAATTAACAGAATGTCAAATCAAACACATCTCAGTCATCTAAATTTCCAAATTTTTATTTTCTTGGGCTACCAGTTTCGGCGATATGTTACGCAAGTGATGTGTGAAGTGAAGTGATCGCTGTCTCAAAAATCTACGGATACCAGTCTTTGTATGCTGGCCCCTATTTTGACTGGACCAAAGACGCTCGGCGTAATATATCGCCGAAACTGGTAGCCCAATAAAAGAACAACTTGGAAATTTAGATGGCTGACGGGTGTTTGATTTGATATTCTATACTGAACAGCCGCGGTCCTGCAATCATCTATGAAGAGATGGACATATAGAGCCTTAACAGTAACAATCTGATGCGCTTTAAAAGTAAAGCTTATATTCGGAAATTATTAAGGTATCTTGCCTGTGATTCCGCTTCAAGAAATAGATTTTTTGTATGTTATCTTAAATAGATGTTTATAATTTTAAAATCAACTTAAATATCTGTGGGTGTGTGTCCACACCCATCTTTCTGCTGCTTTCACGTGCCGCTGTTCTCATAGTCTCATATGTGAGAAACATATACTATACCAATGTTTTTCAAGCTGACAGCCCTGTTAGAAAATACGCTTTGTGATGCTCTTATGTTTGCCTGGTATAACTTGGATTTTAGACCGTTGTTTTCCTTATAAACTTGTCTTTAATGTGAGTTGCTGCTATTTTGTCCTTCTCGAAAGTTAGTATAGCTGTGATTCGTTTTGATGTGGGGCAGTAGGTAGGTGTGAAGTTCCACAGTTGCTGGGAATGAGTGCTGGATTTAATATGAGACAATCTCTGTTGCCCATTTATTCCATGAGAGCGCCCGAAGGTGAGAAGTGGGCGATTTTGGCAACTAAACACGCCAGAATCACAAGGAGGAACAAGGAAAGGAAGAGAGAAGATGAGGAAAATGTAAACCAAGAAGATCATGCAACTGGAATGTGTTAGCAACAATAGAGGTGAGTCATAGATTAAATATAACTTTCAATTGAATTTCCCGAGAATTAAACTTTACGACATGTTTATTTTATGCACAAAAATTTTATTTGAACTAGAGGTCAGGCTTTGTATGTTTCAGGGTACTATTTGGAAGAAAGTAGACTACAGACACCAGTGTACTGCGGATTGAAAGGAAAATGCATACTGTTTCATTATAAAAACTACCTTAATTTTGATTATCAGATGTAAATATTTCTAAAGTAAAAACATGAGGCTGAGATGAGATGATTGTATACTACCTTTTAGACAGACATGTTGTTACTGTGTACTTAAAGTTTCATGCCTCTAAGTAAGATAGACAATCAGTGTATAGACTCCAAATATGGATTGGCATACGTAAATGTACGATAGCAATATAAACTTATGATGCACAGTATTACAACGATATAGGGGATAACAAATATTCACAGTTTATGTACACAGGTTGTAACGGCTATAAGTGCAATTACATTTTAACAATGTATGACTGGACGACGACGCCATTTAAGGGCACCGGAGCATTGAAAATTTATCGAAAACATTTCGTTTTTCTTACGGTTTGTTAAAATTATAATGCACGTATTTTTACTGGTGACTGACGACAGTGTACTGAACAACTTTACAATAGTATTTATTTCATTTGCAGATTAATAATTAATTATATCTATTAGGAGCAGTATTTTTCAGGTTGATTAGTACTTGCAAGTACATTTGGCAAGAGAAAGCCATTAGTGCTTGTTTTTCCCCGGATAGGAGGTCAGTTGTTGGTGTGTGAACACGTGGACGCAAAACGTTTAGTCTATACTGATAGGCGTAGTCCAGTTAGTGGTGCTGTTACGACCATGCAGAAAACACATCAGGTAGTTAATTATGTGACATGTTTGTGGGACGATTGTTCGACGCAGAGAAAAAACAAGCAATACACTGATGTGTGGACATATTAAGGCAGCACAGCGTCAGTGATATTTACGTGTGCTGTAAGTTACAGTGTAATCCAAAGAGACATAAACAATATCATTTGGAGACTTTTGACAACACTCCAATGATGTCGAAGTTTTATTTACTTCTGGTTTCAAAACTGCCTGTACACGTGCAAGAAACAGTATTTTTTCCGTGTACCTGAAATTTATTTATAGCACGGAGCTGGGTAGTTCGATGCCCACGGTCACATTTTTGCATAAATCGGTACTACTAAATTATAAAATACTGACAGCAGCGTTGTAACTTCCTGAGATCATGGCCAAGATTCAGAGTTTAATTTCGCAACTAGAGGTGCAAGTATGCCGAAAAGTTATGGAATATTTTGTCGAAACAACGAGTGTATGCCCCAAGAGTGATGGAGAGCATTTGAGTAACATCAAATTTCATTTATAATCACAGGCAGCATGCACTGCAATAACATATAAATTAATTTCATCAATAAATTTGTATGTTATTACACACTTAAAAGCTACGTTTGATGGGACACTATTTATCATCTCGTTTCCGAGCGTCCGCCAACCACACTGGAAATCATGTTTTACTTTCTTCACGGTGGGAGGACGGCTTGAAGACGAAAGGCGGGTATATAACGTGGTGTGAGTCGTGCATGCAAATGTAGCTGCTATGGTGAATGGGCACCTCCCGAGACTGTTGATAGGTGATGAGGTAGAGGCTGAGGTGGTATGCAGACGGGTTGTCTATACACTAGGCGCTCGGGCCCAGGGTCCGTGCTCTCTACATGACGGCAGAGCCTTACCTAGCTAGATATCGACGGCCGCCTTACCGGCTTGGCAGTGTCAGCGCCACGCCGTTACGTAAGTTAACGTAAACACCGGCGCTAAGTTTCACACCCAGAGCCCTGATAGGCCACAGAAGAAGCAACTCGACGCGAAATTCAATACACGGGATACGGGAGCGCCACAGCTGTCAGCTGCACCGCGCTTTGTTGTCGTTGTTGTTGTTAAGGTCAGAGGACTGTCTTAATGCAGCTCTCCCCATTGGTCTTTATATTGCAGGTGTCTTAGTCCCTCTGCGTAGCTACTGCAACATACATTCATTAGAAGCTGCTTACTGTTCTCAAGACTTCGTGTCCTTCTACAGTTTCTACCTCACACACTTCCCTTCACTACCAAACTGACGACTGCTAGATGCCTCGGGATATATCCCACCAACCGATCGCTTGTTTTGGTCAAGTTGTACTATAAATTTATATCGTCTCTAGTTCTGTTCAGTACCTCATCATAACTTATCCGATCTAACCTTCAGCATTCTTCTACGAAGGCGTGCTGAAAAACAATGCCTCCGAATATCACAAGTGAAATCTCTTAAGAGTTTTTAAATAGAACAAACGTTATTAAAATTCTGCATCTCTATTCTTCATGTCAACATACAATGACGGAAAAAATTGCAACATCAAAAAATAATTAATGCAGATTAATGAAATTTCGGGAACACATATGTTTAGGTTACATATTTAAGTGATTAGCATTGCAAGATCACAGGTTAATTTAAGCGCGAGATAAGCAATTGCGGATGTGAAAAGCTGGTATATTAATCACCTGTGGAACCGCTACAATGATGAATGAAAGCATGCAAACGTGCATGCATTGTGTTGTATAGTTGCTGGACGCCAGTTTACGGGATGGAGTTCCATGCCTATTGCACTTGGTCAGTTAATACAGGGAGGCTTAATGCTGTTTGTGGATGACGCTGGAATTGTCGTCCGTTGATGTCCATTATGTGCTCGACTGGAGACAGATCTGATGATGGAGCAGGCCAACACCACATGTCAGCACCATGTAGAGAATGTGGGGTTGCAACAGCGTTATGTGGGCGAGCGTTATCCTGTTGGAAAACGTACTCTGGAATCCTGTTCGTGAGAGGCAGCACAAGTTTAACCACCACCTTGATGTACAAATTTGCTGTCACTGTGCGTGGGATAATCACAAGAGTGCTTGTGGAGTCACACGAGGTCACATCCCACAATATAGCTCCAGATGTAGGTCCACTGTGTCTAGCACGTTGACAAGTTGGTTACAGGCCTTGAACTGGCCACCTTCTAACCAACACACGTCCATCACTGGCTCTGTCATCAGAAAACACAAAAGACCTCCACCCCGTCGTCCAATGAGCTCTTGCTTGACACCACTGATGTCACAAATGGAGGTGGTTTGGGTTTAGTGGAATGTACGCTACAGGGCGTCTGGCTCGGAGCTGTCCTTGAAGTAACCCACTTGTAACAGTTTATTGAGTCACTGTGGTGCCGACAGCTGCTCAAATTGCTGATGGAGATGCAGTACGATGCGCCAGAACCGTACGCCGAACACGGTGGTCTTGCCTCTCGGTAGTGCCACGTGACCGTCAGGAGCCCGGTCTTCTTGGGAACGTACATTCTCTTGGCAACCCCTGCCAGCCATGATGTACAGTAGCTACATTCTTGCCAAGTGTTTCTGAAATATCGCAGAAGGAACATCGAGCTTGTCGTTGCCCTATCACACGACATCATTCAAACTCAATGAGGTGTTGATATTGGCATCTTTGTCGCCTTAAAGGCATTCTTGACTAACATCAAGTCAGCACGTCGAATCTCAAAGGTAACTAAGCTCACAACCGTTAGAGCGCTTATTTATAGTGAACCTGATTTGCTTTCTCACAGTGACGCTACTAGCTCGACTCTTATGCGACTGGCACAAAGTTTGAATAAACATCATGTTGCAGGTGCAGAAACACTCGTACCAATTTCTTTGATTTTTTTCCCGGCGTTGTACTTATATTTCACCATAGTTATCGTGGCGAAGAACAGATTTCTCGCTACTACAGACACGTTTGCTGATATCGTCACTATAGTATGTCTGACTTCGTTGACCGAGCGAAAGCCTCACCTCCCCTTGCACCGCTTCATCGCTGTCAAAGCGAAGTGCTCGAAGGTGGTCTTTAAGTTTTGGAAACAGATGAAAATCAGATGGGGCCAAGTCGGGCTGTGTGGAGGATCATCGACGACAGTGAATCCAGAGCGTCGGATTGCTGAAGATGTCGCAGCGCTTTTGTGTGTTTTGACATTGTCGTGCTGAAGAGGAGGGGGCTCAATGATGCGTGGACGAATTCTTCGCATCCGAAACTCGATTACAGCAGTGACATAGTTACGTTACAAATTGCCATGTTACATGCTACAAATCGGAATCCTGTAGCGGCAGAAAGCTGTAAAAATGTAGACATGAAGAATACAGATGAAGAATGTTAATAACGTTTGTTTTAGTTAAAAAGCTTTCAGAGTTTTCACATAAAACTTTTGGAGGCATTACTTTTCAGCACGCTCTCGTATAAAACCGTATTTCAAAAGCTCCTATTCCCTTCTTGTCTGAATTGTTATGCACAATGTTCTCACTTGCAGGGGTGCTAGTTCTGCGTAGTATGCGGAAGAACTTGGGGAAAGTGGGAAAGAGCTACCAGTAGAATAGAAGCAGTGTTACAATAGTGGTGACATTTTGCAAACTGTCAGGCTTCATCCCCAAACTGTTGGTTCAAATGGTTCAAATGGCTCTGAGCACTATGGGACTCAACTTCTGAGGTCATTAGTCCCCTAGAACTTAGAACTAGTTAAACCTAACTAACCTAAGGACATCACAAACATCCATACCCGAGGCAGGATTCGAACCTGCGACCGTAGCGGTCTTGCGGTTTCAGACTGCAGCGCCTTTAACCGCACGGCCACTGCGGCCGGCTCTCCCCAAACTGTTGGGGAAGGGAGGCGGACTTTAATGCATTATAAACTGATTCGCAGGTGCGGACATCTTTCGTTCCCACCCATGAGATTGGCATGCCGACTTTTCGTCAAGGTGCTGATGACCCCTCATCTAAGATCTTCATCGTCACCCCCAGCCGTCACTACCATATGACGAAAACGAGGGATGCCACTGCTTCTTTATTCTTGCACCTTCTCATCTGGCCTCACGGGGCTGAATAGGCCCCATTCCAGAGATACGTCCGAAAAAAATTCGAGTATGTACCGGGAATCGATACCGGGCTTTTTCGCACTGAAAGCAGCGATTCTAGCCATTCGGCCACACAGGCGGTCTATTACCTAAATGCAACAAAATATACAAAACAATGATTGTAATTGCAGAAGTTTTATGCCTTGACATATATGGTGATATGATCAATGATGAGAGGAACAGAAATTCTACAAGAAGAGTAATTACTAAATTGTGCCTTGTATGAAACACAAAAGAGGTTCTGTTATGTATAGCCTTGAGCAAGATGCTGTGAGGAGAAGAGTGTACACGCTCCCCACACAAAGGTTAGCGACGGACTGCCTTGTCCAGTAGTGTCTGGGATGCCTTACATAATTAGTGTATGTGCGCAACGTCCTGAACTGAAGTCAGTGAAACTCATTGCTATCCCTGCAATGATCTGGTAATGATGACTTTCACGAATCGCACCAGACAAAAACTGCTCACCACCGTCACTAACCTTGGTAAACGCCTCATTTCTTTGAGTAAGAGAGTCCATAAGTATCTTCAGGTATTGCGTATCCAGCTGAACCCAAACTTTGGTCATTACATCCCGTAGAGCTACCAACGTGCGAGTATGTTGATTGCTATGATTGCCCCTTTGTTCCAAATAGTCTACATCTACATATATACGCCGCAAGCCACCGCACGGTACGTGGCAGTAGGTTCCTTGTACCATTACTAGTTATTTCCCTTCCTGTTCCACTTTCAAATAGTGTGAAGAAAAAAAAAAGACTGTCTTTGTGCCTCTGTACGAGACCTAATTTCTCTCATCCTATGTTTGTGATCCTTACTCGATTTGTTGGCGACGGTAGGATCGTTCTGCCGTCAGCTTCAAATGCAGGTAGTCTAAATTTCCACAACAGTATGCCTCGAAAAGAACGTCGCCTTCCCTCCATGGATTCCCATTTGAATTCTCGAAGCATCGCCGTAATACATGCATGACGATCGAACCTACAAGTAACAAATCTTACAGTCAGCTTCTGAATTGCTTCGATGCCTTCCTTTAATACGACCTGGTGCAGAGCCCAAACACTTGAAAGGTACTCAACAATGGGTCGCCCTAGAGTCCTATATACCGTCACCTTTACAGATGAACCACACTTCCCTAAAAGTATCCCAGCCAATCGAAGTCGACAATTGTGTCAACTAGCACACAACTAATACTGTATTCGAACATTGCGGGATTCTATGAGAATGTAGGCTGTCCCGGTGTATACTGCTGATAAAATCTTCTCAGGCTTCCTTCCGGTTAGCTGCGTCGAAAGTCCGCGACATTTCGATGAAAAAAATGGCTCTGTGCATTATGCGACTTAACTGCTGAGGTCATCAGTCGCCTAGAACTTAGAACTAATTAAACCTAACTAACCTAAGGACATCATACACATCTATGCCCGAGGCAGGATTCGAACCTGCAACCGTAGCGGTCGCTCGGTTCCAGACTGCAGCGCCTAGAACCGCACGGCCACTCCGGCCGGCCTTTTCGATGAGTGTCAATTCTCATCATCTTCGAAATATCGCGGATTTTCGACGCAGCTACCCAGATGGAAGCCCGAGAAGATTTCACCACAGCATCATCAGCAAACAGTCGCAGACTGCTGCTCACCGTCACATCATTTATATTCATAGAGAAGAATAGCGGTCCTACCAAACTTCCTTGGGGTACTGCTGACGATGCGCTTGTCTCTGATGAACGCTCGCCGTCGAGGACAACATACTGTCTCCTATTACTTAAGAAGTCTTTGAGCCACTCATGTATCTTGAAACCTATTCCATATGGTCGTACTTTCGTTAACAGTCTGCACTTAGGCACCGTGTTATAAGCTTTTCGGAAATCTAGAGATAGGGAATCTGTCTGTTGCACTTCATCTGTAGTTCGCAGTATATCATGTGAAAAAAAAGGACAAGGTGAATTTCGCAAGAGCGAGGCTTTCTAAACCACCGTGGGCATAAGCTTCTGTCACAAGAAAATTTATTGCACCCGAATTGAGAATATGTTCAAGGACTCTGGAGGGATACTGATCTGTAATTCTGCAGGTCCGTTCTTTCACCCTTGTTATATGCTGGAGTTTGTGCTGCAGGAAAGGTAATGACACCAGAGAGTTGCGGCTGATAATGGAAGCGAGACTAAAGAAAATCAAGACACGTTCATAAGATTTGCCGATCTTGTAAAAGCGTTCGACAATATAAAATGGTGCTGTTGTTGTTGTTGTTGTGGTCTTCAGTCCTGAGACTGGTTTGATGCAGCTCTCCATGCTACTCTATCCTGTGCAAGCTTCTTCATCTCCCAGTACCTACTGCAACCTACATCCTTCTGAATCTGCTTAGTGTATTCATCTCTTGGTCTCCCTCTACCATTTTTACCCTCCACGCTGCCCTCCAATTCTAAATTTGTGATCCCTTGATGCCTCAAAACATGTCCTACCAACCGATCCCTTCTTCTAGTCAAGTTGTGCCACAAAACTTCTCTTCTCCCCAATCCTATTCAATACCTCCTCATTAGTTACGTGATCTACCCACCTTATCTTCAGCATTCTTCTGTAGCACCACATTTCGAAAGCTTCTATTCTCTTCTTATCCAAACAATTTATCGTCCATGTTTCACTTCCATACATGGCTACACTCCATACAAATACTTTCAGAAACGACTTCCTGACACTTAAATCTATACTAGATGTTAACAAATTTCTCTTCTTCAGAAACGATTTCCTTGCCATTGCCAGTCTACATTTTATATCCTCTCTACTTCGACCATCATCAGTTATTTTACTCCCTAAATAGCAAAACTCCTTTACTACTTTAAGTGTCTCATTTCCTAATCTAATCCCCTCAGCATCACCCGATTTAATTTGACTACATTCCATTATCCTCGTTTTGCTTTTGTTGATGTTCATCTTATATCCTCCTTTCAAGACACTGTCCATTCCGTTCAACTGCTCTTCCAAGTCCTTTGCTGTCTCTGACAGAATTACAATGTCATCGGCGAACCTCAAAGTTTTTACTTCTTCTCCATGAATTTTAATACCTACTCCGAATTTTTCTTTTGTTTCCTTTACTGCTTGCTCAATATACAGATTGAATAACATCGGGGAGAGGCTACAACCCTGTCTCACTCCTTTCCCAACCACTGCTTCCCTTTCATGCCCCTCGACTCTTATAACTGCCATCTGGTTTCTGTACAAATTGTAAATAGCCTTTCGCTCCCTGTATTTTACCCCTGCCACCTTCAGAATTTGAAAGAGAGTATTCCAGTTAACGTTGTCAAAAGCTTTCTCTAAGTCTACAAATGCTAGAAACGTAGGTTTGCCTTTTCTTAATCTTTCTTCTAAGATAACTCGTAAGGTTAGTATTGCCTCACGTGTTCCAACATTTCTACGGAATCCAAACTGATCTTCCGCGAGGTCCGCTTCTACCAGTTTTTCCATTCGTCTGTAAAGAATTCGCGTTAGTATTTTGCAGCCGTGACTTGTTAAACTGATAGTTCGGTAATTTTCACATCTGTCAACACCTGCTTTCTTTGGGATTGGAATTATTATATTCTTCTTGAAGTCTGTGGGTGCTAGCTGTTAGAAATTCTGAGAAAAATATGGTTAAGCTACAGGGAAAGACGGGTAATATATAGTACGTACAAGAGCCAAGAGGGAAAAATGAGAGTGCAAGATCAAGAACGAAGTGCTTGGATTAAGAAGGTTGTAAGACAGGGATGTAGACATGCACCACTACTGTTCAGTCTGTATGTCGAAGAAGCAGTGACGGAAATTAAAGAAACGTTCAAGAGTGGAATTAAACTTTAAGGTGAAAAGATATCAATGATAAGATTCACTGATGACATTGCTATCCTCAGTGAAAGTGAAGAAGATTTACACGATCTGCTGAATGTCATGAACAGTCTCATGAGAACAGAATATGGACTGAGAGTAAAGCGAAGAAAGATGAAAGTAATGAGAAGTAGCAGATATGAGAACAAAAAGAAACGTAATATCAGGATTGGTGACCACGAAGTACATGATTTAAGGAATTGTTCTACCTAGGCAACAAAATAATCCATGACGGATGGAGAAAAATGGTTCAAATGGCTCTAAGGATTATGGGGCTTAACAGCTGAGGTCATCAGTCCCTTGGACTTAGAACTACTTAAACTTAACTAACCTAAGGACATCACACACATGCATGCCCGAGGCAGGATTCGAAGCTCCGACCGTAGCAGCAGCGCGGTTCCGGACTGAAGCGCCTAGAACCGCTCGGCCACAGCGGCTGGCGGATGGAGAAAGGCGACCATAAAAAGCAGTCTAGCACTGGCGGAAAGGGCATTCCTGGCAAAGAGAAATCTACTACCATCGACCACAAGCCTTCCTTCGAGGAAGAAGCCACAGCGGCTGGCGGATGGAGAAAGGCGACCATAAAAAGCAGTCTAGCACTGGCGGAAAGGGCATTCCTGGCAAAGAGAAATCTACTACCATCGACCACAAGCCTTCCTTCGAGGAAGAAATTTCTGAGCACAGCTTTGTATTGTAGTGAAACATGGACTGTGACGAAACCGGTAAGAAGAGAATCGAAGCATTTGCGATGTGGTGATACAGAAGAATGTTGAAAATTAGATGGACTGGTACGATAAGGAATGAGGAGGTCCTCCGGACAATCAGAGTGGACAGGAATGTATGTAAAACACTGACAAAAAGAAGGGACAGGATGGGAGGACATATGTTAAGACGTCGCGGAATAACTTCCCTTGTACTAGAGGGAGCATTAGAGGAAGACAGAGATTGGAATATATCCAACAAATAATTGAGGACGTAGGTCGGAAGAGCTATTCTAAGGTGAAGAGATTGGCACAAGAGAGGAACTCGTGGAGGGTAGCATCAAAACATTCTGAATACTGATGACTGGTGGTGAAAGGCTCCTCGAATCGTTTGAGAGCGAAGTCAAAGAAAGTCTACTTGCAAACACAGACAGGGACTAAGCAGAATGAGTTTATTTTCATACCAGTTTTGAACAACCGTACACAGTCACACGTTAGCATCGCCATGCGTAAGCAGTCGTGTCTTTTCCGAAGAGGTATTCGTGAAATTAACCAGAGATCGAGACTGTGGTGGTGACCGCGTCTGTACATCCAACTGCATATGCGTCTGATTTCAGAAAGCGGACTGCGGCGGCAACCGCATTCCCTTGGAACTGTCAGTCAGTGCATGCCAAGTGCAGTGCATCGAGTCAGCAAACAGCTGGTGCTGACTGCCTGCTGCCTCTGCCTGCCCCAGACAGCTGACTTGCGTAACGCAGCGCCACCGCACGCAGTTGTGCAGTGCCCGTCCTCCCATCGCGGCTTGGTCTGCTGTTTCATAAGCTGCCGGCTTTCTCAGCGCGCAGCTACGGTCTACGCCAATACTTATTTACACCAGCTCTGCACGACTTAGGAGCATGCAATACGATGATTTTACCATACAGTTAGTATCTGGTGGATTGAGATCAACGGCCGCTGTTGGTGGAAATCTTCCCATCAGGACGTTAATCTCGATCGCCGTTTTGGTTCCTTTTGGGAGCAGTGAGGTCTTAGAAGCACTGCACATTGATCTTAGTATCCTTTCCGTTTCCTAAGATGCCGCCCGTAGCGGCTAGCAGAAGTATTGGATGTATATACAAACTGCTGCCCAAGAGAGGTTCAAAATGGTTCAAATGGCTCTAAGCACTATTGGACTTAACATCTGAGGTCATCAGTCCCCTAGACTTAGAACTACTTAACCCTAACTAACCTAAGGACATCACATACATCCATGGCCGAGGCGGGATTCGAACCTGCTACCGTAGCAGCAGTGCGGTTCCAAACTGAAGTGCCTAGAACCGCTCGGCCACAGCGGCCAGCGCCCAAGAGAGGGAACTCTGTTTTGGATGGGGCACAAGCTGCTGGATTTAGTAATATAACTGACGGTATCGAGTAGTACCCTAACGGTTATCAACACACGGTGTTTTTTATAGCTCACTGACGACTTATATGGGAGATTTATACCACTTCAGATTAAAGACTTGAGTTTAAACATTATTTAATGAAATTAACTGTCCTCTCTGAAAAAGCTAAACAATAATTTTATATACAATATGTAAAATCAAGTTATATGAACAAATAAAAGTGAAATATTTTTTTGTTATGCACTGACCAGTAGGAATACTTCTGTAATATTTCAGTCATTATGAGTAAATTCGAAGTAATAGGTAAGACATTACAATGACAATGATCGTCAAATTATCACCATGGTGGATTCCATTAGATCTGTTGTGCTCCACCACTATAATGTAATCCAAAACAGGAAGGAAGTCAGCAGTCAGTCACAACTGAATCTGTAATTTATTTCAGATGTAAATTTCTGTGACAGGATTCATTGATGTTAGCTGTTTTGTAGCTGAAATATAAATCTGCAAAAGTACGGACTGAACTGTGACTGATTGCTGACATTCTTTCTATTTTAGTCACATCATTGTACGTGAAAATTCGGCCATAAATAATTGTTGTAGAACAATAAACTGAAAATTGATTGGTTAGGTCAGAAGAACGACTGCATTAAAAGTATGTAATTTACAATAATTACTATCATATTAAATCATTCATTCATATCAATTATCTTTGTTTTGGCTCCAACATTGTCATGTGAATTCCTATAACGTACAAGTTCTTTGAGAGAGCGAATGGCGAGCAGTTGTTTCGTAACGCCCAAGGAAAGATATTACTAAAAAGAAATTGTATCAACGGAAAATTTGAAACTCTTCAAATGCAAGGTATTGTACTCTAATTTCTGCACATGAGCACATCAAAATGAAAAATGTGATAAGTGAAACATGTATACAATTGAAACTTTCGTTTTAAACACGATGATGAGAACTCAGTTCCTTGGATCTGTTAGCCTTCAAACGTTCCCGGAATCAAGAAGAAAAGATTTAGACATGAATTACATGATTGCAGCTGTATTATGTAAGCACTACACTTCGTTACAACTGTGCTAGCCTTTTCTTTCAATTTTAAAAAGGTTAATCACTAGATTTTTGTTTAACATGTATGCGGTTGTAGATGGAGAGTATTTGCAGGTTAAAATATGTGCGAGCATTTACTAACAAACTGAAAATACAGTTGTGTGAAGGCAGCTGCATGTTTTCGCGTATTTATTATTCATTAACAGACAGCACAGTGCTTTACCATATGAAGATAGTTTTTGTAAGTCAGAGAAAACAGATTTTGCAATAACCCAGCTCTCTACCATATGTGGGCCCCAACACAATACAATATCCTCATTAGAAATTAGTAACTTGAGATACATTTTTTTCTTGTACGCCCAAAACTGAAACTCGAACAAACCACTACCCACATTCATCTCCCAGATGTTTGTTAATGGAATCAGCAAACTGTTTCCTGCATGTAATATTATATGATCCGTGAGAATGAACTATTTCTTTGCAAGTGCAATTTCCTTTCTTTAGCGGCTTCTAGCAGCGAATGTTCATTCCATAATGCCATATGAAATACTGTTCTGGGATAACTCATCTTCAAGACAGAAAGTCTTCATTGCGCAAAAACGTGATGTAAGAATAGTATGCGGTGCTCACTCACTATCATCTTATAGACATCTGTTTAAGGAGTTAGGTATTCTAACTACTGTTTCACAGCGTATTTGTTCCCTCATGAAGTTTGTTGTAAATAATCCACTACAGTTCAAAAGGGATATACCGAGCGAGGTGGCGCAGTGGTTAGACACTGGACTCGCATTCGGGAGGACGACGGTTCAATCCCGCGTCCGGTCATCCTGATTTAGGTTTTCCGTGATTTCCCTAAAACGCTCCAGGCAAATGCTGGGATGGTTCCTTTCAAAGGGCACGGCCGACTTCCTTCCCCGTCCTTCCCTAATCCGATGAGACCGATGACCTCGCTGTCTGGTCTCCTTCCCCAAACCAACCAACCAATCAAAAGGGATAATGAGACACATAATAACAATACCAGAAGGAAAAACGACATTCATTAATTCACATTAAGGTTGTCTTTAACACAAAAAGGGGTGAACAATGCTGCAATAAAAATTTTTGATCATTTTCCCAGTGATATAACATGTCTGACAGACAGAAAAGTAAATTTGATAACAAACTGAGGAAGTTTCTCCTTGACAAAACCTATTCCGTAGAAGAATTTCTATTACTACAATTACTGTAATCTGTAAAAGGTGGTGGGTACATCTGTATATCTTTTTTCTTTTTGTAAAAAAAAACATAAATAAATATGTCAAACTTAAGAAATGTTCGAAACATAACCGTATGTACAAGTTAATTTTCGATGCAAAGTGACTCATTCCACATCATGATGATCTGTCGTGCAAAATGATCCATGAAACATGTAAGTAACTCACTGCTTGGGGCTGGAACATGCACTGAAGTTGGTACTGATACGTCGCACGAATCACATTCTAGATGGGAGGACGAAGATAGCTCCATTCAGCTAAACGGTTCAACTGTGTCGTTTCAAGGCGCAAGAGTTATTATCGTAAACTGAACATGGTATCCGTGGTCCTATCACGTCAACAGTTACTCGTGTTAATGTGGGGATCGTAGAATGCCACATATTGCTTTTAGATGGTTATTAGTAGATATGGTCTACCACAGTGTTGTAGCGGCCCACTGGCTACGTCTTAAGTCGTCAACAGAGCCCAGCGTTCATTTAGGCGCTGTAAGGGAAACACGGACGGCGGTCTGACGCCCGGCACTGCTGTACACGTCTTTACTTTATCAGCCACTAAACCGCCTTGCTCACTACGTCGACATTCTGGCCGCCTATGTCAGACTTCTCCAGCAACTCTTCCTGACCGATCATCGCCTTCAGATGTAAAAAAATTTAATTGTACGCTCCCAATACATATATATCTACACATACACACTATCTGAACAAAAATATCCGAACACCGATTAGTGCTTATCGCTTATCATACTTTCGTTCTTCATGCAATAACACGGCCGCATCAGGCTAGAACTTTTAATTTACTACTCCTTTACCACTAACACTTCCTGTGACACATATTGCAGACAGTACTCATACATACCCCCGAAAGTAATTACAAAATTATATTAATGTATGACACATAGTTCAGGAAATAACACGTCGTAAACAATGAGTTGCGAGAATACGAAACTGCAGAGCAAAATTCGCTAGAGGTACATGTGAAATATGTGTAAAAATTTGTGTGAAGTATGTTAAATATAGGTGAAATATATGTAATATGTGCTTACGTGGCTGAAGCCGCGGGTATACAGCTCCTCTATACCCTTGGATAGGTTCAACAAAATTTGGTAGACATGTTACTTACTGTCTGGAAGGACATACCACCAACCTTGTGTTGGAGTGGAGTGATGAACAGAGGAGGGTGGATGAGGAGGAGACGAAGAGACAGAAAGGGAGGAGGACATAAAGAGAAAGAGAGAAGAAAGGTGGACACAGGGAGGGGGAAGGAGGACATGGACACCAACAGGAGGAGGAGGAGGAGGAGGAGGGGAGGTGGAGGTAGAGTGAGATAGGGGGAGGAGATGAACAGAGAATGGGAAGAGAGGAGATGGACAGAGAGAGGGGGAGGAGACGATGGACATAGAGAAGGGAAGTAGATGAACGTGGGAGGGGGAGATGGACAGAGATAGTAGGGCAGGAGGAGATGGATGGAGAGAGGAAGAGGAGGAGTAGTGCAGAGAGAGGGAAGGGGAGAAGATGGCAGAGAAAGGGAAGAGGAGGAGATAGACAGAAATAGAAGGGAGGGGGTGCTGGTCAGAGAGAGGGAGGAGGGGGAGATGGACAGAGAGGGGGGACAAGAGGAGACAGAAAGAGAGAGGTGGGAGTATGAGATGGACAGTGGTAGGGGAAGAAGAAAATGGACAGTGAAGGGGAAGAGGAGATGAAGTGAGAGAGGAAGGAGGGGGAGAGACGGAAGGGTGAGGACAGAGAGAGGGAGAGAGGAGATTGACAGAGAGAAGGGAAAGTAGGAGATGGACTAACAGAAGACTGGAATATACACAAACCCAGTCAACACTAGTTACTTACCTAGTTACACATCTAACTACGCTTCATTTGTGCAGACAAGATATTGTGCACGTTTTTGTAGAATGCTTGCCTCCCACTATAAGGTTCAGGTTTTTTTTTTTTTTTTACCCAGATACTAATCTAGCCATTTGCACATACGTCAAGACACTCCGCGTGATCGCGTCTTTGTCAGTAGGCGACGGTGTGGTATGGTGTCGAAAGCCTTTCGGTAATCTAGGAATGTGGTATTTATCTGTCCACCTGCATCTACTGTTATTAACAAACCATCAATAAATAATGCAAGCCGTGTCTTACAGTAGTTGATTTTCTTGAATCCGTGCTGATTATTTGAGAGCAACCTCGTCCATAAATATTGGGCTTCTCTCTTCCTGTGTAAACGCATATGTCTGTGCTACCAGCCACGTCTGAGGTTTCTTTTCTCAGCGAAGCTGTCTCCAAGTGAATTGGTTGAAATCTAAATCCCCGGTACGACGTTCCTTCACCAATGCCGAAGTGACAGGAAAGTTCGCGCTCATATTTCACGAACGACGCGAGTAACATTCTGCAAATACACTGAGGAAGGGCTGTTAAACTACTGCCATGAGCATCAGTCTCCTTTCACAGAAGGGCCTCGTTAACTCTGACCATCGAGACGGAACAGATACATCCCAGACACAAGAACTCCATCTTATATATAGTAAAAAATGACGACTGGAGCCACCAGTTACTGGTGCGCAGCACAGAAGCCATAGCCGAATGTGTATATGACGTCCGTGCATACTGAGGTGTGTGGCGATATCGGACAAGCAATGTGCCAGCCATAAATGCCTATCGTTCTGTACTGATTATAAATTTTATTGGTGCTGCTGTAGTCTGTACCGTTGTTCTGATGAACACTGATATAATTGCATCTTCTCTCTCTCTCTGTCTCTCTTTCTCTGTCGCTCTCTATCTCTCCCCTTTTTTGCGTGCTACTTGATATATTCGATTCTCTGCCTTCTGTTGCAGTGTTTGCCATCTACAGCTAGTAACATGAATGTTTTTCCCTGATGTCTTAACACAAGTCTTAACACACCGTAGCCGGCCCTGGTGGCCGAGCGGTTCTGGCGCTACAGTCTGGAACCGCGCGACTGCTACGGTCGCAGGTTCGAATCCTGCCTCGGGCATGGATGTGTGTGATGTCCTTAGGTTAGTTAGGTTTAAGTAGTTCTAAGTTCTAGGGGACTGATGACCTCAGCAGTTGAGTCCCATAGTGCTCAGAGCCATTTTTGAACACACCGTACCTTCTTTAAGTCAGCGTTTTCCGTGTATTCATTCTTCAGAGATTCGGCGGAAAACCTTCTCATTTCTTATGTTATATTTCCATTTCGTTTTCAGCATCCTTTTGTAACTCAACGTCTTGTGAAAAAATTGATTTTAGCCAGGACATATTTGACATGACCTGGTTGTTCCTGCTTCTCAGCTTTATTTATTTGCCTCAAAGCGACTCCTCTACATCAATACTCCACAAGCCACCTGACGGTGTGTGGCAGACGGTACTTCTGGTATCATTAATTGATCCTCCATTCTCTGTTTCTCTTGCATATGGCGCGTGGGAAGAATGATTGTTGGTAACCTTATGTATTACTCCAAATTCCTCGAATTTTCTCGTCGTTGTAATTTGGCGAGATGTTTGTGGGAAAAAGTAATACGTTGTCCGACTCTTTCCGCGAAGTGCTCCCTCGAAATTTCAATATTAAATCTCACCCTGAGGCACAATGTTTCTCTTCTAGCGTCTTACACTGAAGTTTATTGAGCATTTCTGCGACTCTCTCGCGCCGACTAAACGATCCCGTGACGAAACGCGCCGCTCTTCGTTGGAACTTATCTGTCTCTTCTATCAATCCTACCTGGTAATGGTCCAGGATTGATCAACAATACTCAAGAATCGGTCGAACAAGCGTCTTGTACGGGTGAATTGCGTTTGCATAAGATTCTTCCTACGAATTTCAGTCTGGCTTCTGCTTTTGCTGCTATTTGTTTTGTGTGGTCATTCCACTTAAGGTTGCTATGGATAGTTACTCCTAGATAGTTTACGGTAGATACTGTTTCCAGTAATTTCTCACCAATAGTGTGGTTGTATATTAAATTTCTTTTCCTATGTATACGCAATACGTTATATTTATTTGCGTTCAAGGTCAACTGCCAGTACCTGCACCATTCATCAATTCTCTGGAGATCATTCTGCAAACCGATACTGTCTTCTGGCGTTTTTATTTTCGCATCATCTGCGGACAGTCTTAATGAGCTTCCGAAGCTTTCTAATAGATCATTTCTTTACATTGTAAACAGCAAAGGTCAAACCACACTTCCTCAGGGAACTCTGGAAAATACCCTTACATCTCTCGATTTTGCTCCGTTAAGAGCGACGTTTAAGTTCCGTCTACAAAGTAATCTTGAACCCAGTCGCAAATCTGGTCCGATACTCAGTAGGCGGGACGGTGTCAGGTGCGTTCCTGAAGTCAAGGAACGCTGCATCAACCTGAGGTCTGTTGCCTACAGTGCTATGAATCTCACGGAAGAAGAGAGCGGACAGAGTTCCGCAGATCTCTGCGGAACCCGTGTTGATTTTTATAGAGGATATTTTTGTTCCCAAAAGCGTCATAATTCTTGAACATTTAACGTGATCCTTAATTCTAAATAACAGACTGACGTCAACCATATAGGCCTGCAATTATGTCCTGAACCAAATAAAGCAGAAGTTGCATGTTTTCATCTAACCAATAGCGACATACAGGGCCCCTGATGTTTGTTTTGGAGACAAACTTCGTCATAACATGCATTCAAAATACTTTGGGGTCGCGCTAGACAGGTCACTTTTTTTTAAAGGAGCACTTGACGTGAACATCTAAAAAGGTAAAATGTAGAAACAATATTCTTCATAAGCTCCGTGCCACTAGTTTGGGATCGCAGCAGACACTTTTCGAGTATCGGCGCTCGGATTGGTATACTCGCCAGCAGAGTACTAAGCGTCCGTCTGCATTAATAGGCCACACGTGAAAAAGACAGGGGTACAACTTAAAGATTCCATGCGCATTGTTAGTGGGTCAATACGATCTATTGACACCTACTGCTTACCTGTCTTGAGATACATTCAACCTGCTGATATCAGACGGAAGAGTGCGTTGCTACGTGAATTCCAGAAGATTGTTGATAATCCTGACCTTAAAATATTGAATGATGTACTTTCTTTTGAGCGAAAAATATTGAGATCAAGTCGTCCCCCTCCCTCTTATCACAGCCAGGATACTTACTGAAAACGAATTTAGTTCCACCCATGAAAGAAAACGCTGTTCGCAACAAAACTGTCTTCCCAATGCCTGGAACTGGTCTTCATCCGCCGGCCGGTGTGGCCGTGCGGTTCTAGGCGCTTCAGTCTGGAACCGCGTGACCGCTACGGCCGCAGGTTCGAATCCTGCCTCGGGCATGGATGTGTGTGATGTCCTTAGGTTAGTTAGGTTTAAGTAGTTCTAAGTTCTAGGGGACTGATGACCTCAGATGTTAAGTCCCATAGTGCTCAGCCCGGCCGCGGTGGTCTCGCGGTTCTAGGCGCGCAGTCCGGAACCGTGCGACTGCTACGGTCGCTGGTTCGAATCCTGCCTCGGGAATGGATGTGTGTGATGTCCTTAGGTTGGTTAGGTTTAAGTAGTTCTAAGTTCTAGGGGACTGATAACCACAGCATTTGAGTCCCATAGTGCTCAGAGCCATTTGAACCATTTGAACCCATAGTGCTCAGAGCCATTTGAACATTTTTTTTCTTCATCCACGAAAAGTTGCCTGGGTTTGACCAGGCTCGGGGAGTTGTGAATACTGTGAATCGCATATGAACTGGCCTTGGTAGATGTGCAGAGACTCTCCACACGTGGGGAAATCTTCATCACAACTATCTATTGACATTGGGGTTGAATAACAGACAGTTGCTCGTGTTGTATCAACATGTCCCTCCCGTGCCTCCAGGGGCCCTGAAAGTGACGAGTAGTGTGATAAACATAACAAAACACTTGGATAGCTATTGTCATTTGTGTTATACTGTGCTGCAAAGCTGTGTTGAAGTGTTTATATATAGTAGTTAGTAATCTTTGTATTTCTGTAGCTTTATTATGGTTAATTCTTGATGTATACCTTACAATAAATAAATAAAATAAATGTGACTCCACGTATTAAATGTTTCGACTGTCTTCTTTTCTAGTTTGCTTATAGTACATGACTCACTTTTAAACAGTGATGTCCTCCAGACAATGTTATCGTACACTTCCCCTGACTCCGATGTAAGCTGATCTCTTTAATTTCGCGATGTACAGTAGCGTTCATATTTGTTTTATAAAATTTCTGGAGAACTAACCGATGTCGGCATCTGAGATGGTATATATTCGGTGGATCAATGATCCTATTAATATAGTCCTCCCGTGCCATGCGGACAGTAGCATTACCTTCATCTGACTTTAGTGCTACCGTGTCCACGTCTGCTCGTAAGTTAGGGAGGGCTGCTTTCTCCATACGTGAGATGTTGCTCTTCGGTGGTGCGTCAGCACGCGGTAAGACTCCCGAATAATTTCTTCTCCTGCGTCTGTTTGTAATACGTCGCACAGCCTCTTCGATGAAACTGACAAAATCCACTAGCGGCGGTAAACTGGTATAGGAGCAAAATTAAGACCTCTTCCCAACACGGACACAATATGGCATCTATAGATTTCCATATCAAGTTGATAACGGATCGTCGGGTAGAAACTTTTTGTGGTACCTGAAGATGGTCAGAAGACTGTGTGCCGAAATATCGTACCAGCAAGTTACAGACATCCGGCAGGTCTCTCGAAATTTTATAGAACAATCTGTACGACGGGAAAGTTTTAACTTCCACAATGTCCATACTGTTTCCCCGTGACATTCTGTGTTACCGAGTAGGAGCTCGCTTGACCTTTTACATATCAGATGCCGCCTCAGTTTCCCCTGTCTCAAAAGAGGAAGAGTAAGACATGTGAAGACGAAGAAAAAAAAAATCGCCCAGTGGTTGCAAGTGACTCTGAAAAGAAGTCAATTACCTTTGTAAGAATCTGTACAATTTTTAAATGAATAATTGCGCGGAAGAGTGACAACAGTTTTACTAGATCCAGCTTAGCAGTGCAGAACACAGGTTTAGCATGTCTGCCCAACGAAACCTAAGAAGCTACAATAAGGAAACGTAAATCATTTACGGTAAATAACGCCACGGCCACTCAAAGAAGCCAAAAATATAATAATTAATATTCTCAGACATTTATTTTCAAGTTAAGTTCAATTTTTGGTACTAACACACTATTTTCTTAGTTACCAGTATTCTCTTTACCCATGGTATTTGGTTCTTATTTCTCCCTTTTGCAGTCTGTCATTGGTTACGTTACTTCCAATTTAGCAGAGTATTTTCACTTTTTTGTCCCCAGCTGTGAGGTTTCTGCTACTCCTCATTACTTCCGCCGTTCTTTGGTTTGTCCTCAGTCCATATTTTGTGCTGATCTCATTTTACAGGTCCTGTAATTTTTCCTCACTTTCACAGAGAGGACAGGAATATCATCGGCGAACGTTACCGTTGATATTGTTTCATCTTGAATTTTCATCCTATTATTTTATTTTACTTTTATTTCGTTCAATGGTTCTTCGATGTACAGACAGTGGAGGAAAAAGACTGCATCCTTGCCTTACCCACTTTTTAATCCGATCAGTTCTTTCTTGGTCTTCAATTCTTATCTCTCCCTTTTAGTTCTTATAGTTATTATGTATATCATCTTTATTTCCCTACAGAATATACACTGAAGAGCCAAAGAAATTGGTTTACCCGCCTAATGTCTGAATTAATGGTGGAGGGAACTGACACCATGAATCCTGCAGGG
This sequence comes from Schistocerca nitens, assembly GCF_023898315.1. Lineage (NCBI taxonomy): Eukaryota > Metazoa > Arthropoda > Insecta > Orthoptera > Acrididae > Schistocerca > Schistocerca nitens. Next base: position 634,936,684 of record NC_064618.1, on the reverse strand, counting down.
CTGTTCATAAATCCTTAAGAGTACGATGAGGTGGATATCTCGTCTGAACAGCACGTTGTGAGGCATCCCATATACGCTCAGCAGTGTTTATGTCTGGGGATTGTGGTGGCCAGCGATGCTTAGGTGCGTGTCACGTATCAGAATCGTACCTAGATATGTCACGAGTCTCATATCACTCCAACTGCACATGCCACACACCATTCCAGAGTCTCCACCACTTGAACAGTTCCCTACTGACACGCATGGTCCATGGATTCATGAGGGTGTCTCCATAACCGTACACGTCCGTCCTCTCGATACAATTTGAAACGAGACTCGTCCGACCAGGCAACATGTTTCCAGTCATCAGCACTCCAATGCCTGTGCTGACTGGTCCAGACGAAGCGTAAAGCTTTGTGACGTGCGGTCATCAAGGATACACGAGTGGCCTTTCGGCTCCGAAAGCCTATATCGATGAAGTTTCGTTGAATGGCTCTCACGCTGGCATTTTTTGATGGCTCAGCATTGAAATCTGCAGCAATTTGTGGAACGGTTGCACTTCTGCCATGTTGAACAATTCTCCTCAGTCGTTGTTGGTCCCGTTGTTGCGGGATCATTTTCCGGCAGCAGCAATGTCTGAGATTTGATGTTTTACCGGATTCCTGATATTCACGGTTCACTCGTAAAATGGTCGTACGTAAAAATCCCCACTTCATCGCTACCTCGCAAATGCTGTGTCCCATGGCTCGTGCGCCGACCATAACGCCACGTTCAAACTTACTTAAATCTCGATAACCTGCCATTTTAGCAGCAGTAACCAATCTAACAAGTTGTTGTGTTATATAGGTGTTGCCGACCGCAGCGCCGTATTCTGCCTGTTTACATATCTCTGTAGTTGAATACGCGTGCCTATACCAGTTTCTTCGGCGCTTCTGTGTATCTGTTCGTATGAAGATTTTAACTATCTCACTCCACTTTACATTCTTGAACGCTTTTTGTGTGTCGCCAAATCTTACGAAAATGTTGAGATTTTTCTTAATTCTTTCTTCCATTATCATTTGCAACGTGAAAACTGTCTCTCTTGTACCTTTATCTTTCCTAAAGCCAAACTTATCGTCGTATAAGGGATCTTCAGCTTTCTTTTCCATTCTTCTGTATATTACTTTTCTCAACAACTGTGATAGAGCCAGAATTGAAAGCAAATAATTTATTAAAAATTTTTTTTCAATGTTACAGACTGCACGCTTTTTCTTACAAATGAGTTCTAGTTCTCGGCCATTATGATCTACTTAGGACCCGCCGAGTAAATTACGCTACGAAGTAACATGTCCGAACTCCATGGACAGATGAATATAGTGCTTTAGGGTCCTCTCCCCACCTTATGAAAATAGAACTATAGCCGGCCGGCGCGGCCCAGCGGTTCTAGGCGCTACAGTCTGGAACCGCGCGACCGCTACGGTGGCAGGTTCGAATCCTGCCTCGGGCATGGATGTGTGTCATGTCCTTAGGTTAGTTAGGTTTAAGTAGTTCAAAGTTCTAGGGGACTGATGACCTCAGAATTAAAGTCCCATAGTGCTCAGAGCCATTATTAAAGAACTACAACTGTACACAGTCATCAAGAATGATACTTATTACAAGAATAGATCACGTCATCTCACTTCACAGTCTTACTGCATCCTTATGAATAGCATGATATTTGGTTACTGTGTGCAGTTCTACTTCTCTTTTCACAGAGGTGGGTGAGGTCAACTGCTGTACACAGACTCTGAATATGCTACTCCGTAATATAATGCCCTCAGTCGATTCCAAGAGGGCCGTAGTGGCCGAAAACTAGTAATCATCTGTAAAGAAAGTATGAGATCTGTGTCGCTGAAATAAACAGAAGTTGTAATTGTAATGTTGTATTAGAGCTTGCAGGTGCTGAAATGAGTTTTGTTAACCCTTACAGAGAGAATGTGCAGGGGCGTAAAGAGCGAAATATCGCGACAATTTCTACACTAATGGACATCAAAACTGATACAGCACGAAGATCACGTGCTACAGATGCGAAATTTAACCGACAGGAAGAAGATGCTGTGATATGCAAATGATTAGCTTTTCAGAGCATTCACACAAGGTTGGCGCTGGTGCCGACAGCTACAGCGTGCTGACATGAGGAAAGTTCCAACCGATTTCTCATACACAAACAGCAATTGACCGGCGTTGCCTGGTGAAACGTTGTTGTGATGCCTTTTGTAAGGAGGAGAAATGTGTACCATCACGTTTCCGACTTTGATAAAGATCGGATTGTAGCCTATCACGATTGCGGTTTATCGTATCGCGACATTCTGCTCGCGTTGGTCGAGATCCAATGACTGTTAGTAGAATATGAAATCGGGAGGGTAATACGGAACGCCGTACTGGATCCCAGCGGCCTCGTATCACTAGCAGTCGAGATGACAGGCATCTTATCCGCATGACTGTAACGGATCGTGCAGCCACGTCTCGATCCCTGAGTCAACAGATGGGGACGTTTGCAAGACAACAACCATCTGCACGAACAGTTCGACGACGTTTGCCGCAGCTCGGACTATCAGCTCGGAGACTATGGCTGCGGTTACCTTGGCGCTGCATGACAGAGAGGAACGCCTGCGATGGTGTACTCAACGACGGACCTGGGTGCACGAATGGCAATACGTCATTTTTTCAGATGAATCCAGGTTCTGTTCATAGCATCATGATGGTCGCATTCGTGTTTAGTGACATCGCCGTGAACGCACATTGGAAGCGTGTATTCGTCATCACCCGGCGTGATGGTATGGGGTGCCATCGGTTACACGTCTCGGTCACCTCTTGCTCGCATTGACGGTACTTTGAACAGTGGACGTTACATTTCAGATGTGTTACGACCCGTGGCTCTACCCTTCATTCGATCCCTGCGAAACCCTACATTTCAGCAGGATAATGCACGATCGCATATTTCAGGTCCTGTACGGACCTTTCTGGATACGGAAAATGTTCGACTGCTGCCCTGGCCAGCACATTCTCCAGATCTCTCACCAACTGATAACAGCTGGTCAATAGTGGCCGAGCAACTGGCTCGTCACAATACGCCAGTCACTACTCTTGATGAACTGTGGTATCGTGTTGAAGCTGCATGGGCAGCTGTACCTGTACACGCTATCCAAGCTCTGTTTGACTCAATGCCCAGGCGTATCAAGACCGTTGTTACGGCCAGAGGTGGTTCTTCTCGGTACTGATTTCTCAGGATCTATGCACCCAAATTGCGTGAAAATGTAATCACATGTCAGTTGTAGTATAATATATTTGTCCAATGAATACCCGTTTATCATCTGCATTTCTTCTTGGTGTAGCAATTTTAATGGCCAGTAGTGTATTAAGCAACGGTTATATGTTAAAGTCAGTAACGATCTATAGCGGTAAATTCGTACCAGTTGAGAATTCCCTCCAGTCAGAGGCTCAATTTGCCGCAAAGCGCCCCTTCTCGTCACTGCTTCCGTGGCGACGCGAAGTCCCACTGGCGGCCGCTGCCATGATCCACGTACTCTTGGCGATGTACGGTGCGCGAGACAGACTGCGTGAGCTCGTCTCCGTATATTTCCTAGGCAACGTTTATTGACGGACGTGGACAAACTCGCCACACCGCTACACTATTAAAACCAGTCTAAATAATGGTCGCCAGCATCTCTCGAGCCCACTCCAAAACCAACGATTATTGCCCTGTACCTTCATGGCTACATTCTGAAAGATTACGGGATAACAATTCATATTCGCATCCAGCTGGTTCCCTAGCTGGTGCAGCCGCTTATCTTGATCGATAGAAAATAGGATAAGCAACACGAAACATCACGTCCAAAGATACAAGAGAAACAAATATGACATATTGCCTTGGTTAGACCTCGTAAACTTAATTTCATTCCTGATAATCGATGTTTTTGGAAAGCCCGCATCTGTGTTCAAAATCGTTCAAATGGCTCTGAGCACTAAGGGACTTAACATCTGAGGTCATCAGACCCCTGGAACTTAGAACTACTTAAACCTAACTAACCTAAGGACATCACACACATCCATGCCCGAGGTAGGATTCGAACCTGCGACCGTAGCGGTCGCGCGGTTCCAGACTGAAGCGGCTAGAACCGCTCGGCCACTGCGGCCGGCCGCACCTGTGTCATTCATGACTTCGTCAAGCCCACCATTGGCATTAACCACCACTTCCAGCTAGTAAAACGCTCCACTATCTGGTAAAGAAACTGTTCGAATTTAGCACTTGTTCGCACTAGGGCCTTATACTCGACTATAAAGTTGTCAGTGACTATAGAAATTCCCCGTCCGAACAGTGGGATGTGCTAAATTCCTTTAACCGTTCCATTGTGGCTGAACAACAAACAACATTATGAATCAGGAAGGGTCACTCACTCCTGACGGAGTATACCCAACACTCTCGTCGCGAGCACCACGATGAAAATCCTGAACTACAACCCGATAGGTAGGAGACGCATAGGTAGACCAAGGAGACGACGGACATAAATTTTGTGATCTCAGGTTCGATTTCAGGCCGGATTGGGGATTTTCTACGCGCGGGGGCTGGGTGTCTGTGTTGTCCTCATCATTTCATCATCATTAGGGAAAAGTGGCGAGACTGGATAGTGAAAAGATTTGTACGGACGCTGATACCCACACAGTTGACCACCCCACAAACCAAATATCATTCTCATCATACATTTTGTGAAGACGGGACAGACAGATTGTCTGCATACCTCTGAACTGAGCGAGGAGCGTTGAACTCTTTCTTCCGCCATTGGTTCTCTTTGATCTGCAGCACTATATGTGCGCGATAGCCAGTGTCTCAAGGGGCGGAGTGCAGTCTGGTGAGACGGGTATCGTAGTATGCAGGTGAAACTCGTGGTCGCATTAAAGATACTGAAGTTGATATAATGCGGTGGGAGAACAATCGCTGGTATTAATTTCAGAAGTGTGATGTAAGAGCTAAAAATCGTAATGACTAATATCTAAAAATAAATTCCAAAACTGTCGTGAAACTTTAGTTGCACTATGGTTACTCAATGTTTTTCCAAGCAGTCAAAGTGCATACCAATAACTTTTACTGTAGTCATGCTGAATCGCGTGCGCATGGTCATGACCATTAGAAAACGAATACGACCAACGGATGTGAGGAGTTCTACTGCAAATTAAATGTCTGACTGGTGCAAATTAATTAAATTAGTATTAGGGACCTTACAAGCTGTCTAGTCCCTGTATGCAAGATGACGACGGCGACGGCGACGATTAAAGCCAGCAGACCTACACACAGAGATATTGGACGAACAATCGGCAATAAGCAGCGTCTGATTTCATGACTTTTTCAAATGTTCGCCAGAGTATAAATTGAGGGAACGAGTGTTCGATTCCGGTTACACGGCTTTCCACAAAAATTAAAACTCTAACCACATTCATTAACACAGGAGGTGCGTAATTTCACCTCTTAATTACACTCGCATGCTACACCTAAAATAACAGCAATAGGTCAATTAGAGGTAAATATAGTTCACAGTCATCAGTAAAATAATAACAATTTATTCAGTACAGGAAAGGTGTCGAACTGTGTTTATGTAAGCCCAGTACAGCAGTCCTACTTCATTAGCTACAGATGGCCGCTGTGTTTATTCCTAGTGGGATGTTAGTTACTAATTTCGTTAGTATGCTGAATTTGCAAGACTGAAATTTTATAAGTGACGTCCATTCGACGTCATTCTCCATCAGAAACAGTGATTCATTCTTTTATTGTAGTGTTCAGCCCAACGACTGGTTTGCCGCGGCTTTCCACGGTAGTCTATAGTATGCATGTCTCGTCGCTTCAACACATTTATCGCACCCTATTTCCTTTCCACAAAATATTTCCCCATATTACGTTCATATATCATGTTCACAAATTTTTCTTCTTCAGAAAAGTTTTCTTCCTAGTGCCACTAACATTTTATATCCACTTCACTTCCGCTGTCGGCAATTATTTTACTGCCCACAACTCGTCCAATACTTATAATTTCTCATTTGCTAATCCCAGTTCCACTATGTTTCACTCCTTTTCTTTTACTTTTGTTGATCTTCATCTTACAACCTGATATCAGTGCAGCACCCATTCTATGAAAGTGCCCTACCAAGTCCTTTGTTGTCACTATCAGAATTACTATGTATGTGGGAATTTTATTTATTTTTTGTTGTTGTTTCTACTTTCTTTCTTCAAATTTGCCGTTAGTTTCTTTTACTATTTGTTATACGTATACATTGGTTAACAGGGGGAGTAGCCTACAACACTGCATCACTTCCTTCTTAACTACTGCTTTACTTTCATGTTCCTAGACTCTTATTACATCTCTGAACAAGTTGTAATTAACATTACGCTTCACGTATTTTATCCCTGCTGCCTTTCATCCTTGCTAACTTCAGTATTTTAAAAAGCATATTCTAGTCAATATTATCAAGAGATTTCTCTACTGAGCTATAAATATGGCTTAAGTCTTTCTTCAGACTACCTTGTACGATAATTAGTTTCGTAGTATCAGTTTAGCCTCAAATGTTCCTACATTTCTACATCTACATCTGTAGCTACAGTGGTGGATAAAACCTAAGCACGAAAGTAACTTTCGCACCATGTGCCACCCAAAAGGTCAATGTGAACTATATGGAGTGCCTACAAGAGGCCAAAGAACGCGGCATCACCCATCCTGTCAACGGCGCTCTGGATCAGTGGATGAACAGAGTTACAGGTTGCAAACAGTCCGTTCACGATGAATCTGTACTTAAACTCTGTACCATACGTTTTTAGTCATAATTCTGTGACCATGTTATAGACCATTTTTTGATTTAAATTCTGAGGAAGACACTCCTAGCAGTGCCGAAACCCGGTTAATTCGTTAAAAATAGTGACCGAGGGCTTTTTTCCTTCAATTGTAACTATTCACAGTCTCTGAACGTGCAGCCATGTACAAAATCATGTTCCACAGTTTTAAAACATTGATACAACAAGCATATAATTATGAGCATGTGTCAATAAACCTTTTCTGAGAATGGGAATGACTTGCGTTTTTTTTTTTTTTTTTTTTTTAATCGCACTGCAGCCTGTGATAAACTGACCTTCGCCCAGTCGTTCTATATTTCATGTCAGTATATTGGAGCCACAACCTGTTAAACTGATCGTTCCGTAACATTCACACTTATTGGGAATATTTCAGTATTTTTCTTGATGTCTTGAGGTATTTCGCCTGCCTCATATAGCGTGCACACCGGATGGAAATCCGCGGTCAGTCAGACAGTATAATGGTGCCGGCACAGCACCTAAGCGTGTTCGATGAGGGGAGTGGCCACCCTCTCTACTACTGTGCTAAAAAAGTAGCGGCGACGGCACGCCCCACCCCTCCCACCTCCCCCGCAGTCTAGCACCGTCTTTAACACAAGCGCATCAGAACAGTTTACTTTGAGTTGCATTTTTATTCGGTTTTTTGTTTTTCTGCTTGTCTGTTTACTTACCGTAAGGCGCACGGTGCGGAAGTAAACGCACACAAATCGAAATTTGCCCAAACAAGCCCGACGCAAAACATACTAAATTCGCACGAACAGTAGCCAGCAGCAAAATGAAAACGTTACGTACTCTGTTTACAGATTAGTCATAAAAGCCAGCTCCATGAGATGGGAGAACATGCCTACGAGTTTTAAATGGTTCAAATGGCTCGGAGCACTATGGGACTCAACTGCTGAGGTCATTAGTCCCCTAGAACTTAGAACTAGTTAAACCTAACTAACCTAAGGGCATCACAAACATCCATGCCCGAGGCAGGATTCGAACCTGCGACCGTAGCGCCTACGAGTTTTACTCTCTGTTTCGCCAGTCCTGACGAATTTAAATATCCGTATACATTATTTTCGATTTGAACTGTATAGTAGATCTGTAAAAAAATATCGACAGGTCGTAGCTGCACACAGCGCAAAATGTGTTCGAAAATATAGCTTTTCTGACAGTATATTGTTTTCACAACGTTAACGATATCCACATATTTCACTTTATCTCGGTACTTCAGTACTTTTGAATTGAAATTTTTACTTTTTTTTCATCACCAGCTACGTCTAGCCAACTGTACGTACATGTTGACTTCTTTTGTTTCCATGAGACAATATCATCATCGTCATTTACTGTCTAACGAGCCTCTACGGCTCACGGCAGAAAACAAAAGAAATAATCACACTACAAAAGGAGACAAAAATAACACTCTATAAAAACTATAAAAGAACACATTATAAAAAGAATAGTAAAAAAAAGGTTGGTCAGTCTCAACAGAGGACGTATCTACTGCAAATGGTTGTCCATCGTTGCTGGTCTCTAGCTGTAACTTTCACCGCTGGCAGTTTCACTTGTTTAAGAATTGTTAGTATTCTATCCTTCCATTATGTCCTTGGACATCCCCCTCGGCGTTTTCAGGAGGTTGAAAATGGGGGACTCGGTATGTGAGTGATCTATCAGTTTGAAGGTTGTGGCCAAATATTCAGCTAATGTGTGGCTTTTCAGACCCTTTTACCTTCGATGGCATTGGGTCCATATATCAGTCGAAATACCTTACTCTCGAAGGCACATATTACTTTTTTAGTTGTAGCTGATGTCGCCCAGATTTCACAACTATATAAAACTACCGGCCGTACTAGTGCCACGTGCAGCTGGATTTTATAGTTCTGTAGTATCAGTCGTGACTTGAATTAATTGTCGAGAGCTTATTACTAAAAGACAGTTCTGAATCACATAACATTGAACTACGTAATTTCAGAATGAAGGAAATAATAATCTTAATAATAATAAAGGACATTCAGTATAAAGATGCGGTATCTGTAAATGTCGATATGTTCAAGATAAGTCCCATTAGCAAGAGTAAGAGTGAGACGTAACTCAGAGCCGGCCCCGGTAGCCGAGCGGTTCTAGGCGCTTCAGTCCGGAACCACGCGGCTACTACGGTCGCAGGTTCGAATCCTACCTCGGGCATGGATGTGTGTGATGTCCTTAGGTTAGCTAGCTTTACTTAGTTCTAAGTCTAGGGGAGTGATGACCTCAGATGTTAAGTCCCATAGTGCTTAGAGCCATTTGAATCATTTGAACCATTTCGTAACTCGAATGCGAGATCACTGGCAAGTTTCTGGCCATCATAATATGGTTTAAAATTACAAAGCGACAGAAAATGGGACGATCATATGTAACAGCCAGTTGGAAAGCGAATGGAATACTTGGGTTTGTTGTAAACGATTTGAGAAAGTGCTGTGGACATAGGCATAGAAGGCGCCAGTGCAAGACAAACATTAAAAAACGAGTCAAATTTGGTACGACTTTGAAACTTCCTGGCACGTTAAAACTGTTTGCCGGACCGGGACCCGAACCCGTGACCTTTGCCTTACGCGGGCAAGTGCTCATAGACTGAGCTAACCATGCACGGCTCAAGAACCGTCCCCAGAGCTTTACTTCTGCCAATACATTATCTCCTACCTTCCAGACTTCACATCTCCTGCGGACTGTTGCTGGACTAGCGCTTCTGGAGGAAAAGATATTGCGGAGACACGGCTTATCTACAGCCTGGAGAATATTTCCAGAACGAATTTTTCACTCTGCAGCTGAGTGTGTGCTGATATGAAACCTCCTGGCAGATTAAAACTGCAAACTCATATGCCTTTATTGGCTCGGATGTCTCAATAGTTGGGTACAGGACATAGTGGGGAAGGGTGTCTTCCTCCGTGCAAACTGGCCTCTTTCCTTACGGATATGTTGTGCCGCATGTCTACTTGTAAACTGTGAGTGTAATGCATGCGTGTATACAGGTAGTGTAATGTTATGTTTGTGTCGTACGGCGATGATGAGAGAAGGGATGGGATTAAATCCGGTGCCGGCGTATAGCTTACTCCTCTCGAATAGCATAGAGGGGGCCGCTAAGCTCATTGTGCCTATCCGATGGATGGGTCACCATCAACAGTGTCACATGCCCTCACCTAACGAGACACGGAGGAGAGGTTTGGAATTTAATCTACGACATCGGCGCAAATGCTGGTGATCAGGAACTTCACGAAACCATACCTCCTCACCTTTCCGGCCAAACACCGGCAGCGAAAATTTCATCCAGCACCAAGATTCGAACCAGCTTACTTCCGAGTTGTTTAGCGACCTCTGCTACGTAGGCCGGTATAAAATTTATTTTTCTGTCGCTAAAGAATTAATCTGAACTCCGTTACTTAATGCACATTGAATGACACAAATTGTACATGTATAAATATTAAAGCACGTATTCATACAATCATTATTCGGCGCTGAATAAATTTTCAACAGCCAAAGTAACGTATCCTAAGAACCCACCACATAATCGATGAAAACTGTATCTCAGGATTATATTACTGCGAGTAAATGTGTAATTTTTATTTGAATTATGATCAAGTATACCAGGAGCAACGGATGCTTCGGCGTTCAGAACCTATATTTCACGATTCAAGAAAAACGATGTGTAGCTTCTCACTATAATTGACTATACGTATTATAAATTAGAGTCTCCCGCCGCGTCTTTATCTGTGAATGTAAGTGTTAATCTCAGGAGCTCGTGTAAAGATACTGATACTGTCTTCACTGATACACAGGCGGTTCACGAATAAGGTTTTTGCATATAATTTATAAACACTTCGTGCAAATTGGCTGAACTATAGTGAATTAATGTGTCTGCCACAGTTTTTCGTCTCTATATAATTTATTACCGCTATGACATCCAAGTCGTCTGGTCGTATACACTTAGTGCTACCTATAATCTACATTTACATACATACTGCACAGGCCAGAATATGGTGCAGGGTGCATAGTACCTTGCACCACCGCTAGTCATTCCCTTTCCTATTCCACTCGTAATCGAAGCGAGGGAGAAACGAATGTCTATTTGCTTCCGTACGAGCCCTGACTTCTCTTATCCTGGCTACGCGCCAATAGAATCGATCTGTAGTGCCACAGAAAATATTTTCGACTGTTCCGAACAGTGGATGAAACTTGGGCAATGAACAGACTCACAATTCGGTAGCAGTATGTTATTTAATCGATGAATGTCTTCATCTGGATAAGGCCATTGTCTAGGCTAGAGCCGCTTTTCAAATGGTTCAAATGACTCTGAGCACTATGGGACTTAACATCTGTGGTCATCAGTCTTCTAGAACTTAGGACTACTTAAACCTAACTAACCCAAGGACATCACACACATCCATGCCCGAGGCAGGATTCGAACCTGCGACCGTAGCGGTCGCGCGGTTCCAGACTGAAGCGCCTTGAACCGATCGCCTCATCGGCCGGGCGATGATGTTCAACAAAATACTCCATAACCTGAATCTGCGAGTACGGTTGGAAATTAGTGTGCGCACACCCCGCTGCTGAGGCTGCAGGCCGTCCAACCATTATGCAATTCGGCTGCCGCAACGTTATGGACCCTGACCGTCATCCGCTACACAAGCTCCGTAACTCCCGAAACTTTAGTGCCCCCGGAAACAATACTGTGTTCCTGAACAGGAGATGAGCACCGGTCAGTGACGTCAGGGAATCTAAATTAAGCATTCGCTTTTGGGTACGGTTGGGGTGCAGATATAGGAGTCTGCAAGGTTTGGTGACTCGTACGTAATCTCCATTGGTCGCACTATACTTTTGAAAAGGTTTATAAGGCTTCAATAAACTTTTTCGAGTACGAGACCGCTTAATATCGTTGTACAGATCAACATTTCTGCCGCTGCTGGACGTGGCCTTCATCAGGATAATATATTTTATACAGGCTTATGCCACTTTTTTTCGGTTCATCCTGTAGTAAGAAGGAACGAAGGCGGGGGGGGGGGGGGGGGGTACTTAGTAAAATGGGCGACGATATCTCATCAGAGACAAACACGAACTCACATTGGGTTGGGGGGGGGGGGGGGTAGTCGGCCGCGTGGTTTCCAACGGAACCCTCCTGCCAATTGTGTTAAGTGATGTAGGGAAATCATACAAAACAGGCAGGGGTGACCTCGGTGACCCGCAGGCCTTATTCACATACTTACTCTCGCGTGCTGTCTCGTCACATAACGCGACAGCAGTGATCCTAGTCAGGGGCCGGCCGCGGTGGTCTAGCGGTTCTGGGCGCTCAGTCAGGAACCGCGCGACTGCTACTGTTGCAGGTTCGAATCCTGCCTCGGGCATGGATGTGAGTGATGTCCTTAGGTTAGTTAGGTTTAAGTAGTTCTAAGTTCTAGGGGACTGATGACCACAGATGTTGAGTCCCATAGTGCTCAGAGCCATTAAGTGATCCTAGTCAAAGCCATAGAGTCTGTGACGTTATTGTTTATGGGGTAAGGCACCGATACAAATGGCACTCCTTTCCCGACATGCCAGGCCGATAAATTATGCCTCAACACACGCGTTTCTGAGAGTACATTCATTTCATGTTCACCCCATCTTCAGATGATTTATATTTATTTACGTGTCGTGAACACTGAACTTACTTGAGACGTTTTACAACAGATTTCTTAAAAACTTTCGTTGGAAAATTCTGCAACGCAGTTAGTAAAGAAACAATGTTCACGACACTTACATCGTGGTATCACGTGAAAAAGCGAGGAGCCGCTAGCACCAACCACTTGAAACCAAAAAATCTGAGGATGACTTTAACATAAGCCGAAACCGGCCATAATAAATGAATATGATTGCGATCTCGGCTGTTGTTTTAACCAAAGTATAGTACCAGATCTCTGTGCGCCACAGACAATGTTGCCTAAATTTATTAAAAAGTGCCTATGAAAGCAACTAATTGCAGCTATTTCATTATGGATTACCTTCAGTTTCAACAGTTGCTGTGTTTCAATACGTCCACGACGGACAAGAATTATTAATTAATATTAATGCGATAAAGAACAGGAAACAAAATAGGGCAATGAGGTAGGCAGTCCCAGTCGACAAACAATTAGGATTAACTTCTCGAATTTCTTCCACGGGCCGGACTGAAACCATTCACTGGTTGCATCCATCCCGCGGGACGGCGGTTCTCCACCCATGATGGAAAACGAATCTCGCTGGCCGGGCAGTGACTTGAACCGGTGCCTTACGGAGTATGAGTGCGGTATCCCACCAGGCCCTTGGTAACCTCCCTCATCTTTTTCTAGAGAAACTTCACCCTGTTCCTAGTGTCAGTTTGTATAAGAACACTGAAAACTACTCATTATCGAATGGCAATAGTGAAGAAGCGATGACTGACAGCCTAAATTGATAGTAAAGATGTATCGCTCAACAAATGAACGCACTTCTGGCCTGGCTGAAGGTATAGTGCAGCCTTTGGTTCCTCGTGGCACTAGGAGGGGGAGGGTGGCGAGCCCATATACTAAGCAGCCTTTTACGCCCTGAGGAGATACCTGGTATTCAGTTTGATAGCTAGATGAGTGCGTCTGGGGGGCAATGGAACGAGGGAAAGTACCAATCCTATCGGGGATTGAAGCCATGACTATGAGGGCTGGATTCCAGGACTCTACCCCCTAGACGACAACGGCCTTTTATTGATGGTTCATTTAATTAATTTAATACAACTTATCTTTAACAAGTGTTTAACAAGAAGGCCGTCCACATGAATCGAACAAGTATACTTGGTACCATAAGAAAGGATCAGGGAAAGGTTGCAACAACAACAGGAACATAAGCATTATGCGTCAGTGGGAATTTGTATAGTTGAATTATAAAATAAAGTCTGGAAAATGGAATCATAATAGGATAAGGATAGAGTGGTTTTACTGCAGGCCGATCCCGTGTAGATAATATATTTCCCAGAAAAGAGAAAACTGAAGGAAGAAGTGCCAGGGGAAGCCCCACACATAAGATTTTCATATATTTACAAAAAGCATATCACATCGTGCCAACAAAGAATTTATATCGACATCTTGAAGACAGCGCAATAGATAAGATATATGTTGGTGCAGTAAAAAAAATGTTTAAGATGGATTAAAGACGAGAATTAAAACTGGTAAGGAAATCTCCCGAGTAACACCGACCACCCAAAGAAAACTCTGTTTAAATTTTATTTGAAAGAAGTTCTTAAGGAATTGATGAAGAAGTATGGAGAAATAAGCCTAGACATAGATGGGGCTTATATATCGAGTTTAATATTCGCCGATGATCAATTAATACGTAGACAACTGTGATATGGTGTCCATGATGATGGAAATCTTAGAAACTTATAATGATGCCAGACTAACGATAATTTTTCTCAGACAAAATATTCTCTGTACTAAGCAAACATCATGACGTTACCATATACGGAAATCCTAATGAGTGATGTCAAAAGTATAAATATCTGGTAGTTATAATCTCAGATTAGGTTTCCAATAAAAAGGAAATAAATAAAAGTACAACGCAAGCCAAACAAGCAATAGAGAAGCTTTAGTGCATCATTTGGTCAGATAAAATGAAGAAAAAGATGAAAAAGGATATATGAATCAATAATAGAAAGCGTTTGTTTAAACGGATTGGAATCCTGGGAAATGACAAAACAAGATGAAAGAAGAGTTGAGGTTGTGCAAAAAGATTTTTTTAGAAGAGCTTGTAGAGTTTCAAGGCGACACAAAATCTCACAGAATTCAGGAAGCAAAAGATACTTCCACGTACATCACCGAAAAAGTGGGAGGACGGCGTTTAAAATGGCACGGCCATATGATGAGATTAGGGAATGAACGATATCCGAAGAAAGTACGAGTACTTTGTTGACTACCTCGTACGAGAGAAGAAGAGAAATACAGTGTGCAAAACGGAAATAAAATGGACAAGGGCATGCACGAATAGGTTTGAAAGAGTATTTATAAAAGAATCCAGAGGCTTGTATAAGATGTTGTAAGAAAGGCCTAAGCAGTGTAAACAACTTGCAAAATAATATAAATAATTGGCTGAACTGACTTGTGGGAGACGAGGTGAAGGGACAAGCCAGCACAGTAGCGTAGTGATTGGCTCACGCAGTGCTGAGCGGCATCCGGGACAGCTCGGAATCTTACGTAGCGTGTCTTCGGGCCGTATGTTTACAGCGGCGCCTCAGGAGACAGTCCTCGCCACTAGAAAGCTGTGGTCCGTAGTCCGGCTATGGCAGGCACGCAACACGTTGGGAAGACTGTAAGAATTGCGGCGTCGTGATTCGTGCTGCCAAACTGCTCCACAATCTCAACTCCCTCTCGTATCTTTCTATTAAATGTGGCTGTCTAGCAAGTACGTGAGCTCCCTGTTAAACTAAAATATTGCCGCAGTTATCGTGAAGTCCCGTCAACACTGAACTTACTGTGTTGTCGGTTGCGTATGTGCCTTTCCTGTTTCGTTAGGCGTGTTCTGATAGGGCATCCCGTGTCACCTATGTACTCCGATTCGCATCCGCAACTGACTTCGAGGGCTGTAGACGTGCGCAGCTGGTCGACAGAGCCCTCGGTGGAACCGAGCACGTCTCATATTTTGTTCGCTGCCACGGTAAATCGGCTTCATGCTCACTTCTACATCTACATGACTACTCTGCAAGTCACAAAAAAAATGGCTCTGAGCACTATGGGACTCAACATCTTAGGTCATAAGTCCCCTAGAACTTAGAACTACTTAAACCTAACTAACCTAAGGACATCACACACACCCATGCCCGACGCAGGATTCGAACCTGCGACCGTAGCAGTCCCGCGGTTCCGGATTGCAGCGCCAGAACCGCTAGACCACCGCGGCCGGCTGCAAGTCACATTCAAGCGCCTGGCAGTGGGTTCATCGAACCACCTTCACAATTCTCTATTATTCCAATCTCATATAGCGCGCGGAAAGAATGAACACGTATATCTTTCCGTACGAGCTCTGATTTCCCTAATTCTATCGTCGTGATCTTTCCTCCCTATGTATGTCGGTGTCAACAAAATATTTTCGCATTCTGAGGAGAAAGTTGATGATTGGAATTTCGTCAGAAGATTCCGTCGCAACGATAAACGCCTTTCATCTAATGATTTCCAGCCTAAATCCTGTATCATTTCTGTGACTCTCTCTCCCTTATTTCGTGATAATACAAAACGTGCTGCCCTTCTTTGAACTTTTTCGATGTACTCCGTCAGTCCTATCTGGTAAGGATCCCACACCGCGCAGCAGTATTCTAAAAGAGGACAGACAAGCGTAGTGTAGGCAGACTCCCTAGTAGATCTGTTACATTTTCTAAGTGTCCTGCCAATGAAACGCAGTCTTTGGTTAGCCTTCCCCACAACATTTTCTATGTGTCCCTTCCAATTTAAGTGGTTCGTAATTGTATTACCTAGGTACTTAGTTGAATTTACGGCTTTTACATTAGATGGATTTATCGTGTAACCGACGTTTAAAGAGTTCCTTTTAGCACTCATGTGGATGACCTCACATTTTTCGTTATTTGGGGTCAAGTGCCACTTTTCGCACCATTCCGATATTTTTTCTAAATCATTTTGCACTTTGTTTTCATCTTCTGATGACTTTATTATTCGATAAACGACAGCGTCATCTGCTAACAACCGAAGAAGGCTGCTGAGATTGTCTCCCAAATCGTTTATGTAGATAAGGAACAGGAAAGGGCCTATAACACTACCTTGGGGAGCGACAGAAATCACTTCTCTTTTACTCGATGTCTTTCCGTCAATTAATTGGAGGAGAACTTTCCCGCCACTGGTACACTGAAGTCTTGAGCGTAATGTGGGAGGGCGATGTGCTGTTGTTCCGTCTTCTCTTTTATAAAGCTCCTGCAAAATATCACCAAAGCACTCTTTTGGAATCTATCAAACCCGCGTCATCATCTCTTTTCAGGTTGTGGAGAAAAATTATATGCAAACAACTGTGCTCTGCGACCGAGATGGTCACTTACCATACTTCATATCATCCGGTAGCACCAGCTGACATTCCTAGCGGTGGTGGTTTGCAAAGAAGACGGAATTTGCTCACACCTTTTTTGTGAATCCTCCAGAAGTTCCTACTCTCATCGATGAATTTATGCGACATAAACTGATTGTAGATCTTATTGAAAACTATAACTTCATAACTGTAACGTTTCAGAAGGAAAAGGGCACACACAAAACACAAAAACCAATAGACATGTCAGCATTCTCTCCACTGTGTACAAGATACTGTAATGTCTTAACATGGGGTAGACCCTAGCTGTCTGGAGAATTTGCCTTTCCCTGATCAGATAAGTACGCAGTCAGTGTTCCGGTAGGCTACAGAGACCTAGAACTTTGCTCTGTAGAAGTAAGTGGAACACGTTTGACAAATGAACATCTACATTTGTATCTGCATGATTATTCTGAAATTCCCAATTAAGTGCGTAGCAGAGGGTTCATCAAACCACCTTCAAGCTACTCCTCTACCACTGCACTCTTGAAAAGTGCGCCGGAACATCGAAAACTTCAATCTTTCTGTCGAGCTCCGATTTCTCTTATTCTGATGATCATTTCTCCTTATGTCGGTGGGCGCCAACAAAATGTGTCCGCACTCCGGGAAAGTTGATGGTTGAAATTTCATAAGGAGATCCTGCCGCAACGAAAAACGCTTTTGTTTTAATGACTGCCGCCTCAAATCACACTTTCTCCCATATTTCGAAATAATACGAGACGAACTGCCCTTGAACTTTTTCAATGTTCTTCGTCAACCCTACCTGATGCCAATCCCACACCGCGCAGAATACTCCACAAGAGAACGAACAATCGTAGTGCAAGCAGTCTCTTTAGTAGACCTGTTGCATTTTCTAAGCGCTCTGACACAAAATCGCAGTCTTCAGTTCGCTTTTCCCACAGCATTATTTATGTGATCGTTCCGACTTAAGTTATTCGTAATTGTAATCTCCGAGGACTTAGTTGCATCGTGTAAACGAAATTTAGCGGTTTCCATTTAGTAGTATACTCACGTGGATAGCTTCACATTTTTTTATTACTTAGAGTTAATTGGCACTTTATCGCAATATATAGATATCGTGCATAAACCATTTCTACCATTGGTTTCGATCATCTGATGACTTTACAAGTTGGTGCCGGTAAATCACAGCATCTTCTGCAAACAGTCTAAGAGGTCTGTTCAGGTTGTCTTCCATATCGTTCATATATATTAGAAACAGAAGAAAGCCTATAACAGTTCCCTGGGACCGAGTGAGATGATGCAGTGGTTAGCACACTGGGCTCGCATTCGGGAGGACGACGGTTCAAATCCGCGTCCGAGCATCCAGGTTTAGGTTTCCACTGATTTCCGTAAATCGCTCCAGGCAAATGCCGGTATGGTTCCTTTGAAAGGGCACGGCCGATTTCCTTCCCCATTCTAAACACAATACGAGCTTGTGCTCCGTCTCTAGTGACTTCGATGTCGACGGGATGTTATACCTAATCTTCCTTCCTTTTTGAGTTCTTTGGGAACACCAGATATTACTTCTGTTTTACCCGATGACTTTCCGTTAGTTATTTTTTTGACAGGAAATCACGAATCCAGCCGCAAACTCGACGATAGTTGGTAGGCACACAATTTAAAGTTGCTCGTGAGGAACGGTTAAGATCCTCCTGGTGTGAAGAACATAAAGACGCGGCTTGACGGGACACTTGTCTACAAGCGCTCATATGACACCCTTTAGTCACAATCCATACGTCTTCCAGCCCTTTGGTTCTGACCATTAGTAAATGAAATCCCATAGACACCGCCCAATGTACAGCTCTGCAACAGACCTCGCCACACAGTTAAGCGCTATTCTCATAGTTCATCTGAAAAGGTTAGATTCATTAACTTAAACCTAAGATAAAACGACGATGAGAATGAAATTTCATGTAATGTCCATATTACTGTTCTCTTATTTTTATGTAGGTGATGGAAAGGTATTAACTGTTTTGTAACTATGTTTTGTACAGGTTACCCAAAACTAACTGTCTGTGTTTCAAACACACATTTATGCAGGTAAAATAATTTTTAAAACTTTAAAGGTTTGCCAATAACATTTTAATTCTACCAGAGACAGCAAAGAACTTGGAAGAGCAGTTCAACGGAACGGATAGTCTCGTGAAAAGAGATTGCAATACGAACACAGACAAAAAAAAAAAAAAAAACAAAGATATTGAATGTTGTTGAATTAAATCAGGCTATGTTATGCGAATTACGTTAGAAAATGAGACACTAGAAATAGTCGACGGGTTTTGCTATTTGGGCAGTAGAAAACACTGGTGATGGCCAAAGTGCGGAATGGGAACAACAAGAAAAGTATTTCTGAAAAAGACGAGTTTATTAACATCTAATACGAAATTAACTGTTAGCAGGAGGTAGTTATATGTAAAGTAGCCTTGCGTGGAAATA
This sequence comes from Schistocerca nitens, assembly GCF_023898315.1. Lineage (NCBI taxonomy): Eukaryota > Metazoa > Arthropoda > Insecta > Orthoptera > Acrididae > Schistocerca > Schistocerca nitens. The sequence continues at coordinate 634,917,360 of NC_064618.1, read as the reverse complement.
AAATGTGGATGATAAGCGGATCAGAAAAGGAGAGAATAAGGCTTTTGAAGTGTGGTGCTATAGAAGAAAGTGCGGATTATATGACTACATGGAGAAACCAGTGAAGAGATTGTAATCTGATGATGATGATGATGATGATGATGAGTCCCACACTTATTTACAGAGCGTAGGGGAGCGACGCGGGAGACCCGCGCCGCCTTACTAGGCAAGGTCCTAGTGGAGGAGGTTTGCCATTGCCTTCCTCCGACCGTAATGGGGATGAATGATGATGATGAAGACGACACAACAACACCCAGTCATCTCGAGGCAGGAAAAATCCCTGACCCCGCCGGGAATCGAACCCGGGACCCCGTGCTCGGGAAGCGAGAACGCTACCGCGAGACCACGAGCTGCGGACTAAATGGGAAAAAAAGAATTTTTTGGCATAACTTAACTAAAAGGAGGGATGGGTCAGCAGAACACATCTTGTGGAGTCAAGGACATCTACATCTTCATGGATACTCTGCAAATCACATTTAAGTGCCTGGCAGAGAGTTCATCGAACCATCTGCATAATAATTCTCTATTATTCAAATCTCGAGGAGCGCGAGGTAAAAACGAATACCTAAATCTTTCGTGCGTGCTATGATTTCTCTTGTTTTATAATAATGATTGTTTCTCCCTATGTAGGTCGATGTCGACAAATTATTTTCGCATACGGAGGAGAAAGTTGGTGATTGAAATTGTGTGAAAGATTCCACAGCAACGAAAAACGCCTTCGATTTTAATGATGTCCACCCAAATCCTGTATCATTTCAGTGACACTCTCTCCCCTATTTCATGATAGTACAAAACGTGCTGTCCCTCTTTAAACTTTCTCGACGTACACTGTGAATCCTGTCTGGTAAGGATCCCACACCGCGCAGTAGTATTCTAAAAGATGGCGGACAAGAGTAGTATAGGCAGTGTGTGTGTGTGTGAGTGTGTGTGTGTGTGTGTGTGTGTGTGTGTGTGTGTGTGCGTGTGTGGTGGGGGCAGGGGAAAATTTTAATAGGAGACTAGGACTTGTGTATAGTAAGCATGTTGAAATGGTTTTAGTTACAGCAGTTATGCAGACATGAAGAGGCTTACGTTATTTTATGATGTGATTTACCCCATGTTAGTCACAAACTATAATTTTTGTTGTGAATACTCTCATTACACTTTACCATCATGCTATTTATGTTTCCATATACAGGCGCCTGAAGATGATGCTTTTTCGCATCGAAGCTGGTAGTACGAGGTGCATTCAAGTTCTAAGGCCCCCGATTTTTTTTCTAATTAACTACTCACCCAAAATCGATGAAACTGGCGTTACTTCTCGACGTAATCGCCCTGCAGACGTACACATTTTTCACAGCGCTGACGCCATGATTCCATGGCAGTGGCGAAGGCTTCTTTAGGAGTCTGTTTTGACCACTGGAAAATCGCTGAAGCAATAGCAGCACGGCTGGTGAATGTGCGGCCACGGAGAGTGTCTTTCATTGTTGGAAAAAGCCAAAAGTCACTTGCAGCTAAGTCAGGTGAGTAGGGAGCATAAGAAATCACTTCAAAGTTGTTATCACGAAGAAACTGTTGCGTAACGTTAGCTCGATGTGCGGGTGCGTTGTCTTGGTGAAACAGCACACGCGCAGCCCTTCCCGGACGTTTTTGTTGCAGTGCAGGAAGGAATTTGTTCTTCAAAACATTTTCGTAGGATGCACCTGTTATCGTAGTGCCCTTTGGAACGCAATGGGTAAGGATTACGCCCTCGCTGTCCCAGAACATGGACACCATCAGTTTTTCAGCACTGGCGGTTACGCGAAAATTTTTTGGTGGCGGTGAATCTGTGTGCTTCCATTGAGCTGACTGGCGCTTTGTTTCTGGGTTGAAAAATGGCATCCACATCTCATCCATTGTCACAACCAACGAAAAGAAAGTCCCATTCATGCTGTCGTTGCACGTCAACATTGCTCGGCAACATGCCACACGGGCAGCCATGTGGTCGTCTGTCAGCATTCGTGGCACCCACCTGGATGACACTTTTCGCATTTTCAGGTCGTCATGCAGGATTGTGTGCATAGAACCCACAGAAATGCCAACTCTGGAGGCGATCTGTTCAACAGTCATTCGGCGATCCCCCAAAACAGTTCTCTCCACTTTCTCGATCATGTCGTCAGACCGGCTTGTGCGAGCCCGAGGTTGTTTCGGTTTGTTGTCACATGATGTTCCGCCTTCATTAAACTGTCGCACCCACGAACGCACTTTCGACACATCCGTAACTCCATCACCACATGTCTCCTTTAACTGTCGATGAATTTCAAGTGGTTTCACACCACGCAAATTCAGAAAACGAATGATTGCACGTTGTTCAAGTAAGGAAAACGTCGCCATTTTAAGTATTTAAAACAGTTCTCATTCTCGCCGCTGGCGGTAAAATTCCATCTGCCGTACGGTGCTGCCATCTCTGGGACGTATTGACAATGAACGCGGCCTCATTTTAAAACAATGCGCATGTTTCTATCTCTTTCCAGTCCGGAGAAAAAAAATCGGAGGCCTTAGAACTTGAATGCACCTCGTATGTTTTGAGTAAACGATGGAATTACAGTGCAGCTGACAGTTTCAGTTTTCATTATTTAAGTATCTACCAGTTAAGTTACGCTCCGCCAAGTTACACGCAATATTTCGGAGCCCTCTAGCGGCAGCGGGTTGCAATATGCGTCAGCGAAGCGGGAAAATAGACCCAGTTGAGCGCGCGATGCCGATGAGTGCGGACAACGGAACGCGCGCGTCCGAGCCAGCCGGCTGGGTCGCGCCGGGGCCGGCCGCTGGCCGGTCGGTGGGGCCTGCCCCGCTCCCCACAGGACGGATACAACGGCGACGACCCCTGCAACGACAACGGATTCTGACAGGCAACATAATGAGGACAGGACCACGACGAGCGCTATGCGAATGCAGAGCGGAGGACAACATACGTCAAACCCCTGTGACGAGCGACATCAGCTAACACAGAACGATCGGCAACAACGGGACCTAAGACGTGAAATATAACACATGATTCTGCAAAGTCAGGAAGTATACGACAACCGCACTAGTACAGTTCCTACTTCACAGCCTGAAGAACGAGTAGACGACGTGGAACACTTTTCTCCTCCAGAAGACGACGACGAAATGGAGGGAGTCTCCTCTGAAGAAGTTTGGACCATGCAGCCCACCGACGGAGAGGGAGATTTTACACTTGTTCGCCAAAGACAACGACTCAACGCTTCTGCTAAGCAGAACAACTCTCGGAAGCGACAACGTCCAGAAGAACTGAAAACTTCCAACCGGTATGCGGCTATTGCGACGGAAGATAATACGGATGCTCCAGAACGTATGGACCAGATGAGTGATGTCAATCTCGAAGCAGATAAAGAGGGGACAGATGGCCCTGGCCGGAACTTACTACGCAAAGTCCCGCACGTTACTATTTACCATACCAAGAACTACATGGAACTCAACAAGGCGCTGAAAGCGAATATTGACGGCAGTCTTAAGGCCATCTACCAACGAGACAGGATCAAATATCACTTTGACTCCTATGAAGATCAACGGCGGGCCATCAATTTCTTTGTGTCGAATGACATCCACTTTTTTACACACCAGGCCGCAGAGGACAAGGACCTCAAAGTGATTGTCAAACGTCTACCTGCCGAAGTTATGGAGGAAGAACTGGAAGCCGCTTTGATAGAGAAGGGTTTCCCTGTCATCAACGTCCACCAGTTTAAAAATCGAAACGACCACACGAAGGAATTACGACCTCAAGATGCTTACTGTGTCACGTTGCCAGCCCAAAAGAAAAACTACAAGATTTACGACATCAAATACCTTCTATATACTAAAGTCGTTATTGAAACCTACAACAGACAAGAAGGACCTGTTCAATCTCGCCACTGCCAGCGGTTCGAACATACGGCTAATTATTGCATCTTGCCTGCTCGCTGCGTTCGATGTCCTCATCCCCGAGGGGCTCCGCCGAAATGTGCTAACTGTGAAAAGGACCATCCTGCCACATGGCGTGGTAGCCAGAAATACCAGGAACTTCTCAGGAAATACACACAACGGTCTTCCCCGCAGCCCTCTCAACGGAGGACTCGTGTAATACGGAACTCCAACCTGACGCCACACCCTCCGCCCCACCGTCAGCAAACGCCACAAGAACAGCCGGCGGCGACACGGCAGCCAGTAACACAGCCTCCTCCTGAAACACTTCCACCTCGATAGCACCGCCAGCATTATTCATACGCCCACGCAGCATAACCACGCCGACCGGAACCGGATACCTACGTCTCACCAGCTCATTTGATGGAATCTATAGCTCCAGCGCTCTCTGATGTCGCCAAACTTCTCACCGCAGTGCAGCAACAACTAATGGGGATACTTTCTTTAATCTAAAGTGTATTGAAGGCCTTTGGAACACCTTAAGATGGATCGCCCTGGCACCACGAGAAACCTGAAAATCTGTATGGAACGCCAACGGAATGAAACACAAGAAAACAGAATTCACTGAATTTTTACGTCGTCACAAAATCGACATCGCACTTGTATCGGAGACGCACCTTCGTCCAACAACTGAGCTCCGATTTCGTAACATGTACGTCTATAGAACGGACAGACAAGGCCAACGAGGTGGAGGGACCGCAGTTCTGCTTAAAAGGGAACTGCGGCACCATCATGAAACCCTACCACACCTCCAACATCTGGAGGCAACAGCAGTAACGGTTCGATCGGCGGCAGGCAACATCACTTTCATTGCGGCGTACAACAGCCCCGGTAAAAACCTGATGCCAGACGACCTAATGAGTATCTTCACCAATTTTGACAAAATCTTCCTAGGAGGTGACCTTAACAGTAAGCACGTCGCGTGGAATTCCCCGCGTACGAACCCTCGTGGACGAACTTTGATTGCCATGGAAGACGAACTGGGCATCACAGCCCATGGCCCACGAGAGCCCACACGGATTCCTTACGTCGATCGGCAAGTAGCAGACGTCCTAGATATTGCTATCATCAAAAATATCGAGACGAACCTCCAGCTCCGCACCGTCGACGATCTTTCGTCTGACCACCGACCTGTTATCAGCATAGTGGAAAACGCAACGGCCAACCTTCCGCCCCCAACCTCACAAACTCTGAACTGGGGTCAATTTCGGACATATCTTGACAACTATATCTGCCCGACGCAGGACGTTTCCACACCGGAAGCCATCGACATCGCAGTACAAACTTTGATGCAGAAGATAAAGGTAGCCAAACGGAGGGCAACTACTCAAACGGTCTACCCTGTAGTAGCTTTCGACGAGTTCCCGCCTCTACTCCAAGAACTGAAGACACAGAGAAACAGGAGCAGGCGACGTTGGCTCCGCTATAGAAACCCGATCGATCGACGAGAAACACACGTCTTAACACGAGAACTGCACAGGAGAGTAGCCGAGTGGCGACAGCAGGTCTGGGAGGATAAGATGGATGAATTCTTACTTCGAACCAAGAACGAATGGCAGATAGTCAAGAACATATGACACCAGTGGCCACCTAAACGAGCCATCAGAGGACCAGATGGCCTCCTCTATGACGAACTCGCCCAGGCGGAGCTGTATGCTATGACTTACCAAGAACAGATGTCTGCACCAGCGGCCTCCGTGAACGACGTCCGCCTGCAAGAACAGGAAGCCGTCGTTACAGCAGAATGGACTGCTTTTCGTGCTGCGCCTGTGCAGAGCCGTCCACAACTCACCACACCAGCAGAGATCCGTAAAATTATCCGGAAGACTCGGAATAATGCGCCGGGCAACGACTCCATAAGCAACACCGATTTGAAACAGTTGCCCAGGAAGCCAACTGTGCTCCTTACCCGAATTCTCAACAGCTGCCTTCTGCAGGGATATTTTCCTACGGCATGGATGACGGCTCGAGTAGTTCCAATACCCAAGCCAGGTAAAGACCCAGCAGAACCCAACAGTTACCGGCCAATTAGCCTCTTGCCGACCCTTGGCAAAGTGCTCGCGAGAGTGCTGTTGAAGAGGCTCCATGACACGCTTACAGCGCATGATGTTATACGACCCGAAAAATTCGGTTTGAAGGACAAGTTATCTGCCGAACTTTAACTTCTACGGATCAACGAACGGATACAAGACGGATACAACCAGCAGCACTTCACGATTGGTGCCTTCCTTGACATCGTAAAAGCTTACGATAAGGTGTGGCGGCCCAACCTTATCGTCAAAATGCATCGCATTACCCCTATTGCGGATTGTTATATTAGACTCATAGACAGCTTTCTGCAGGACAGGAAACTGTATGTCCGAGTCGACGACAAAAACTCCGAAATGAAACTGATCTCCGCAGGAATTCCGCAGGGCTCTGTCATTTCGCCTCTGCTTTTCAACTTATATATAAATGACATCCCAACAGTCCCCCTTGTTACGGCGAGTTTTTATGCGGACGATACGGCATTTCTGACAACTGGACGACACTTGGACCAGCTAATCGCTAGGATGCAACGGCAACTTGCTGTAATGGAACGCTGGGCGCTGCAAAATAAGATAACCATCAACCCGACGAAGACGGAGGAAACCAGTTCTTAACGACAGACTCCAAATAGCTGACCAATTTATCCCATGGTCGCCGGGAGTGAAGTATCTCAGTGTCTACCTTGACAACAAATTACTCTTTACGCAGCACATTGACGACAAGAAGACGGCAGCCCAGAAGATGGCGAGGTCATTGATTCCGTTCCTGAAGAGTAAGGATCTCAACCCTAAGACTACACTCCAATTGTATAAGGCAACGGTGGAACCCACAATGTTGTATGGCTCCACCTCGTGGGGAACTAAGTGCGTCTCCAACTACAACAAACTCCAAGCGCTGCAAAACATTTGCTATCGATGGATCACAGGAGCTCCATGGTGGACAAGAAACGTCGACATCCGCACCGCACTCCACGAGACCACTATACAAGAGAAGGTCCATGACAAGGCTCTACGAGTTTTTGACAAGATCGATGCCCTTAGGGACGATGTTCGACAATTAGAATCGGTAGGAACGGTAAACCCTGCAAGATGGCACAAATATAGAGTACCAAAGTCAATAACGTTTCACCCCCCAAAGGCAATCTGTCATAACACGAGGAAGCAGTCACACATAACAGCCTTGACACATTTCACCCTCCACAGGAGATAGACATCACCAAAGACAGCAGGCTAAAGGACACATTGCGTGCCCAAGCCTAACTGAATGTGTAATAAATAAAGTGTTTTCCTTTTATCCTTACATCCCATCCTAGAAGAATAAGTCATCAAGGATGATCTCTTCAGTCCACACCACACAATATATAAATAAAAAAAAAAAAAAATAGACCGAGTAAGATGAATGACACTTAATACTTGAACCAATAGTGAGAACAGAATAAAAAATTCGGAGGCATTACTTTTCAGCACGCTCTCGTACTAGACGGGAAGAATATATACTTTGGGCAGGATATCCATAGCTCTCATTGGGATGGAGTCGAGCTGTGAAGGGACGCCGTGTAAAAACAATCGTAAACGAGCTTGTAGATGGGTTTAATTCTATCTCCTGTCTAAAGCAGAATCGGGTGAGGTGAATAAGCGTGCGAATACAGAAAGTGTTGATGAGTGGAGCTTTGCAATGACGCGTTACCTGCCCCTTTGATTAGGAGCGTCTGGTGGCTGTGTTTCGCTGCTGCCTAGTTACCGATGCAACTGAGGTAGCTCAGGTGTGTCCCCACCCCCGTCAGCGCGGAGGCCCGCGCCTTTACTCCTTTGCGGCTGAGCCAGCCATTGTCGCCAGCCACTTCTGCCCTTGCACCTGCCGGGCTTCCCTCCCACCTGCGCTGCCTGCCTACTGCGTCTTGACAGAAAACAGCGGGCCGAGGTCGAAAGTGTACAGGTGTGCATCCCAACAACGGGTGGAGAATATAACGAAAACTCTCTTGAACAAACACCTCATTTGCACATGACGAATATTCTGTAACTCGCGGACCTGGTCTTTTGTTTCCACCCAGTCTGTAACACGTTTAGGATCTTATGATGCACTTACTTTATTACAGTTTTATAAACCATACTTGAGTGTACTGTTGCTGCTGAAGTAAAACTGTTTTACAACAATATTCTTTTCAAGTTCTAGAGGTAATACATCATACACACAAAATGTTTATAAAGGTGTATGAAATTTACTTAGCTTCTACTGGGTGGCCCATTGATAGTGACAGGGCCAAATATCTCACAAAAAAGCATCAAACGAAAAAACTACAAAGAACGAAACTCGTCTAGCTTGAAGAGAGAAACCAGATGGCGCTATGCTTGGCCCGCTAGATGGCGCTGCCATAGGTCAAAAGGATACCAACTGCGTTTTTTAAATAGGAACCCCCATTTTTATTACATATTCGTGTAGTACGTAAAGAAATATGAATGTTTTAGTTGGACAACTTTTTTCGCTTTGTGATAGATGGCGCTGTAATAGTCACAAACGTATAAGTACGTTGTATCACGTAAAATTCCGCCAGTGCGGACGGTATTTGCTTCGTGATACATTACCCGTGTTAAAATGGACCATTTACCAATTGCAGAAAAGGTCGACATCGTGTTGATGTATGGCTATTGTGATCAAAATGCCCAACGGGCGTGTGCTATGTATGCTGCTCGGTATCCTGGACGACATCATCCAAGTGTCCGGACCGTTCACCGGATAGTTACGTTATTTAAGGAAACAGGAAGTGTTCAGCCACAAGTGAAACGTCAACCACGACCTGCAACAAATGATGATGCCCAAGTAGGTGTTTTAGCTGCTGTCGCGGCTAATCTGCACATCAGTAGCAGACAAATTGCGCGAGAATCGGGAATCTCAAAAAAGTCGGTGTGATTGCACCCGTACCATATTTCTATGCACCAGAAATTGCATGGCGACGACTTTGAGCGTCGTGTACAGTTCTGCCAATGGGCACAAGAAAAATTACGGGACAATGACAGACTTTTTGCACGCTTTCTATTTAGCGGCGAAGCGTCATTCAGCAACAGCGGTACGTAAACCGGCATAATATGCACTATTGGGTAACGGAAAATCCACGATGGCTGCGACAAGTGGAACATCAGCGACCTCGGCAGGTTAATGTATGGTGCGACATTGTGGAAGAACAATTGGCCTATATTTTATCGATGGCACTGTAAATGGTGCAATGCATGCTGATTTACTACGTAATGTTCTACCGATGCTACTACAAGATGTTTCACTCCATGACAGAGTGGCGATGTATTTGCAACATGATGGATGTCCGGCACATAGCTCGCGTGCGGTTGAAGCGGTATTGAATAGTATATTTCATGACAGGTGGATTGGTCGAAGCACCTTCACCGGATCTGACGTCCCCGGATTTCTTTATGTGGCGAAAGTTGAAGGATATTTGCTATCGTGATCCACCGACAACGCCTGACAACACGCGTCAGTGCATTGTCAATGCATGTGCGAACATTACGGAAGGCAAACTACTCGCTGTACACGTATTGCCAAATGCATTGAGGTTGACGGACATCATTTTGAGCATTTATTGCATTAATGTGGTATTTACAGGTAATCACGCTGTAACAGCATGCTTTCTCAGAAATGATAAGTTCACAAAGGTACATGTATCAACCGAAATAAAATGTTCAAACGTACCTACGTTCTGTATTTTAATTTAAAAAAACCTACCTGTTATCAACTGTTCGTCTAAAATTGTGAGCCATATGTTTGTGACTATTACAGCGCCATCTATCACAAAGCGAAACAAGTGGTCCAACTAAAACATTCATATTTCTTTACGTACTACACGAATATGTAATGAAAAAAATGGGGGTTCCTATTTAATAAAACGCAGTTGATATCCGTTTTACCTATGGCAGCGCCATCTAGCGGGCGAACCATAGCGCCATCTGGTTTCCCCTTCAAGCTACACGAGTTTCGTTCTTTGTAGTTTTTTCGTTTGGCGCTTATTTCGTGAGATATTTGGCCCGGTCACGATCAATGTATCTATTACGAAACAAAACTGCTGTGTAATCTCCAGGTCTAGATTCTTCAATAACTCGCTGTGCATTTTACTTTGAAGATATAAATCTTGAAGGTATTTGTTCTGTCGTTCAATTACAAAAATACGTGTTTTTTTTACAAGACTCGTTTCGCTTTATTGAGGTAAATCACCAGCGGTGGTGTTGATTTCCGCTTGATTTCTCGCTTAAGTCGGGAAACGCCGTATGCTAGCACATCGTTTCTGTATTTTATCTTTAGACACTGGTAGCTGCGTTATAATTTTTAGTCGTTCTGCAGCACTACGCATTTCTAATGTTTTGCACACCACACTTTTTCGCACACCACTGTTTATTGTTTGTTTTTATACTTCTAAGTATGTTTTGTGTTTTGTTGTGTTGCCCACCTAACTTCGCCACTAGTTTGTCCTTGATCTACAATTTCTTTTTTCTCTTTAGGCTGGCAACACAACGAAATACAAACTCAGAAGTATAAAAACAAACAGTACACAGTGGTGTGCGGAAACGTGTGGTGTGCTAAACATAAAGAAATGCATAGAGCTGCAGAACAACTAAAAATTAGACCACAAATACCAGTGTCTAAAAAACAGAAACGATGTGCTACCAGACGGCATTTCCAGATGTAAGCGAAAAATCAAATGGAAATCACCACCACTGATGATGCTTTACCTAATTAAAGCGAAACGCGGTGAAAAAAGCACGCATTTTTGTAGTTGCAACGACAGAACAAAAATGAAGAATCACAAATCTTGGTTTAATCAACATTTCACTTAATATTCCGCAGGTAATTTTAAGATGTCACAAGTAAATATCGAAACATGACGTTCACAGATCTCATTTTTGTCTATGTCCATTCCACAAATCCAAAGTCAGTCACATGCTGAAACTGAATGATTCCAGAATGGAGACTAAAACCAGACTAAACACAGTCTACAGACTAAAGGTGACTGAAGAGCACTGATGGAATTGGCGCCAAACGACTGTAAGACATACACTTTGTTCTGCAACAGTCTGTTAGTGAAATTAAAATTATAATAACTTCTGTTTTCTAGATTATTTAACAAAATGATTCTATATTATGTTTTCGATTATACACATTTATTTATTTGAAGATTTCTAATAATAACAACAAATGACAAAGGTTAAAAAATTAGAAACTTGCTGTTATGTGGTGATATCGATTACAAATCGATAGTAAAACAAAAACATAAACAGGATCACTGAAAGATAAAAACAGCAAAATTAATATACGAATGTTTTCAGAGTGTTTGCTATTTCTCATTTGTCAACTAATTTTCATGACACAAGTTAGGAGTTTTAAAAATTATCTCGATTTTTAGATGAAAAATTATATTTACGTAAAAATTGTGCCAAACGCCCAGGAAAATTAATATCATTCACAAACATGGATTACAGAACTTAGGTATGAAAATCATTTTACGATTGAATCTGACCAGAAGTTAGGTGGTGTCGTAAAGTTCGTTAACTGAGCAGAAGTTCCGACAAGATTAGATTCATTATAATTTATATACAATTATTCTGCGTAGTAGACTGCATTATTCTGTAAAACGATGAGCCATCGTTTCTGCCACTATTTTGTGTGACCTTTAATAGATTATGTAATGCTACGTTTATGTAACACTACTAAGGTAATGCTGATGTAGTTCTCGTGTACTGCCTTCACTCTTCCCCAGTGATTCATTGCTGTATATCTCCTCAGTTTCGTTTATCTCTCTATTCTGACAGAAGTTGGGTGGAATACTGTACTGTTGGCCTGTGTAGTGTTCAGTGAACTAACACAGGATCAATCAATGCCTTGTCTACCATCGGCTGGCGGTACATAATTTGTTGAGGCTGAGTATAATGCTTTCCAGAGAAACTGGTAATTCACATTCGTCGCTCCGTTCCTTATTTTCGTTCACTATTTGTAGACAGTAGATAGGCTTCTAAAACCAGCTCGTTTCTTTGCTTGATAAAAATCAGCTTTTTTGTCTGTGATCGCTGATAATTTTCGAGAATACTTTTTTGATGGAATTTGGTTGAGGCGCCAATAAAGTTCAAGATTATGCCATCAGAAGGCAACGTCTTGGTCACAGTGTTCTAGTATGTTCAAAGTGTGTGCATTTAGAATTCATGCCTAAAGGCACCATCATAAATTCCTCAAGGGACTGCGAGATCATCAGAAAACCTTACCAGTCCATCTAGCTACCCAGAAAATTATGGATTCGACACAAATGTCGGTTCTTTCAATTACTTATACGAGGGCGCGCAGGAAAGTAATGCCTTCGAAATTTTTATGCAGAATCTCTTAACGCTCTTTAAATAAAACAAACATAATTAACATTCTACTTTTTTCATTCTCCACATCTACGCGTATTTGCAGCCCTCTGCCACTAGCGGGCTCCGAATCGTAGCGTATAACTTGGCGGTGTTTAAGTAACTGCAGTGGTGCATAAGAAATAGCGTTATGTAATCCAGTACAAGGGGCAACCTCTCCTTCAGCAAGCCAAAGCAAGACCGCACATAAGCGCTGCGACATTTGCAACAATCCAAAGCTTTGGGTTCACTTCTCGTCGATTATCCTCAATTCAGTCCCGATTTGGTCCCATCCGATTTTCATCTGTTCTCAAAACTTAAAGAACACCTTCGAGGACTTCACTCTGATTGTGATGAAACGGGGCCAGCAGAGGTGAGGTTGCGGCCCCGTGAACAAAGTCAAACATTCCTTAGTGACGCTATCAACGAACAACTGGCCTCCGTTGACAGAAATGTGTTCATCGTCAGGGGGACTGTGTTGAAAAATATATATGTTAATAAGGAGAATAAAGGTGTAGAATATTAATAATGTCTGTTTTATTTTTAAAAATTTTTAAGAGGTTTCACACAAAAACATTCGGTGGTATTACTTTTGAGGATGCCCGCATGAATCAATTCTCCAGGCGTTACAGAGCTATGCATAGATATCACCCCATTTCCTCCCCTATGCCCGCCCACTCCCACAATACCTTTTTTCCAGATTATGTGGCATATGAGTGTCAAGTTTGGATGGAATTAATCAAAACGTACCAGAGTCACGTTTTATATGCATGCCACACCTTACTACAGCCACCCCCGAAGAAATACAGTTCGTGCTCAATGATTTTTTCTCCTCGCAATATTGCATTATTTTTAATAAAATTGTGGAGCAGCAACAAGTCGCAAATCATTTCGTCCCCCCCCCCCCCCCCCCAGCATTTGTCCTATTACGAAAATCATAAGCGATTTGTGGCTGCTCCACAATTTTATTTCTTACAGTCACTGTTCTGCGTACAGGCGGTGCCTGCTCTCGCTAAAAATACATTTATTTCAACAGTATGTTATGTAGTTTCGTTTCCCATACTCTTAGGAGGAGTAGCACTGCACAGAAACAGAAAAAATCCTCTAAACACACGTCGAGAAACGAAGTTGTTGACATATGGAGAATTTACTTGTGTTGTCATAACTGCAAATGTAAAACTATGATAATGTAATAGGGCTGTTCGTTTAATAAGATCCGATCGGACGCGGAATGGTGACCACAGTTAAAACAAAAAACAGTTACCTGCACCTTCCAGCTACTTCTCTACTTAGTTGTCGTTCTGACTTAGAAATTTCTTGTAGCGTTGCATCAACGTTCCAATACCCTCGTCATAGTAGCCAGCCGCTTGTGCTTTCCGCCTGTTGTCTACGCTGGCCTGCAGCTTGTTGTCTGTGTCGGAATATTGTCTTCATAGTGAGCGGTTTATCTGATCACAGATGAGCATCACAGGGAGTCAAGTCTAGGTTGTATGGTGGCTAACAAACACTTGCCATCGGAAACGCTGTAGGATCGTCTTCATTACACCTGAAGGAGCGGCCGAGAATTGACATGAATAGGGAAATGCATGACAGTTACTCATATGGGCTGCACGAAATCAGGCGACGTTTCTCATCAGGCACTCATCCTCGCCGGAAGACACATTTTCTTTGTGTCGCTATGTGCGTTCAGAAGTGAAGAGTCTAATAAAGGAAACATTACAATAGGAATAGGTTGAATTGCCTTTAAATATACTCAGTCGCCCACATAATAAAGAAATCACCACTACAGGGATAGGCTGAAGTGCCCTTAAATATATTCATATTATAAAGGAATCACCACAATGGGGACATCAGAACGATAGCATGTACACCCACACGGACATTTTTTTCTCGCTCAATCCGCGAATGAAATAGGACAGGCAATCTGTAATATTGGTAGGGTGTATCCTCCACTATGCACTTACAGTAGCTTGCGGAGTAGACTCTGAAACGGGTGGGTTGTACAGGGTGATTCAAAAAGAATACCACAACTTTAGGAATTTAAAACTCTGCAACGACAAAAGGCAGAGCTAAGCACTATCTGTCGGCGAATTAAGGGAGCTATAAAGTTTCATTTAGTTGTACATTTGTTCGCTTGAGGCGCTGTTGACTAGGCGTCAGCGTCAGTTGATGCTAAGATGGCGACCGCTCAACAGAAAGCTTTTTGTGTTATTGAGTACAGCAGAAGTGAATCGACGACAGTTGTTCAGCGTGCATTTCGAACGAAGTATGGTGTTAAACCTCCTGATAGGTGGTGTATTAAACGTTGGCATAAACAGTTTACAGAGAATGGGTGTTTGTGCAAAGGGAAAAGTTCTGGACGGCCGAGAACGAGTGATGAAAATGTAGCACGCATCCAGCAAGCATTTGTTCGCAGCCCAGGAAAATCGACTCGCAGAGCTAGCAGAGAGCTGCAAATTCCACAATCAACTGCATGGAGAGTCCTACGAAAAAGGTTAGTTATGAAACCTGAACGTCAACTACCCGAGGCGATGGATCGGCCGCCAGGCAGCCCGTGACACAGCACTTCATCACTGGCCTCCAAGAAGCCCTGATCTTACCCCCTGCGATTTTTTCTTATGGGGGTATGTTAAGGATATGGTGTTTCGGCCACCTCTCCCAGCCACCATTGATGATTTGAAACGATAAATAACAGCAGCTATCCAAACTGTTACGCCTGATATGCTACAGAGAGTGTGGAACGAGTTGGAGTATCGGGTTGATATTGGTTCAAATGGCTCTGAGCACTATGGGACTCAACTGCTGTGGTTATCAGTCCCCTAGAACTGAGAACTACTTAAACCTAACTAACCTAAGGACATCACACACATCCATGCCTGAGGCAGGATTCGAACCCGCGACCGTAGCAGTCGCACCGGGTTGATATTGCTCGTGTGTCTGGAGGGGGCCATATTGAACATCTCTGAACTTGTTTTTGAGTGAAAAAAAACCTTTTTAAATACTCTATGTAATGATGTATAACAGAAGGTTATATTATGTTTCTTTCATTAAATACACATTTTTAAAGTTGTGGTATTCTTTTTGAATCACCCTGTATTACGAAAGCGTTAAAACATCGGGAAGCCAGCAAACCCTGTTTACCGTTTTTCGAAAAAACAAAATCCTGAACACCGACTAACGTTATAAATGTTGTTGAATTCTGCAAACATAGTTATCTCTACCAATTGAGACACAGTCTACTACCCAGAATAATTGTATGGAATCCTAAACATGTTATAGACTGGATGAAAACAAAAGACTAGGTCAGCGTGTTGCAGGATAGTCGTCAGAGACTGTGCACAAATGAACTGTCCAAGGGAGCTTTTGTTATGTTCCCCAGCCGTTGTAATGTGGCAGCTGTATGTGACAAGCAGCGTAGAACTGAAAAGAGCGACTTGATGCGGTCGACACGCATACTAGAGACACTGCCCAACCCATGTGTGCAAACCTTCATCGGATTTTCACAGTGGTTTCCATTTCGCGACCGATCGGATCTTAACAAACGAATAGATATCATACAAGGGGCAGTGAAATGAAAACTAGGCAGATGGAAAAAAGTAAGAGAACGTTTATTATTTCAAAAATAATCGCCATAACTGTTAACACATTTATCCCACTGTGAGATAAGATGGTCATCGCCTCCCAGCGAAACTTCTGCAGTGCCGTCGAAACAACAGGCACGCCAGTCTGGGAAAGTCATGATGACCTTTTTGTTTGACTTCAAGGGCTCGCTGTTCACTGACCTTCTGGAACACGGCTCCACAATTAACGCACAGCGGTACGTGGGGATTTTACAAAAGTTGACGCGTGCCTTCAAGTCGAATGGCCCAGGTATGTTGACAGAGAGCATCATTCTGTTGCAGAATAATGCCTGCCCAGATTTTGCCAAGTTTGTTTGGATTAGGCTGCATAAGTTTAACAAGGAAGCCCTTACACACCCTCCATGTAGTCTTACTATCTTCTCATGTTTTTGGAGCCGTGAAGAAAGACACTAATGGCTGTCGATCTGTTTCGGTCGAAGAGGTGCACGAGTGGGTACTGTTATTCTTCCGTAGACAGCCGCAGACATTTTTCAATGGAGGCCCTGACCGTCTTGTCTCACTGTGGGACAAATGTATTAACAGTTATGGCGATTATTTTTGAAACAATAAACAGCTTACTTACTTTTTCTGCCGTGACTCGCTTTCATTGGCCTGTCCCATATATTACAAACGTTTGATGGGTGATGGGATAAGGGCGTCAAGTGGGAAAAAAATCTCTTTATTAATCATTTTCGAAAATCTCTTTCATATCATCGTCATATAGCTTTCGATCTGCTACCGAGCTTCGGGGAAATAAGAACGTGAATGACGAATGGGAAAGCGACTGAGGCGCTAGTCCGCAACTCGCTTTTACCGTGTCCAAAACGTGAAGAATTATATAAAATATATTAGCCAGTCTTTGTATTCATTCCTGACTGGCGTCTTTATAGTTTTGTGCCAAGGCAGGTTTACAGGTCTACCGCAGCTAATATTAACTGATTCCCTCCAAAACACGGTCACCAAGCGATTCCTACGAGCTGCAGTGATTGTATTATTCTTTGCAGAATATGTATTACCTGCTCACAATAGCTCGTCGAGGAGACGAAATTGATGGGAGGTTATCTCACTTTCACTTGAATACAGTATGCAGTTTTTGTTTCAGGAACGGCAAATCAGTGTTAGTTTTGACAGGCAGTGCACTTTGGAGTTGAGTCATGCCCGGAAAGCGTAACTTGATTCTTTACGCTGTCAGATTCGTATTCTATGGCCACAGTCAAGTTTTTTAGCCTGATTAAGTAATATTTCCATGTTTTTTCTTTATTTTAGGCCCCTTAAAGTGCTGGTTCACTCGAGATAAATTTCTTTTCACTACGCGTTTGGAAACTGAAGGTTGAAGCACCTTCATATAAACTTAGTCTTTCAACTAATAATGGAGCCACCACAATATAGATTGAAGGGACTGTAAATATACTCGCCCTTCATATAATAAAGGAACCACCACAAAAAAGATTTTGCAAATAGTTTATAATAGTATTTAAATTCAAATTATACTTAAATACAAAGCGCAAAATGTGTATTTTCAAAACACATTTATTGAAATAAAACACCTCTAGTTAGTGAACATTTTACATGGCATTTGTTTCACTGATATTAACGCCAGTAATTGCTCAAATATTTCATATTTCCTGTTTCGCTTATGTGGCCTCATTATTATTCCACCAAAGGAAAATAGTTGTTCAGCAGGAGCAGAACTTGGTAAATAAGTCAATTGGATATCTGTTCGAGGGATCCAAACTATTGTCATTATCTTTTAAATATTTTTGTATTTGCAAGTCTATTGTAGTGTTATTACTATCATTGGCTACAGAAAAATCAAAGTTCTCAACAAAATACGATGCAACCTTATTTTTATCAGAATGTCGCAAATTCTTCCCATCTTCTTCTTGTTTCATTTTCCATACTTCTGAAAAAACAGCGCTTTAACGCAATCTATGCTACCGTTCGGTACAGATTTCAGTTTGAAAAATAAAGGATAATATATGGATGTTAATAAGCCATCCTTTCCTTTCAGTTCCCCCAATTTATAGAATCTCTCAAAACATTATTAAGACTGTCTTGAATAGCTTCTATCAGCACACCCCCTTACATAGATTTTTCCATTTGCAAACTGCTCAGCTTCCTCATTTGTCCTGGTAGGAGGCATTCATTGTATCTATCTTTGTTCCCTTCTGAACTTTTGATGCTGTCAGCAGTAGGTTTTGAACAACTTGTGTATTCAAGAAAAAAATGTATTTAAATTGTTTTAAAAGCTGCTAATTCGAGTTTGCTTGAAGTTTCATTTAGAATATCCTTGACTGTGAGTATATCTTGAATAGAATTGTAATGTGAGTTGCGTCATGTTCGACAGGGCTCAGGAGAGGATTTTCCAGTTGATTCTAAATAGTTTCACAAGCTTTAGGAGACCTTGAACACAGATTCCAAAGTGCATGACATTTTGACATGGGTGCACCATAATTTTTTTCGTTTAAATTACTTTGAAAGCTGGAGTTCTAAAAATCTCTTGAAGCTATTAAACGTAATGTGTATAACTTCGTTCCCTCCTTCATTCATGTCATTTAGCGTTATCAGATGATTTTCGTATATTTTACATTACACAAACAATAATGGTAAACGTGTAATGTGTGCTCCAAGACTTACTACCTTTTCTAATAATTACAGTCTTGGTTAGATTCGTGTGACAGGTATATGTTCGGCACTTATTGTGTCAGCTGTATCCGTCGTGGAACAACTATTGTTTAATCACATGGTTCATTAAACGAATGAAAATTATAAAGTATGAAATAAAAAATCAAGAGAAGTATTTTGCATTTTACGAATACAAAATATCTTTATTTTAAGTATTTCAAATAAAACAGAAAGTGCTTTTTGAAGAAAAGTATTTCAAAAGCAAAAGAAAAAAAAACATAGGTATTTTGCATTTTGTATTTGCGTTTAAAATACATGAATTTCATACCTCTGCCACCACAAAAGGGATAGGCTGAAGTGCCCTTAGATATACTCAAGCCCTTCCGATAGTAAAGGAACCACCCCAATAGGCATCATCAGAATAACGGCGAGTACAGAACCAGACAGGCAATCGTTTCTCCCTCGCTCAATACGCGAATGAAATAGAACAGAAAATTTATAATAATATGCAATGGTACAATGTATCTTCCACTCTGCAATGGCTTTCAGATTATATGTGTAGATGTAGACTCTGAAATGGATGGTTTAGTAGTACGAAAGCATTAAAAATCGGGAAGCCTGCAAATCTTGTTTATTGCTTTTGGAAAACCAAGATTATGAACACTGATTAACGTGACCTACACTACTGGCCATTAGAATTGCTACACCAAGAAGAAATGCAGATGACAAACGGGTATTCATTGGACAAATATATTATACTAGAACTCACATGTGATTACATTTTCACGCAGTTTGGGTGCTTAGATCCTCAGTAATCAGTACCCAGAACAACCACATCTGGCCGTAATAACGGCCTTTATGCCTGGGCATTGAGTCAAACAGAGCTTGGATGGCGTGTACAGGTACAGCTGCCCATGCAGCTTCAACACCACACCACAGCTCATCAAGAGTTGTGACTGTCGTATTGTGACGAACCAGTTGCTCGGCCACCATTGACCAGACGTTTTCAATTGGTGAGAGATCTGGAGAATGTGCTGACCAGGTCAGCAGTCGAACATTTTCTGTATCCAGAAAGGGCCGTACAGGACCCGCAACATGCGGTCGTGCATTATCCTGCTGAAATGTAGGGTTTCGCAGGGATCGAATGAAGGGTAGAGCCACATCTGAAATGTAACGTCCACTGTTCAGAGTGCCGTCAATGCGAACAAGAGGTGACCGAGACGTGTAACCAATGGCACCCCATACCATCACGCCGGGTGATACGCCAGTATGGCGATGACGAATACACGCTCGCAACGTGCGTTCACCGCCATGTCGCCAAACACGGATGCGATCATCATTATGCTGTAAACAGAACTTGGATTCAACCGAGAAAATGACATTTTGTCATTCGTGCACCCAGGTTCGTCGTCGAGTACGCCATCGCAGGCGCTCCTGTCTGTGATGCAGCGTCAAGGGTAACCGCAGCCATGGTCTCCGAACTGATAGTCCATGCTGCTGCAAACGTCGTCGGACTGTTCGTGCAGATGGTTGTTGTCCTCCAAACGTCCCCCATCTGTTGACTCAGGGATCGAGACGTGGCTGCACGATTCGTTACAGCCATGCGGATAAGATGCCTGTCATATCGACTGCTAGTGATACGAGGCCGCTGGGATCCAGCATGGTGTTCCGTATTACCCTCCTGAACCCACCGATTCCATATTCTGCTAACAGTCATTGGATCTCGACCAACGCGAGCAGCAATGTCGCGATACGATAAACCGGAATCGCGATAGGCTACAATCCAACCTTCATCAAAGTCGGAAATGTGATGGTACGCATTTCTCCTCCTTACACGAGGCATCACAACAACGTTTCACCAGGCAACGCCGGTCAACTGCTGTTCGTGTATGAGAAATCGGTTGGAAACTTTCCTCATGTCAGCACGTTGTAGGTGTCGGCACCGGCACCAACCTTGTGTGAATGCTCCGAAAAGCTAATCATTTGCATATCACAACATCTTCTTCCTGTCGGTTAAATTTCGCGTCTGTAGCACGTCATCTTCGTGGTGTAGCAATTTTAATGGTCAGTAGTGTAAATATTCCCAACAGCCCTTGCAAGATCACGCACACGAGACAGCATAGTAGGGGCGGAGCATCTACAACTTCTCACAGCATAATAAATAACTTTCCAGCCAATTTACCATGCGGATTAACAGCCAGCATAACTGTATACGAATGCGTTAGGCAGTGATATTACTTGATCTTGATACAGCTCTCTTGGTCCCTCTAATTTCCTGGGTTCCTTTCAGATGCATTTCCTACTCAAATTTCGATTCGTCGGAGTGGACATGAAGAATAAATATTTAGAATGGTAATAACATTTGTTTTATTTTAAAGGCTTAAAAATTCAGAGGCATTACTTTGCAGCTCGCCCTCGTATTTAAACAGAGTGACCATCTCAAGGAAATAACGACAGCAAAATGCGACAATCCACGTTTCAGGTAGAACTGTCATACTTATCCGGAGAAACCTGTTTACAGGAAGCTTTTCGGTAACTGGGACGCAGCGCTAAACTGCGTCCGGGTCTCGTCTGCAGCTGTTCGCACTCTGCGAGCGTGCAGCCCTCCACGAACGCGCCGGCCTGTAAGTAATGTGATTATTCAGGCAAAAACGTTACGCGCGACGCACTGCTTAATGAACCCGATTTAGCAACTGATTTATGTTGTTGTCCCCGTCTGCACTAATTCCGCTACAATTCGAGTCCGCGTTTTGCCCCAATACACGATTAATTATTGCCGGAAAACCCGATTGGATCTGGATGAGCAGACGAAGTTTATCGAGCGTCGCCAGTACAAAGCGGTCACGGTCTATACAGTTACATTTTCACCGAACCGACGCTGCAGCAGCTGAAGTGGGTTACTCGCCGCCCATCTCCCGCATGGCTAAAATGATCCCTTTGCTGGATTGTCTGCCCGTGTGCGTCCCACCTGTTCCCAATCACCTAGAGCATTTGATTTTTGTAGTATCGCCAGAAATAAATATTAAGTCAAAGCACACTGGTCACTGTACAGGGTGGGCAGAAACAGTGTGAAAAAGCTTGTAAGAGTGTTACAGGGAAACTTGTGTTGAGAATTAAAAGTTAAGAAAACAAATCGATATTTTGTGCCGTTTCCGAGTCAATACAGCGGGTCAAATGGCTCTAAGCACTATGGGACTTAACATCTGAGACTTAGAACTACTTAAACCTAACTAACCTAAGGACATCACACACATCCATGACCGAGGCAGGATTCGAACCTGCGTCCGTTGCAGCAGCGCGGTTCCGGACTGAAGCACCTAGAACCGCTCGGCCACAGCGGCCGGCTTATACAGCGGGTGGCTGCCTGGGTAAAGAAGTATGGAATGAACACCAGGACAGTTACATTTTGTGCTGTGACCCCGAGTGGCGCGATGCAGAGTACACAGGGGGAAAAGTATTTAAACCGACAAACTCTGGGAGATTGTAGGGGACATCAAAACAAATATTTTTCCCTAATGTCATTTTTTCCTATGAGGATTATTTAAACCGGTGGAGGCCGTATTACGCTCTTCAGTTGTTAGAAGCCGTATTACGCTCTTCAGTTGTAGGCAAGTGCTGTCCACCAGTGTAGTAGTGCACTGTCTCTGTTTACTAATGGAGCGACACACCTGGAGTGAGTACACTGATATGGTTGGTGCGTACTACGTAGCGCACCACAACGGACGAGCTGCACAGAGGGTTTATCAACAACAATATCCTAATCGCCGTATTCCGCATAATACGACCTTTGCTGCTGTGTACCAACATCTGCGTGAGACCGGGTCATTTAGCAGGTTACCTGGACAGGGACGCCTTCGCACGGTAAGAATGCTGCAATTTGAGGAAGCTGTCTCGCAGCATGTGGAGCAGGATCCTTCAATCAGCACTCGTGAAATTGCACGTAACATGGGGACAAATCAGTCGAATGTAAGAACAGTCCTTCGAGAGCAATTGTTACGTCCATTTCACTTACAGCGTGCCCACAACCTGGAACCAGTTGATTATCCACCCAGAGCATAGTTTTCGCAGTGGTACCTGGAACAGTGTGAAATGCACCCTACATTTCCATCCTCTGTGTTGTTTACCGATGAAGCAACGTTCGGGGCTGATGGAGTCTTCAACATGCACAATTCTCATGTTTGGAGTGAGGATAACACATGCCACAGTTACTAGCTCTCATCAAGTGCGGTTCTTCGTTAATGTGTGGGTCGGTGTTGTTGGGGACTGTTTAACTGGACCGTATGTGCTACCTAGGCCATTAAATGGCAGGCACTATTACAATTTTCTCGCCAGAGCTTTGCCAAAATTGCTGGAAGACGTCCCACTCCCTACGAGACAACGCATGTGGTTCCAACATGACGGGACGCCGGCACATTTCAGTCGTCATGTGCATCGATTCCTGGACCGACGGTTCCCAGAAACGTGGATTGTCAGAGGTGGTCCTGTACCATGGCCTGCTCTATCCCCAGATATGTCCCCTCTGGACTTTTTTGTGTGGGGAGAGATGCACAACCTTGTTTACGCAACTCCCGTTGCATCAGAAGAAGATCTGGTTGCCCGGATTGTAGCAGCAGCAGGAACAATTCAGGATACTCCTGGGGTTTTTGCCCGTGTCAGACAGAACATGATCCGACGGTGCAACCTTTGTTTACGCCTCAATGGAGGCATTTTTGAAAATCTACTGTAACTGAAATTAGTTGTGTTACGGTGTCTCTTGGTCATAAAAAAATGGAAAAGTGTTTGTTGGTTTAATTAATTTGTTGCCAGAGAAATCTTCCTCTACCAGTTTAAAATACTCCTCATAGGAAAAAATGACATAGGGAAAAATTTTTGTTTTGATGTCCCCTACAGCCTCCCAGAGTTTGTTGATTTAAATACTTTTCACCCTGTAGAGCGCGGTGTACCACCAGCGAGCGCAGAGCACGGGGTAGCGTACACGAAGGAGGAAGCAAACTGGTAAACCGGACTGGGAAAAGTACTGCCATCTGTTGACGGGAAGAACAACATAGGACCATGCCTGGCCGTTCATAGTTTGAATCAGTGATATACATGCATAAGTTGTCATTTTGGCATTGACTTATTTTATCGTACCTAGATCGACCACTGTTTTCTAAAAATGTTATTTGGTATTTTTTGTTTTCCCATGTCTACTACTGCGTATCAAATTATTATTAGCTTCGGTCTGTTGTATACTTTCAGTATCACACCTGATGATGGGCATATTACAGCCCGAAAACGGTCGTGGTCCAAGAACTGCAAAGAAAGAAAAACTTACAACTGAAGCGGTATTTTCAGTCTCTATCACAGGGATATTCAAAAAGAAGGGACAGATTTCAAACATTTATTATTTCTAAACTACAAAAGAGACAAACACAATTCCAACGTTCCTGGAAAAAGAAAGATTCAGCACCATGTGTCATACGATAAATACCTCTCACACACGAAGCAGCTGGACTCTCGTTATCGAATTCACAGCTTCAAGAATGCGATGTCGCAGACGTTCAATTGTCAGGCATGGTGTTGTCGTCTTCAGTCCTGAGACTGGTTTGACGCAGCTCTCCATGCTACTCTATCCTGTGCAAGCTGCTTCATCTCCCAGTACGTACTGCAGCCTACATTCTTCTCAATGTGCGTAGTGTATTCATCTCTTGGTCTCCCTCTACGATTTTTACCCTCCACGCTGCCCTCCAATACTAAATTGGTGATCCCTTGATGCCTCAGAACATGTCCTACCAACCGATCCCTTCTTCTAGTCAAGTTTTGCCACAAACTCCTCTTCTTCCCAATTCTATTCAATACCTCCTCATTAGTCATGTGATCTACCCATGTAATCTTCAGCATTCTTCTGTAGCACAACATTTCGAAAGCTTCTATTCTCTTCTTGTCCAAACTATTCATCGTCCATGTTTCACTTAGATACATGGCTACACCCCATACAAATACTTTCAGAAACGACTTTCGGACACTTAACTCTATACTCGATATTAACAAATATCTCTTCTTCAGAAACGCTTTCCTTGCAATTGCCAGTCTACATTTTATATCCTCTCTACTTCGACCACCATCAGTTATTTTGCTCCCCAAATAGCAAAACTTCTTTATTATTTTAAGTGTCTCATTTCCGAATCTAATTCCCTCAGCATCACCCGAGTAACTCGACTACATTTCATTATCCTCGTTTTGGTTTTGTTGTGTTCATCTTATATCCCCCTTTCAAGACACTGTCCATTCCGTTCAGCTGCTCTTCCAAGTCCTTTGCTGTCTCTGACAGAATTATAGTGTCATCGGCGAAGCTCAAAGTTTTTATTTTTTGTCCATGGATTTTAACACCTACTCCGAATTTTTCATTTGTTTCCTTTATTGCTTGCTCAATATACGGATTGAATAACATCGGGGAGAGTCTACAACCCTGTCTCACTCCCTTCCCAACCACTGTTTCCCTTTCATACCCCTCGACTCTTATAACTGCCATCTGGTTTCTGTACAAATTGTAAATAGCCTTTCGCTCCCTGTATTTTACCCCTACCGCCTTCAGAATTTGAAAGAGAGTATTCCAGTCAACATTGTCAAAAGCTTTCTCTAAGTCTACAAATGCTAGAAACGTAGGTTTGCCTTTTCTTAATCTAGCTTCTAAGATAAGCCGTAGGGTCAGTATTGCCTCACGTGTTCCAACATTTCTGCGGAATCCAAACTGATCTTCCCCGAGGTCGGCTTCTACCAGTTTTTCCATTCGTCTGTAAAGAATTCGCGTTAGTATTTTCCAGCCGTGACTTATTAAACTGATAGTTCGGTAATTTTCACATCTGTCAACACCTGCTTTCTTTGGGATTGTAATTATTATATTCTTCTTGAAGTCTGAGGGTATTTCGCCTGTCTCATACATCTTGCTCGCCAGATGGTAGAGTTTTGTCAGGACTGGCTCTCCCAAGGCTGTCAGTAGTTCTATTGGAATGTTGTCTACTCCCGGGGCCTTGTTTTGACTTAGGTCTTTCTGGCAATGGGGGGGATGAAAAACCGATCTTTTACGTTACCGTACAGACAAAAGTCACAAAGTGTGAGGTCTGGAGACTTGGGAGGCCACCGGCAACGAAGTTCATCTTCTGCTCCTCCTCTTCCAGTCCAACGCCCCAGACCTAACACCTTGTCACTTTTATCAGTGGGGTAACGCAAAAGACCGGTTTTTCATCCCCTCTATGACTGACACTCTTGGAAGTCTGCGACACCGCATTGTGGAAGCTGTGAATTCGATAACGAGAGTCCAGCTGCTTAGTGTGTGGTAGGATATCAGTCACCCCTTTGATATTTATCGTGCACCACGTAGTGTTCACATTGAATACATAAGGATTTGTTTGAACTGTTCTCTTTCCAGGAACTTTGGAATTGTGTTTCTTTCTTTTGTAGCTTGTAAGCAATAAATGCTTGAAATCTGTTCCTTATTTTTGAATAGCCCTATATAATGCTGACTTGCAGACGTTCCTCCGGCAGGATTGTTTGTAACGACAATCGGTTTCAAAAATGGTTCAAATGGCTCTGAGCACTATGGGACTCAACTGCTGAGGTCATTAGTCCCCTAGAACTTAGAACTAGTTAAACCTAACTAACCTAAGGACATCACAAACATCCATGCCCGAGGCAGGATTCGAACCTGCGACCGTAGCGGTCTTGCGGTTCCAGACTGCAGCGCCTTTAACCGCACGGCCACTTCGGCCGGCCAATCGGTTTCAAAGCAGACAACTTATACTGCCAGTGAATGCAGGCGGAGCTGTCATTTGTACATAGGTGATTCGTGTGAAAAGGTTTCCTACGTGATTGTGACCGCACGACAGGAATTAACAGTGTTCGAACGCGGAATGGTAGTTGGAGATACACAGGACGTTCCATTCCTGATATCGTTAGAGAGTTTAATATTCCGAGCTTCACAGTGCCAACAGTGTGCCGAGAATACCAGTTTCAGGCGTTACCTCTCACCATGGACAACGCAGTGGCCGGCGGCCTTCACTTAACGACCGAGAACATCGGCGTTTACCTACAGTTCTCTGTGCTAACAGAAAAGGAACACTGTGGAAAATAACCGCAGAAATCAATGTGGGACGTACGATGAACTTATCCGCACGCCGGAATTTGGCATTAATGGGCTATCGCAACAGACGACCGACGCGAGTGCCTTTGCTAATAGCACGACATCGCCTGCAGCACCTCTCTTGGACCCGTAACCATACTGGTTGGGCCTTAGCCCAATGGAAGACCACGACCTGACCATATGAGTTCCAGTTTCAGTTGGTAAGAACTGACGGTTGGGTTCGAGTGAGGGGCAGAACCCACGACGCCATGGTCCCAGTTTATCACCAAGGCACTGTGCAAGTTGGCAGTGGCTCCATTACGGTGTAGACTGTATTTACATGGAATGGACTGGATCCTATGGTCCATCTGACTGTAAATGGTTAAGTTGGGCGACTTGGAGACCATTTGAAACCCTTCATGGACTTCATGTTATCAAACAACGATGGAAATGTGCCATGTCAGAACATTCTGGACAATTCGAGAGAATGATTTGGCCACCCAGATCGACCGACGTGAATCCCATCTGACATTTACGGGGCATAATCGAGAGGTCAGTTCGTGCAAAAAAATAAATAAATAAATAAATAAAAATAAAAATAATAAAAATAAAAATAAATAAAAATAAAAATAAAAAAATAAAAAATCCTGCACCGGCAACACTTTCGCAATTATGGACGGCTGTAGAGGCAGCACGGGTTAATATTTCTGCAGGGGACTACCAACGACTCGTCCACGTCGATTTTACCGCACTATGCCGGGCAAAAGGAGTTCGCCACGATATTAGGAGGCATCCACCTCAGTGTAAGTATAAGAAAATGGTAAAGCCCCACTTTAATAAAATCAGTTCTTATATGAAAAATTCCTAAACTTCACCCGTTTCTCGTGCCTCTCGACCAGAACCTCCACTTAAGCCAGAGTGCAAGGTATATTTGAGACCGCAGTTGTTTCTGTGAAGTGAGGGTATTTTCAGTAGCATTACTCGGGCCTATTCGTTCTGGTTACTGCGAATACAGAAGTGTGATTTTACGAACACCTGTCTCATGGATAGTAGAAATAACAAAAAACTATTATGAACTGCCACGTACCTAGCACCGGAAAGTGAGACAAATGTTCGTAATATCACACTTCTATCAAGTCGTTCTTCTTATTGCCTTTTTGTTCCAACATAGACCTGAAGATGATTTGCATCGCAGATTGAAACCGGTTGTTGGTAAATAATAAAAATTTGATCAAGATGTTGTTTGTTTATTTAATATGAAGTTCAAAAGGATCATACAACATGTCTTATACCCGAAGGTGCCGAGCAAGGTTATAGGAAGTGGAAAAGACCCCCAGTGGTTCAATGGCCATGTTAGAAAGTTGCTATGAAAACAAAGACAGCTTCATCACAGATGTAGTTAAAGTCTAGTTCACAAACAAAGGCTGAACGAATCCAAAATGAAAGTAAAGACAGCAATGTGCGAAACGTTAAATAAAACTTAGAGTAAAATTTTGCCAATTTATCTGACTGAAAACCCCAAATATTAAGGTCTCACGTAAGGTCAGTGGACCCAAACCATTTATTCAGTCATTAATATTGAATTTGGTCTTCCGAAATGGTTTCACCACGGAAGATCATAATAGGTTTTCTGCTCTCAATCATCACACGAATGAGATTTTACAGAAACTACATGCAAGAACCCACTCCGTTTGAAATAGTACTGTGTTGTACGTTGCTGGAGCAACCAAGGCAATACATCACTAAAATACCTACGGATAATGGTCTGGAGCACCTTAAAGTGGAATGGTTACATAAAACAAATAGTAGGAAAAGCAGGTGCCAGGCTGAGATTCATAGGAAGAATCTTAAAGAAACGTAATTCATCCACGAAAGACGTGGGTTCTTGAACATTGCTCGTCAATCTGGAACCCTTCAAGATAACATTCTAACCAGTGGTGTCATTTATACAGCGGTTTGAAAGTTGAACTTTAATTATGGTTACCCTGTACATTGTTATTGTCTTACTGTCACAGATTTTCACGTCTACTTTCGAACTAGCTCCATTAAGTCCTTGCATTCGTTTTTCTAATTCATCTTCACTATAATTCATTAGAATGTCACAAACAACCCTCAAAGGGTTTAAGTAAATACGACTACCATGTATCCCTTCTCTGTTTTCGTAGTTTAAGAGTCTAAAAAAGTCCTCTATCTAAGATTGCTGAGATTAGTTTTGGTGATTATGGAAGCTCGTTGTTTGAAATCCCGTATTCATTTTTGAATTTTTTACTGTATGGTGATGATCTGTAATTGAAGCTGCAGTACTGACACAGATATTCTCCAGTACACTAGCATTGGAAAAATAATAATGTGCTATTCGAGAGCTGACATTACAGGTTTTCTCCGAACTGAGTCAAAACTTTTCTCAGACTATATGAATGCCAGATAAAATGGTAACGCTGCCAATGTAACGCTCTATAATTTAGTTCGTAACCTGTAAATAGATTAGCGGACCATTCTAAACACCTCAAGACCTTTTCTCCTGCCTCCCAGATCTCCTGAGCCCGATCTTTATAGAGCTGCCTATGCTTTCAAAGCTCCCTCCCCCCCCCCTCCCCTCCCTCGGCCATCGGATATCGGCGAGCCCTTTCAGCAGAACTCATCCATCACGAGCAAAGCCTGTGTCTGGATCTTAGCAGCATAGGGGCTCCATTAAATCTGTTTCAGAGCTTCGCCTGAAGGGTGCATTGAACTGTCAGATATGCAGGCATTCTGTTCCCTTCACCCGTCAGGGTCTTTTCTCCGCACATTCAGCAGCCGTATGCTCACACAGCTGTTAGGCAGGCAAGGCTCAACCTGTTGCTGGCTTTATTTCTGTTCATTCAGGCTCTACCTGGGACAGAAACATTACACTCGCTAGACTCTTTTATGTCTCTTGTGATGTACGGCGTACTTCAGTGGGTTACCCACGTCAGAGATTGGTATCGTTGAGAAATGTTCTGTCTCCCAACTTTATTAAGACAAGCAGGATGCCGGCTGTGTGGCCACTTTCGATAGCTCGCAGTAAACTTTCGCATCGCTTAACAGGTCCACCAAACGTGGTCGCATCATCGCTACCGTTTAAGACACTCACCATCTTATCAAAAGTAGCCAGACACCTCTCTGTAACGCAGAAATGACCACTTGATGTCACGATAGGTCCACCTACCAGTATAAAAGGAGGAAGGGCGTACTGTGTTGTCAACAGAGAAGCAATAAGAGCAGACTGTGACTGTCGGCAGAACTCAGTGACTTGGAACGAGCACTAGCCTGCCAGTATGGTAGCTCAGCAGGTTCGATCAGTGGACTGGCCACCGTATGTAATAAAAATAAATAAATAAATGAGTGATGTTTCATCGATGGCGTTTGAGTGGTGTCATGCGACACCCGCACGGAAAATCTGAAGGAATATGACGAAGAAACACACAGAACGAAAGGAAAACAAGTCATTGATTGTGACCTGAGCGATAAATCCACTAGGGGCATATCAACCCTTCTAAAGACGGAAGGTCACTCTGGGATACCTGCCAATGAACAAGCTGATGACCTAGGGGAGCAGGTATCCCTGCATGAGGCTATAAAATATGATAAATTCCCTCTCACAGATATGATCCCCATGCTCAGAAAGCGGTTGTCCACGGACCGGCAAGAGGAACGGTCGCGGGCATGTAAAATCAAAGGCAGTCACTACTCAGTAGTTCATCCTACGATTCGAGTTTTACTATGATATAATAAGGCACAAACATCGAGGAGCTCCACGATAATTATAGTACAGCTGAAATCCAATCATTGGAGCCGGCCGGAGTGGCCGAGCCGTTCTAGGCGCTACAGTCTGGAGCCGCGCGACCGCTACGGTCGCAGGTTCGAATCCTGCTTCGGGCATGGATGTGTGTGATGTCCGTAGGTTAGTTAGGTTTAAGTAGTTTTAAGTTCTAGGGGACTGATGACCTCAGAAGTTAAGTGCCATAGTGCTCAGAGCCATTTTAACCATTTTTTTTTAATCATTGGAAGTTCAACGAACACCTCTATCGGCTCAACCCAAGCGCCACCCGTCTGTGTTTGCGAAGAGCAGGAATATCCAAACCACATATTTCTACAATTTGCTCGGAATAGGTACTATATAAAAGTCCTTGACCGTAATCTTCAGGCTCTTGGTCGTCAGTTCCCAAAAACCCTCCAAACCTTGCTACATCCAACGACGTATCAACGCATAGGCTACAGTGCGAACACATCAACAATGCTAACTTCAAGATGTAGCACTCTGCGCTGCTGATGTAATGCTCTTGGTAGTTAGAATTCCAGGGAAAGACCAAAAGCTCAATTAAATGACTGTATCCTCACGTGCTATTCTGCAGAATATTAAACGCTCACCCTCTAAATGTGTTACACTATGTACCTCCTACATGTACGTGCCTGAATAGTGGCGTATTTATACCTGTGGCTATAATACACACTCTGGTTCTTGTAAACTGATTTACTTTTCCGACTAAATGGTACTTAATATCTGCACCAATATTTAATTCTCTATCCACAGCTCCCCCCCGTGAACCATGGACCTTGCCGTTGGTGGGGAGGCTTGCGTGCCTCATCGATACAGATAGCCGTACCGTAGGTACAACCACAACGGAGGGGTATCTGTTGAGAGGCCAGACAAACGTGTGGTTCCTGAAGAGGGGCAGCAGCCTTTTCATTAATTGCAAGGGCAACAGTCTGGATGATTGACTGATCTGGCCTTGTAACAATAACCAAAACGGCCTTGCTGTGCTGGTACTGCGAACGGCTGAAAGCAAGGGGAAACTACGGCCGTAATTTTTCCCGAGGGCATGCAGCTTAACTGTATGATTAAATGATGATGGCGTCCTCTTGGGTAAAATATTCCGGAGGTAAAATAGTCCCCCATTCGGATCTCCGGGCGGGGACTACTCAAGAGGATGTCGTTATCAGGAGAAAGAAAACTGGCGTTCTACGGATCGGAGCGTGGAATGTCAGGTCCCTTAATCGGGCAGGTAGGTTAGAAAATTTGAAAAGTGAAATGGATAGGTTAAAGTTAGATATAGTGGGAATTAGTGAAGTTCGGTGGCAGGAGGAACAAGACTTCTGGTCAGGTGACTACAGGGTTATAAACACAAAGTCAAATAGGGGTAATGCAGGAGTAGGTTTAATAATGAATAGGAAAATAGGAACGCGGGTAAGCTACTACAAACAGCTTAGTGAACGCATTATTGTGGCCAAGATAGATACGAAGCCCACACCTACTACAGTAGTACAAGTTTATATGCCAACTAGCTCTGCAGATGACGAAGAAATTGAAGAAATGTATGATGAAATAAAATAAATTATTCAGATTGTGAAGGGAGACGAAAATTTAATAGTTATGGGTGACTGGAATTCGAGTGTAGGAAAACGGAGAGAAGGAAACGTAGTAGGTGAATATGGATTGGGGCTAAGAAATGAAAGAGGAAGCCGCCTGGTAGAATTTTGCACAGAGCACAATTTAATCATAGCTAACACTTGGTTTAAGAATCATGATAGAAGGTTGTATACATCGAAGAACCCTGGAGATACTAAAAGGTATCAGATTGATTATATAATGGTAAGACAGAGATTTAGGAACCAGGTTTTAAATTGTAAGACATTTCCAGGGGCAGATGTGGACTCTGACCACAATCTATTGGTTATGACCTGTAGATTAAAACTGAAGAAACTGCAAAAAGGTGGGAATTTAAGGAAATGGGACCTGGATAAACTGAAAGAACCAGAGGTTGTACAGAGTTTCAGGGAGAGCATAAGGGAACAATTGACAGGAATGGGGGACAGAAATACAGTAGAAGAAGAATGGGTAGCTTTGAGGGATGAAGTAGTGAAGGCAGCAGAGGATTAAGTAGGTAAAAAGACAAGGGCTAGTAGAAATCCTTGGGTAACAGAAGAAATATTGAATTTAACTGATGAAAGGAGAAAATATAAAAATGCAGTAAATGAAGCAGGCAAAAAGGAATACAAACGTCTCAAAAATGAGATCGACAGGAAGTGCAAAATGGCTAAGCAGGGATGGCTAGAGGACAAATGCAAGGATGTAGAGGCTTATCTTACTAGGGGTAAGATAGATACTGCCTACAGGAAAATTAAAGAGACCTTTGGAGATAAGAGAACCACTTGTATGAACATCAAGAGCTCAGATGGAAACCCAGTTCTAAGCAAAGAAGGGAAAGCAGAAAGGTGGAAGGAGTATATAGAGTGTCTATACAAGGGCGATGTACTTGAGGACAATATTATGGAAATGGAAGAGGATGTAGATGAAGATGAAATGGGAGATACGATACTGCGTGAAGAGTTTGACAGAGCACTGAAAGACCTGAGTCGAAACAAGGCCCCCGGAGTAGACAACATTCCATTGGAACTACTGACGGCCTTGGGAGAGCCAGTCCTGACAAAACTCTACCATCTGGTGAGCAAGATGTATGAAACAGGCGAAATACCCTCAGACTTCAAGAAGAATATAATAATTACAATCCCAAAGAAAGCAGGTGTTGACAGATGTGAGAATTACCGAACAATCAGTTTAATAAGCCACAGCTGCAAAATACTAACACGAATTCTTTACAGACGAATGGAAAAACTAGTAGAAGCCGACCTCGGGGAAGATCAGTTTGGATTCCGTAGAAATACTGGGACACGTGAGGCAATACTGACCTTACGACTTATCTTAGAAGAAAGATTAAGGAAAGGCAAACCTACGTTTCTAGCATTTGTAGACTTAGAGAAAGCTTTTGACAATGTTGACTGGAATACTCTCTTTCAAATTCTAAAGGTGGCAGGGGTAAAATACAGGGAGCGAAAGGCTATTTACAATTTGTACAGAAACCAGATGGCAGTTATAAGAGTCGAGGTACATGAAAGGGAAGCAGTGGTTGGGAAGGGAGTAAGACAGGGTTGTAGCCTCTCCCCGATGTTATTCAATCTGTATATTGAGCAAGCAGTAAAGGAAACAAAAGAAAAATTCGGAATAGCTATTAAAATCCATGGAGAAGAAATAAAAACTTTGAGGTTCGCCGATGACATTGTAATTCTGTCATAGACAGCAAAGGACTTGGAAGAGCAGTTGAATGGAATGGATGGTGTCTTGAAGGGAGGATATAAGATGAACATCAAAAAAAGCAAAACGAGGATAATGGAATGTAGTCGAATTAAGTCGGGTGATGTTGAGGGTATTAGATTAGGAAATGAGACACTTAAAGTATTAAAGGAGTTTTGCTATTTGGGGAGCAAAATAACTGATGATGGTCGAAGTAGAGAGGATATAAAATGTAGACTGGCAATGGCAAGGAAAGCGTTTCTGAAGAAGAGAAATTTGTTAACATCGAGTATAGATTTAAGTGTCAGGAAGTCTTTTCTGAAAGTATTTGTATGGAGTGTAGCCATGTATGGAAGTGAAACATGGACGATAAATAGTTTGGACAAGAAGAGAATAGAAGCTTTCGAAATGTGGTGCTACAGAAGAATGCTGAAGATTAGATGGGTAGATCACATAACTAATGAGGAGGTACTGAACAGGATTGGGGAGAAGAGGAGTTTGTGGCACAACTTGACCAGAAGAAGGGATCGGTTGGTAGGACACGTTCTGAGGCATCAAGGGATCACCAATTTAGTATTGGAGGGCAGCGTGGGGGGTAAAAATCGTAGGGGGAGACCAAGAGACGCATACACTAAGCAGATTCAGAAGGATGTAGGTTGCAGTAGGTACTGGGAGATGAAGAAGCTTGCACAGGATAGGGTAGCATGGAGAGCTGCATCAAACCAGTCTCAGGACTGAAGACCACAACAACAACAACATCCACAGCTGTTGAAACAGTTCTCACAGGACATACAAAGAACCTTTTATTGTCAATTTAGATATATAGTCATTAACGTGGATGACTTGAGAATATCCCAAATGTATACCAACGTCGATTTAACATTGCTTGTTGTACTACCAGTAGGATTTTTATAGTATACTTCCTCTGTGTTTCATGTGTTCCATTTTCATCTTGTTTATCGTTTTCGTATACGACGTAAATCTTGTTTTATGTCGAATCAGTTCTCTGTTAATCCAATGTCACATCGTACCATTGTACGATTTTATATAACGTGTACCACGAATTGTCAAAACCAATCAATGACCACTTCGATAGTTGGTGATGTAATTGTCAAGTGTGAGCACGAAGGAACAATGACAGATAAACTAAACAGACCTCGAGTACTGAATGAAATCAGCGGGAGGAATCAATCGAGCTTTGATCATAACGTGTAGGCTTTCACGTCCGACGTCTTCATTAATAAAAATTTTGGGATAAGAGGCCGCGCGTGTAATAAAAACATAGAGTCAGACATAAAATATTGTGTTCAACGTCCAGTCGAACACGTCATTGCAGACGGATTACATTCCCGGATTGGGGAACAATAGCGAAAGATAGTGGTCGACTTCTTTCGACAAGCATGAACCCAGCATTTGCCCAAAGCGATTTAGGTCAACCACGAGCACGAATTCGAACGGCCATGCTACAGAATTTGCGTCCAGTGACTGTCTTGGCACAGCCTTAGCCACTCGCACGGTGCTAAGCTTCTACAGAACATTCCTTAGTGTTAGACATAGAAGAAGGTAGTATGTTTCGCAGACACGAGTTCAGAAACGTGTTATTGCGATTTTGGCAACTTAATTTTAATTAATTTAATTCAGTTGAGACAGATGTCATCCTTATGAGAGATGGACTGTCTAAGCTTTCCTCTCTTTTCCACTTCTGTTGGTTTTTTTCCGCATGTTCTCTCTGATCTTTATTTTTTATTTACGAATTACATTTCTCCTTCTTTCCCATCAGACTTTATTCCTTTCAGTTCACAGTTTCACTTGATTTTTCTGTCTCTCCCTCACCTCATTTCCTCCTCTACTTTTGCTCCAGTTACTGATCTTTCGTGTAATGCGCTTTACTTTGATTCTCTTACCCCCGCTTTCGGACCCTTCGTCATCCTCCTCTCCATATATAAGAGTACAAATTCTCTGGACACGCTCCTCACATGCAGCAGAAGAACACACACTTCAGGGATTGACAGGTTGTGTTACGTGATCTCAGTGATTACGATATCGAGTCAAATTTACAAAGAACTTGGTAGTATAGGCCACTTATCAGTACGATATTGCACCCCCTATGGCCAGGCCGCATGCACTGATTCGGTTGTGAAGGGTGTCATAAAACCCTTGTGTTCTCTACTGAGGCAAGTTGGCCCACGATGATTGTAACTACTCATTAATATACTGGATAATAGCACTGGGACGTAATCGACGTCCGAGATCGTTCCACTCATATTACATTGGGGACAAATCTGGAGAATTTGCTGGCCACTTTAGTAGCTCAGCATCATGTGGACAGTTCATAGAGACACGTGACATGTGTTTCAGAGAGCTGTCCTGTTGATGGCACCACGATACTGTCGCATGAGGGGAAACACATGAGGGTGCAGGTTCACCGTGACGTGCCGTCCAGAGTTCCCTCAATTACTGCCAGTCATGACTTGAAGTAAAACTCGATGTCTTCCCACTCCATGACGTCAGGAGTAACACTACTGTGTCTCTCCAAATGATTCGAAGAATGATAACTCTCCCTCAGCCGGCCAGCATGGCGCCATACTCAGAAACATTGTTCATCCGGGATAGTGCAGAACCGCCATTCATCGCTAAACACAATGCACCACATTGCATCAGTAGTCCATGCTTCTCGGTCACGACGACACTCGAAATGTAGCCGTTTGTGTCGTGGTGTAACGGCAGCCTAAGCATGGGAGGGTAATCCCTTAGTCTGGCTGCTGCTAGACTCTGACCAGTGGTGCGGTACCATTAAAAATACTGCAGGAAGTCTGGCACTAGTTCTTGGATGGCACTTGTAGATGTGAAGATGTTACCATGTGTTTAGTGCAAAATACAGCGATCCTCTCATGCAATCCAACATCGGGCCATTATTACATCTGTATACGCTACAAATCTGGATATTATAGTATCGGACCAGCTGGCCAAATAGAGACCTACGAGGGTAATCCAAAAATTAAGGTCTCCTATTTTTTGTAAGTACGTAGACCTGTTTATTTCTACAATGGTTTACATCAGTTTACAGCTTGAACATTTAGCTATTTTTCGACATAATCACCATTTCTGTCGATGCATTTTTGTAGACGCTGTGGCAGTTTTTGTATGCCCATGTCATACTAGCTCGCCGACATGCTGTTTTGCTGAAAAGACTCAAACGGGCAATTCAGAACCGGAGAAGAGGAATGTTGAGCAAGGGCGTACACATTCTCCATGACAACACTCGCCCCCACATCGCTCGGCAAACCGTTGCTCTCCTACAACAGTTTCAGTGTAACATAATCAACCACCCACCCTATAGTCCTGACTTGGCGCCCAGTGACTATCACCTGTTTCCTAGGTTAAAAGAACATTTGACCGGAAAGCGATTCAGCTCCGACGACGAGGTGGAAGAAGAGGTTCGTAACTTTCTGAACAGCATGGCGGCGAGCTGGTTTGACATGGGTATACAAAAACGGCCACAGCGTCTACAAAAATGCATCGACAGAAATGGTGATTATGTCGAAAAATAGCTAAATGTTCAAGCTGTAAAAAGATGTAAATCACTGAAGAAATAAACAGGTCTATGTACTTATAAAAAAATAGGAGACCTTGGTTTTGGGATTACCCTCGTACAATGAGGCCACTTTCAAACTTTGTCAGGTGCTGACAACGCCGTCTCATACGTGTACATGTCACTTCCGTGTCCTTCGCTTTCAGACTCGGTCAAGTGCTGATAATGCCGTCTCACACGTGTACATGTCACTTCCGTGTCCTTCGCGGTGATCACTTAACATCTGACGCTGTTCATGCCTTCGTATATTTTACAAGACCTGGTAAAAACACTAAACACAAACAACGCTAATACGCTCTGGTGGCCTTCAACCTGTCAAAGAGAGTTGCAGCTCTAATAGTTTACATGCCCGCCGATGATGTTTACGCGTACGAATCGACATTGTCACCCGACCATGTCTTCTGGGTGCTTCACTGTTTTTTGCCATGCAGTGTGTTTCGTAGGGATGCTGGACCGGAAGCGTTTAATTTCCACGTTACGGCTGGCTTCCTATAACTTTCCAGAGCACTATAATCATGGGAAACGCACAGAAACAGAACTTCACATCATTCCGTATGAAAATCTTTCTTAAAAGAAATGTTCCGTGTCAGATAAAATTGTAATTCTTAGGTTCATCGCCAGTTGTTTGAGCTCTTCTTCCGCGAGGATAACGTTGTCACGCGACTTTCATGTTAGCGTTAGTTACATGTAGCCTCAGATCTCTACGTTCCCCCTAATTTAATTGTTGATTTTCATCGGTTTCTAAATAGATTCCGTGACAGAGAAATAGGAGGAAATGGAGAACGCCCTGGCCTTCAAGTACTCCGTTAGGGAACCAAATAGATTGATTTTTGCTGTCATTTGAAAGGTCCTGTGTATGGATCCCGTTACAAGATGCAGTGCGTCTTTCTGCCCGTACTGTGGGATGTTGCGAAAGCACACGCAGTATTCTTCATCTACAACTACTTTCCTCCCCCCCCCCCCTTTTCTGTGTCCGTCTCCTCCGTCCCATCGCTGACTGTCCATATCTTACTCCCCTCTTCTCTCCCCACGTAACCACTCCGACGCCAATAGGAGGTCGCTGGTTCTTATACCCACATAATTTCTTTCCAGATAACAAATAATACATGTACCGTATTTGGATGAAGTCGAACTAGGAGTTTAGGAGAAGTTTTTCTCCCGTGGTTTTGTCCGCGTAAGCACACGTCACGTATATTTAACATATTTCATCTGTTCTCCTACGAATTTTGCCTTTCAGTTTCATTTTCACGCAGCTCAATGTTAATGACGACATATCTCTTCAACTACGTGTCGTACAATATGTTGTACAATGTTCAGCGGCATATCTGGGTACTGTCTGCGAAATGTGTTGCGAATAGCGTTGGTAGTAAAGACGTAATAAATTAAAACGTCATGCATGATGCGGTAGTTTTTCACGCATCGGAGAATGTGACGTAATATCTCCTGAACTATTGTTGTTGTGGTCCTCAGTTCGAAGACTAGGCAGGCCGCTGTGGCCGAGCGGTTCTAGGCGCTTCAGTCTGGAACCGCGCTGCTGCTACGATTGCAGGTTCGAATCCTGCCTCGGGCATGGATGTGTGTGATGTCCTTAGGTTAGTTAGGTATAAATAGTTCTAAGTCTAGAGGACTGATGACCTCAGATGTTAAGTCCCATAGTGCTTAGAGCCATTTGAACCGAAGACTAGTTCGATGCAGCTCTCCATGCTACTTCATCCTGTGCGATCCTCTTCATCTCCGAACAACCACTGCAACTTATTTCCTTCTGACCCTGCTTACTGTATTCATCTCTTGGTCACCCTCTACAACTTTTACCCCCCCCCCCCCCCCCCCGCAGCCTTCCCTCCAATACTAAACAGATGATCTCTTGATCTCTTGATCTCTTGATGTCTCAGATTGTGTCCTATCAATGAAACCCTTCTTTTGGTCAAGTTGTACTATAAGCCTTTAATGTCTAATTTTTGTAGGTACATTCAGCAGCATATGCGCAATTTTCAGCGAAATGTGCAGCGAATAGAGTAAGTAATAAAGAACTAACAAATTTTAAACGTCATGCATTGTGCAGCAGTTTTTCACGCACCTCAGTGTTTTTATACCGTATCTCTTGAACTATGTGTCGTGCAGTGTTATAATTCTGCAGGTACACTCACAGGCATATATGAATACTGTCTACAACGTATGGTACGGAAACAGCGTGTAGTAAAAAAATTATAAATTAAAACGTCATATCTGTTTTGCTGTATGAATAGCGAAAATGTAATAAGCAATAAACTTTTTCTCTTTCATCATTTTGCGTGGTTTGTCAGCGAGAAAAGAGTATCGTTAGGATTTGAAATTATGTGTAAAGTTTGTTGCAAGTCACTAAGCGTTCTCGTACTGAAATACTGGGTGAATGAGAGGTGGGTATTTGCTCGTCGTTGGCTACATTTCTTTTTCACCCCCACGCCCGCCGCTTCGATAGGCAGGTAGTTCTTACCCCAACAGATATTCTTTCCAGATTGTAAGTGAAATGTGTACGGATTTTTGTTGAAACAGGTCCAGTGGTTTAGGACCAGGTACAGGACATAAATGCACACAAACACACACACACACACACACACACACACACACACACACACACACACACACACATTCTTACGTAATCCCTTTTGATAAAATATATATGGCTTATATACACTGTCCCATCGAAAAAAATTTGAACTGATTTTACTGCTGACGTAAAAAAATGTCAGTGCAGTTACTACGGTGGTACCTTGAACTAACAACTGGAAACAACAGATGTGCTTCACCTAGTCATTTATCAACAGGCAGTGTTAAGTAGTGGACGTGCAGCAGTAGCATGTCAACACTGTTATGTCCCAAATTGCAATGGAGCAACGTCTCTAAATCAGTGTTCAAGGCGTTCTCCAGATGTCTTCAAGAAGAGAAAATAAGAGTGTAAAAGTTTGTCCCCGAACATTTTCACTCCCCGATAAAAACAAGGGTGCGTGGACACTTCTGGTGACTTGATTGAAATGGCAAACACGGACTGTAATTTTGTGTAAAAAATAATCATGGGTAGCGAGTCGTGGCGATATCAATACCAACGTACCAGCAAAAGACAAAGTGCAGAAATTCTCGTAAGAGTCACTCTACTGACGACATAACCGACTTTCAAGCTAATATGACGCTCAAGTTAAATAACATCTCAAAGTTGAGTAACATCCCAAAGAAGGACTTTTCTAACAGTTTCAGACCGTTCTTGCTTGTATGAACGTTTGGTGCATCATGCTCAAATGGACAGAGAACATGTAGAACACCTGGAGCATTTAACCCATCATACTACCTTTTCTCTAGTTTCTATTAATCCAGTCTCAAACCGGCTTTGACTGACGAGGTATATACGTATAAATAAAAAGTATCCACTACCATACAACTGAAAATGATTTGAAGAGTGTAGATGTAGACGTGAAACAGGACGTGGTTAAGGTAGATGGCAGACTGAAAAAATTCTCATTTAGTGAAATTCAATGACATGACACGTCACTTGCAAAATCCTCGCTCTTTCAGTTTTGTTCGTTGGTCTAGGACCCTCGCCAAGTTGGATTAACGAAACAGATAGATGGGATTCAAAGAGGAGCTACAGACTCGCCACATATTTGTTTAATCATCGTGGGTGTGCCACGGACATGCTCTACAAATTGCAGTCGCGGACGTTACAAGAAAGGCGTTGGATTCACGGAGACAGGCTTACAAAACTCGTAAAGCCGTCGTTCCAAACCTAGCTGCAAAATATACTAGTTCCTCCGACAGACACATCACTAGTGACGTCGGCATTAAAATTAGAGAAATCACAGGCTCTCTTTATACATGCCATTGACGAACGTAATAGGGGTGGGTGGAGGTAGGTTTCTGGTACAATTGTACCCTGTGCCACATACCGTAAAGCGGCTTACGGAATGCGGATGTAGATGTAGAGTGTCGTTGCCTCCTCGACAGAAAGATTGTAGTACGAGGGGGAATGCAACCCATTTTTTTTTTCTCGGTCACTTAAGACCAAAATGTGCGGAATTTGTTGTGGGACATCGTGTAATATTCCAGCTTCAGCAGTAGTTTTCATGAAGTTCCGGTAGATGGCGGCGCTATACGTAGCCTTCAAAATGAAGGGGCGTTCCAAGCAGAAAGCTGTCATTTTTCTTTCGGCGGCAAACTAGATCATCGCAAACATTGATAGGTGCTTGAAGAATATACACGGATACCTGGCACTGAACAGGAGCTCGATGAGTCGTTAGGCTAGGCGTCTGTCATCATCGCAACAAGATCGCGCAAACCTATTAGAAAATAAATAAATAAATAAATAAAATATTAATTATTAATTATTGTATATGTATGATTGTGATTGGTTATAATTAATATTTGCTTATCTGGAACGTGGACGTTTAATTATTTGGTATCAAACGCTTGACAATGGCTTTTTCGTAAATGCAATGTTATTCGTAGTTCACCGTGAAATAAGACTCGAATAATCGGACTTCGTATTTAAATCGTTTCCAAAGACTGCTGCGGTAGGTGCGGACTCAAAAACTAAATCTCAATTCTACAATAATTTGCCAGCCATGTCAATACGTCGTACAGAGGTGACTGTCTACTAAACATAAAAAAGTTTACACAGTTATTTAAATCAGATATATTCAACGAATAAGCCTACAGTTAAATAATTCTACTTACTTTCATAAATATAAATTCTTTACAGAATCGAGTGCCTAGTAAGATTGCAACTCGCAGTGTTCTTACATAACATCACATATGGCGGTGTGCCAGTTAATAAAATATACGTGCTTCCCGCACCAGCTATTCTCCAGACCTACTTCTTCTTAATCAAACATAAGAGTGTCATAAATGTATTTTGTTTTATCAGCGGCATAGCGCTGCAGTTCTGTGCCATAGGCTTTATTTATTTGTCAGCGATTAATTATTTAATTAAGGTTTCGCGTTTCCGAGGAAACTCACGCGCGGCATGCAAATGTGCCTTTATATTGCCCCCTGAATTGCGAGGCGAAAGGACACATCTGCAGGCGAGCAATTCACCTAAAGGCACAAGAAAATCTAAGTTATCTACAACTATTTACATGACATACATTATACAGTATATTATATACAAAATTTGAATGACGCGCGTGCGACGTAAAAGTTCTTATGTTGGCAAAATAGAGTGCGCACATGCGCAGAAGCGTCTATGTGACTCCGGCACTGCCGTTATATCGTAAATTTACATCAGGCGGCACAGTATTCCAGTTCATATTGTTCGTGTGCACGCGCGTTTCTTAGTCGTTGCATAAAGAAAATATTCCACCAAGATTACGTATGAAGAGTACATTCTATGACAGGTAACTCAATTTTAAAATTACAATATTTGTTATAATACAATACAACTTTAGATTGTCGAATGTTCTTAGTTACATAGTATTGCATTGAAATGCATCAAAGAAAAATATCTTTTTGTTTCAGGTGCGTTGACCTATACACATCGTGTCGTTATTACAGTTTATATTCATCTGCTGCACAGTAATGTTTCACAGGTTAGTGTCGTCGTGGTAAAGTTTTTTGATCACAGTAACATCGCTGTATAACAACGTAATTGATACATAAACATGTCCATTTCCTATTTCCATTATAGTCGTTATGATGCAGTTCGTTGTGCCAAAAGCATTGTTTATTACAGATCGGACGTGACCCGTCGAGTAATT
This sequence comes from Schistocerca nitens, assembly GCF_023898315.1. Lineage (NCBI taxonomy): Eukaryota > Metazoa > Arthropoda > Insecta > Orthoptera > Acrididae > Schistocerca > Schistocerca nitens. The sequence continues at coordinate 634,874,226 of NC_064618.1, read as the reverse complement.
GGTCCATATGCAGTTCGTTTTCGATATTCCGTGGAAGCTTGGTTGCAGAACCTCGGACGGCACATAGCTGGCGTCGATCCTTGGACAGTCCAGGTAAGTGTGTCCGTCACATTTCGAAAACATTCCATTCCCTGAAGTTCCAACCAAAATTCTTCCACTCGTCGTGTTGTTGTCTGGACAGGCACGTTGTGACCATTTAATCCAGTTAACATCTTGAAGTTAGGTACTGTAGTAATATCACTAGACGATGCACCAATTATGCACTTCACATTTTCAGTTTTTCTTTTAAAATATAGCTCTCCTAAATGTTCGTAGTTACTTATCAAAGAAATCGTTCATCACGTTTACAAAGGTACGATGCATGATGAATGTCATTAACAGTTTCTTTCACATAGGTTTCTGCGTAGTTGCAGACTTAGCAATGTACGTTAATGTCCGTGAACAGTGGTTCACTATGCAAATTTTTTTAAAGTTTTTCACATTTTGGCACTCGTTATCGTTCAAATTTTCACATAGTAACAGTTACATTATACATCATTTAAAAAAAAAAACATAAGTAATCATACATATGCACGTCACATATTTTCTTAGCATAAACATAATACACTTACACATAAACATGTTTACATCATCATTACATAGCTATAAATTATTACATCATGTCACATTTGATTACATGAATTGCAGATATTTACGTTCTCTTTAACGGTTTTGCTGGGATTTTATCTATGTTTTTTGTGATGTCATCTGAAATTAAGATAGGTTAGACACAACATTCATTACATCAGTAGGCAAGACCAGGCGTTTTCACTACTCAATAAATATTCAAAATAATAAGAGACGGAAAACTGTTAGATTCCTCGCGTTTTGTGCGTGTGTGTATAGTGTCTGTGTGGCCTTGGCTACTGGTAGATGCTTTTCTTGCTGAGAGATGTGCGTCTAATATATTTCTCGAAGTAAAAGGTCCCTTCACAGATGACGTCTGTCGGTTCGTCAGGTGTCATACCAAGTCAGTGGTACCTACAGTCACAAATGTTCCGTGAAAAATTAATATATCATTCACTGCTACGTAATCATAAATTTTACCTTAATATTCAGTCTTCTTGGTAGTGCCGCGGCGTTGAAAGAAAAGTTCTTCTGTCTTCAACTGCGTCAATGGTACAGCTGAAATGAAAATTTCTATACTACTTATTATCTATGTTGTAGCAAATAGAGTTTTGCGAGTTGCTTAGCAATGTTTTCATGGATATGACTTTGACATTATTTAGCATGAAATGCTCTAAGATCTCGGTGTGCGTATAGCCCAATAATTTTGTTAGTTCTAGGATGTTGTAACAGATACGCACCAGGATGCGGTATGTTAACAATGATATAAGGTCCTTCATATAGCAGACGCCACTTAGCATTGCGTCGCTTGAGTGCTACAGATTTATGATGAGTACGAAGCAGTACAAGCATTCCTGCCTTGAATTTTTGTTTTCTTTTTATTATGTTTGTGTGATGTTTGTTTCGTATCTGTGCGTGATGTGCCAGTGCAGTCAATACTTCTCTAATTTCCTGTTCAGGTGTGATTTCCTTGTCTGACAACTTAGGTAATGGTTCTATGATTTTCCAGTCTAACATTTGTTTTAGTTCTTGCCACACAGCAGATCGTAGAGATAACAGTACGTTATATATCTTGTGGTAGAAGATCTTGTGAGGCTTAACTTCAATCTTGTACACATACATGTTGATAACACCTAATCGTTTGGTAAAAACTTGTAAATATTTGGATAACACTTCCTGTAGTTTCATACGTTGATGTACACTGAGAGCTGTAGCTTTATTTATCTTATGATCAAGCAATGTTTTCAAGTCCATTAGCTCTGTGTCAGATGAGTGTGTTTGCATGTCTTGAATGTCATTGTCAAGTACTAACTGAACCTTGTACCCTGTACAGTGTTTGTCATGCTTTAGAGTTCCCCTGTCCAAATCAATAATAATTACACTGCCTTTATCATTTAAAATACATTTACCTTTGGAGAAGTCTATAATGCAGTCCTTCTCGCTCATAATATCTAATTCTAATATGCAATTTGTGACAGGGTTTTGTACAACCAGGAATGGCCATTGTACGGTTCCATTACCTATTTTAATGTTTACAAAAAGTTGCTTCTTAACCCTACATGACTTATTACCTAGAGCAGTAGTTATTTTACAGTTTTGGGCGGGAAACTCAGGCACAGGCTCCAATTCACACATCTTTTTATAGAAATTAAAAGACAAAACGCTCACAGCTGCACCTGTATCTAAGATAATAGTAGTTGGAATCCCACCTACTACACCAGTAGTAGAGGCTAAAACAATTTCATTTGTGTTTGAACGACATTGTGTACTGTCTTGCAAAAGTTCATCTGATATATTCTCATTGTGGTTGTATCTTATAAATAAAACAGGTAGTTTTTGTTTAGAATTATTAGGCATATCAATATTTTGTTGTTCAATGGTGGTGTCAAATAACTGATTAACACTGAAGTCGCCCCCCAAGAATTCTTCAGCCACGACCCGGAGCATAGAAGTGACTGTTTCTAGTTTGTTGGATTAGCATTTGTATTAGGTACTGACACAGATTGAGGTTGTGTATCCGGTGTCACTTCTATTATATTCACATTTGGATATTGCCTGTTGTGATCTCCAAACTTTTGCGGTTGTTGTTGCAGTTGCGCATTATGACTTACCTGTCGGTCGTAAGGTATGCTCCAATTTTGTCCTGGTGGCTGCTGTGGTATAGCAGTGTTTGAATGAAAGTATTGATCGCTAAGAGTCCACCCTTGATGATGTCTTGGCTCGTAGTTATTATTATTTCTATTTCTGTTTGTGTTTTTGTTGTTATATTTGTATCCGTTGTTACTGTTGTTGTTGTTGTTGTTGTTGTTACCGCGGTGCCTTTTGTATGGATTGCCGCATGAAGTGTTATTACTGTTGTAACTGTTGTTTGTATTGCAATACGCGTGTTGATTTTGATTTCCGTATTGAGACGGCATGTGTGTTTGCTGTTTTTGCTGTACCGCGTATCCAACTGTCGGCGCGCCAGAATTGAGTAGGCAAGCCTGCATGTTTTGCATATCACTAGTATAAACATTGTGGCTGCTGTTTTGCCGCGCGAAGCTCTGATCTTCTAGTAACATGTCAACCGAATCTAAAGCTGTTAAAAAATAATCTGGATCGTCATCCGGAATATGTAAGAGTTTTTCTTTAATGTTGAAAGGCAATTTGGCCTTCAACGCACGGATTATATCACGTGTTGCGACTGGTTCGTCCAAAAAATGTCCCATGTTCAAGTATTTTTCAAAATATCTGCGTAAGTTACCATTTTTACTGTTAAAAGTTTCAGGTTCTAAAATTTGTCTTCTGAGTCGCTCCTGGACGGATTGCGACCAGAATTTGTTCAGAAAGGCACGCTCAAACTCACTGTACGTGGTACATACGTCAGCTTGACTGTATGCCCAGACAGCTGCATCGCCTTGGATGTAACCGACAATATATGAAATCTTTTTTCCGGTCACTCCAAGTGCGTGGAAATGCGTTAGTAAAAGATTTAAGAAAAATCACCGGATGAATGGTTCGTTTTTCTGGGATAAAAGTCTGAAATTGTCTGTGTTCTATTAAGCTTTCTTCTTCCTTTGCATTATGATATGGATTTGTTCCACTGTAATTACTGTAATGTTCAGATGGCGAGTAATTACGATAATGTTGCTGTGGTTTACCATGATAATAGCTTGTGTTTGTGTTTGCACGTCGTGGTATGTGTTGTTGTCGTGGTGTGTTTTGTTCTTGTGTGTTTGTTGTGTGCGGTATGTGTGCGTCATACTCGTATGTATATTGGTTTCTGAACTGTACATTTTGACTGATATTTTCGTTACATTCAGACTGTGGTTGATCGGTGAATTGTGTCATTGTTGCAGTGACAGACTGTACTGCGTCACTAATCAGCTGTTTGTTATTAGTGATGTATTCCGCTACGGAGTCGTGCACAATTGTTGGTAAATTTTCACGTATGCATCTATCAAAATGTTTGTCTTTGTTCTCTACCCAATCATGAAATTCCTTATTAATATTTTGAAAATGAGCTGTGGCATCAGATTGTAATCTGTCAGTCAGGTGTTGTTCAACATCGTCAAATTTATTCTGCACGTCAGTAATTCGTTTTTCAAGGTTGTCGTGTACTGAAGGATACGTTTGAATTTGTTCAGTAAGAGCTTCACACGTGACATTAAGGTATTTTACTTCTGTCTGTAAAAGTGCTACGTCATTTGTAGTCTTTTCTTGTATCGTATTAAGCTTGGAAAATTTCGTACTGAGTTCAGTCATCTGTTTGGTCAGTGTGGCGTCTATAAGTTCCACACGTTTACATGAAGTGTCATTACCTGTCTTGATTGCTATCAGATTTAATTTCGTCATTTTGTGTCTTCAACTGTTCATTTTGTGTCTTTAACTGTTCATTTTGTGTCTTTAAGGTTGCCATATTTTCTGCGTTTTGTTTCATTAGCATTTGTAACATGTTGGCAATGTTTGCGGTTTGCAAGGTATCTGCCCCCGCCGCGTCATTAGACGTGACGTCATGTATTAACATGGGCTCTGACTGAGACTTTGAAATTTTTGTGGTGAACGGCCTATTGTCAAAATTTCCGTTAACACTTGCGTCAATATTTGATGAATCGTCACTACCGGTTGCTGTCGTAAAGTCATTTTCAAACATTTGTCTCTCGTCCGAGTCGGACTGCGTCTGAATAGTATGTCTTTGCTGTTCCATTTTTGCGTATTGTTTTCTAGTTATGACCATGCCACACGTAGGATATGCTTCGAGAAAATAAAGTTTGACACTGGTTTTAAAGTAAAATGCAGTTGAACATGAATCGCTCGTAGCAACAATGGCTGTTTGTTAATTTGAAAATGTAAACTGAATATGGGATTATTGTTAATGGCTGCTGGCCATGTTACAACGTATCGTACAGAAGTCGGCCATATTGTACACTCGTGTATTGGTATTGTTGCATAAGTTATTGTTTAAGGAAAAGCACTGAGAATGAAATTTATCACTGAAAACTGCTACGCGCGAAAGAAATACTACAGAATATACTGAAGAGCTAATACACTGAATTATGCGTCTGGTCAAGCCTGCCAATGCAAAGATGCTGCGTCTTACCTTATTTTGCTGGAAGCTTCGTTGCGTCTTCCGCAAAATTTTAGAATTGGAAAATATCTTCAGATTTTTGTTGTTTCTCATATATTCAAGTCCAGGTCCAGAAAGTTGATTTTTCACATGAAACAAAGAGAACAATGTATCAAATGACAAAATAACAAGTTCGACACGCAGTCGCCAATATAAAATAAATAAATAAATACAATAAAATAAATAAATATTGATTATTAATTATGTATTATAGTGATTGGTTGTAATTAATATTTGCTTATCTCGAACGTGGACGTTTAATTACTTGGTATCAGACGCTTGACAATAGCTTTTTCGTAAATGCAATGTTATTCGTAGTTCACCGTGAAATAAGACTCGAATAATCGGACTTCGTATTTAAATCGTTTCCAAAGACTGCTGCGGTAGGTGCGGACTCAAAATCTAAATCTCAATATTACAATAATTTGCCAGCCATGTCAATACGTCGTACAGAGGTGACTGTCTACTAAACATAAAAAAGTTTACACAGTTAGTTAAATCAGATATATTCAACGGATAAGCCTACAGTTAAATAATTCTACTTACTTTCATAAATATAAATTGTTTACAGAATCGAGTGCCTAGTAAGATTGCAACTCGCAGTATTCTTATATGACATCACATATGGCGGTGTGCCAGTTAATAAAATATACGTGCTTCCCGCACCAGCTATTCTCCAGACCTACTTCTTCTTGATCAAACATAAGATTGTCATAAATGTATTTTGTTTTATCAGCGGCATAGTGCTGCAGTTCTGTGCCTTAGGCTTTATTTATTTGTCAGAGATTAATTATTTAATTAAGGTTTCGCGTTTCCGAGGAAACTCACGCACGGCATGCAAATGTGCCTTTATACTATCCGATCTCCCGCGTTACGGCCGGCCACTCACAGCTGTGACTTCTGCAATGCTGGAACGTGTGGACACCCTCATTCGTGGTGATCGTCGGATCACAGTCAAGCACCTCGCCGCACAACTGAACGTCTCTGTTGGTAGCGCTGACACACTCGACCACCATTTGGGATAATCAATGGCACGTGCCAGCTGGGTTGCTCGCCGCCTGACAGAAGACTTCCATCTTTTTGGCCCTTTGAAGGATGCACTCCGTGGAAAGCAGCACGTGGACGGTGGGGAGATTATTGATGTAGTAAGACGTTGGCTCCGACATAGACCAGTAGAATGGTACCATGAGGGCATACAGATCCTACCAATCAAGTCGTGTAAGGCCATCGCATTGAACGGAGATAATGTTGATTTTTTTCTTTCTTTTTTGCCAAAAGAGTGGGGAATAATATGTCACATTGGAATCCTGAATAAAACCAACCTGCTTGTAGAAAAAAAAGGTGCTGCATTACTTATGGAACGCCCTTCGTATATCAGTTGTCAGCAGAATGTTTTAAATAAGACCACGGAAAAGTAGTATACTGTGTTGTTATCACGATAGAATGCTCACATTAATGTGCCGTTACAGAGAATTATTCTTAAAGTATTCGTGTTTTGTGCAACAAGTGACCACGGGGAACGATGCGAGAAACGATTCCGCTACTTTCTTGCATAAAACATCGTCAGTGACCTGAAAGAGCTGTACTTTTAACTGGAAAGTGAGAGCTCGAATATGCGCTGACTCGTATTTTCAATTAACTGGTACAACATTACTTACCACCTTCGGTACTGCGAGAGAACTTTCACCTGGTACGTGTAGGCTACTGATATCATATAGGTATCGGAAGTCAAACTGTAGGCAGGTGCGTTGCAACAGCACGCCACTTTCACAAATCCAACATCGCATAGATCTCTCTACTAACAGCGGGATTAAGAGGCCGAGTGAGCAGTTAACCAGAAATGAGCGCCATACTCATTAAAAGATCTAATTTACTTTCTCATAGTTTTTCTATCTCACTGAAATGAGGCTTGACATAAAACTTGCTCCTGTGCGTTTTCCGAATGAAGCTGATGTAAGCAGTCGACGTTTCAGTAATCGCCACAATCCGCTCCAACGCTGGCCGCTGCTTATTTTGCTTCCGCCGGAAAGCTCTGCGAACACAGTCCAGTTGGAAGCGTCTCTTATTTGTTTTCACACTTGTTCCACCGACCTCGTAGCTGCGTGCTTCTACGCCATAAGTCCCGGACTCAGGGATTTGTGTCAGCCCTGTTTTTGTCACGATCACTATCATTCATGTATGAGACCCACATGAATAGCCGAGCGCGTTGAGACACAGCTTCCGGGACACGCAGCAGACGGCATATGCCGTTCATCATAAAATGCGCTTCCATCAGAGGAATTTTCCACTCACCTCCGCATTACAGGCGTCACATACTCCCCAACCTTTTCTTTTCCGTTGGCTTTCGGTGCATGCCCCATTCAGACATCTCAGTAGCGAAAAGTCAGTTATGACTATACGAACATAAGGAAAATACCTCATCCAGTCCCCGGGCGGAGGAAAATCTTAAACCAGGTCCGGAATCGGATCTGAGCCCCTTCGCTTGATAATCGGCCGAGCTGACCTCGCACCTACCGAGGCGAACTTGTTCACGTGACTCAACGTCAGCATTAGAAGATGATGTAAATTATATACCCTTTTTCATGTGGTCGAGAGGTCGTTCATTACAATGAAACGTCCAACACAATCAGATTTCTCTATAAGCCACGCTGATAAATCCATATTATCGGAAATATCGTACAGCACATTTTACAGAGAAGAGTGAAAATAAGAAGTGGAACGTCCTGAAAACTTTTTAAATATTATCCACGGGACGAAACTGTGGTAACAGTACGGCTAATTACAGGTCATGGTCTCCTTTCAGAGCACTTACACTGAATTGGCGCGTACACACCCTCCGAGGGCCTCCAGTCCAGACTGTGTCCCAGTCAGATTCCTTTCAGAGTATGCCGATACGTTATCTCCATACGCAGCAATTATATACAACCACGCGCTCGCAGAAATATCCGTATCCAAAGACTAGCAAGTTCTACAAGTCACGCCAATTCGTAAGAAAAGAAATATCAGTAATCCTCTGTGCTCGACCATGATGAATTACCTCGAAGGAAATTATTGAAAAATAGCCAACAAGGATTCAGAAAATATCGTTCTTAAGAAACACAACTAGTTCTTTATTCTCACTAAGTAATGAGTGCTATCAACAGGGGACGTCAAATTGATTCCGCCAGCCGCTGTGGCCGAGCGGTTCTAGGCAATTCAGTCTGGAACCACGCTGCTGCTACGGTCGCAGGTTCGAATCCTGCCTCGGGCATGGATGTGTGTGATGTCCATAGATTACGACGTGTGGCTAGAAAAAAACCGGACTAGTACTGGTGAAACAATAAAACGAATGCAATAAGGCTGAAAGTCGCGTGGCCTGTCACGTGACTCTCGCTCCGCCTACTGCTCGAGTTTCATCTGCCTCCTGCACTCAGTCTGCCCGTGGCGTCTGTTTTAAGTAGTTGACGTTTTGTCTGTGCGTCGGAAAATATTGAGTGTACAGAAAGAACAGCGTGTTAACATCAAATTTTGTTTCAAACTAGGTTCAAATGGCTCTGAGCACTATGGGACTCAACTGCTGAGGTCATTAGTCCCCTAGAACTTAGAACTAGTTAAACCTAACTAACCTAAGGACATCACAAACATCCATGCCCGAGGCAGGATTCGAACCTGCGACCGTAGCGGTCTTGCGGTTCCAGACTGCAGCGCCTTTAGCCGCACGGCCACTTCGGCCGGCGTTTCAAACTAGGAAAATCTGCAAGTGAAACGTTTGTAATGTTACAACAAGTGTACGGCGATGATTGTTCATCGCGAACACAAGTGTTTGAGTGGTTTAAACGATTTAAAGATGGCCGCGAAGACACCAGTGATGACACTCGCACTGGCAGACCATTGTCAGCAAAAACTGATGCAAACATTGAAAAAATCGGTAAACTTGTTCGACAAGATCGCCGTTTAACAATCAGAGCAGTGTCTGAGTTAACAGGAGTTGACAAGGAAACTGTCAGACAGATTCTTCATGAATGTTTCAACATGAACAAAGTGTGTTCAAAAATGGTTCCAAAGTGTCTCACAATTGAACAGAAGGAACGCCGAAGAATGATTTGTTCTGACATCCTGGAAAACATTGAAAGTGATCCCACCTTCTTACAAAATGTTATTACTTGCAATGAATCGTGGTTTTTTACTTACGATCCCGAAACTAAACGCCAATCGATGCATTGGAAAACTCCTGGTTCTCCACGACAAAAAAAAGCACAAATGTCAAAATCGAAATTCAAGGCAATGATGATTGTTTTTTTGACATCAAAGGGATTGTGCACATTGATTGGGTACCAGAGGGACAAACAGTGAATCAGCATTACTACATTAGCGTCCTGGCTACCCTACGTGAGCGAGTACGGAGAAAACGGAACAATTTGTGGAGAAAAAAGTCATGGACCCTTCACCAAGACAATGCCCCAGCTCACAGTGCGTTGTCAGTGAAGACGTTTTTGGCAAAACACAACATTCCCATCTTAGATCATCCACCCTACTCACCTGATTTGGCCCCCTGTGACTTTTTTCTTTTCCCTAAAGTCAAGTCAGCTTTGAAAGGAACTAGATTTGAGACTGTTGAAGCAGTAAAAGAAAAAGCGACGGAAGTAATGTATGGACTTACCGAAAATGATCTGCAGCATTGCTATGAACAGTGGAAAATTCGTATGGAGCGGTGTAGAGACCGAGGAGGAGAGTACATTGAAGGAGATAACATGAAATTGTAAATAATTGTAAATAAATGTTTTTTCCAGCATCAGTCCGGTTTTTTTCTAGCCGCACCTTGTAGTTAGGTTTAAGTAGTTCTAAGTCTAGGGGACTGATGACTTAAAATCTAACTCCCATAGTGCTTAGAGCCATTTGAACCATTTTTTGAAACGGATTCCATATTTTTGGATTTCCAGAACACTTTTGACACTGTTCCTCAAAGCGATTTCTCATCAAATTGCGTACATACAGACTATCGTCTCAGTTGTGTGACTATATTCGTAATTTCCTGTCAACATTTTTTAAATGGTTCAAATGGCTCTGAGCATCATGGGCCTTAACATCTGAGATAATCAGTCCCCTAGAACTTAGAACGCCGCGCGGGATTAGCCAAGCGGTATAAGGCGCTGCAGTCATGGACTGTGCGGCTGGTCCCGGGGGACGTTCGAGTCCTTAGGATAATTTAGGTTAAGTAGTGTGTAAGTTTAGGGACTGATGACTTTAGCAGTTCAGTCCCATAAGATTTCACATTCATTTGATCATTTGAACTTAGAACTACTTAAAGCTAACTAACCTAAGGACTTCACACACATCCAAGCCCGAGGCAGGATTCGAACCTGCGTTCGTAGCGGTCGCGCGGTTCCAGACTGAAGCGCCTAGAACCGCTCGGTCACAACGGCCGGCCTCCTGTCAGGAATGTCATAGTTTGTAGTAACTGACGGAAAGTTATAGAGTAAAACGAAAATAATGTCTCGTGTTCCCCAAGGCAGTGAATAGGCCCTCTGCTGTTCCTGATAAACTTAAATGATTTAGGAGACAATCTGAGCATCCCTGTTAGACAGTTTGAGATGGCTCTGTCATTTACCGTCTTGTAAAGCCATCAGCGAATTGCAAAATGATTTAGACAAGATAACTGTATGGTGCAAAAAGTGCATTGGATTATAAATAACGAAAAGTGCGAAGTCATCTATATGAATACTAAAAGGAATCCGCTAAATTTCGGTTACACGATAAATCAAACAAAGCTAAAGACTTTAAACTCAACTAAATACGTAGGGTCTACAATTACGAACAACTTAAAAACCGAACGATCACATAAATAATGTTGCGGGGAAAGCAAACAAAAGACTGATTTACTAGCAGAACAATTAGAAAATGTTAAGGTCTACTAGAGAGACTGCTTATACTACGCTTGTCCATCCTCTTCTGGGATATTGCTATGCGATGTGAGGCCTGCATCAAATCTGATTGAGGAAGGACATCAAAAAAGTTCAAGGAAAGGCAACTTATGTTCTATCAGGGGGAGAAAATGACACGAATATGATATACGAATTGGGGTGGGATTTATTAAAACAAAGGTCTTTTGTTTTCGCTGCGACAGGACCTTCTCATGAAATTTTAATGACCAACTTTATCCTCGGATTGTTAAAATATTTCTTTGGCGCCCACCTACATAAGGAGAAATGTTCATCGTAATAAAATAAGAGAAATCAGAACTCGTACGGAAAGATTTAAGTGCTCGTTTTTCCCGCGCACTGTTCGAGAGTGCACCGGTAGAGAAGTAGCTTGAATGAGGTTCGATGAAACCTCTGCGAGGCACTTAATTGTAAATTGCAAAGTAATCACGTAGATGTAGAACATAATGTGGTTAACCGACATCGTTTATTAACTTGTGAAAGGCTACAACAGAATGAACGTAGCATTGAGAAAACCTAAAACAAACGTTTACGTACCAATGTGAAGTGTATTTACTCGTAATAATTTTTTAAAAACAGAATAACGCATTGTATCACTAGTAACGCAGGATATTGCCCTTCTTTGAACTTTTTCACTGTCCTAGGTCAATCCTATCTGATGTGGATCTCACACCGCACAGAACACTCCAGAAGAGAACGGAAGAGAATGGACAGTCCTTCTAACTGAGCCGCACGCCACTACGTAAGCAGTGAAGCTCCCTGACGGGCGGGTCCTGAAGCTATAGTTAAGCATTTGGCAGCTGTGTTCCTATGCGCATCTCGTACCGAGTACTACTCCTCAGTACCGTCTAAGCCTGACACACACTCTCAGACACATTGCGCGATTATCGTCTCTTAGACATGGCCAACAATTAGCCTACGGACATGTGTCCTTACGAATAGTATTCCGCTGCTAGTCCACAAATAAACTACGTATCTGTTGTTACCTGTTCAGGCACGCGAGGTATAACCGTAGGCGCACCGCACAACATTCCGGCTATGCAGGTGCTGTCTGAGACAAAGTGACAGGCTCTTTCAGTTGCAGTTTTGTCTCAAATTGCTTCTTACTTCTTTTGTCGCATTTTCTACGTTTTAACAGTTGGTTTCTACTAATTTTCGCCCCGGTGCCGATAATCTTGCCTAAACCACAAATTCACACACACACACACACACACACACACGCACACACACGAACACACACGCTTCCTAGGGTTTCCGCCGCACGTTCCATTCTTTTGTCTATTCTGATTTCCTTATTTTCGCTCAAAAGCGATGTCAAACGAAGAAGTGTTGAAATTTACTTAAGATTATCATGCGGCTTTATCACGAACGTAAAGTGTTCTGACGATAAAATTCCATAAAAACGTCATTCTTGAGTCAAATCATAGTTTAGCTGTTTATCATACTTCCGTTTACAGTACTACCTACATTCACAGAATATTATTTCACCAGGGAGTGAGAGCCCTTCAGTAGCTTATCGTGAGTTTTTACCGCGATATTTGACGAGGACGCGCTGAACCACTTGAGAATGCGCACAACTGTCTTCAAATCATTCACAATGTGATGCGTTTCCCGCAGTCGGCACTGTACTCGCTTCCGACAACGACCAAGGGAGGCTGAGTGCACTAATATCGTGGTCGGGTATAACATAGATATAGAATATATTTTATAATTATAGCCATGTGGTATACGTCATCAAAAAAATTAAGGTAACTGTTTATTGATATAATTGATTATTATAATACATTAGGTCTATTTCCTGAAAAAAAAATTATACACTTAAAACGTACTGTGTCAGGTCTACCAGACGACGACTTTAATGCCGAAAGTAGTTATTCTTCCCAAGCGTTTGTCGCTGTGGTTCTTGAGCTTGGTCAGGGTGGAGACCCACTATCTTAAGGTCTGCATAGAGGGTAAGTCTATATGGAGGGTAACCAGCTAACGTTGCCTCGGTCTCTCAATAGATATTTCACCATCATCTTTCAGCGATAATTCGCTTTTTGCTATTGTATCTTGATCTGCTCGAAGTACGTGTCTATACCACCGTAGACGGCTTTCCCTCATCTTCTCAACAGTAAGTGCCATTTCGTACCACCTGCGAAGTTCGTCATGGTCACATGATCATGAAGTTTCAGGCCACATGCCCACCGAAGCATTTTGATTTCCATTACAGGAAGCCGCTACTCGTTTCTTTTGCTGTGGGCTAACGTTCTGCACTATACAAAGCAACTGGGCGGATTGCAGAGAGGTATATATTCAACTGAAATCGGCCCAGGATCTTCTTAACACAAAGCAAACTAGTCATTGTAGGCCATTTAAGCCATGGATTATTAACGCGGTTTGTGAATTCAGAAACAAGTGAGTCGTTGGCGGCAATTTTTGAGCCGATGACTGTCTCTGACATATCTGTACCGTCTCGATTACGTTTACATTATTTGCATCTGTTGACGGGTATTCAGGTTTTTTTCATGTCGAGGAGTAGTCCAGACTGTTCAAGGGGTTCTTTCATGCTTCGGCTCGCCGTTGAAGGGCGTTCTTGTCTTCAGTAGCCAGTCGAACGTCAGCATACAGCAAGGTCCAAGGTGTTAATTTCTGAATATATTTGGTGACCACGTTCATTATTATGATGAACTGCAGGGGAAAAAGAGCAGCTCCCTAACTGAGACCGACGGAAACAGGAAAGTCATCTGATATCCCAAGAAGCAGAATGCATCCGACTTTTAAGATTATGGTAATGCAACCGGACCCATTCAATTAGTTCTTCGGGTACTTTATGCACTCGGAGGGCAAAGAGCATAAGATTCCATGGTACTCGGGCGAAAACCTTTTCCAGGACAAGGAAAGAGAAATGAAGATACTTACACTTCTCTCAGTGTTTCTTAATAAGCAAGCAAGTTGCGTGGACATCATCCGTGGTTCCATAGCAATTAGGAAAACCACATTGATTGGTGATAATACTGACAACCTTGCGTATCCTGCTGTCTGTGATGCACTCTGAGATCTTCGTTATATGTGATAGAAGGTGTGTATGTTGGTAGTTGGTACACTGAGCCGGACCCCCTTTATTTATTTTCTAAATTGGGTCTGTACTGCACATGTCCACTCTGGTGGTATATCCGCCTTTTCAGTTATCTTGTTGAATAAATCTGTCTGCCATTCAGATGCCTCCCTCTGCCTTGATCTCCAAAGATATCCTGGTATATCATCTGACCCAGTCTGCTGCCTTGTTTTAATCAACGATAAGTTCATCTTCTTCCTTACTGATGCTACGGAATTTCTCTCTGTCTGATGTACACCAATGCCACTCCTTTACTATGTGACAGATATCACGCTTACCAGCCAGTGTGTCAAGCCTTTCATAGTTCTCGCTGTAGTGGCCTGATCTGGCTGATGCAACTGCCTTCTTTGCATCACGTCTAGAATCACCGTAAGAGTTACAGTTTTCAGATGTTTTCGAAAGTATTTTCATGTCTGGACATGGCTATTTTTTTACGACTACCTGCTTTAACAGTTACTTTTAATACATTCATGTTCTTTCGACATCAGTAATAAGCGGAAGAGTGATGTTTGAGAAGATGTTTTTCCCTCTTTCTTTGAACCATCACCATTTTATCGACGCTCGACCATTTCGTTCTTTCTTCTTCCGAGCTGTCAGTTTGATGTACCTTCGAACTACAAGTGGGCAGTGTTGAGGAGCCAATGTTTCATAAAGGAAGGTCTTTGCATCTATAACCAGTCACTGATCACGTTTTCCCACAAGGAGGATGTTGATGTTGCTACTCTAGTACGTCCAATGAGGCGAGGTTCGCTTCTTGAGAAACGAGTTTGTAATAAGTACATCGTGAACTTACGCTATATCTATTATACCGTTACCATCTTCATTAGCTGTACTTACGCCGTTTATATCATGACATCGATAGCCTTTCGGCACTTTCAGCATACGTTCTCACATATGTGTTGGATGCATTCCAACCTCTGTCATCCTCTACAGTTTTTACCGTCTAAAACTCCCTCTAGGACCATAGAAGTTATTCCGTGTTGTCTTAAATATTCTATCATCATGTCCCTTCGTCTTGTCAGTTTTTCCCATATATTTCTTTCGTTGCCGATTCTCCTAAAAACTTCCTCAATCTTTACCTTATCTGTCCACCTAATTTCCGACATTCTTCTGTAATATCACATCTCAAACACTTAGATTTTCTTTTGTTCCGGTTTTCCCACAGTCTATGTTTCACTACCATACAATGCTCTCCTTCAAAAGTACATTCTCAGAAATTTCTTCCTCAAATTTAATATTTGTCCCTAACAGACTTGTCGTAGCCAGGAATGCCCTTTTTTCCAGTGCTAGTCTGCTTTTTATGTCCTCCTTGCTCCATCACGGGTTATTTTGCTGACTTAAGTAGCAGAATTCTTAACTTCGTCTACTTAGTGATCAAAAAGTCTGATGCTAAGTTTGTCGCTGTTCTCATTTCTACTACTTCTCATTGTTTTCGTCTTCCTTCGATTTACTCTCAGTCCGTATTCTGTACTGATTAGACTGTTCATTCTATTCAACAGGTATGTAATTGTTCTTCACTTTTACTGAGGATAGTAATGTCATCAGCGAATCTTGCCAATGATATTCTTTCACCTTGAATTTTAATCCCAATCTTGAACCTTTCTTCGACGTATTGACTGAACAACAGGGTTGAAAGACCAAATCTATGTCTTACACCCGTTTTAATCCGATCACTTCGTTTTTGATCTTTCAGTCCTATTGCTCCCTCTTGGTTTTTCTACCTATTGTATATGACTCCTCTTTCCCTATAGCTTAGCTTACCCCTATTTTCTCAAAATTTCGAACATCGTGCATCATTTTATAGTCACACGGTTTTTCCTGGTTGACAAGCCAGATGAACGTGTCCTGACTCTTATCTTGCTTCGGCCGGCCGAAGTGGCCGAGCGGTCCCAGGCGCTACAGTCTGGAACCGCGAGACCGCTACGGTCGCAGGTTCGAATCCTGCCTCGGGCATGGATGTGTGTGATGTCCTTAGGTTAGTTAGGTTTAAGTAGTTCTAAGTTCTAGGGGACTGGTGACCTCAGAAGTTAAGTCCCATAGTGCTCAGAGCCATTTGAACCATTTTCTTATCTTGCTTCCTTTATCAACAAAAACATCAGAACCGCTTCTCTGGTGTCCTTACCTTTCCTGAAACCAAACTGATCGTGATCAAAAAGATCTTCAATATTCTTTTCTATTCATTTCACGTGAGGTAATGTGGATCTTCCGGATATCTGTGACTAGAACTTTCTTCACGAGTCTGTGACTTAATCGCCTTACTCCATGAATAGAGTCCCGGAACTGCTCCGCAACAGTCTGTCCAACATTGTTTATTGGTTTTGGGGTGCCACCGTATACGGTTTTACACCCGTTGTCGAAGTCACGTGACTTTGAGGCACTCCATTTTGTCTCTCGCACCACGCAGATATCGATTCTCCTTCGTTTTAGGGCGTAGGTTCTTTACGCACTCTTCCTGTCACTACACCAATACTGAGAAAAGCAAAACGTTAGACCAAGCCTCAATTTTTTAACGGGCACCGTACGGCTAACGTCAGTAGCCCTCGATTAGCTCGGGTCTGACGCTCGACCTTCGTTCTGATTTCCTAAGTATTTACAATGAGCTATACAGAGGTGACTAATGGTTTAATCAACCGACCTGTCACAAGGCTTTTTCGCCGATCCGCAGTTTTAAGTACTGCTTGACGATCACGTCAAAATGTGTTTTAGCGCGGTGTTAAGAACTTCCGTAGGTTGTGCTAGCTACTGTGGTAGTGAAGTGCCTGTCACTTGGCACTTCTCCCACGCAGCCCGTGTGGCAGAGCAATGTGGGTGTCGCCAGCAGACAGAGAGAGATAGACCTTTACCAGCACCAGGAGCAGGAGAGGGATACCATTCACACGCCCACCCTCGAGTGCAGTTCCGAGCACTCGCCCACCATCAAGAGGGATGAGACATACGCCTACGGAACAGAGGGCCGCGTATCAGCGAGCTCCAGCATGTCCCGGAGACGTGGAACCACAATGGAGCACTATTCTCCTGTACTCAGTGCCGCCTACAAGAGCCGGGAGACGATAAACACCGAAACGTCACCTGCCATGTCTAATAGTGGATCAAATCCAGCCAAACACCTCACACTCACCACTGACGAGAAATTAAAATGGCAGGAACAAGAGAAGGGGTTCTAAATGAGGTCACCCCTGAGGATTGTGGCATTATTTATTTATTTCGTATAAGAAACGCGTAAAAATACAACTGTGCTAATTTAAACTGCCAAAAAATTTCCATCTCAGTAATCTTTTGGACACCTGTCAACTGGGGGTAAAAGCAATACTGCAATATCAGAGCAGTTCATTAGAGTACCCCGTTTCTCCAGTCGTGTACACTGGAATGGACCTCGCGTTCACTGCTGAACATGACTCGAAGGGACACGAGAATAGTTTGGGTACCACGGAGTCTCCCCATATAAATTCTGCTTCAAATCAGATTGTGTCACTATCTTGACGAAGTCTAATGAGTACTGTAACATTGACGTACTGTACACGCTCATATTCCTCAGTATACTAACACAGCTGTATTAATGCTTTCTTTTTGAGGGCCTGTCCGTACAGGTCTGGCTCAGACAGCGTTAAAATCTTTCTCTAAATCTAGGAATCCAAGACAAAATGGTAATTCGTACTCGTAGCTGTGTTATATAATTTCGTTCACGTCTTGAAAATGTTCCACTGTGCTGCATCCACTTCTAAAGTTAGGTCGTTCGTTTGCCCAATCAAAAGCTAATGTTTTATCGCTGGTAAATTTCATCTGCCCTTTCTTAAAAAATATCACCTTTTGATTAACTATCTTTGATTACGATTCAGCTCTTGTACTAAGCAAAGATGTAAAGAAATCGCTCTGTTGCCATGTAATATATTAACTGATGAAACGTAAGTTCCCGTTTACTTTTCTTGAATTCTTATTATGTTGCCATTAATCTTTCGGCTACGTTGGTGCTGTTCTCCATCTTATTCTGTGCTGATATCTTGATCTTTACATTACAACCACAGCCAGCATACTCTAATACATGTTTGGCACAAACCAGTCTTCGTCTACTCCCACTATGTTTCCCCTCCGTTGTTCCTTCTACTGTGGCGATAACTAGTGCTAGATGCAGTAGCAGAGGTTCCACTGTAGCTGCTGTGACACGTTGCCTTTGGGGCAAGGAATGAATATCACAATCAGCTGTTCTGCCTCTTACCATTTTCTTGTTTGCAGATAAAGGAATTCTCATCTACCAACCTTCTGTCCGATGACCACGGAGACAACTGACAAGCTCTCTTACTGCATTGCTTCTGCTGCCAGAATTAATGATATGATGAATGATGGGACAGGGGGAAAGCTACAGACAAATAACAGACAGCAGTCTAAAGAGAATCACAGTACACTGTCCGTTTAAAACAGAATTAATGAGACGTAGTCTTATTGATTGGCGACTCCATAGAGTGCTGTGTGCACAACGACCATATACGTGAAATTAAAAGGAGGGTCAGCGTTGGCCGTAATTTTGATGGTTTACTGACGGCAAAATCGATTTTCAATCACATAATGATCATCTTCAGTGCTGTAGTGTACAAATTAAAACTTATAGGCACGGAAGATGATCATTGTGTGATTGAAAATCGATTTTTCTGTCAATAAACCATCAAAATTGCGTCCAACACTGACCTTCCTTCTAATTGGACGTAGTCTTGTTACACAACTGGAACGAAGTAAAGCCACAATTCTGGACTACTTGGCTCGCAGCCGTTTTGCTGTAGGAAAAGAAAAATACGTGTAAACACTATAAGTCACAAATGACAAATCATCCAGTCCCTAGAGAGTGGTATTCAGAAAAATGAATGAACTCTTGCAGTTCAATAACAAGAAAGAACGTGACTAGCCGTCAAAAGTTAAAGATACGATCGCAAAAACAGGGACAGCGCAACAATGCTTACCGCGTTACCACTCAACTAGTCGTGGTACCAGGTGCTTGCGGAGCAAGCAACGTAATAGCGTAATAAAAACGCCGAAGTAGCCATCAGCGCACTGTCGCTAAGAATCCTAACTAAAACTGCACTGAATCTTCGTAAGGCTGTTTCCAATGTAATGGAAGTCAGCTTATGTTGAATAAAAATGGCGGCAAGTTACTATGAGTAACGAAATGATATCTTCTGAGACCTACAACCGAATGCGTCTCGGACAGCATCTTATCATGATTTTGCAGACTAGAACGGAAAACACTAGTGTGCCTCCTCCGAGGAAGAAAAGGTTCCTAGACCCAACTTTACGAGGGGTGGCAGTGAAGAGGATCCTGAGGCTTAAGACCGTCGTGACGGCACGACTTCTTGGCTCAAAAATGGTTCAAATGGCTCTGAGCACTATGGGACTTAACATCTGAGGTCATGAGTCCACTAGAACTTAGAACTACTTAAACCTAACTAACCTAAGGACATCACACACATCCATGCCCGAGGCAGGATTCGAATCTGCGACAGTAGCAGCAGCGCGGTTCCGGACTGAAGCGCCTAGAACCGCTCGGTCACATGGATCAAATCGTGAAAGATGTGGGGTGTAACACCTATAAAGAAATGAAGAGAAAAGATGAAAGACGCACGGAATGGAGACAAGCTGCCATTGTAGCTGTTGCAAACCAATCCTTGGATTGACCACTACAGAAGAAGAAGAAGAACCTGTGGTGGTGTCAGGCCAACGAGCGAAGGACAAGGCGTTTCTACAATCCAAACTATACTCATTTTTAAAGGGCAACAAAGCGGAACGTAGAACATCGTCAAAGTAATAGTGACGCAGATGCCAACGAAAAGGGCCCTGCTAAGAAATCAAATTGCACTCCAGAATGGCACTCCAGACCATCATTCCTGGTTGTTGGGCCATATGGAGGGCGACAGACAGGTTGGTGTGCCACCAATGTCTCCAGAGATGCCTTCGCTAGTCACTGAGGTTCAATTCAAAGCTGGGCTTATCAATGAAGGCAATACTACTCCAGTCATGAGATTCCAGGCCGAAGACGTGTCTGGATACCCTCCAGATAGCGGTGAGGTACCAGCCTGACTGGCGTCCGCCATAAGGCCCTAAACCATGAGTGATGATCTGGGATGCCATTTCATTTCATAGCTGGACCCCTTTGGTTGTCACATGTGGCACCCTTGCCATCCTGAACTTACATTTCAGCAAGATAATGCGCGCCCACACACGGCGAGAGTTTCTACTGCTTGTCTTCATGCTTGCCAATTCCTAGTTTGGCCAGCAAGGTTACCGGATCTCTCCCAAACTGAGAACGTTTGGAGCATTATATGCAGAGCCTGCCAACCAGCTCGGGATTTTGACGATCTGATGCAGCGTTTGGATTGAATTTGGTACTATATCCCTCAGGAGGACTTCCAACAATTCTGTCAGTCAATGCCAAGCAGAATAACTGCCTGCATAAATGCCAGACGTGGACTAACGTGTTACTGACTTGCTCGTCTTGTGCAGCTCTTTCCCTTTAATGAATCATCCAGTTTTTCTGAAATTGTAATCATTTATTTGTTTGTACATGTACATCACATATATCAATTTCCGTTCCATTTGGATAATTAATTGGTGGTCCGTCTTTTTTCTTTCTTTTTTTCTGTCTCGGAGTGTAAAAGCTGCAGATGATCGCATATTCCAAGCCGGTGAACTGTACTGGTATTTCTAATTATCCACAACCACAACTGAAGCGCAAATGAAAAAGAGACTCGTTGATTACTTCGTAGGGGTAAACAACTGTGGCCACGAAAAATTAAATCTATAGCATGTTACTTGCAATATCGTCAAAAAAGCCATAACGCGTATCAAATCAGCATCTTCTGGACACGATGGCTCACAGCTTATTATTGGCCAACTACTGCCCACTGTAACAGATATCTGGTTGCAGGCATGTCAGCGATGTAAAGGCTGAAAAGGAGGGGCGCAAGGACAGAGCCTTGTGGGAGTCCATTATTGAGTTTCATCTGTTTACTTCTCTCATTCAAAGTCAAGCCGACAAGCCTGGTTCCTATTGCGTAAACTTGGAGGCGCAAATCCACCTGAACATAGAAAGGACGAAATGTCTCCCAACAAGGTTGCATCCCGCATAGTTTCTGCGTCTAGAGCCCCACCAAATAGGAAGCACACAACAAAAGTGAAGAAAGACTTAAAAACATTAAAAAGGACCCGTGCAATGGACTCAGAATATTCATCAGATATTCGCATCGAGGAGGTTACCAATGCCCTGAAGAAGGTTAAATCAGGCAAAGCTCCGGGTTTCGATGGTATCCACCCTGAGTTCCTCATACATGTCGGAGCCTACACAAAACAATGGCTGGCTAAGTTCTTTACGGACATTCTCCAAGTGGGTAACATTCCTCCCTCACTTAAACGAGCGAAGATCATTGCAGTCCTGAAACCTGGTAAACCAGGCGATAGACCAGAGAGTTACCGCCCCACTGCCCTTCTCAGTATGGTCTATAAATTAATAGAAAGACTGCTCCTCAACAGAATACTAAAAAAAATCCCTATCGAACAAGCAGGATTCCGTCCATATCGCTGCTGTACAGATCAAGTCCTATCACTGACAACATATATAGCGGCGGGGTTCCAGAAGATACATAAAGTAGCTGCAGCATTCATAGACCTAACAGCAGCCTATGATACAGTTTGGAAACAGGGACTCATGTACAAATTAATCTGTGCCGTCCCCCGCAAGAAGATAACCAACCTCATTGATGATATGTTGTCAAATAGAACCTTCCAAGTAATAATGAGGAATGAGAGAAGTAAACAGATGAAACTCAATAATGGACTCCCACAAGGCTCTGTCCTTGCGCCCCTCCTTTTCAGCCTTTACATCGCTGACATGCCTGCAACCAGATCGCGCAAATTTGGTTATGCTGACGACTGGGCTCTAGCAACGGTCCACAGAAATATAGAAACTGCCGAAGATATCCTTACGAGTGACCTAGGGATTCTCAGCGAGTACTTTAGAAAATGGAGGCTACAACCTAGTGCTACAAAGACGGAAGTATCTGCCTTCCATTTGAACAACAAAATGGCCAACAGAGAACTACAAGTCTATCTAGACGGGAAATTACTAAATCACAACAAACACTCAAAGTATCTTGGGGTTACCCTAGATAGGACACTAACATTCAAAGAACACCTGACGAAAACTGCAGCGAAACTTAAAACACGCAACAACATACTGCAGAAGCTCTGTGGCACCACTTGGGGCTCCACAGCATCTACCTTAAGAAGATCCGCACTTGGCTTGGTGTATCCAGTGGCAGAATACTGTGCCCCAGTGTGGCTCAACAGCAAACACACACACATGATAGATAGCCAACTTAATGCAACAATGCGTATTATATCAGGCACAATCAGGCCAACTCCTACAGTGTGGCTGCCCGTTCTCAGTAACATAGCCCCTCCTAACCTGCGCCGTGAACACGCTCTGGTTAGAGAATTTCAAAAAATCATGGCCAACCCTCAATTACAAATCCATGAAGACACTCACGACATCCAAGGAAACCGACTCCGGTCTAGGCATCGTCCACTAAAGACCGCACAGGCTCTGCACCAAACCAACTTTAAAATAAATGACCGATGGAAAGAGGAATGGGAGAGCAGAACAGCAGTAAACTGCCACAGTATGCCATGCATCTTTAGTAAACCAAAAGGATTTGATTGCCCTCGCAAAGTTTGGTCAACTCTTAATCGCATCAGAACCAACTGTGGGAGATGCGCCGACTCCTTACACAGATGGGGTAAACTTCCTTCGGCCGCTTGCGACTGTTGCGACTGTGGCGCTGAGAGACAGACGGTCAATCACATCGTGCAGGAATGCCCACTAAGGGCATACGAGGGTGACCCACAGGATTTCCTAATGGCGACCCAAGAGGCAATCGACTATTTATTATCTAAGCTGGACGTCTGCTTGTGATTGCTCTTCTGTGAGTGTAAATTTACAATTGGCGGTGTCCTTATATACAAACTGTTATTTATTGCTCTGTTTATACATATGTGATTTTTTTTAAAATCGTGTTGTTTCTGTAATTTTTACTGTGACGTTATGAGCCATACGCTAAATAAATAAATAAATCTTCAAACACTCCTTAATCGCAACTGTTTTCCCCGAGGCCTGGAAAGAGGGAATACTTCATTCACTACCTAAAAAGGACGTTGCCACAGTACCCTCTTTTACCGACCCATTTGCGTTCTTCCTGCACTGTCCAAGACCTTAGAATAGTCCACGGCTAGCTAACGACCTACCTAACAATAAACATCTTACTAGACGAATACCAATCAGGCTCCGTAAATATTGCACCACAGTACCTGCCTTAATAAACGTAACAGATGACCTGAAACTTGTCATGGATACACAAGAGGAGCGTATCATTTGCTTCTTATATTTCAGCAAAGCCTTTGACATTGTCGACATAGAGATTTTACTTGCCAAACTGAGTAGCCTAAATATCACATGAAGTGCAGTGCAATGGTTTCGCTTATACCTCAGCAATGTGTCACGTCCGGCACCATAAAGTCACAGTGGAGGCAGGAAGTATCAGACGTCCCTCAGGGTTTAATATTAGGTCTTATACTCTTTTCACTGTACGTCAATGAAGTGTGATCAGTTTTGTCCTACCGCAAATACCTCATGTACACTGTTGACCACGAGTTGTATATAAATGTATAAGCAATAAACCTGAAGACAGCTATCGCGAATTTCAGTACCAATCTTCGTGCTCCATCCAAAACCCCAGCAGTACTGGTTGGTTATTCTAGGCTCATTAGCCCGAAATATCGTGAATACATGTCATCTTTAACCCTAAACGGGACAAATATCAAAGTCTCTTCTTCAGTAAAGCGCCTAGGAATAATAATTGATGAAAATCTAAATTAGGCTGAGAATGTAACTAGAAATTGCAAGAAGGCATCAGTATCTCTCCCTGCCCTACAAAAATATAAAAAACTCTTATCTCTTGACCTGAAAAAGAAACTTGCACAAACACTTATACTTCCAGTTATTGATTACAAGGATGATGTGCTGCAAGGCCTTTCTTATGAAAGCTCACATCGCATGGAACTGCTAATGTTGTATCTTTGATGTTCGTTGTATCTTTGACATTCGTCCCCTTGAATATATTTCACTATCATATGTACAGCTATCCTCGCTGCGTGCAGACAAGAGCAGAGATTTTGGTACCCTCTGTCTTATCTTTTCCTTTTTATGTCATGATCCGTAGATACAAATTGAGGATCAGGTCTCCGTGGTTATGGAACGAGTCAGAGGATGAAATTGTAATAGAGGAGTAAAACAGGTAAAATGAGACATATGAATCCTAAGCCAGACAACAAACCGTAAGTTTAAATAAACATAATCAAAAAAGTAACACAGGAATTAGCTTAATTTTTAAATTTTCTGGGAGTTCTTCGACAGAAAAGCGGGAATGAACCATGAGAAAGCTCTTCAGTTTAGATTTGAAAGTGTGTGGATACCTGCTAAGATTTTTTAATTCTTGTGACAGCTTTCTGAGAAAGGATGCAGCAGATGCCGATTCTCCTTCACATGGGCTATACGTCTCAGAAAAGTCTCAGGTTACACCACCCACTTGTACAGTGTAATCCCAAAAGTAAGGTCTCCTATTTTTTATAAGTACATAGACCTGTTCATTTCTACAATGGTTTGCATCAGTTTACAGCTTGAACATTTAGCTATTTTTCGACATAATCACCATTTCTGTCGATGCATTTTTGTAGACGCTGTAGCAGTTTTTGTACGCCCATATCATACCAGCTCGACGCCATGCTGTTCAGAAAGTTATGAACCTCTTCTTTCACCTCGTCGGCGGAGATGAAGCGCTTTCCGACCAAATGTTCTTTTAACCTAGGGAACAGGTGATACTCATTGAGCGCCAAGTCAGGACTATAGGGTGGGTGGGTTATTATGTTCCACTGAAACTGTTGCAGGAGAGGAACGGTTTGCCGAGCGAGGTGTGGGCGAGAGTTGTCATGGAGAATGTGTACGTCCTTGCTCAAAATTCCTCTTCTCCGGTTCTGAATTGAGTTTTTTTCAGAGTCTCACAGAATCTGTCAGCGTTCATTGTGGTCCCAGCGATTCAGCTTCGACGACGAGGTGAAAGAAGAGGTTCATAACTTTCTGAGGAGCATGGCGGCGAGCTGGTATGACATGGGCACACAAAAACTGCCACAGCGTGTACAAAAATGCATCGACAGATCTGGTGATTATGTGGAAAAATAGCTAAATGCTAAAGCTATAAACTGATGTAAGCCATTGTAGAAATAAACTGGTCTATGTACTTATAAAAAAATAGGAGACCTTACTTTTGGGATTACCCTCGTATCTTCTTCTAGTGTTCTTATGAAGGTCTCCCACACAATTCTTCCTTGAATATTTCTTCTTAGCATTTCCTCGTTTCGTACATTACTTAATTCTGAACATTCTTCGATAGCATAAGACTTCAAACGCTTCTAGTATCTTATTGTACGGATTGTTTCTTTGCAACGCTGTGCTCCTGATACGAACTTTTGGGTACATCTTCCACATTTCCATTTCCATTTTCTTCATATTTATGTCTTGTGCGGCAATACACTGGCAGTACGGGTTATGTAACTGATGATGATAAACAGAAGGCCGAAATTCTAAACCTAGCTTTCAAAAACGTGTTTACGATAGAGGACTGCAGAACCATACTCCCTTTCAATTATCGAACAAACGAAAGGATGGCTGACATAGTGTCTATTGCAGGGCCGGCCAGAAATTCTGCACGCGTGCGGTGCTCCTGCACGCGTGCAACTTCCGGGTCACAGCGTGCACGCCCCAGCAGTCAGCGTTCATGTAGTGCATGTTTCTACGCACAGATGTCGCTTTATCCACTTGCTGGGATACTCTGTACCGGCGCATTATAGTGCTCTTTCCACAGCTTGCAAGCCAACCATGGGAAGGTATTTCGCGTATTAAATATTTAAAATACTGTCACAGCCTACTCATTGAGACATTTA
Source organism: Schistocerca nitens (assembly GCF_023898315.1). NCBI lineage: Eukaryota > Metazoa > Arthropoda > Insecta > Orthoptera > Acrididae > Schistocerca > Schistocerca nitens. The sequence continues at coordinate 634,847,966 of NC_064618.1, read as the reverse complement.
CTTTTATGTTAACAGTTTAACCCAGTAAGACAAGTAATACAGTTAACAACCGTGGGTTTTTATTAATGCAGCTTGACTGACGGCACGTAAATACGCATAATGTTTTTGAGCTAGTATTTAAGAAAGAGAGCACTTAGCGACTTCTAACGAACCTTATTCACGATTTCAAATAACATTAAACTAATGCAAGGTTTTCTATAACTAATTCTCGGCGCTCTCAGTTACACCCACATAATTTCTGTCTCACTGACCTCTGAACAGAATGATAACCGCAGACCTCTCGATGATCACCTGTTATTTCAATACCATTATTGCTATATCTTTCATCAGTTCCGTCTGAAATCTGAATAATAACCGACAGTTAGATGAATGTTATGTTTTATCGACTTCAGCTGAGCGTAGCCCTTCACACATTAAAAAAAAACCCTAAATGTAAGTATACATTGAAACAATCGGTTTAATTACCAATTTTCCTCTCGCTTGTACCACATAAACAGGGAAGTGGAGGCGCCGCCGTTCATTTAGGACACATGTTCAAATTCAAATGGTTCAAATGGCTCTGAGCACGATGGGACTTAACAGCTATGGTCATCAGTCCCCTAGAACTTAGAACTACTTAAACCTAACTAACCTAAGGACATCACACACATCCATGCCCGAGGCAGGATTCGAACCTGCGACCGTAGCAGTCGCGCGGTTCCGGACTGAGCGCCTAGAACCGCGAGACCACCGCGGCCGGCCTAGGACACATGTCTAATAACAGATGATGCTGTCGCTCGCTGTCGCACACGTGCGCACATGTGCAGCACTTCCGCACGTCTGCACACTGTGCAGCGTTTGGCCGGCCCTGGCCTAGTGTATCTGGGATTGTAAAACAGTTGAGATCCTTAGACGCTAGAAAGGCATCTGGCCCAGACGGTATCCCCGTAAGATTTTATGTTGACTATGCTACAAATATAGCACCATTCTTACCCGTCATCTATCAGAGATAATTGGAACAGCGGGAAGTTCCACGGGACTGGAAGAAGGCCCAGGTCATAGCAATCTATAAAAAGGGTAGAACGTCGTATGCACATAATTACCGGCCAATTTCACTGACATCGATTTGTTGTAGAATCATGTAACATATTTTGTGTTCAGACATAATGACCTTTCTAGACTTTGAGAAGCTCATCTGTAGAAACCAGAACGGTTTTAGGAAACAGCGGTCATGCGAGACACAGCTGGCCCTTTTTGTGCATGATACACAACAGGCTCTAGATACCGGCTCCCAGATTGATGCCATATTTCTCGACTTTCGAAAGGCGTTCGACTCAGTTCCGCACTGTCGCTTGCTACAAACAGTTCGCGCTTACGGTCTATCCGATGACATATGCGGTTGGATAGAAAGTTTTCTAACAGACAGGGCGCAGTATGTCGTCCTGAACGGGGTAACTTCAAGAGAAACAAGAGTAACTTCAGATGTGCCCCAGGGCAGCGTAACAGGTCCTCTGCTTTTTACGATATACATAAACGATCTGGTTAATGGTATTCACAGCGGCCTTAGACTGTTTGCCAATGATGCTGTAGTCTACAGGAAAGTAGTATCACACGAAAATTGTGAACAAATCAATGAGGATTTGCAGAAAATAAATGCGTGATGTAATGGCTGGCAGTTATCTCTCAATATTAGTAAGTGTAATCTACTGCGTATAACAAGGCGAAAATCCCCATTAATGTACAAGTACAAAATAAATGATCAGTCTTTGGAAGCGGTAACATCAGTCAAGTATCTGGGTGTGACTATTCAGAATGATCTCAAATGGAATGATCAGATTACACAAGTAACGGGTAAGGCGAACTCTAGATTGCGGATTATTGGTAGAATCCTGAAGCGATGCAGTCCTTCAACAAAGGAAATAGCTTACAGTACGTTAGTTCGTCCAGTCTTAGAGCATTGTTCGTCTGTATGAGACCCATACCTGTTGGGTCTGATTCAAGAGATTGAGAAGGTCCAAAGAAGAGCGGCAAGATTCGTGACTGGAACATTTAGCCATCGCGAGAGCGTTACAAATCTCATAGAAAGTTTGAAGTGGGAGACACACAATTCTTCCTTGAATTTTTCTTCTTAGTATTTCCTCGTTTCGTACATTACTTAATTCTGAACATTCTTCGATAGCATAAGACTTCAAACGCTTCTAGTATCTTATTCTACGGATTGTTTTTTTGCAACGCTGTGCTCCTGATACGAACTTTTAGGTACATCTTCCTCATTTCCATTTCCATTTTCTTCATATTTATGTCTTGTGCGGCAATACACTGGCAGTACGGGTATTGTAACTGATGATGATAAACAGAAGGCCGAAATTGTTGTAGAATCATGGAACATATTTTGTGTTCAGACATAATGACCTTTCTAGACTATGAGAAGCTCATCTGTAGAAACCAGCACGGCTTTAGGAAACAGCGGTCATGCGAGACACAGCTGGCCCTCTTTGTGCATGATATACAACACGCGCTAAACAAAAGGGGCTGCTCTCTAAATTCCGAAATCCAATCTTCACCGAGGATATAGAGCATATATCATTACCATCAACTTTCAAATCGCGTAATGATCATCATTCAAAGATAAGGGAAATAAGAACTCGTACTGAGGCGTTCAGACAGTCGTTTTTCCCTCGCGCGATCTGCGAGTGGAACAGAGGGCTGAAATATGATTTTGGAGCGAATTGTGTCCTCCGCCACACACCACTTGATGGCTAGCGGAGTATATAAGTAGATATAGAACGCGTCTAATTTCATATTATGCTGTGAAATGTATTAGTCGCATGTGCGCCTCTAAAGAGAAGGCGCTGGAAGTTCGAGGAACGACACTGGAGGTGGAACAGCAGTCAGAGTTCCAGCAGCAGCGCCGGCTGGATCCGCTCGCTTGTCGGAGTGGCCACTCTAGCAGATTATCGGCCACGCCATAAATTACACGCAGGGGGAGGAAGTTATTTTAAGTTCCGCCGTCCAGAGTGAGATACGTGGTTAAGCAGGCGAGTTGCTGTTTATCGGTTACCTTGGCAGCACTGCGTCCCAAATAAACCTGCGTCAGGAGCTACCAGCGGTGAAGCGGCCGGCATTAAATTATAACTCCCCAAGTGGATACACCATCTGCGCAGCTACACGCCAACAGCTGTCTAAGTACGCTCATTAAACTTTCTTGCAACTGCTATTCAAGTTGTTCGTCGAGGAAGCAGTGAAACGAAATGATAGCATGGCATTATTCGCCGAGAGACGCCATCTGTGGAAGATCAGCCGCCTAGTGCAAGTCTTGATTACTGGCGCCAATTCAGCGACGACTTGCGCGTCAGTTATGAGGTGAAACGATGAGTACTAAGAAAATCGGAGTCCAGAAATAGTTAAACTGGCACTGGAAGTATAGTGTTGGGTTTGTTTTATTACTTAATTGGCTGTATGAATTCGGGATTTCGATTGATCATGTTTGTAACCAACATAAATTTCATATCTTTACTTAGAAAACTTGAATACCTAATACCTCAACTGCATATACTTTTGTACTTCCATACAGATTCGCTTCTCTCCACTGGCTTCGAAATTTGTGAGTTCCTGTTTTTACCAACACGAGAGGGAGAAACTGGTAGAAGTTTAGCGTGGAGGACGACAGTTATTAACTTCTTCAACTTGCACTTTCTTCAGTTCACTCAAAAATCCGCCTCAGATAGAAAAAGAGTATACAAGCTGAGTCATCTGCCACTACCAATAGGTTTTATGCAACCCACAATGCCTTCAAAAACCACGGGCAAGATTTTCATTCTGTTGCTTGCCAAGCGCAAACTACTAGTCCTACAGAAAAAATGAAGAGGACTTTCTGTAAGAAATTTAATGTAGTTAAATTATTCACTGGGATACGTTTTCACTCGAAACTTTGGTTTTCGAGTTATTCTAGCAAAGCATACAAAAGGGACCTCCCAGCACAGGTCCACCCCCATTCTCACCCATCACCAGTCAGGTTTTCAAATATGTTGTTCATGGCACCCCCTCCTCCAATTGTACAGAAATGTCTGACTGCATGAACTATTCCTGATATTCGACCTTTCTTGTTCACTACTGATTGAGCTACTGTGCTACCAGCATAGTCAGCTATTTCGTTACATTTATTAACTTAATAGTGCCTGTGAGGGTAATGAAAGAGAAAAGAGTTTTGTAAATGTTATACTAGAACTAACTGCATTGACAAGCTTATTAGTTTCCTAGTCAGAAGGACTTACGAATACAACGATGTAATTGTTTGTTTTATGCTGCTAAAATTTAAAAAACTCTTAAGTAAAATTAACACAAACGTCAGTTTTACAATTTTAAGTGTTCATGCAAGCTGGTGGAAAATTAATCCTATCAATAAAGACCAAAGAAGGTCGAATGTGGGAACTAACTTGTGTAGTCGCAGATTTTTGTACAATTATAGGAGGGAGCGCCATGAAAAATATACTAGAAAATCTGACCGGTGGGGGTTGAGTATGTGAGGGTAAGTATATTCGAAAGGCACTTTTGTACGTTATTCTTGAATAATTCGAAGACTATGATCCGTAGCAAATACATATCCCAGTACTAAGTTTAGGTGCACTAAACTTCCCGCGAAAAGGTCCCGTTCATTTTCTCTGTAGGGTTGATAGTCTGCATGTAGCGAGCGAGAGAATATAAAAATCTCGCTCCTGGTATATGCAGACGATGCAGGTTGCATAAAATCCATCGGTAGAGGCAGCTGACTCACTCTGAACGAATAGAGAGTTTCAAAGTCTTTGCATCAAACAACTCGGGGTGATAGATCACATCATGGGGGACAACTTTTGCTAGAGACAAAATGTTCGCTGACACTGCCTGACGACGCTAGGCGTGTCTTATTATTGGTTAGGCCCCTGACCGGTGACAAAGCATAAGCCCTCTGCGGCGAGCGTATGCAATGTGTGTTGCCTACAACTAGTCAGCTGCTCCGACTGAAAGAGTGAAAGGGTGAAAGTTGCTGATTTGCTCCTAAGACACTTTCTTCACTCTCTTCAGCCAACAGCTTAAGTTAAAATATTCTTCGAAATATTAACAAATTTGTCCGCTAAACTGAGATATCATTTAGCTGCACAGAAATAAGTATCGCTAAGTTGCGATCAACCTTAAACTTTTAATATCACATCAATAACTGAATACATTCGCTACATCAGAGTGCCATGAATATACCATCTCGGTATTACAAAAAAACAGTTCTCCAACAGTGATTCCGAGGAAAATACGTGAGCGCTTCTCTGAGGAGTCCGCAGTTCGTGGTCTTGCGGTAGCGTTCTCGCCTCCCGCGCACGTGGTCCCGGGTTCGATTCCCGGCGGGATCAGGGATTTTTCCTGTCTCGTGATGACTGGGTGTTGTTGTGTCGTCTTCATCATTATCATTCATCCCCATTACGGTCGGAGGAAGGCAATGGCAAACCACCTCCACTAGGACCTTGCGTAGTACAGCGGTGTGGGTCTACCGCATCGGACCTACGCTCCTCGGAGTATGGGACATCATCATCATCTCTGAGGATAGATGGCATTTGGTGCATTTGCAGCTCGAGACAAGGCAACTGAGTAGCAAATATGCAAAAACATAAACGCAATTCTGCAAAAATTAATTTTCATAAGCGCGAAAAATACTTTTTCATTACCGCAAAAGATAAATTATCAGTATCGCTAAATTATATTCCTAATTAAATACCATATAAGTTTTGTAACTCCGTGTTTATCCGATCCTGAATACATAATGGTTGCTGCTTTGTAGATAGCGCTAGGTCGGAGATTTTATGTTGACTCTAAGGCCACAGGTGAAAGTTAATGTAGATGGGGCTACAGAGGAGAGAAAACTGTATGTTGCGTTCGGTGGAGTGTTGTGTATCTCCATGTACACGATCAGAAGTTAACCCCTTACGTAGGAACCGGGAACGAAGTCTTTACAGTTACACGACTTGTATCTTTTTTTCTTATCAAAATGGTTCAAATGGCTCTGAGCACTATGGGACTCAACTGCTGAGGTCATTAGTCCCCTAGAACTTAGAACTAGTTAAACCTAACTAACCTAAGGACATCACAAACATCCATGCCCGAGGCAGGATTCGAACCTGCGACCGTAGCGGTCTTGCGGTTCCAGACTGCAGCGCCTTTAACCGCACGGCCACTTCGGCCGGCTTTTTCTTATCACTTTCAGCGTTTAAAGAATGAGCAGAACAGTCGTGGAGTGCATTGTATTATTAAGGGCAACTCTAAACATAGAAATCAGCGTGAAATGGGACAGGTGATATTTCATGGAGGTGCACGGAGAAGAATTGTGTCGTAACATTAGAAACTAACGCGGAAATGAGTGATGCAGTGTATTCAAGAGTCATCCTTGATCATGAAATCAAATGTGCTATTATGCGGAATAACTGCAAAAGGAAAGTGTGTGAAGAACTAACTTCACTCCCTAGTAAAATAATGCAAGCAGGATTAATTATGTCAGTTAGCTACGAAGTACAGAAGAAGGAGACGAGTAATTTTCGTTTATCACTGTACAGAGCCCAAGGGAAACAGATGCCTACTCATCCTCTTAGTGAAAAGGAGGCACTAAAACAGTTAAACAGTTTAACTATCTGATCAGATCGAGACGAAAGGTTCCGCTTCGTAGATTTGGAAAATAATACAGTATTTTTCACTTGTGAACAAAATATGCAATTTTTGTGTAGTAATACGGGGTGTATCAAAAATAATCATCCGATTTGGCACGTCTATATTTCTGAAACTAATAAAAATATACAATGAATTTTATTTTCTGATGAACGAGAAACTCAAAAAGTTTTTTTTTCCATATCTTTTCATACATGATCACTGATCAGTATGCCCCCCTTTGAGATGTAGGCATATGTAAGTGCGGTATTCAAATTGTTCTCACACTGCAGCGAGCATGTCTTGAGTTATAGCTTCCACAGCTGCTGTTATGCGATGTCTCAGTTCATTCATTGTTGTTGGTAACGGAGGCACGTAAACAGAGTCTTTATAAACTCCCACAAGAAATAATCATATACAGTCAGGTCCGGTGACCTTGGAGGCCAGTAATGTAAGGCTGAATCATTTGGTCCAGTACGACCGATCCATCGTTCAATAATTTTTCATCTTTAAACAAACAACCTGTTTCTCGGAATTGTTCATGACTTCGTCTAATACTCTGTGCTGTAGAAGAATTCACACCATACATAGTACGAAAGTCACGCTGAACAGTTATTACTGAGCAGCACTGCGCAAAACGTACAAAACGCTTTCTGTTGTTCCCACACCATTTTTCCTAGGACCGAAGTGGGCGCACGCTGCTGTTACCTAGGGGAACCATTTAAAAATCGAGAGTTTGCTCTTTCCAACAATACGTTGTTCAAGCACATATTTCAAGTAAATAATAGTTATGATTTTTTGGTACACCCTGTATTTTAGCGAATAGGACATTTTACAGAATGAGATTTTCACTCTGCAGCGTACTGTGCGCTGATATGAAACTTCCTGGCAGATTAAAACTGTGTGCCGGACAGAGACTCGAACTCGGGACCTTTGACTTGCGCAGGCAAGCGCTCTATCAACTTTTTTTTTTTATCTCATTTTGTTCGCTTTTGTTCGTTGTATCTGCTCGGGGCGGACGTCGCAAGACATCCGTTTAAGTTCGTTGATGTTCGATTAACTCAGTTTTTTTTATTACAGAGGGCACGTAGCCCTCTGCCCGAACACGCTGAGGTACCGTGCCGGCTACCAACTTGAGCTACCCAAGCACGACTCAGGCCCCGTCCTCACAGATTTACTTCCGCCAGTACCTCGTCTCCTACCTTCGCAGGAGAGCTTCTGTAAAGTTTGGAAGGTAGGAGACGAGGTACTGGCGGAAGTACATCTGTGAGAACGGAGCGTGAGTCGTGCTTGGGTAGCTCAGTTAAAAAAGAAAAAAAAAAGGTAGAGCGCTTGCCCACGAAAGGCAAAGGTCCCGAGTTCGAGTCTCTGTCCGGTACACAGTTTTAATCTGCCAGGAAGTTTCAGGACATTTTACGTTTCACCGAAACAGGTTCATCCGCTTCACACGTTACATGCATGTACTTCTTTGGGGTATGCCCAAGTTGATTTTTTTTAATGCCATTAAAAATTGCACCACTGCACGAATTCATATGGAACGGTGGTTTGTACACGGAAAAATTTTAAGCCGGAAGTATTAATCTTAGATTTTGAAGATGCAGTTCGTGTGCAGAAAGTGTTACCAAGCGTTAACATTAAAGGCTGCAGTTTTCTCTTAGGACAGCAATGCTATCGAATCAATTAGGACAGGAATGTATCGAAAGATAGTCGAATCGGGATTTCCTTCTGAGTATTCCAGTACTTAATGAGAAGTATGAAATATATGATTGCTTTAAGATTTATGTCTCCAAGCAAAGTCTGGGATTAGTTCGTAGATTTGCACAGTATTGCACCCAGTCATCATCAATAAAATTTGTTTCTAGACTATGTAACTGAAAACTATGTAAGCGAAGATGCTGAATTTCCGTCTAATTTATGAGCCAGCATATCAGCAGATGAATTAACACCACAAACGGCGCAAACGAGTTTCATTGAAACTTAAAACAAAAATTTTACGAACCCCATCCTTCTATCCACGAGTTTACGGAAATTTAAAAGCAACTGGAAAGTGAAATTTATCTGCGCTTCAAGAGAGTGCATTATAAAAGGAAGTAGATGTGGCCGTAAAAATCACCTTGTTGCTACTGAATTGTGGTACAGATATGAACATGGCGAATTATTTTTACTGGAGAACGTAAAAAGAACTGAACGTCAGTTCCAGCCTATCCCATTCTAGGGCAAGTGTTTCACCGGGGCAAGAAGTGTGCTTCACTGGTAGTTGTAAAGGTAAGCTGTTTCACACTTCATATTTGCAGAAGTACTTTCTATTAGCCGGCCGCGGTGGTCTCGCGGTTCTAGGCGCGCAGTCCGGAACCGCGCGACTGCTACGGTCGCAGGTTCGAATCCTGCCTCGGGCATGGATGTGTGTGATGTCCTTAGGTTAGTTATGTTTAACTAGTTCTAAGTTCTAGGGGACTGATGACCTAAGATGTTAAGTCCCATAGTGCTCAGAGCCACTTTCTATTATTTTGCGATAGCGATACGTGCAATTCTGCTGTAATGAAAATATGAGGTTTTGCAGTAAAGCTAATCTGTTTTGCAGAAATATAATCCTCTGGATCTACTGCATGGCTTAACGATGATGGCAACCTCTTGGATAAAATATTCCTGTGGTCAAATAGTCCCACATTAGAATGAGCGAACGGGGACTACTAAGGTGAATGTCGACGTCAGAAAAACAAACCTGTCGCTCTACCCATTGGTGGTTCAAATAGAGATGAAGGTTTTTCCTGAAGATTTTTTTTTTCTGGAGTGTAGCCGTCTATGGAAGTGAAACGTGTATAATAAACCGTTCAGTATAAGTAGAGAACAGAAGTTGTTGGAATGTGGTGCCTCAGGAGAATGCTCAGGAGCATGAGAAGGTGCTGAATCGAATTGGAAAACCAGAAATTTATGACACAAGTTGACTAAAAGAAGAGATGGGTTGCAAGGATACATACTGACGCATAAAATGTGTTTGTTTAACATTCCGTCGAGAACGAAATCATTAGAGACGGAGCACAAGCCCGGATTAGGAAGGATACGAAAGGAAATCGGTCCTGTTCTTTGAGAGGAACCATCCCGGCATTTGCCTGAAGCGAATTATGGAAATCACAGAAAATACAATCTTGATGACTCCATCGTCCTCCCGAATCCGAGTCAAGTATGTCAACCACTGCACCATCTCGCTTGGTCTGAGGCATGAAGGAAATGTTAGTTTGGTAATGAAGGAAGGGTGAGGGGTAAAATTTGTAGCCGCGCGGGAATAGCCGAGCGGTCAGGGGGCACTACAGACATGGACTGTGCGGCTGGTCCCGGCGGAGGTTCGAGTCCTCCCTCGGGCATGGGTGTGTGTGTTTGTCCTTAGGATAATTTAGGTTCAGTAGTGTGTAAGCTTAGGGACTGGTGACCTTAGCATTTAAGTCCCATAAGATTTCACATACATTTTTTAAAAAAAATTGTAGAGAGAGGCCAAAGCATGAATGCAGTAAGCAAATTCAAATGGATAAAGGCACATTAATAATGCAGAGATGGAGAATATTGCACAGGATAGGTTAATGCGGAGAGCTGTATCAAACCAACGGTCGGACTGAAGATCACAGCAAGAAGTGCTATAAGTACACTGTCCCGTCACATTAATGTGTTCCACCTGCCACAAGCCTGAATAACCAACTTCTGCAGTGCGGACATCAGCGACATATGCAGAAAGAGAGTCAGGGAGGTTCTGGACAGTACCGACAGGGAAGTGCAGCCATACCGACTACAGTCCCGTGGCTAGCTGCGCCAGGTTTCTAGGTTGGGGATGCGTGGCGTGAACGGCACGATCGGTGCAGTCCCACAGATTCTCGATTGGGTTTTAATCCGGCGAGTCTGGTGGCCAGGGGAGTACAGTAAACTCATTGTGGTGCTCATCGAACCAAGGACGTACAATGAGTGCTGTATGACACGTTGCGTTGTCCTGCTGACAGGCACCATCGTGCCCAAGAAAAAGAAACTGGATGTAGGGGTGGGCATGGTCTCCATGGACAGCTGCATACTTGTGTTGATCCATTGTGCCTTTCAGAATGGCGAGATCTACATTTACATCTACAGTGATACTCTGCAAATCACATTTAAGTGCCTGGCAGAGTGTTCATCGAACCATCTCCACAATTTTCTATTATTCTAAACTAGTATAGCGTGCGGAATAAACGAACACTTATATATTTCCATGCGAGCTCTGATTTCCCCTGTTTTATTATGGTGATCGTATCTCCATACGTAGCTCGACGTCAACAAAATATTTTCGCATTTGGGGGAGAAAGTTGGTTATTGAAATTTCGTGAGAAGATTCCGCCGCAGCTAAGGACGCCTTTGTTTTAATGATGTCCACCCCAAATCCTGTATCACTTCAGTGACACTCTCTCCCCTATTTCGCGATAGTATAAAACGTGTTGCCTTTCTCTGAACTTTTTCGATGTACTCCGTCAGTCCTATCTGGTAAGGATCGCACATCGTGCAGCAGTATTCTAAAAGAGGAGGGACAAGCGTAGTGTAGGCAGTATTTTCAGTAGATCTGTTACATTTCCTAAGAGTCCTGCCAATAAAATTCAGTCTTTGGTTAGCATTCCCCACAACATTTTCTGTGTGTTCCTTCCACTTTAAGTTGTTCGTAATTCTAAATCCCAGATATTTGACTGAATTTACGGCGTTTAAATTTGACTGAGTTATCAGATTCAAATGGCTCTGAGCACTATGGGACTTAACATCTGAGGTCATCAGTCCCCTAGAACTTAGAACTACTTAAACCTAACTAACCTAAGGACATCATGCCCGAGACAGGATTCGAACCTGCGACCGTTGCAGCAGCGCGGTTCCGGACTGAAGCGCTTAGAATCGCTCGGCCACAGCGGCCGGCGCCTGATTTATCGTGTACCCGAAGTACTGGCGTGGATGACCTCACAATTTTCGCTATTTTCTACATCTTTTTCAATTTGTTTTGATCTTCTGATAACTTTACTAGTCGACAAACGATAGCGTCATCTGCAAATAGTCTAAGACGGCTGCTCAGATTATCTCTTAAATCGTTTGTATAGATGAGGAACAGCAAAGGACCTATAACACTACCTTGGGGAACGCCAGAAATCACCTATGTTTTACACGATGGCTTTCCGACAATTACTAGGAACTGTGACCTCTCTGACAGGAAATCACTAAATGTAGTCGCATAACTGAGACGATATTCCATAAGCACGCAATTTCAATACGAGCCACTTGTGTGGTACAGTATCAAAAGCCTTCCAGAAATCCAGAGAATGCCACTAAAACATTCATCTGACCGTAATGCTCCCTCCTCTGACCTGGACCCTTGCGACGGTAGTTGCAGGGTTCGCCTCTCTCTCCGCTGGAGCATAAAAGGTGATTCATCTGAAAAGGCAACCTGACTCCACTCAGTGGGCGTGCAGCTGCGATTCTTGTTGTTGTGGTCTTCAGTCCAGAGATTGGTTTGATGCATCTCTCCATGCTACTCTATCCTGTGCAAGCTCCTTCATCTCCAAGTACCTACTGCAGCCTACATCCTTCTGAATCTGCTTAGTGTATTCATCTCTTGGTCTCCTTCTATGATTTTTACCCTCCACGCTGCCCACCAATACTAAATCGTCGATCCCTTGATGCCTCAGAATATGCCCTACCAACCGATCCCTTCTTCTAGTCAACTTGTGCCACAAATTTCTCTTCTCTCCAATTCTATTCAATACCTCCTCATTTGTTATGTGATCCACCCACCTAATCTTCAACATTTTTCTGTAGCATCACATTTCGAAAGCTTCTATTCTCTTCTTGGCTAACTATTTATCGTGCACGTTTCACTTCCATACATGGCTGCACTCCATACAAATACTTTCAAAAACGACTTCCTGACACTTAAATCTATACTCGATGTTAACAAATTTCTCTTCTTCAGAAACGCTTTCCTTGCCATTACCAGACTACATTTTATATCCTCTCTACTTCGACCATCATCAGTTATTTTGCTCCCCAAATAGCAAAACTCATTTACTACTTTAAGTGTCTCATTTCCTAATCTAATTCCCGCAGCAGCACCCGATTTAATTCGACTACATTCCATTATCCTCGTTTTGCTTTTGTCGATGTTCATCTTTATCCATTCCGTTCAACTGCTCTTCCAAGTCCTTTGCTGTCGCTGGCAGAATTACAATGTCATCGGCGAACCTCAAAATTTTTATTTCTTCTCCATGGATTTTAATTTCTACTCCGAATTTTTCTTTTGTTTCCTTCACTGCATGCTCAATATACAGATTGAATAACATCGGGGAGAGACTACAACACTGTCTCACTCCCTTCCCAACCACTGCTTCCCTTTCATGTCCCTCGACTCTTATAACTGCCATCTGGTTTCTGCACAAATTGTAAATAGCCTTTCGCTCCCTGTATTTTACCCCTGCCACCTTCAGAATTTGAAAGAGCGTATTCCAGTCAACATTGTCAAAAGCTTTCTCTAAGTCTACAAATGCTAGAAATGTAGGTTTGCCTTTCCTTAATCTATTTTCTAAGATATGTCGTATGACCAGTATTGCCTCACTTGTTCCAACATTTCTACGGAATCTAAACTGATCTTCCCCGAGGTTGGCTTCTACCAATATTTCCATTCGTCTGTAAAGAATTCGTGTTAGTATTTTGCAGCAGTGGCATATTAAACTGATAGTTCGGTAATTTTCACATCTGTCAACACCTACTTTCTTTGTGATTGGAATTATTATATTCTTCTTGAAATCTGAGGATATTTCGCCTGTCTCATACATCTTGCTCAGCAGATGGTAGAGTTTTGTTAGCCTGGCTCTCCCAAGGCTGTCAGTAGTTCTAATGGAATGTTGTCTACTCCCGGGGCCTTGTTTCAATTTAGGTCTTTCAGTACTCTGTCAAACGCTTCACGCAGTATCATATCTCCCATTTCATCTTCATCTACATTCTCTTCCATTTCTATAATATTGTCCTCAAGTACATCGCCCTTGTATAGACCCTCTGTACACTCGTTCCACCTTTCTGCTTTCCCTTCTTTGCTTAGTACTGGTTTTCCATCTGAGCTCTTGATATTCATGCAAGTGGTTCTCTTTGCTCCAAAGGTCTCTTTAATTTTCCTGTAGGCAGTATCTATCTTACGCCTAATGATATGCGCCTCTACATCCTTACAACTGTGGTACTGGCCTGCAAATTCCACCCTTCGTCGCCGATGAACAGCAGTCAGCATGGATGTAATAACCTGGCGTCTGCTGCTGAGGCCCAATCGCACCAAAATTTGCTTAAAGGCTGTTGAGCAGACGCTGTCGTTAGCCTCTTTGTTCATCTGAGAGGTCAGCTGCTCAACGGTTGCACAAGTATTCGCCTGCACATATCTCCGCAACCAATCTTCACTGCTGTCATCTACGGCCCGTGGTGCAGTAGAGTTGCCTCGGCGTCGGTTTTGGATAGCTCCATTTTCCGTGCACAGTATGCTTTAACCACGGCCGCACGCTCACAGTTTACATTTACAAACTTAACTGTTTCGGATGTCCTTCCGTCCCTCGCCCGCAAGCCAATCATCATGCCCTTTTGGACGTCATATAAATGTCACCGTTTCTCCATTATGAATACGTCTGCACTGTTTTCTGCATCACCCCGAATCAGTTTACAAACCTTTCGCTGCTAGTATTGCCTTCTGCCGTCTGTGAGTGGTTACTGCCCGTGGACATCAAACGTAGGCGGTGGTCACGTGACTGTGACTGGACCGTGTAATAACAAATGGCTGGAACTGACTACTCGGGGAATGGTAGTAGAGTGACGTATTGTTTGGCTCACGCCGTGCCGGGTAGTAGACGAGACAGCTCAGTACGTTATGTAGTGCTGTGCAGCACTAGCAGTCCGTCTTCAGGCCACAAATGGCCCATCGGGACCATCCGACCGGCGTGCCATCCTCGGCTGAGGATGGTTTTCTGTGACCGGAGCCGCTACTATTCGGTCGAGTAGCTCCTCAATTGGCTGAGTGCACCCCGAAAAATGGCAACACGGCATGGCCGCTTGGACGGTTACCCATCCAAGTGCAGGCCACGCCCGGCAGCGCTTAACTTCGGTGATCTGACGGGAACCGGTGTATCCACTGCGACAAGGCCGTTGCCCAGTGCTGTACAGAGTGAGCAAAAATCCATTAACATTTGCAAATCCACTAGTTCACGGAATAATGTAGGCTGAAAGGTAAAAATTGACACCCATGTCGGAAAAGACATAGGGGTTTATTAATACAATAATGAGTCTATAAACTAGCCGACTGATGATGGTGGACAGCTTCGCGTCATATGTGTTGTTTGAAGTAAGTTCAAATGGCTCTGAGTACTATGGGACTTAACATCTAAGGTCATCAGACCCCTAGATTTACAACAAACCTAACTGAAACTAACCTAAGGACAGCACACACATCCATGCCCGAGGCATGATTCGAACCTGCGACCATAGCAGCAGCGCGGTTTCGGACTGAAGTGCCTAGAACCGCTTGGCCACAACGGCAGGCTTTCAAGTAAGTATTTAACTTTCTACCAATCAGTACGCTTGTTAATCTGGTGTCTGCTACACGTATTGTCTCTTCAGCGGCACATACTTGGTGGTCTCGAGATTGATTACGCTTCAAACACAGACTGTACATAAATGCAAAGTTCTACAGGTAAATGATTTTAGCGGGTGGTGGAACAGATAGGTCTTCTTAGTCTACAATCATTTTGATTCGATTTCATCTGTTCTAAGTTGTTTAATTATCATTTTAGTGGTTTGATGGCGCTGGTTGCTGCGACCGACTCTCCGTATGGACTGATCCCGCACGCCCATCGCTGTTGTAGCAGAAAGCCATGTAAGATCTGAAAAGTCTCCGCGTGACAATCCTATTTCCCGGAGACAGCCACGCATCGTCTGGATATCTCAATGCCTTGTTCTTAACGAGTCTGGTGCTTGGGAGCGGATTTAAACAACTTTTCCCGCGCGCAGTTACTAAAAAATGAGAATGATACACACAGTTTCGGGAACGTGTCGCTCAGCCGAAGACGGAACTGGATCACCCGCATGACTTTCGGGAATGACCAGGCATCGGCAGCGATGGTCCGCTGTAGTGTACCCTCGCCGTCCAGCCTGTCAGCCGATTAACGGCAGCGGGCAATTAGGCGCTTCGCGTAATGAATAAAGTTTCAGCGCGGATGACGCCTCCCCCAGTTAATTAGCGACTGTTCTTTCCCACAAGCGCTGCTCCTTCCTCCCCCCTCCCCTCCGTCTCACAGGGATCAGCAACAGGAATTCCCCCTATTAAAAACTTCTGCAGGAAAGTTTACGCGCGCGCACCATCCCACATCGCGTGGCGAGCTTATCGAACGGTGGGTTCTGTTCCAAGGCGTATCCCAGCCTGGTTCTCAGTACTTAGAAAACACATTCCAAATCAGCGTCCAAAGAAGAATTAAAAAAACTGTAACTGAAAATAGAAGAAAAATATATATCCACGCGAACTCGAGATTGCTAACGCACGCCTGTGTGGTGGTTCTTGAATTGGAGTTGGAATCCTGGTGACTGAAAATTTTCACTGTCGGTAACTGGCCGGGAAAGGGAGGAGAAGTGGCGGCATAAAGTTCATAACGACCACTCTCTGCACCGGTGTCACAACATGGCAGATGGGAGACGCTGCTTACTAGGAGCGATAAAGAAACACATTACAGATGAATATCTTTCAGTCACTTTTTTTTCTGCCTTGGAATAAGTTATATTTGCGTTTTTGCAATCAAAATACACTTCTGAAAACATTTAAAAAATATTACGCTGTGATTTTGCACCACTTGGACACTATGAGTATAGATGACGTAACAATGTCGTTCTCTGTATCTTGGCACAGAGGAAGCTTATGTAGTCAAAAGTATTCCCGTGTGCGGCCACCAATACGTTCACAGTCTGCGAAATCCTAATGCATCCATCAAAATCTGAACGCCACTCATTTAAGGTATTTCTGAGCTACAACATCAAACACAACGACAGTACAACCAGAGAGTTCGAGATCATACGGAGGCGTACATACAGTCCTCGTGGCCGTGCATTTAACATCTGCCTTTTTAGTAAACTGTCGCTGTTAAAACTGAAATTATTAGGCAGCCCTCTACCGTTACTTACACGCAGTTCTTTGACTATCTCAAATGTACGCGAATGACATTTGTAAACATATCTTCAACACAACAAAATGTTCAATTGTGTGTGAAATCTTATGGCACTTAACTGCTGAGGTCATCAGTCCCTAAGCTTACACACTACTTAACCTAAATTATCCTAAGGACAAACACCCGTGCCCGAGGGAGGACTCGAACTTCCGCCGGGACCAGCCGCACAGTCCATGACTGCAGCGCCTAAGACCGCTCGGTTAATCCCGCGCGGCTCAACACAGCACATCGTCCTGAGAAGCTCCCCCCCCCCCCCCCCCTATCCGAGGATGCTAACACTCGCCTGTGTGGTGGTTCTTGAATTGGAGTTGGAATCCTGGAGACAAAAAATTTTCACTGCCGATAACTGGCAAAGGGAGGAGAGGTGGCGGCATAAAGTTCCTAACCACCAGTCTTTGCACCGATGTCCTGGATAAACTTGCAAACCTCTCCGCAGTGTTTCGTGGAGTGAGGGCGCGTGGCACAGCTAATGGTGATCTGTCCTCCTGATGGGCAGGTTAAGCTCGGCGGTCCCCTTGCTGCTATCAGAATGGAGCAGGCTGCCTTCCAGCGCGTGTTTCACCCACTCCCTTCGTTCATAACATCACAACACATACAGTAACGCTATACTGTACACGCATCCGCGACACTCACCCACGCTCCACAAATACGCGTACGATACAACTCTCAGAAAAAGACTAATATGCGCGCAGGAAGAACGCCCTTCCCGCTCGACGGCAAAACCCACTGTGTGGGATATCCCAGGCAACAATGTCAAACGACATTTTATTTAATGCTGTCGTTAGGAAGGATACAACGAATATAACTTTCCACGGTAAAGTCCTTTGTCTGCATAATAAATGTATTTTAATTATAGGTAAAAACTTCAGTAACTGGAACCTACGTAAAATTTCCTTAGAAATTAAATAAATTGGCCAGCTCGGAGTAGGACTTGCGAACTGACGGTTTAGTAGAGATTTAATAATGTAAACAGATATTTCATCCTTCTTGGAAAACGACAATCTCGACGATTTTTGCCTGCTATCGACATTGACACTTGCTAGATATCGGTCCCAGGGATTCCATGATTTTCGAGAATGTTTTAATTTCAAATTTGAAGTCAGATAAGAGACAACGAAAGAAATACTTTTTCGTGTGATACAATTAGAAACTAAGAATTTCGGATTTTTCCCTTTACCTGTACTGACAGGCTTTTCTTATTCTTGCCAAATTTCATGATTCTAGACCAGCAGGAAATTTCATGATTCTAGACCAATGGGAAGTACCCTACAGGTTCTGATGAGTGAGTATGCGAGTACCAAAATACGTGACATAAATGGTCGTATCTTTTGGTTGTATTGACTTAGAACCTTACATTTATTACGCCGCCAAGGGAATAAAGACCTAACTAAGTGATATAAATTTCAACTTGATACGTCTAAACGCTCGTGAGAAAAAGGGGTGTTAACAGACGGACGGACAAACAGCCTGATGATAACTGAAATTTTTTCCCAATTGTAAATTTGTAAATTTTCGGATTTTTTCTTTTAGTTTCACTGTGATACTTTACGACTTGCCAAAGGAAGTATGCTATACATTTTAATGATCAAGTTTCGGAGTAGCTAAATATGTAACATAAATGACCGTATCCCTTGTTTACATCGACTTAGAAGTTCCAATTTTTTTTACCCCCAGGGGACTGTAATCCTTAGTAAGCGACATAAATTTTAATCTGATAGGTCAACCCGTTCCTGAGAAAAAGGGCTTTTAACAGTCGGACAGACAGACGGACAGTAAAGTGACCCTATAAGGTTCCACTTTTCTTAATTGATGCGCAGAACCACAAAAAAAAATTTTTAAAAAATCAATAAATTTTGGACCTAAGTTTATTCTTTGTATGAATATTTCTTCTTGTTTCCTCTTGCTTGTAATGATATTTATGAAACGTCTTGTATTGACTTTTACTCTATAGGATGAATGGCAAATAAAGATCTCTTTGTGGTGCCAATAACCACATGATTAAGTTAAATCTATCATCTACTGGAAGGGAAGGTTAATTGAACATGACAGTCCTGTAGCAGGCGTGGTTGTTATTGGAAGTGGTATGCCATTGCCTTCCTCTGACCCTGACCTACCCTGTCGGTAAGAGGGGGAAAGGGGGGGGGGGGGGCTTACAGATTACCGCGATCTCCAAACCATGTCAACAAGTCATTGCGAGAGGTGAAATAAATAGTAAGAGACAGAAGGAATCCTTGTTCCGTATGAGAATTAAATTTCGGAGTTTTAGATTTGGAGTTTGACAATTACCTACCTACTGTTAGACTCCGGGCCCCTCTACGAGGGCTACTCGGAAAGTAAGGCCCGATCCGGCGCGAAATGCGAACCACGGTGAAAATATCATGAAGGTTTGCACAGACGTTTAGGGCAGTGTCTCTTGTGTACCTGACGATAGCGTTACGTCGCTCTTTTCAATTCTGGGTGGACAGTGGGAAAGTAAAGATGCCGAGAACAGTAGTGTCTCCCGATAAGTATGGGCGCCTGGCGGAAAATTTCGCCTGATTTCATGCAGCCCACATGACGCAACCGTCATACAGTTTCTTCTTCATAAAAATTCTCGGCAGCACACTGCAGGGGCAACGAAGCCGCTCATATTCCGTTTTCGGTGGGAAGTCTTTAATCGCCCACCATACAGCGTGGACGTGGCTCCCCCTGATTTTCATGTCTGCTCAAATGAACCGCTGGCTATGAAGACAACACTTTAGCACAAACAACGAGCTGAAGACCAACATAGAGAATTGGCGAGAAGCACAGGCGCCCGCCTTCTGTGACAAGGGTATTGCGAAGTTAGTACAACGCTGTGACAAATGTCTAAATCGGAGCAGTGAGTACGTAGAGTAGTAGCTGGGAGGTGTAGCTAACTGTCACAAATAAAACATTTTCTATTTTCGCAGTGGTTTTCATTTCGTAGCCGATCGGACCTTACTTTTCGAACAGCCCTTGTAAGTTAAAAGCCTCTACTGTCACACACAAAACTGCCATAAAGCGTGAAAATGAAGGAAGCTAGAATGGGTTTAACGTTCCATCGACGAAAAGGAAATTAGAGACAGAACGCAAAGTCAGATGATGGGAATGTTGGGGACAGAATTCGGCCTCTTCCTTTTCGAAGGAATCTTACCGGCATTTGCCTTAAGTGATTGAGGGAAAACCATGGAAATCGGAATGGCTGAACGCGGATTTGAACCGCCGATCGTAGGGCTGGCAATCTAATTTCTTAACCATTCTTCCAGCACGCTCGACAGATAATGGTGGCTTATTAAAGAGCTTCAGTTCTTATTTTTTATGTGATAAAACAGCCCCAACCGCATAAAGATTTTATTTTATTTTCTGGTGACCGGTTTCGACCATTTTTCTGGTCATCAGACCGCTTAATCCATGGGCGTCTGCTGAAGCTGGCGAGGAGCGGGCGCCACTGACTTTTCAACAGAAACAAATTAAAATGTTTCAAAAAATCTCAATTCTTATTGTTGTCATAATACAGAATTCTGCGTGCAGCCACAACATTAAAACGAACGATCCCATGCAAGCATATGAATACGCCAGCAGTTCTCTGTGAATATATGCAAACGGAACACCATCTCCGTTTTTACTGCAAGAAGGCGCTTCCTGACGTGGACAAGTAATACAATAAAATAAATTTATCACATCTATCTACACTCCTGGAAATTGAAATAAGAACACCGTGAATTCATTGTCCCAGGAAGGGGAAACTTTATTGACACATTCCTGGGGTCAGATACATCACATGATCACACTGACAGAACCACAGGCACATAGACACAGGCAACAGAGCATGCACAATGTCGGCACTAGTACAGTGTATATCCACCTTTTGCAGCAATGCAGGCTGCTATTCTCCCATGGAGACAATCGTAGAGATGCTGGACGTAGTCCTGTGGAACGGCTTGCCATGCCATTTCCACCTGGCGCCTCAGTTGGACCAGCGTTCGTGCTGGACGTGCAGACCGCGTGAGACGACGCTTCATCCAGTCCCAAACATGCTCAATGGGGGACAGATCCGGAGATCTTGCTGGCCAGGGTAGTTGACTTACACCTTCTAGAGCACGTTGGGTGGCACGGGATACATGCGGACGTGCATTGTCCTGTTGGAACAGCAAGTTCCCTTGCCGGTCTAGAAATGGTAGAACGATGGGTTCGATGACGGTTTGGATGTACCGTGCACTATTCAGTGTCCCCTCGACGATCACCAGTGGTGTACGGCCAGTGTAGGAGATCGCTCCCCACACCATGATGCCGGGTGTTGGCCCTGTGTGCCTCGGTCGTATGCAGTCCTGATTGTGGCGCTCACCTGCACGGAGCCAAACACGCATACGACCATCATTGGCACCAAGGCAGAAGCGACTCTCATCGCTGAAGACGACACGTCTCCATTCGTCCCTCCATTCACACCTGTCGCGACACCACTGGAGGCGGGCTGCACGATGTTGGGGCGTGAGCGGAAGACGGCCTAACGGTGTGCGGGACCGTAGCCCAGCTTCATGGAGACGGTTGCGAATGGTCCTCGCCGATACCCCAGGAGCAACAGTGTCCCTAATTTGCTGGGAAGTGGCGGTGCGGTCCCCTACGGCACTGCGTAGGATCCTACGGTCTTGGCGTGCATCCGTGCGTCGCTGCGGTCCGGTCCCAGGTCGACGGGCACGTGCACCTTCCGCCGACCACTGGCGACAACATCGATGTACTGTGGAGACCTCACGCCCCACGTGTTGAGCAATTCGGCGGTACGTCCACCCGGCCTTCCGCATGCCCACTATACGCCCTCGCTCAAAGTCCGTCAACTGCACATACGGTTCACGTCCACGCTGTCGCGGCATGCTACCAGTGTTAAAGACTGCGATGGAGCTCCGTATGCCACGGCAAACTGGCTGACACTGACGGCGGCGGTGCACAAATGCTGCGCAGCTAGCGCCATTCGACGACCAACACCGCGGTTCCTGGTATGTCCGCTGTGCCGTGCGTGTGATCATTGCTTGTACAGCCCTCTCGCAGTGTCCGGAGCAACTATGGTGGGTCTGACACACCGGTGTCAATGTGTTCTTTTTTCCATTTCCAGGAGTGTATATAAATAAAATCAACTGGCGCATGTGTGAAAGATAATCACTAGAGGACGGCTCGACCGATTTGATGGTTTTTTTTTTTTTGTGTTCGTAATTGTCAGGACAATGTCTGTGTGAAAGAAATTAGTATTTTTGGAAAATCCATCGGAAAAGTCGGTAATTTGGAAGGTATTTTTGCAATGAAAATCTCAATGAAAGAAGTGTGATGGTCGGTTTGATGGTTCTGCTGTCACACGTTTTCGTAACAAAAAAAATGTGACATTCAGTTTCACAGTTCTGCTGTCGCATGCTTTCATAACAACAACAAATTCCTCATTGTCTGTTGACATTTTGTGAAAAAGAATACAATTGAAAGCGATATTTCAACGGTTATCGGTGGTGATCATATCTTTTATGTATTGCAGGTATTGAATTGATGTCAGTTCGTGGTAATTTGACGTTGCAAACATTCAACTGATTTCAGATCGTGGTTTATTTCTCTGGAAAAAATGCCACCAGTGTTTTGTTTCAGTTCACTCAAATTCAAAAAAAGATTCGGTTGTATGAATCCCTTCTCGGCCGGATGGCTAGCTGGCTGAGAGACAGACAGAGAGACAACGCACATCCCAAACCACTGGAGATATATACGTTATAGTGGAACTGGAACATTCGGGAAGTTAATCTTTCCTAGTGGATGTACACCATCACTAAAATGACCAGTGAGAGCTTACCATAAACTGAAAAAAACACATCTACTAGTGAAGGCGAACCATCACTGTACTTGGCTAAGGATAGTGTGCAGTAGCATATTATCCACTAGAAAAAATGGCTCTGAGCACTATGGGACTCAACTGCTGAGGTCATTAGTCCCCTAGAACTTAAAACTAGTTAAACCTAACTAACCTAAGGACATCACAAACATCCATGCCCGAGGCAGGATTCGAACCTGCGACCGTAGCGGTCTTGCGGTTCCAGACTGCAGCGCCTTTAACCGCACGGCCACTTCGGCCGGCTATCCACTAGAGAAGGTGTACAATCGCTGCTCCCGGATTATTAACGGTGCGTCCAACAACGCTATCACGCATCAGCATGAATGTAATTGTCGTCAGCTCGTTATTGTTATCTTATACAGCAGTGCAGTTATGGTTGGACATTAGTGCAGTTGCGGTTCACATCAATGAATCAGTGAAGTTACACGAACATCTTAGAGTGGAACGGGTTAATCTCAGTCATGATTCTGTCTTCATGGACAGAGAAAAGTACGAGTCATTTATCAGTAAGGCTAAATCACTAAAATCTGGACAAAAGAGGGACGGCAGCGACTACAAGGTTTTGAAGAGACATGAGGTGCTGGAAGTGAATGGAGTAACGAAATTAATCCAACCTGTAACTGAAGAAGGTAAGACTAAATACTATGTTTATGAGGAAGAACTGTATGATATTCTGCATGATGCTCATGTAATGATTGGCCACAGTGGATGCGACCGAATGATGAAATGCTTGAAGCCAAAGTTTTGAATTATCACATACGGAGATGTCCAAATTGACCTTAGTTTGTGTGAGCCTTGTTTGCAAAAGCAAAAAGGTCAGAAAAAATGAATAGTAGTGAAGCCAATAATGTTCAAGGAGCTAAATTCCAGGTGTCAAGTTGATCTCATCGATTTCCAATCGCAACCAGATGGAGATTACAAATTCGTAAGGACCACCTCACTAAATTCGCTTTTCTCAGGCCACTGAAGTCCAAAACAGCTAAAGAGGTATGCGATAACATTACTGACATTTTTACGTTGTTAGGCGTTCCCTCACTCAGTATTGCAGTCTGACGATGGTAATGAGCAGCTTAACTGAACTATGGCCCAATTTTAAGATTGTCCACAGTAAACCTAGACACAGTCGGAACCAAGGCAGCTTAGAGCGAGCAAATCAAGACATAGAAAATATGCTAACTACATGGACGCAGGAGCACAACACCACGAAGCGGAGTCGTGCATTAAGATTTGTGCAGCTAATGAAGAGTAGCGCTGTACCTTTTGGTACTAAAAGATCTCCATACGAACCGATGTTTGGTTCCCTCCTAAACATGGTTTGTCTTCAACATGTTTACCTCCTGAAGCATTGATTAACGTTCACTCTAAGGATGACCTTGCAAATATAATTAATCAAGTGTGTGTTACCAGTGAGACTGGCAGGATAATGATCACGGTAAATCACCATTGCAAAAGCATAACATACCAACAAGAACCGAGGTTGAGAACACAGAAAAATAAAGTATTCCTAACAATAATGACTATTGCCTGACTGATTTAGACAAATCAACTCGCGCTATTAAAAAACACACGATTGAAGCGTACAAGTGCTTAGAAGAACAAGCGCAAAGAATGCTGCAGTGTTCAGATCGCTGCTTTCGAACAGTGGGAAAGGCCTATCTATACTGTGAGATTTCCAGTTCCCGACTTCGACAGAGGAAGAGGATATGCTACGTCAATCTTAGGTGTCGTCCTCGAGAGAACGGCAGACAGCTTCTACCGAATCGGGACGAGAGATTGTGTGCTGAGCCAACTATACACACGGTAATAAATTGTTTGTTTTTAAATAATTATGGAAGGGACAATACGATATGCTACTGCGGCTACAACTACAACATTTCGTTTCAGCTCCCAGTTCAGTACATGCCCTCTAAGAATAATCTCAGAGAATGAAGTTCCAGCAGAGAAAACTGTTGACCTCAGGACAGTTGCGACGTCTCAGTCGAGGGGAAACAGCCAAGGATTCTTGAAATGCAGCTGCCAGCAAAAATATCAGACTCTGAGATGCTTTTGCAAAAGTAAAACAGTGTTGTGCAACTCAAAGTGCCGTGGTGGACGTCCTTGCTGCAATAAATGAATTTTACATAATATGACTATGTTTCCAAACTACAGGCGATAAATGCAACTTTCGAAGTAAGACTGTTTTGTTATTGCAGCAATGATTCACATACCTAACCTCTTTGCAGTGAGGGTATACATTCGATAGTGATAATGCACTATCCCTAATCCATGTGTATTGTTTGACAGAACTGGAATCAGTAATCTACTTTCACTAAACGGGCCAGTGAAGGTGCACTATCGCCAGTGATGGTATACTTCCCCTGAAACTTCCACTATAACATATACATGTTATACAGTAAACCCTTTTTGTTAAACCCTCTGCGAGAAAGAGCATGCTAAACTGTGCTGTGAAGATGTGCAGCTTTGTTTTCCCTTTCGCTGTTATTTTTAACAAAACAGTACTCGGCATAATGGGGCTATTAATGAAACGCATGGGATTCAAACAACTTGAAATGAAATACTGTTTACTTAACCTGTGTGAAACTTGTAGATTATTTTAGAAACGGACTGTTATGAGGTTTTGCGCCGTACATAATTAGTATATATCTTTATTTCAGTAATTTTCTGAAATTTACCGCTCTTGTAATTAGCTCAACTATTTTCTATTTTCGTCGTCCAATAAATTCCCACAGACATTCATTTACAGTAAGACGTGAGTCAGTTGACAGAGACAGTGTGACAGAATAATAACACTAACAACAGCAAAAATACAGTATCCCTACGTATCTTGTGTAATTATGTTCCAAAATACGAGTCAGACACCGGTAATGGACGTGTTCGGCTGGGAAAGATCAAAGGTGATTGTTAGAAGGGCCTCCCCATTTCTCTCTTCTCCCCTTCGTTAAACAGGAGGGTCATCCTCAGGGGCTGATTGCAGAAATTTCCACTTTAACTGCGACGTCCACGTGGAAAAGGAGAACTACCTCATCAGAATGTAATAACTACTTCTATGGAGGGGCAAGACAGTAGTTCGTAGCGTTATTCTCGTTTAAATGCTAACGACGGCAATTTCCATAGCGACCTGGAGGAGAGGTAGATAATACAATTTGTTCACTCTTATCGCGAGTTCCAGGGGCAGGACCTAGAATTACAGAAAAGTTGTCGCCACATTGTGCTTGATTAAAAAAGCGGAAAACATCATGAAGTACTGAGAGAACGTCAAACTTTTTGCTGTGACTCGAGTGTTACCGTGGCCGCCATAGTATCATAGTGCCGCAGAGAACATATTTAGAATCAATTTAAGAGCTGATCAACGTTTGCTTGTACATAATATTTGGTTAAATTATATGCTTCTATCTTTTTTAAATTTTTTTTTCCATAGTTGTCTTCTTGATTGTTGTTTTTTCTTTCGTGAATGAGTTGCTTAGGACGACGGGAAATTCTCATTTTTTGTCCTCCCTTTTAGACGAATATTCTTTTTTGCACAACCAGTGAGTATGTTTTCGCTGCTCAGTTCACGTCTGTTGTTTGGTCCTTCTCTGGTATTCTTTGAACACCGCGTTTGTGTCACTTTCCGAATTTCATGTCAGTTCTGTAAATTTCCTTAAGATCTTTTTTTATTTGTTTCTACCAACTGAATCGAGTAATCTTATTATGGTAATTTATTTTGGTACTTCTTTTTCTGTCTCCCATAGTTACTCTAATAATAACACTAATTACGTCAAGAGCCCATATCGCTCTGCACGCCGGCCGCTGTGGCCGCGCGGATCTAGGCGCTTCAGTCCGGAACCGCGCTGCAGCTACGGTCGCAAGTTCGAATCCTGCCTCGGTCATGGATGTGTGTGATGTCCTTAAGTTAGTTAGGTTTAAGTAGTTCTAAGTCTAGGGACACTGATGACAGCTGTTAAGTCACATACTTCTTAGAGCCATTTGAACCCTCTGCACGCATTATTTGGAAACGCTGGCTCATCTTCCTCTGCGATCTTCCTCTTCTTTGTTTTTGTTTCGCCTAGTATACTTGCCATTACTGACTTTTAGATAAAAAATTTCCCTGTTCTGTATACACTCGTACGTCATCCCAGCTAATGTTAGAAATTTTTTTATTTTCCCAATCCATTTCATGGTGACTGCTTTACTGTCTCCTGGAAAGCATTGTAAAAACCGAAGTAAAATGTTACGACAACACAAGTGAATTGTGTCAATAACGAATAAAAATATGCGTGTTTATGTACGTAAATTTGCTACCAACGATTAAATGTTATTTTTGAACGGGAAACCTCTACACCTGTATGTGCTTTGAAAGAAAAATATTAATAAATAATACATTTCTATGTAACAAATAATAAGAGTAACAAAGGCTATGAGTGCATTATGTCATGGAATTTCTGTAATTGTGGGGTAAAGACTTGAATGAGTAAAATGATCACTCTGGTGTTCGCTCTCGAACCTGTTAGACGGTTTCGTACGAGGTTACTCCTGAACGCACGATTTTGTTAATTGTAAGTAAGTTTTTTCAGAATATATGTAAAAAAATTATTTGCCCTTTTAGTCTCATTTTATACCTCTCCCCCCATGTGAATATAATTAAGTGGAAATAATTAATTATCGCGTGGTTCATGGTGTGGGTTCCTGTAGTCATGTCCTAGTTCATGAACCACGGGCAACGTATGAGTGGCCAAGTAAGTGGTCCCGACAGTCGGGATATCAGTTACTTTGGAATAAGGCTGGGCATCTCGGACATATTCTGAGTCGTGGTCACCTTTGTGCTCATACGGCAAAGACTACCAAATCCACCGGTTAGTCCCTCAGCCGTTAGGGGTAAAACCCAATGGGACTCGGGGCAAGTAAGGCTAGCAACCTGCTTCCCTGGTACTTTAAATATGATGCTGGCAACAATCAGAGCAAAATGCCTCGGACCTTTGGAGGTGACGGAGTCCCACCTCTAACTGACAAACCAGGGACTCCTAGGATACGACTTGGCAAACAAATGGTAATGAGATGGGGAGCTATTAATATCAATGGGGGCTACTCTGGGAAGAAGGTAGAGCTGGCAGAGGCTGCAAGTAAGATGGCGCTGGACGTTTTAGCTGTTAGTGACATTCGGATAAGGGGTGAGAAAGAAGAGGAAGTGGGAGAATACAAGGTCTACTTGTCAGGAGTCAAAGCAGGAATAGCACAATGGGGTGTAGGGCTTTACATCAGGAAAGAAATGGAACCCAGCGTAGTTGCAATAAGGTATGTAAACGAACGACTGATGTGGATAGATTTGACAGTGTCTAGCAAGAAAATTAGGATTGTGTCAGTATATTCGCATTGTGGAGGGACTGATCAAGATAAGATGGATAGTTTTTATGAGGCACTCAGTGATGTAGTTGTTAGAGTAAAGGACAAGGACAGTGTTCTGCTCATGGGTGATTTTAACGCCAGGATTGGAAATCGAACAGAAGGGTATGAAAAGGTTATGGGTAAAATTGGAGAGGATATGGAGGCCAACAGGAACGGGAAGCAACTCTTGGATTTCTGTTCCAGTATGGGCTTAGTAATCACAAACTCCTTTTTTAAACATAAGAACATTCACCGGTATACTTGGGAAAGCAGGGGAACCAGATCTGTCATTGACTATATAATAACAGATCAGGAATTCAGGAAGGCTGTGAGGGACACACGTGTATTCAGGGGATTCTTTGATGACACTGATCATTATTTAATCTGTAGTGAAATTGGGATTGTGAGGCCGAAAGTGCAGGAGGTCAGGTCCATATGTAGGAGGATAAGAGTGGAGAAACTTCAGGATAAGGAAATCAGGCACAAGTACATAACAGCGATCTCAGAAAGGTACCAGTTAGTTGAATGTAGTCAATTACAGTCATTGGAAAAGGAATGGACAAGGTTCAGGGACACAGTACTAGAAGTGGCTAAAGAATGTCTTGGAACAGTAGTGTGTAAAAGTAGGAGGAAGCAAACAGCTTGGTGGAATGACACAGTCAAGGCAGCCTGTAAAAGGAAAAAGAAGGCGTATAAAAAATGGCTACATACTAGAACTCAGGTAGACAGAGAAAGTTATGTTGAAGAAAGAAACAAAGCCAAACAGATAATTGCAGCATCCAAGAAGAAATCTTGGGAAGACTTTGGAAACAGGT
The DNA here is from genome assembly GCF_023898315.1 of Schistocerca nitens. NCBI lineage: Eukaryota > Metazoa > Arthropoda > Insecta > Orthoptera > Acrididae > Schistocerca > Schistocerca nitens. The sequence continues at coordinate 634,819,056 of NC_064618.1, read as the reverse complement.
TGGAGACATTGGGTCAAGATGCTGGAAAACCATTCTGGAGTGTAATTAGCAGTCTTCGAAAGGGAGGTAAGAAGGAAATGACAAGTATTTTGGACAGGTCAGGAAAACTGCTGGTGAATCCTGTGGATGCCTTGGGCAGATGGAGGGAATATTTTGAAGAGTTGCTCAATGTAGGTGAAAATACGATCAGTAATGTTTCAGATTTCGAGGTAGAATGGGATAGGAATGATGATGGAAATAGGATCACATTTGAGGAAGTGGAGAAAATGGTCAATAGATTGCAGTGCAATAAAGCAGCTGGGGTGGATGAAATTAAGTCGGAACTCATCAAATACAGTGGAATGTCAGGTCTTAAATGGCTACACAGGATAATTGAAATGGCCTGGGAGTCGGGACAGGTTCCATCAGACTGGACAAGAGCAGTAATCACACCAATCTTTAAACATGGAAACAGAAAAGATTGTAACAACTACAGAGGTATCTCTTTAATCAGCGTTGTGGGTAAAATCTTCTCAGGTATTGTTGAAAGGAAAGTGCGAGTATTGGTTGAGGAGCAATTGGATGAAAATCAGTGTGGGTTTAGGCCTCTTAGAGGTTGTCAGGACCAGATCTTTAGCTTAAGACAAATAATAGAGAAGTGTTATGAGTGGAACAGGGAATTGTATCTATGCTTTATAGATCTAGAAAAGGCATATGACCGGGTTCCTAGGAGGAAGTTATTGTCTGTTCTACGAGATTATGGAATAGGAGGCAAATTTTTGCAAGCAATTAAAGGTCTTTACATGGATAGTCAGGCAGCAGTTAGAGTTGACGGTAAACTGAGTTCATGGTTCAGAGTAGTTTCAGGGGTAAGACAAGGCTGCAACCTGTCTCCACTGTTGTTCATATTATTTATGGATCATATGTTGAAAACAATAGACTGGCTGGGTGAGATTAAGATATGTGAACACAAAATAAGCAGTCTTGCATATGCGGATGACTTAGTTGTGATGGCAGATCCGATTGAAAGTTTGCAGAGTAATATTTCAGAGCTAGATCAGAAATGTAAGGACTATGGTATGAAGATTAGCATCTCCAAAACGAAAGTAATGTCAGTGGGAAAGAAATATAAACGGATTGAGTGCCAAATAGGAGGAACAAAGTTAGAACAGGTGGACGGTTTCAAGTACTTAGGATGCATATTCTCACAGGATGGCAACATAGTGAAAGAACTGGAAGCGAGGTGTAGCAAGGCTAATGCAGTGAGCGCTCAGCTACGATCTACTCTCTTCTGCAAGAAGGAAGTCAGTACCAAGACTAAGTTATCTGTGCACCGTTCAATCTTTCGACCAACTTTGTTGTATGGGAGCGAAAGCTGGGTGGATTCAGGTTACCTTATCAATAAGGTTGAGGTTACGGATATGAAAGTAGCTAGGATGATTGCAGGTACTAGTAGATGGGAACAATGGCAGGAGGGTGTCCACAATGAGGAAATCAAAGAAAAACTGGGAATGAACTCTATAGATGTAGCAGTCAGGGCGAACAGGCTTAGATGGTGGGGTCATGTTACACGCATGGGAGAAGCAAGGTTACCCAAGAGACTCATGGGTTCAGCAGTAGAGGGTAGGAGGAGTCGGGGCAGACCAAGGAGAAGGTACCTGGATTCGGTTAAGAATGATTTTGAAGTAATAGGTTTAACATCAGAAGAGGCACCAATGTTAGCACTGAATAGGGGATCATGGAGGAATTTTATAAGGGGGGCTATGCTCCAGACTGAACGCTGAAAGGCACAATCAGTCTTAAATGATGATGATGAATTAATTATCGCTAGAATTCAAGCTTTTTGACGTAATGGCGCTTTGGCAGCCATAACTTGAAATATAATTAATCACACGATTTTCAGGCTTCACCCACAAGGTATAAAGAAAAAATGCTTTAAATATTTTTCTATCAGAAATATTTTTTGCAGAAAAAAAAATTGTTCAAAGGGCTCTGAGCACTATGGAACTTAACAAATGGTTTAAATGGCTCTGAGCACTATGGGACTTAACATCTGAGGTCATTAGTCCCCTAGAACTTAGAACTACTTAAACCTAACTAACCTAAGGACATCACACACATCCATGCCCGAGGAAGGATTCGAACCTGCGACCGTAGCAGACTGAAGCGCCTAGAGCCGCTCGACCACACCGGCCGGCTTTTGCAGAAAAGTTTTCATTAAATATGCAAGGCGTACTCAAAGATAATAAGTAATAAGTCGAGGCTCAGGCTTGGTTATGAAAAAATCGCTAACTGGTAATAATCTTGTTTTTACTGCCGTAAATATTATTCAAATCATAATTAACAGTATCGAAAGTCAGTGATTAATAAATAATTTACGTAAAATTTTGAATAATAGTGCAGCTACGCACTTGATTATATCGTGTGTCTCTCTGCAACAGCGTTGTACAGAAACAACAGTAAAATACCGAGGATAATATGTGGACTGTACAGTTTCAGTTTCTTCTGCCCACTTTTAATGCCTTAATTACAGTGCCTAACAAGATAATTTCGTACACGTTCAGGCCATTGGCAGGTGTGTACTTGAGTACAGCTGCAATTCTCTATAGCAGAGTGTATTAGTGGCGCTCGTGTTCAGGCACAACGAGGCCTGGTACGGCATCTAAGGGGGCGTCAACAGCGTCTCACGCTGAGTGATTGCTGAAGGGCACGTGAGTCTCGCGGAGTCGTATAAGACAGCGTCGTGAGCACCTGACAGAGTATGACAAGGGTCTGTTGTGATGACGTTGACGTATTCGCGTGGCCAGCCAGATCCATAGATCTGTCCCCGATACAACATGAGTGGGACCTGCTCGGACGTCATCTCCGTCTCAGTGCCATTATCAAAGATACCAAGGACCAGTTACTAAAATTGTGGACCTCTCAACCATAAAAGTTTGATTTCGTCACATTCTCCCCTTCTGGTTGCTTCAATTTTTTGGTCAGATAGTGTATTTTTATTAAATTTATTTGTCTATTTTAGCGACACACTAAACGCAAGACAACGAATGAGATAAACATGCAGCAGTCTAGAAGAATTTATCGTTAGCTATGAAACGATGCGGTAATAAGTGGTGGTGTCTCAGTTATACACTTTTTTTTTTCTTGGGTGTTTCAAACAAGCAAGAATCCTAAGCTATTTCCCTCCCTTCTGGCTTCGGAAAGTGCAGCCGAAAGCACATCATTCGAGTATTCCATTTTAAACTTCCAAAAATACTTGACATTTCCTGTGCATCACACGTATCAGGAGTGCCCAGTACTAAGACAAATGTACATGATGGGAATACAGCCAATCACGAATGCAGACAACAGCAAAGGGAGGGTGCAGAACGGCCAAACTTTCCCTGTAAGGGATGAGTCAGGAAGAAAGGTACATGCTTTGGTGGGTGATAGTATTAGTGATTTTGAACAAAACGCTGAGATAGAACACATTTAACGTACATTGTTATTTATTTTCTGTATTATTCAGACATTTTCACTGTTTAAAACGCACAAGAATAGCGTGTAGGAAGCTGAGATACAGGACACATGCAGTCTATCAAGTCAGTAAACTACCTCAAACTGGCCAACAAGAACTTGGCTCTGAGCACTATGGGACTTAACTTCTAAGGTCATCAGTCCCCTAGAACTTAGAACTACTTAAACCTAACTAACCTAAGGGCATCACACACATCCATGCCCGAGGCAGGATTCGAACCTGCAACCGTAGCAGTCGCGCGGTTCCGGACTGAGCGCCTAGAACCGCTAGACCACCGCGGCCGGCGCCAACAAGAACTACTAAGCTACAGTGCATGCGCTTTGCGCAAGAGAATACTGTACAAAAGTGATATTAAATGTGCTATACCTCGGAAACCATTCGGAATGAGACATATGTCCATATTAAATTTTTGGTTCAGAATCATAAATACTATCACCCCTTAAGCCATGTACATTTGCCGGCCGTCGTGGCATGGGTGTGTGTGATGTCCTTAGGTTAGTTGGGTTTAAGTAGTTCTAAGTTATAGGGGACTGATGACATCAGAAGTTAAGTCCCATAGTGCTCAGAGCCATTTGAACCGTTTTTGAACAGAGTTTTACGCTAGAGATGGATTTAATTCCTATTACTGTCTGATGTAAGACTCGGGAAGATAAGTAACCAGGCAACGCATATTAGTCATTGAGTTACGTACTTCTTGTGACAGAAATGAAAGAAAGGTTCAGGGGGCGGATTGAATTCAGGTTGAGAGGATATCAATGATAAAATTTCGTGATGCTATTACTACACTTAGCGGTAGTGAGGAAGATCTGCGCGATCTATTGAACAGAATGAAGTCTAATAATAAAAAGAATACTACGTAAATAATGACCAGAAGCAGAAATGAGACTAACGAGGTGGACGAACCGAAGGAATTCTGCTTCCTTGGAAGCAAAATAGCACATGACTGGCGAAGCAAGGAGGACGTAAGAAGCAGACTAGCACAACCAAGGAGGGCATTCCTCGCCTAAAGAAGTCTGTTGCTACTAAACAGCTGCTTTCATTTGAGGAAGAAATTTCTGAGATTGTACATTTGTAGCACAAAATTTGTGACGCCTATAGTACAGAGTGCCACCTACGTCATTCGCTAATTTTACGTACTATGAAACGACATTATGTAAAACTGTGACAATTTTATATTTATTTGTAATGTAAATGCTCCAAATGTTGAGTTATCTAGGTAGAGGGCATAGTCTCTGCTCAGTGGGAGGTGACGTCAGAGAGCGAGTGGGGTAATAGATTCATTGGGAGCAGAACGATGGGAGTGACTGGTCGCACAAGTAGAGTGCTTTGTGTGGCTGAGGTTATGCGAAACCATGATGTGAAGCCACTTAACACATGTACTGCGAAGCACTGTTCCATGGCAAGTGTGGGCAGACGAAGGAAACATCTATTACATCAAGATCCTGCCCTTGAATCAACTGTGGTTAATTGAAGTACGCTCGCCAAAGTTGGAGTTTTTGTAGCATTGTGGCCAACATCGGCTACAACATCTCGACGACTATAAAAAAATACTGTAAGGTCATATAAAATTGTTCACGTTGTGTAGAAACTGTGAGGCATTACCCAGTGACTTGATGTTGATTATTTATCAAATAATATGTGAGATGATAACATTTTCGTATTACAGACTTTAAGCTAAGTCATTATAACCTACAGAGTGTCCAAAAATTAGCTGTGTGTGCTAATCCAAGTGTTGTGAGTGAAAGAAAATAACTAAATAAGTAAATTAAAAGTCTACCTGTTTTCTCTGCTATTTAAAAATTAATGCAACGCAAATATTATAAACACTTCATATAGTTAACTGTCTGTCTCGCATAAAAATCAGAGGCACTATTCACTTTGAGTTTGAGAATAAAAGTATATCTAAACTGCTGGCAAATATGGCAGATACGTTTAAATAGCAATTATATATGACTTCTCAATATCATTATCCTTAGCTCAAAGTTCATTATCAGTCATATGTTACAATTCTCATAATCAAGCACATGAGTTGAATCCGATCAAATTAACTTTCGAAATTCAATCGTATTACAAATTATTTCAAAAACCTTCAATTAATTTTTGCTTTCTCAAAAACTGCTACTATCGAGCAATCAGTGATGTTACATATGTTTTGTCGTAATAATACTAATCTTCAGTTGCACTAAATCCAGTGTCACGTATTTCAAAGCATGTTCCAAATTATTTCATGTAAGTCCAGTATATTATCTCAAGCTGTTTATTACCATATTCATTTATTCTTATTTTTACTTGCAGTCTTAATTACGTGTGTGCACGCCTTCTGCTACCACGCGATTATTTCGATATTATTTCAATCACTGTTCAGGTCGTTACTAATTTATAGAAAAGTAATTGCCCTACCTGTCTTCTCAAATTTTCTTACAAATGTTTTTCAAACGAAGTATTTCTCTGAATTTTAATTTCTCTGCGGTCACGCTAAAGCGATATACAAAGTAGCGATATAAGCAAATAAATATTTTTTAAATCCTCTTCTTTTACTGTCGTTTCCCATTTTTCGAATACTCCATCTTCTACCATGGTGGTTCTTCCTTTCTTTTGTCTTTGTTGATCCTGATTTGCTATTTATTCTGCTTTTTAAACTTCTAAATTTAGTATTTTACTCCAGAAAACTTTGTTCCTGTTATTTCTGATTTTGATATTGTTGCTTTCTAGTTCTCTTCTCATTTCTGTAACCTATGCTCCTGATAGTTATTGTTTTAAAAAATACAGTAATATTTTTTCGTTAGTCCTTTCTCATTCATTTAGCAGAGGCGCTCCAAGAAGGTTAACCTTCGCTTTCCCATTACGTCTGATATTTTCTGCGTATTTTGGTACGTCTCATCATTACTTCTCATTTTCCAACCTCTGTCCTTTGTATTATACCCATTATTGTTCTCATAATACTCTTTTCATGTATCTCTATTGCGCCCAGCTTGTATTTTATCATTAAGCACATGCAATTAATAATTTTCGTATTACCAGTGTGGTGTAGTGTATTAATTCTGTTTCTCTAGATACTCATTTCTCGTTCTAAATATTTTTAGTTAAAGCGTGTACTCTTTCAGTTTTTTTAGCTCTTACATCAATTGCAAATGACCGATTTCTCCAATACATAATAACTTACTTACTCCTTCTAATTTACATATTTGTGTGTTTATACATTTTGGAATTTTTTTATATTATTTCACGAATTTTGGTTTTCACCTGAAATTCTAAGAACCAGTTCTATTGGTTACTCGTTGCAGTACATTTATTTGTGTGCTTTGTGTCAAATTTTCTAAAAATATTGCGAAATCGTTTGCAAAGACCAGGTAGTTTACCTTAATTCCATTTCTTTCCTTCCCAGAATTATTGGTTAAATTTTCTGAAGTTTTTACTTCCTACCTTCCCATTAGTTTTATATTACGTCGCTCTGTTTCTGATTAAGTTCGTGGCCGAAAACACTTCCATGTTTCTTCACTTTTTCTTGAGCAGGCATGGATTCTTTTAATTTGGGTTCTAAATTTTTCTCTGCTTTGACTGACTTCTTCAGTTATGATCATCTCTCCAAAGCCTTTTTGAATATTTTTGACCCATTGATTTTTGCACTTTCTGTTATTGAATTATTGAGAGATTCTTTCAGTTAACCTATTGTGCTCCACTCGTTTCACGTGTCTTAAGTAAATGTCCCACTTTCCTTGACTGTAACAGAGAGTTTAGGAATGTTTTGATGGGATGCTTCATTGTTTCTTAACTTGTAGTTGCCATTTTCGTCTACGGCAGGTCTCACAACTTTTCGAAAAATTCTGTTATCTTTCTCTGTTTTTCTTTTATTTTTATTTCTCACACTTTGAGTGTGGCAGTGAATTCTTGGGAACTTATAACTGTGTCATAGTGTCTAAGTTTGGCGTTAATGGAAACTGATATTTCATTTTAAGTTTACTTTGAGAGTTGATACGCCACCGCCATGTTCTGGGATCTGTCTTTATTTGCTTCTCTAGTCAGTCCATTGGCTACAATGAATTCTCCCCGGTATTTAAATGTTTAAACTTTATTGATTTTTCTGAAACCTATGTTCGATGATTTGGATGCGTGTACTCGTACGATATGTTTCATGTAAAATGTTTTGAATGTCAAGATTTGTAGATCTGCTTTCTCTGATATATTCTTCTGAAAGGTGCTTACTGTTATTAAACTTTTTATATATAAGCTGACGGAAAAAACGCAACACCCAAAACATTTATGTAGAGTAATAAAATTTCTGGAATAGAATTGTCTACGTAACATTTAAGTGACTGACACTGCAAGATCACAGGTTAGTGTATGCGCGGGGAAAACGCCATTCCAAATGTTGAGCGCTGGTACGTTAATAACCGATGTAACCCTCAGAATGGTGAATGGAAGAATACAACCGTGCTTTCATTGTGTTGCACAGGTGTCGATTTTAGCTTGTGGGACGGAGTTCCATATCTGTTGCTCTTGGTCAGTCGATAGGGGGACGGTTAATACTGGTTGTGGATATTGCTGGAAGTGTCGTCCGATGATGTCCCATATGTGCCCAATTGGAGGCAGATCTGGTGATCGAGCGGGTAAAGGCAACATATTGACATTCTGTAGAGCATGTTGGGTTGCAAGAGCGGTATTTGGGCGAGCGTTATCCTGTTGGAAAACACCTCTTCGTATGCTGTTCATGAATGACATGACAAAACGTTGAATCACCAGACTGACGTACAAACTTGGAGTCAGGGTGCGCGGGATAACCACGAGAGTGCTCCTGCTGCCATACGAAATCGAACCCCAGACCATACCTCCAGGTGTATCTCCAGTGTATCTAGAACGCAGACAGGTTACAGGCCCTCAACTGCCCTCGTTCTAACCAACACACGGCCATCACTGACACCGAGACAGAAACAGTTTTCACCAGAAAACACTACAGGCCTCCACGCTGCCCCACCATGAGGTCTCACTTGACACCACTGAAGCCCTTGATGGTGGTGGTTGAAATGGTTCAAATGGCTCTGAGCACTATGGGACTTAACTTCTGAGGTCATCAGTACCCTAGAACTTAGGACTACTTAAACGTAACTAACCTAAGGACATCACACACATCCATGCCCGAGACAGGATTCGAACCTGCGACCGTAGCGGTCACGCGGTTCCAGACTGCAGCGCCTAGAACCGAAGGCCACTCCGGCCGGCGATGGTGGTGGTTTCAGGTCAGTGGAAAGCACGCTCAGGGCGTCTGGTTCGGAGCTGTCCTTGAAGTAACCGATTTGTAACAGTTCTTTGTGTCACTGTGGTGCCAATTGCTGCTCAAATTGCTGTTGCAGATGCAGTACGATGTGCGAGGCCCATACGCCGAGTAGGTTTCTGATACCACCAGTGCCATCAATCATTTAGAGTGACTACATTCCTGCCAAGTCTTTCTGTAGTATCCCAGAAGGAACATCCAGGTCCTCGTAGCCCTATCACACGACCTCGTTCAAACTCACAGAGGTGTTGATAATGGCATCGTTGTCGACTTGAAACCATTCTTGACTAACACCAACTCTCTATGTCCAATCTCAAAGATAACTAATGCTCACGATCGTTACAGCGCGGTTTGAAGCAAACCTGATTTGCACCCTAATAGTGACGCTACCGGCGCCACTCTTTTGGGACTGGCGCGAAGTTGGAATAACCACTAAGTCTCGAATATAGAAACACGCCTACCAAGTTTCGCTTATTGCCGCACAACTCCTTTCTGATGTTGAGATTTTTTGCAGTCAGTATATTTTATTATTATTAAACATGCTAGGCATTTCTGTCGCGTTAAAAGTAGGGTTGGAAATCTGTTGTACTGGGGTGAGAGGGGGGGGGGGGGGCGTAACAAGATGTGACCCCCTCCCTCCACAGAATCGAACTGTGGCCACTTACATGAGTGGGCTGGGTGACGTGTCCGATTAGACCGCGACCAGATGGCTCGCCGCGCCTGCCACGCCCTGAGCCCCATCAAACCCCAGCGCCGGCAATCTGCGCGACCATAATGGCCGCCAGTGGTAGCTTTCGCGCCAGGGGTTGAAGAGGCGCCGCGTTTTCTCCGCAATTCCGCCGGCGCCGGGCAGTAATAATAATTGGTGCCATCCCGCAAGAGCGAACGAGCGGGCGGTGTATTCGCGCCGCGGGCGCTGCGACCAATCGCACGCCAGCGCCGCTCTGACGTCACGCGACGCCCAGATCGATAGCTGGCGTCGCGCCAAGGTCGCGCGTCAACCCGACCCCGCCGCCCGAGGCGAGGCGTGGCGAGGCACAGCACAGCACAGCATCGCGCGGTACGGAACGACAGCGGCGTATCTACTGTGCGGGCGGCCGTGTTGCTGCGAGAGGGCGCAGGCCAGCGACCACTGCGCCGAGGTAAACAAACGCGCCGGCCGTGATGGAGTGGCTGTCTGTCTGTCACGCGGGGAAGTCCAGTCTGTCACACGGGAAAGCCCACGGCGTCTGCCACCTGCTGCTACCGGCTCCAGTCGAGCACCGGCGATTTCCTCGTTTAGTACCCGCAGTACACAGCCAGTATTATGCAGTTCCACAGCTGGAGCAGCTAAACGTCTCAAAATACCTCGCATCTCGACTTCCTACAAAATTATAGGCAGTCAGAGTAGATAAAACTAACCTCGGTAGCTCAAGGTCGCATGTCACTTCCTCGTGCGCTGCCTCGTAAACGCCACTTATCCACAAAACAGGAACATCAATGGGGTGAACATGGCGTATTGAGCACATCGCCAACAACAGTTGACTTTTGTTATTGCTTGGTAAAACTTATGTCCACGCCCGGTCGGAGTGGCCGTGCGGTTCTAGGCGCTACAGTCTGCAGCCGAGCGACCGCTACGGTTGCAGGTTCGAATCCTGCCTCGGGCATGGATGTGTGTGATGTCCTTAGGTTAGTTGCGTTTAATTAGTTTTAAGTTCTAGGCGACTGATGACCTCAGATGTTAAGTCCCATAGTGCTCAGAGCCATTTGAACCATTTTTTTTTTTAATGTCCATGAATCAGAACGGTTTTAGAAAGCATCGCTCTTGTGAAACTCAGCTTGCCTTTTCTCGCATGATGTACTGCAAACTATGAATGATGTGCAACAGGCAGATTACACATTTCCGGAAAGCATTTGACACCGTACCCCACCGCAGACTGTTGACGAAGTTACGAGCGTACGAAATATGTTCCCAAATATGCGAGTGGCTAAAAGACTTCTTAAGTAATGCTGTCCTCCACAGAGAGTATCCATCAGAGACAAGGGTCTCATCAGGAGTGCCCCAGGGAAGTTTAATATTACCACTACTATTTTGTCTCGTACAAAAATGATCTGCCGGAAAGGGCGAGCAGCAATCTGCGGTTGTTTGCTGATGATGCTGTGGTGTATGGGAAGGCGTCGAAGATGAGCGACTGCTGGATGATACTAGATTACTTAGACAAAATGTTCTAATTGGTGTGATAAATGGCAGCTAGTTCTAAGTCTAGAAAAACGTAAATTGTAGATGAGTAGGAAAAACAAACCCGTAATGTTCGGATACAGCATTAGTAGTGTGTTGCTTGACATAGTCACGTCATTTAGATACCTGGGCGTAACGTTGCAAAGTGTTATGAGATGGAACAAGCATGTGGCGATTGTGGTAGGGATGGCTAATGGTTCAAATGGCTCTGAGCACTATGGGACTTAACTTCTGAGGTCATCAGTCCCCTAGAACTTTAGAACTACTTAAACGTAACTAACCTAAGGACATCACACACATCCATGCCCGAGGCAGGATTCGAATCCGCGACCGTAGCAGTCGCGCGGTTCCGGACTGAAGCGCCTAGAACCGCTTGGCCACCGCAGCCGGCGATGGCTACTGGTCGACTTCGATTTATTAGGAGTCTTTTCGGAAAGTGTGGTTCATATGTTAAGGAAACCAAACGTAGGTCGGTAGTGCAACCTATTCTTGAGTAGTGCTCGAGTGCTTGGAGTTCGCATCAGGTAGCATTAAAGGAAGACATCGAAGCAGTTCAAGAGGGCTGTTAGATTTATTATCGGTAGGTTATAACAACACCCAAGTCTTGACGGAGCTGTTTCAAGAACTCAAAGGGGGATCCCTAAAGCAAAGGCGACGTTCTTTTCGAGGAACACAACTGGGAAAATTTAGAGAACGGGCGTTTGAACCTGACTACACAACAGTCCTGCTGCAGGCAACACACGCTTCGCATAAGGACCACGAAGATAATATATGAGAAATTAGGGCTCATACGGAGGCATATAGATAGTCGTTTGCCCCTCGTTCTGTCTGCGAGTGGAACAGGAAAGGCAACGACTACTTGTGGTACAGGCTACCCTCCGCCACGCACCGTGTGGTCGCTTTCATAGTATGTATGTAGATGCAGAACGCTATTCTTTACAGTGTTAAACTTGCGTTTCTACCGCAGACATTTTGATCCACATTGGTGAAGCTGCGTGAACGGCGTTCGTTCCCCATCACAAGCTTCGCGCGTGGCGCGGAAGCACGCGGCAGTCATTTCCCTCACTCGCTGAGCACGTGGCAGCAAACGAATGCCCCTGAAACAAAGATCAGGGCTAAGGGTGCGTTTGTGCTGCCTCTTCGCTGTTCGCATGCATGACCCGGCGATGATGAAAGAAGCCCGCTGTGTCTTACCCACGCATCTAACCTGCCCCGTCGCTCTCGCTGAGATCGTCTCCAGGCGATGATACCAAGCTGGTTTGTGTTTCGCGCTGAGGCCGTCACCACATATTCTACACCTGGAAGTGAGTCTTCATTGATTAAGACTCTAGGATATTCTCCTCAATACAGGTTCCAGAAATGCCCACAACAGAACGCAAGATTCAAAGAAAAGTCATTTCATCTTCATTGCTACAGCGGTTCAAGGCCAATGGAGAAGCGTTTCTGTCACTGATCGTTACAGATGACAAAACCTAGGTGCTTCACTTTGAACTGGAAACAAAAAGAGATTCACTTGGGTGGCTTCACCTGCGATCTCCAAAAACGAAGAAGTCCGTGGCAGCTCCTTCTGCTAGCAAAGTCGTGATTACAGTCTCTTATAGCAATAAAGTGCGAGGGGAGTTCAAAACCTAGTGCAACACATTTTTTTTCTGAAATCAGGTTGGTTTTATTCAGGATTCCAATAAACCACATTATTCCCCACTCTTCTGGCTACAAACCCCTATTTTACAACACAGTCTCCCTTCAATGCGACGGTCTTACGCTACCTTAAATGGTTCAAATGGCTCTCAGCACTATGGGACTTAACGTCTGAGGTCATCAGTCCCCTAGAACTTAGAACTACTAAAACCTAACTAACCTAAGGACATCACACACCCATGCCGGGGGCAGGGTTCGAACCTGCGACCGTAGCAGTCGCGCGGTTTCAGACTGTAGCGCCTAGAACCGTTCGGCCACTCCGGCCGGCTACGCTAACTTACTGGGAGGACCTGTATGACAGCATGGAACTACTATACTGCTCGATGTCGGAGGCATCATCCACATACTGCTTCCCGTGGAGTGCATCCTTCATTGAGCCAAACAGATGGAAATCGAGAGCTGTGTGATCTGGGCTATATTGTGGAAGAGGAAGAACAATCCAATCAAGTTCAGACTTTTATTGTCATGAAGGAGAAACTCGGTTGCATTTTTGGAGCGATGAACAGGATGAGGCTGTTTCTTCAGTTTCCTGAGGAGAGCCCAATACACTTCAGAGTTGATCGTTGCACCAAGAGGGAGTACATCAAATAGAATAACCCTTTCAGAATCCCAGAAGTCAGTCGCCATAACTTTACCGCCCGAGGGTGCAGCTTTGAACTTCTTGTTCAGAGAGGTGGTGTGGCGCCCACTCCATGAACTGTCATTTTGTTTCTGGTTTGAACTGAGGAACCCATGTTTCATCGTCAGTGATGATGTTCCACAAAAAATTATTACGATCAGTCTTATAGCGCACAAGCAATTCCACTCAAATGGTTCTTCATTGCTCTTTATGGTCTTCTATTAGCCAGTGAGGAATCCAGCGGCCACACACCTTTCAGTACCCCAACTGGGGGACGAGTGTGCAGCACCACCAACAGAGACGTCCAGTTGTGCAGGGAGGTGTTCGATCACGATATATCGATCTCCTTGAATGATAGTGTACACACATTTCAATGTTACAGGAGTGACAACTGTTTGCAGCCAACCGGCACGCGTTAGGTCGGACAGGTTTGGGCGAACTTGTTGTTATGATGACAGATGCCTCGTTCGGCTACTCATCATGCCTTTATTCACCGCCAGGTCTCTATATACATTCTGCAAGCGCCTGTGAATATCTGCAATGCTCTGGTTTTCTGCCAACAGACATTCAATGACAACTCTCTGCTTGGAACGCACTTCCACTACAGACGCCATTTTGAGGGTTCCGCATAGCGCCGGCAGCCATCTGAACTTCATGAAACTATAGCGGCTGAAGTGGGAATATTCCACAATATCGCCAAATAAATTCCTCATTCCTTGAACCGAGATTGCCCGAGAAAAAAGTGTTGCATTATTTATTGAATACCCTTCGCACGATTATCATGGATGTGTTACCAAAGCACACAACCATTATCCCAAAGGCATAGGTGAGACTCTCAACAAATTCAAGAACCATTTCTGACATATTGAGTATGGTAAGTATCTAAAAGGCAACTTACTCCAACATGACATTATACACCCAAACACATGCCTAAGAACCAGGGAAAACATCTCCAAATCGGGTCAAACCTCACTGTCTCATCCACTCTATCACCCACACCTGGCGCCCTCGGATTACCATCTGTCTGGATCACTTACGGATTCTCTGTGTAGGACACACTTTGAAGATGACGAGAGTGTCATACATGCAGCTAAACGATGGGTAAGGACAAAGGACAAGAAATTTTACCAAAATACAAGACACGCTCTTAGACAATGCTGGCATAATGCGATAGAACATGATGAGGGCTATGTAGAAAAACAGTACAAGTAAAAGAAATGATAATATGGTCCCCAACTTACAACATTAAAGAATAAATACGTTCTAAGAAATAAATTTTGAGAATTATTTTGTTGAATTAACTTTGTACTTAGCCGCTGTAGTGTCCATTGTGACTAGCATAAAGAAAACCAGTTACTATGCTAAGAGGCAACTGCATGTAATATTTTGTAGAGAGAGTTAGAAGCAGAAACAGTGGCCAGATGTGGTGCTCACCCCAGCGTTGCCAATTTCAAGTGGTAGTTCGTTTTATAAATTGATATGCCAGTCTCGAGAGTCGATTGAGTCAAATCACAAACAAAGTATGAAAACCGCAAGCACTGTGCACTACCGCAAAGACTGCATTTCTAATTATTTTTACATCTTCTTTTCTCTTGGTATGGTGAGGGAATCTTATTTCAGCAGCCTTGGTGATTTTAGCTGGCTTGCGAAAGGAAGTTTCACCTAGGGCAATGGAATAATTGTAGAGATGTTTTCCGCTGAAAGCCGTCCTCTGAGGAGGTAGAGAGTAGAGAAGAACAGTCTGCCATTCCAGCGCAGCAGGAGCATTGAGCGAGGCCGGGCATGTCATAAAACTGCGTTGTGTGAGAAGCACAAGCAAATCTTCCTAGCTAAGAAAAGAATATGAAAGACAGAAGAAAACAAAAAGCCGTTAAGCCCTCTAGAGGCCTCTGAAATGCTTTTTTTCAACTTTTGGTAAGACGTTTTCTAGTTGGCTTGTAGTAATTATTTTGGAAGCAGGGGCAAGTTTCTGTGTTCGTGTCTTTTGTTTACCATGAATGAAAAATCTGTCATGCAGTGAGAGAGATTTTCTGCCTTCTTCTCCGTGCCATGGGAGAAACGGACCTTATTAGTTAACCATGACAAAATATGCAAGAGTAGAAATGACACTTATTCCAGGAATTGAGGCAGTACACTGGGTTTTATAGCTGCAGAGTGAGACGTCTCCAACTTAGAGTACAATACAGAGTCTGAGCTGACCTCTGAATTTTCAGTCTTCTGCCCTCGCACAGCTTTAGAGTGGTAAGCATGGGCCGTCATTGCAGTTACCAAGATGAGGTGAGAAAGAAGTTACTTAATTTGCATCAAGATTTCATTTTTCAGGTCTAATTTTCTCTGGTATCTAGTTGCACCCATCATGCACTTAGGCCAAGGTGTCGTTGTTTGTTGACGCTTTTCTGGGACCTTTCTTTAAAACAGTACCCCATCTAATCATAGACCACATTTGCGACATCGTTTTGTATCGTTGTCTTACGTATGCTCCCACTTGTGCCAAGGCTATAATTCGTATTTGCAGTCCCCTATCCACTTGTTAAATGTTTACGATATGATACAATATGATATTGCAGTATCTGTATGCATGTCCGAAGGAATAGGCACTGTGGCGACTACAGCCGTTATGAAATACATGAAATGTATTCACAAGTTTCAAGTACGAACAACCATCATCTGCATAAGAGAACGACGAAAATGATAATTTGTGCCAGACCAAGGCTCAAACCCGGACTTCCCGCTTTTCGCAACCGTTTGCCTTAAGGGGGGGGGGGGGGGACGTTGATGAAAAAAACACACTATTTCAAAAATGAAATTTTGTACCACGCTTTACATGAAAGTAACACATTTACATATAAAATCCTTTGATTATATATATTCAACTTTTTTAAATGAAATTTGAAGCCTTTTTTTCAAAAAATAATGTAAGTTCCTTTTTTAAGAAAGTATTCAAGAGATTTCTACGAAAATTTCTCTGTTTCATCTCTTTATACGTTGTAAGCTTCACTCATAAAGATTTTGGAATAGGTCAAATAGGAGAATTTTCATAATTTTTAATTATAATTCCACAAGTACAATTTTAAATTTATGCGAAATTCCAAACACTTTGCCCCAATCTCAACTTTCAATCAGAATTTCTAAATTTTCTCTTGAGACAACGTTTATTAGGTTTACAGAAATATGTGTACAAAATTTCATTATTCTAGCATTCATACAATCTGAGGAAAAGGTACATAAACTTAAAAAAAAAAACTTTTCAGGAAACGCAATTTAAAGTTTAACCTAACTTTTTTCCTTATGTCACTTCTTCAGAAGGCACCACATTTGTACTCTGGGTCGTCTTTCCCTTCAAGGCTTCTCTTCTGGTTTCTTGTTGTCTGTCTTCTTTCCTTTACCAGGTCTTCAACTGAAATTTCAGCTGCAGAGACGCGCTGTAAATCTATTTTTCTCAGGATGTCTTGTGTAAAATTTCCTATCTTGAAGACCATTCTTTCTAATATCTTCATCCTCCCGACGTTCCCATCATTAAGTACAATAACTGAATCATCAGTTGCAATTCTGACAACTGTAGCAGACGCAAATGTGTTTTTAGGGCATTCTTTCCATATGAGTGAATTTAGAGACTCATTTGGATTTTGGGTTTTGCCATGAACACACTTTTTGAGAAGTGAAGGATCAGCCAGAGATGATCAATAAAACCAGAGTATGTATCACGGCCTTCTAGATGTATCCCGCAGACGTTTGGTTGAAAGTAATACACAGAATCGTTATTCATTGAGCTGGTATTGAAGTGCTGCTTCAAAACGTGGGCGTGACAGGGAGGCCGCGTCACACTTTTAATTAATTTTCAGGCACTTCGGGTGCGATTTCAACATTGAAACTTTGGGAACTTATTGCCCATAAGCTGTACTAACAAGTAAAAAATAAATCTAAAATTGACATTTTTGGTCAATTTCATCAACGTCCCCCCTTAACTGCATTGGCTATCCCTGCACGATTCATGGCCAAATCCAAACTTCCATGTATCATTGTGTTGTTCCCGCATCACAGCCTGTGCTTGCACGCACATTCCCAGATACGCATCCGTGTCTGTTCTTTTTGATAACACAGGTACTACAATATCGTATTTATTCACCGGTACCAGGCAGGACCTTCAATTAAAATGTTCTTCCCTGTACGGGAATTAGGTAATGTGTGTACAAGTACAGCTCGTGACACAGGAACGAGCACACATGGGAGCTTTGGTCTGGCGGAGAATCGTCCACACATAACCAAAGTGGTCAAAGGGACTGCTTGCGTAAAGTGGAAAATTCGGGTTCGAGTCCCAGTCCAGCACAGGTTCTCATTGTTGTCATTTCATTATACAGCTAATGGTTGCTAGTATTCGCAACTGCAAATACTTTTCATTCCTTAAATTTAGTATTCTTGATTCAGTGGGTAAATTATATTTGATGTTTCTTGGTAATAAATCAGATTGATATAGTGGCCATTAGTACTCTTTCATAGTTTGATGCATCCGTTATTAATATGTCCATGTGAGTTGCGGTACCCGTATTTTCATGCTTAGTTGGGCCACCCCTAGTAAATTACACTTAATAAGACGTTATTCGCTGCGCGACATCTATTCTTTTAAATTTGCGTGATCTTACGAGGAGCTTTTCATTACTAAAGGTCATCGGGGACATTACGAGGGTAGGCAACGGCTGAAGCAGGGAGTAAGGGGCAGACGGCAAGTACACTGACGACATAATGTATTTTCTCCGTCTCTCTCTGCGCAGAACACATTGCACACCCAAATGGTTCAAATGGCTCTGAGCACTATGGGACTCAACTGCTGAGGTCATAAGTCCCCTAGAACTTAGAACTACTTAAACCTAACTAACCTAAGGACAACACACACATCCATGCCCGAGGCAGGATTCGAACCTGCGACCGTAGCGGTCGCGCGGTTCCAGACTGTAGCGCCAGAACCGCTCGGCCACCAGCGGCCGGCCATTGCACACCCGCCTGCTTATTTGCACACCACTATAAGAGACTTGCAATGAGACAGGTGGTAACATTTTTCACGATCTTCACGAGTTATCTCAGAAAAAGATTTTTCTTTGTGGATTCGTAGCTGCCAAAGTAATTTTATGGGAAATTAGTTCCACACCTACACTTTATTGTTTTTATTTCATTTAGTCAAATTTCATTCTTAGAGAATAGTATAGGGGTCGCAGCACAACGCTCAAGCGCTCTTTCTTGTAAACAGCCAAGTTTATAGATCCCATTTTCAAAACAGTAAGAGTGACAGCAGTTACCCTCTCTTTAAAAAGACATAAAGTACACTCCTGGAAATGGAAAAAAGAACACATTGACACCGGTGTGTCAGACCCACCATACTTGCTCCGGACACTGCGAGAGGGCTGTACAAGCAATGATCACACGCACGGCACAGCGAACACACCAGGACCCGCGGTGTTGGCCGTCGAATGGCGCTAGCTGCGCAGCATTTGTGCACCGCCGCCGTCAGTGTCAGCCAGTTTGCCGTGGCATACGGAGCTCCATCGCAGTCTTTAACATTGGTAGCATGCCGCGACAGCGTGGACGTGAACCGTATGTGCAGTTGACGGACTTTGAGCGAGGGCGTATAGTGGGCATGCGGGAGGCCGGGTGGACGTACCGCCGAATTGCTCAACACGTGGGGCGTGAGGTCTCCACAGTACATCGATGTTGTCGCCAGTGGTCGGCGGAAGGTGCACGTGCCCGTCGACCTGGCAGCGGACCGCAGCGACGCACGGATGCACGCCAAGACCGTAGGATCCTACGCAGTGCCGTAGGGGACCGCACCGCCACTTCCCAGCAAATTAGGGACACTGTTGCTCCTGGGGTATCGGCGAGGACCATTCGCAACCGTCTCCATGAAGCTGGGCTACGGTCCCGCACACCGTTAGGCCGTCTTCCGCTCACGCCCCAACATCATGCAGCCCGCCTCCAGTGGTGTCGCGACAGGCGTGAATGGAGGGACGAATGGAGACGTGTCGTCTTCAGCGATGAGAGTCGCTTCTGCCTTGGTGCCAATGATGGTCGTATGCGTGTTTGGCGCCGTGCAGGTGAGCGCCACAATCAGGACTGCATACGACCGAGGCACACAGGGCCAACACCCGGCATCATGGTGTGGGGAGCGATCTCCTACACTGGCCGTACACCACTGGTGATCGTCGAGGGGACACTGAATAGTGCACGGTACATCCAAACCGTCATCGAACCCATCGTTCTACCATTCCTAGACCGGCAAGGGAACTTGCTGTTCCAACAGGACAATGCACGTCCGCATGTATCCCGTGCCACCCAACGTGCTCTAGAAGGTGTAAGTCAACTACCCTGGCCAGCAAGATCTCCGGATCTGTCCCCCATTGAGCATGTTTGGGACTGGATGAAGCGTCGTCTCACGCGGTCTGCACGTCCAGTACGAACGCTGGTCCAACTGAGGCGCCAGGTGGAAATGGCATGGCAAGCCGTTCCCCAGGACTACATCCAGCATCTGTACGATCGTCTCCATGGGAGAATAGCAGCCTGCATTGCTGCGAAAGGTGGATATACACTGTACTAGTGCCGACATTGTGCATGCTCTGTTGCCTGTGTCTATGTGCCTGTGGTTCTGTCAGTGTGATCATGTGATGTATCTGGCCCCAGGAATGTGTCAATAAAGTTTCCCCTTCCTGGGACAATGAATTCACGGTGTTCTTATTTTAATTTCCAGGAGTGTAAATTCATAATGCAGTAAATCACTGTTAATTGGGGGAATGAATGGGAAGTGTATAGCGAATCCGTTAATGTGAAACAATGAATCAAAATGGACTTGTCTTTGGAGTATCAAAATTCAGTAAGCCAATTAAATGTAATAAGTGTAAACTGCTAGAACAGCTAGTCACCTAACGAAGCTATCCCCCAGTTTTTCTATCGTCACATTAACTGCGACACTGATCGAAAATTTATTAAAATTAAGAGTAATGCAGAAAGTATGGGAAGGAAAGCGGGTTCCGAAGTCCTGTTAAGGTGAAAAGGACGCTAATTTCGGCTGTTAGGAGGAGGGACACCAGGATTCCCACCAGTCTGACACCCAGGGTACAACACGCAAGGTGTGTCGACTGCCTTCGGCACTACACTGGGCTGAAAAAAGTCATGGGACAGATTCATCCTATCATCATGTCGGACCTCCTTTTTTTGTCCGCCTTAGTGCAGCAGTTCCACGTGGCATGGGCCCAACAAATTGCTGGAAGTCCCCTGCAG
The DNA here is from genome assembly GCF_023898315.1 of Schistocerca nitens. Classification (NCBI taxonomy): domain Eukaryota; kingdom Metazoa; phylum Arthropoda; class Insecta; order Orthoptera; family Acrididae; genus Schistocerca; species Schistocerca nitens. The sequence goes on along the minus strand of NC_064618.1, from coordinate 634,798,493 downwards.
ATATATTTAGCCAAGCTGCCTCTATAGCCGTCCATAATTGCAAAAGTGTTGCAGGTACAAGAGTTTGTGGACTAGCTGACCTCTCGGTCTCACAAATGATCGATGGGGCTGACATCAACGATCTGGGTAGCCAAATAATACACTCGAATCGTCCACAATATTTTTCATTCAATACCGAGCAATTGTGTCCGGTGATATGGCGCACAGTTATCCATAAAAAAATCCATCATTGTTTTGGAGCAGGAAGTTGATGAATGGCTGCAAGTGGTTCAAAATGGTTCAAATGGCTCTGAGCACTATGGGACTCAACTGCTGTGGTCATAAGTCCCCTAGAACTTAGAACTACTTAAACCTAACTAACCTAAGGACATCACACACATCCATGCCCGAGGCAGGATTCGAACCTGCGACCGTAGCAGTCGCACGGTTCCGGACTGTGCGCCTAGAACCGCGAGACCACCGCGGCCGGCGCTGCAAGTGGTCTCTAAGGAGCCGAAAATAACTTTTTCCAGTCAGTGATCGGTTTAGTTGGACCAGTCCATTTCATGTAAGCACAGCCCACACCAGTAAGGAGCCGCCAGCAGCTTGCACAGTGCCTCGTTGACAACTTGAGTTCATGGCTTCGTGGGGTCTGCGCTGCACTCGAACCCTACCGTTTAACCAACTCGTTAAAAAAAGATAAAGGAACTAACAGTCTTGGTTGCAAGGTTGTAATTAATATTTATTTACCATTGACGCGTTTTGCCCAAGTCCTCACTGTATTGCCGTGGCCAGAAGTATGTGCATAGCCCGGATGTGTGCAACTACACCTCCGACGTGTATGCATGGTGACGGACCCATGTAGACCTGATCCTGTTTTGTATTTACTGGACTACACCGCATGCCACAACAAGGTCACCACGCAGTCTTTCCGAATATTTGACGAGGGCATTTATTTCCTGGCATGTTCTCTATGCTCGGTATCCCATGTGTCTAACACCATCTGATATCAACCAATCTGAAGATGTCTGAATCTGTCGAACCGCATCACTGGTAAATAAATAATAATCAGAACCCTGCAATCAATATTGTTTGTTTCTTCATCGTATGTTGCTGGCTGCGCTATCATCCCTGCCACTAAGTGAAAAAAGTTTCGTTAGAAAATGTTTAGCTACTGCTCCAAATCCGTTAAACTGACGAACTAGATTTACAAAACGTATCTTGAAAACATTTTGAAAGCATATATTACTGATAACAGGTATTGTCTGACACGGCATGCCTGGTGTTGACAAAGTAATACTGCCGTGTATGATACGATGTTTATAGATGGCGACAGTCAGCCAACTTGTACGGTAGAAGTAATGCCGCCAAATTGCACGCCTGTGTGCCAGCCATGTAATATTTACTTTAATTGCCAAGTAAATAAGCTTATTTCGAGGCTCCAAAATTTCAATCTGCTTCTGGAAACGCAACGGCTATTGCATAATCACACGGATGCTATAACGATTCACGGCGTAATACATGATCAGCTTTCATCACTGGTTTTTCAGGAAATGTTATCGTATACATGGTATATACTAAACTAATTCTCGAAACAAAAATTGTTAAATATTAACCAAGTCTGTTTTCAGTCGAATTTTCGAAACGAACACTGTAACTGCATGAAGATTGCATTTATTCCTGGCGCCATGAGTATATTTGCTTGAATGTTTCTATGACAACTATCGTCCATCCAGTTACCAGAACGAAAGTTTCGCTCTGCAGCGGAGTGTGCGCTGATGTGAAACTTCCAGGCAGACTAAAACTGTGTGCCGGACCGAGACTCGAACCTTTATCTTTCGCGGGCAAGTGTTCTAGCGACTGAGCTACCCAAGTACGACTCACGACCCGTCCTCGCAGTTTTACTTCCGCCAAGGCCTCATGTCCTACCTTCCAAATTTCACAGAAGCTCTCCTACGATCCATGCAGAAATAGCACTAATGCAAGAAAGAATAATTCAGAGACATGGCTTAGCCACAGCCTGGAGGATGATCCCAGTGTGAAATTTTGACTCTGCAGCGCACACTCCGCTGCAGAGCGAAAATTTCATTCTAGAAATGCCAAGTCTGTCATGCCAAAAATTATGGGAGAATTTTTAAAGTTTCTGGGGAAGGTAAATGGGGCAGCTGGTACCCTACATCTCATACTCTTTTAATTTAATTGAACGGGAAAATATTCGCAATTTTTGTGCTTCAGTAGGAGCATTTCTCGATGGTTTCCTTCTTTCCCTTACTGCAGCAGGGCATGTAATTCATACGAAAAGAAATGGAGAGCTCAGTAAAATTTAGATAGTTTACTTTTACGAAGCTGAAATAAACCAAAACTAAATTTACACTTCAGACAAGATTTTACGATCAAAAAATTTTTGCATGCCTTTCAGTACTGCAGCATGGGGTATTCAGATGATAACGGAGACACTCTCAGCATATTTCTCCGTGCTACGTCACTTTATAAAATATGTTTTTGCCTCACACCGGATTTTTGGTGCGTATTGTCTGTGTCTCGGAAATGGATAACGACATAAAGAACATTTTCAAGGTTGTTCGAGATCTGGAACTGCCTATGAACTAATGGTGCCTCCGTAAGTCCCATCAAGAATACTGTAGACCACAGCAAACGCTAAAAGAACCAACCCTTTTGCACCATTACTCTAAGCAGGAGGAAGTGAATAACATTCGCACTGTGTGCTGTGGACAGCAACGCTAAGACGATCCTTCTGTTCGGCATACAAATTTTTCCTACCCCAAGGGGTAACCAAAACACTTGAGCCTACCTTTTTATCACCAATAGAGTCAGAGGTATGACCGCCGGAGAATCCATTTTTTATGCGCCTGTTTTGGAACATGGCCATTAAATTGCTACACCAAGAAGAAATGCAGATGATAAATGTGTATTCATTGGACAAATATATTATACTAGAACTGACATGTTATTACATTTTCACACAGTTTGGGTGGATAGACCCTTAGAAATCAGTACCCAGAACAACCACCTCTGGCCGTAATAACGGCCTTGATACGCCTGGGCATTGAGGCAAACAGAGCTTGGATGGCATGTACAGGTACAGCTGCCCATGCAGCTTCAACTCGATACCACAGTTCATCAGGAGTAGTGACTGGCGTATTGTGACGAGCCAGTTGCTCGGTCACCATTGACCAGACGTTTTCAATTTGTGAGAGATCTGGAGAATGTGCTGGCCAGGGCAGCAGTCGAACATTTTCTGTATCCAGAAAGGCCCGTACAGGACCTTCAACATGCGGTCGTACATTATCCTGCAGAAATGTAGGGTTTCGCAGGGATCGAATGAAGGGTAGAGCCACGGGTCCTAACACATCTGAACTGTAACGTCCACTGTTCAAAGTGCCGTCAGTGTGACAAGAGGTGACTTAGACGTGTAACCAATGGAACCCCATACCATCACGCCGGGAGATACGCCAGTATGGCGATAACGAATAGCCTCTTCCAATGTGCGTTCACCGCGCTGTCGCCAAACACGGATGCCACCATCATGACGCTGTAAACAAAACCTGGATTCATCCGAAAAAATGACGTTTTGCCATTCGTGCACCCAGGTTCGTCGTTGAGTACACCATCGCAGGCGCTCCTGTCTGTGATGCAGCGTCAAGGGTAAGCGCAGCCATGGTCTCCGAGCTGATAGTCGGTGCTGCTGCAAACGTCGTCGATCTGTTCGTGCAGATGGTTGTTGTCTTGCAAACGTCCACATCTGATGACTCAGGGATCGAGACGTGGCTGCACGATCCGTTACAGCCATGCGGATAAGATGCCTGTCATCTCGACTGCTAGTGATACGAGGCCGTTGGGATCCAGCACGGCGTTCAGTATTACCCTCCTGAACCCACCGATTCCATATTCTGCTAACAGTCACTGGATCTCGACCAACGCGAGCAGCAATGTCGCGATACGGTAAACCGCAATCGCGATCGGTTACAATCCGACCTTTATCGAAGTCGGATACGTGATGGTAGACATTTCTCCTCTTTACACGAGGCATCACAACAACGTTTCACCAGGTAACGCCGGTCAACTGCTGTTTGTGTATGAAAATCGGTTGGAAACATTCCTCATGTCAGCAGCACGTTGTAGGTGTCGCCACCGGCGCCAACCTTGTGTGAATGCTCTGAAAAACTTATCATTTTCATATCACAGCATCTTCTTCCTGTCGGTTAGATTTCGCGTCTGTAGCACTTCATCTTCGTGCTGTAGCAATTTTAATGGCCAGTAGTGTATTAGGTACGTTTGCTGTCGCGTGCAAACTAATACAACGAAAACAATAAAGTTAGTAGTGGAAAGGCTATTTCCACAAAAAAAAAAAAAAAAGAATAGGTGATATGAGACCCGTTATTAGGCACCCCATAAGTCGTGCGGCCCACGGCTAGTGTGTCCCGTAGCTGGCTCTACAGGTGTGCCCGGCGTGGCCTGGCCTATTCTGGCCTCCATAACGTATCGAGCGCCTGTTATCGACTCTGCCACGGAGAGGCGCTCGTGCAGAACACAAAAGGGGTGAGAGAGGGAGGTGGAAAGTGGGGTGGGGGGGGGGGCGAAGGGAGTGGGAGTCGCCGCGGGCTCCTGCCTCCTCAATGGCGTCTAGCTGGTGGCGACCAACACAGCCACTCAATACCTCCATCCACCACTCTCAACATAGCCCCTCCACCAGAAACACTGTTGTGGGGTACAGAAGAAGGGCAAACCAACGTACCAATGGTGGTGCTCCTGAAAAGAACATTACTTTATAAACCACAGGATATCAATGTAGACCTCACATTGTCCTTCAACGATGTCGATGTTAGAATACCCTATCACGTTTTGTTGAACTGCAGCACCCATTGAAATCACTTCGCCAGAAGCTGATGGGTTTGACACTTCCCGAAACAATGCGGTACGTAAGCATTGATGCTGGCAGCAAACGCCACAGCTTCCCATCCATAACACAGGTCGTGTTCTGAGTATGAAGCAAGAGCTGCGCAGGAACCAATATCCAGGCAGGCAGGCTCTGGCCCGTTCCTCATACTCTCGCAGGTGGTAAGGGTACCGAACTAGACAAGTCAGCACTTTAAACGCGTTTGTCTGTGGCAACTGGTCACAGAAATGTGTCTTTAACAACTTCCGTATTGGCTGAAACAATAATTTGATATCGCCTCCGCCTTTCAAAGGTTAAAATCAGTTCAAAGGAATCAAGATATGAAGGACGTTTAATAAGTAAATCAACACTTTTTTCTGAAAACAGGTTGGTTTTATTCAGGATTACAATACACCATATTATTCTTCTCTCTTTTGGCTAAAAAATCCGTGTTTTTGTACATAATCTCTGTTCAATGCGACGGCGTTACGCCACCTTACTGGGAGGCCCTGTATTCCCGCATTGTACAACTCTGCTGTCGACGTCAGAGGCAATTGCTTGCTGCAACAATAACCTCCCCATCATCCACGTACTGGTCCCGTGGAGTGCATCCTTCATTGAGCCAAATAGATAGAAGTCGGAAGATGGAAGACCGGGCTGTAGGGTGGATGAGGAAGAACAGTCCAATGGATTTCGATGAGCTCCCCTATAGTGTGCAGACTTACATGAGGACCAGCGTTGTCATGGAAAAGGAGAAGTTCGCTAGGATGTTTGTGGTGACGAATTTGAGTGTCTGCACGTTCCAACATTGCAATATGCAGATCAGACAGGTTTGCGCGACCTCGTTGCGATGACGACAGATACCTCGCCCAACGACTCACCATGCTTTTGTTCACTGCCATGTCTCCGTAGACATTATGCAAGTGTCTGTGGTCATCTGCGATGCTCTGGTTTTCCGTCAGAAGAAACGCAATGTCAGCTGTCTGCTTGACACGCACCGACGGTACAGACACCATTCTCGAGGCTACCTACAGTGCCACCACCTATCGTAACTTCATGAAATTATAGAGGCTGAATCTGGAATATTCCACGATGTCCCACAACAAATCCTGCATTTTTCTACCAAAATTGCCAGAGAAAAAAAAGGTGCTGCGTTATTTACTGAACACCCTTGGTACGAAGCAAGCGCTGAACGGGAACGAATACCCGGACAGCCGGCCGATGTAGCCGAGCAGTTCTAGGCGCTTCAGTCCGGAACCGCGCTGCTGCTACGGTCGCAGGTTCGAATCCTGCCTCGGGCATGGGTGTGTGTGATGTCCTTAGATTAGTTAGGTTTAAGTAGTTCTAAGTCTTGGGGACTGATAACCTCAGATGTTAACTCCCATAGTGCTCAGAGCCATTTGAACCATTTGAACCAATACCTGGTCAGGCAGGCGCCGGCCTGTTCCTCGGACTCTCGCAGGTGGCAAGCGTAGCCAAACTCGACGAGTTAGCATTTTAAACTCTTTTGTCTGTAGCATCTGGCCATAGAAATGTGTATTGAGCAAGTTCCGAATCCACAGAGAAAAAAAAAAAAAAATTGGCATCGCCTACCACTTTGAAACATCTAGATCAGTTTCCTCACTTACGCACTGGAGAGAAATTTTGTAAATTTGTGGCAAGATCTTATGGGACCAAACTGCTTAGGTCATCGGTCCCTAAGCTTACACACTACTTACTCTAACTTAAACTGACTTACGCTACAGACAACACAAACAGCCCTGCCCGAGGGAGGACTCGCACCTCCGACGTGGGAAGCCGCGCGGACCGTGACAAGACGCCTGAGACCGCGCGGCTACCCCGCGCGGCCGCACTGGAGAGAAGCGATCTTCCGAAACTGTGCCAAAACGAAAGTGAGCAAAACTCTGGGGACAGGTTTTGTGATTATATCGAGCGCTTTACCCTTGTCACTCACGTGAGGGTACTGGTATGTGCGTTTGGTAAATTTCGGCCGCCACCTGTTGGATCTGTTTGCCCGGCCACCTCGCCGCATAGGTAAGGTTACAGGTAGCAGCTACACTGTAATATAGGGCTACAGGCAACCAATACGTACTTCCGGAGCTCATCGAGACCCTGCTACAGGTACTGTACCAGTTCTCTGGTATCAGCGGCTCGTTGGCCAATTCGTTGGATTCAATCAGGCAGATATTTGATAGCGCATACAGAGCAGAATTGTCCTAACAATACGGGAAACAAGGAGGCACAATACTCATCTATCTCTCATCTCATATTTTATGTCAAGTTGCTGTTGTAGTTTATTTTTACATAATGTTTATTTTGAAATCTTGATGATTTTCTTTTGCCCAGAAGTGCAGGTCAACGGCTTCTTTTGATTTTTGCAAAACACCAGACACTAAAGCCTTCTAAACTCTTCTTGCCAGCTGTACACGTGTGACTTCTGTGCAAGGCTACATTCCAAACAAATTTATTCAGCAAAGACTTCCTAACACTTAAATTATTATTTATCTTTTCCAGAAAATATGTTCTTTCTATTGCAAATCTATACTTTATATCTACTCAACGTCTAACTCTCATAAATATAGCTGTCCAAATAGCAAACTTCGTTTGCTATGCATTTCGTAATGTAATTCCCCCAGCATCTCTTTATTTATACCTGTTTTATTTTTATTTTTCTTCATGCTGCAATATACACTCCTGGAAATTGAAATAAGAATTCATTGTCCCAGGAAGGGGAAACTTTATTGACACATTCCTGGGGTCAGATACATCACATGATCACACTGACAGAACCACAGGCACATAGACACAGGCAACAGAGCATGCACAATGTCGGCACTAGTACAGTGTATATCCACCTTTCGCAGCAATGCAGGCTGCTATTCTCCCATGGAGACGATCGTAGAGATGCTGGATGTAGTCCTGTGGAACGGCTTGCCATGCCACTTCCACCTGGCGCCTCAATTGGACCAGCGTTCGTGCTGGACGTGCAGACCGCGTGAGACGACGCTTCATCCAGTCCCAAACATGCTCAATGGGGGACAGATCCGGAGATCTTGCTGGCCAGGGTAGTTGACTTACACCTTCTAGAGCACGTTGGGTGGCACGGGATACATGCGGACGTGCATTGTCCTGTTGGAACAGCAAGTTCCCTTGCCGGTCTAGGAATGGTAGAACGATGGGTTCGATGACGGTTTGGATGTACCGTGCACTATTCAGTGTCCCCTCGACGATCACCAGTGGTGTACGGCCAGTGTAGGAGATCGCTCCCCACACCATGATGCCGGGTGTTGGCCCTGTGTGCCTCGGTCGTATGCAGTCCTGATTGTGGCGCTCACCTGCACGGCGCCAAACACGCATACGACCATCATTGGCACCAAGGCAGAAGCGACTCTCATCGCTGAAGACGACACGTCTCCATTCGTCCCTCCATTCACGCCTGTCGCGACACCACTGGAGGCGGGCTGCACGATGTTGGGGCGTGAGCGGAAGACGGCCTAACGGTGTGCGGGACCGTAGCCCAGCTTCATGGAGACGGTTGCGAATGGTCCTCGCCGATACCCCAGGAGCAACAGTGTCCCTAATTTGCTGGGAAGTGGCGGTGCGGTCCCCTACGGCACTGCGTAGGATCCTACGGTCTTGGCGTGCATCCGTGCGTCGCTGCGGTCCGGTCCCAGGTCGACGGGCACGTGCACCTTCCGCCGACCACTGGCGACAACATCAATGTACTGTGGAGACCTCACGCCCCACGTGTTGAGCAATTCGGCGGTACGTCCACCCGGCCTCCCGCATGCCCACTATACGCCCTCGCTCAAAGTCCGTCAACTGCACATACGGTTCACGTCCACGCTGTCGCGGCATGCTACCAGTGTTAAAGACTGCGATGGAGCTGCGTATGCCACGGCAAACTGGCTGACACTGACGGCGGCGGTGCACAAATGCTGCGCAGCTAGCGCCATTCGACGGCCAACACCGCGGTCCCTGGTGTGTCCGCTGTGCCGTGCGTGTGATCATTGCTTGTACAGCCCTCTCGCAGTGTCCGTAACAAGTATGGTGGGTCTGACACACCGGTGTCAATGTGTTCTTTTTTCCATTTCCAGGAGTGTATTTTCAAGACACTATCCATTCCTGTTAACTGATTTTCCATGACGCCTGCCATCTGTGAAAGAATTACAATGTCGTCCGCAGACCTTAAGGATTTTTTCTTCTCTCTGAACTCTAATGCTACGTATCAATTTCTCCTTGGTTTCTGAACTCCCGCTCTGCATACACATCGATCAACGCGGGGGGAATAGATTACTGTCATATCTGCCTCATTTGTCAGCTACTGACTTCCTTTCATGTTCTTCAGCTCCTGTAACTGCGGTCTTGTTTCTGTGCGGGTTGCAGATAGCGTATCGCTAACTCTACTTTACCCACGCTGCTTTCATAATTTAATAGTGTATTTAAGTCAATATTTTCAGAAACTTTTACTAAATCTGCAATTGTTGTAAATACATTTTTATCTTTCTTCAAGTTGTTATCTAAGTCATAGGGTCAGTACGTTTCTCCTGTAAACAAAACTGATGTTCGACCAGGTCGACTTTTAACAATTAGGCCATTTTGCTATAGATAATTGGCGTTAGTTGTTCAGTAATCAGAATTATTAAAATGATCGTTCGATGTGATCTCTCTGGTTTTCTCGGCATTATCGACTAATAATGTGCTTCTGTGTGTTCTGTCGAGTTGTTGTTTCCATTTTATGACAATATTTCGACGATTGACCCAACAACCTTCTTCAGGTGCTGATAATATTGCTGTTAAGTGTAGTCGTTGACTGTGCTCCAATCAGCTGCGAACTATTTTGGGGTCACAAGGCTATACGATTCATAACGCCCAATACGTCCTTTCATGCTCTTTTGTTTTTCAGAGCTCGCATTCATACTTCGTGAAACAAAAATATACTCTCTTGATGAGGTCCAGAAAGTGAATACACATGCCAGGAAACTAGCAACATTTGAAGAAAACGGCAGATGAAACCATATTTCTCCAAGTTTGTATATCCAATTTTTTCAGAACATGAATCTTAGAAACTGCACCATCACTGAAATATATTACTGCATTCATTACAACTGTCTTCATCACTGTCAGACCGACAAAGAGGGCTTTCTGTTTTCGCTCTCCTATGCGCTGTTAACGATTTCATTGGGATTCTGTGGGAGAACATGGAGATAACTCCTAAGACTTTTTTATTTGCCAGATCTCTTTCTTTAGGGTTATTTGACTCCACAACAGCCAGGTACGTTTGCGAGTGTATTGTGTGCCTGTATACTCATAGCGCGTAAGTTGAACCAAACGATGAGTATTGTTCGATGTTGCTTTGAACTGGTTGTCTCGAAAACACTGTTTCGTATTAAATTGCATTATTCTCGCCACTTCTAACACACTAAACAAAGACATCGGACTAGAACAACACAGCAGTAGCCACGAAGCACACGTGTTTCAAATTCCGAAAGCAAGAAGTAAACAACTATGTCTTAAAATCTTTGGTTGCAGCTACACCACAGTCTTCTAGAAGCGCCTGTACTTAGGTTCTGGTACTCAGAGCCTTCCATAATACTAGTATATATACTGTCTATATCAAAAAACTGAAAAAAGGTTAAGAAAAGAAGAATACATCACGTATTCTGATGCACTTTAAAATGACATAGGGGTATGCCTCCGGTGCTGCATTATGTTCAAACTACATTTTCGAACAAACGGAAACTGAAAAGTCCATAAAATGCGCTCTTCTAAATAACAGGAATAAAATTTTTCCAATTTTTTTTTTTTTTTTTTTCCTTCATGAGTAGGTCCCCTTCGCCGCCACGACTTAGGTCAGCAACGGTTGTTAAGATCAGCGTCTGGCACTGTTTCATAATTTCTGCAGCGCTCCAAAGCGATCTGTGAGCTCTTTTAAGCGGGGATGACTAATACTCTGAGCGGTCAGCTTATTTCTGTGTTACGTACACGAGGACGGCGTGCGTAACAGACAGCTGAACTGGGCGGTCCCGCCACATTCAGGCCTGTCTGTGATGCGCCGGCCAGAAATAGAGACCACGCCGCGGCATCTGTTGTGCGATTCCCCCCCCCCCTAATCCAGGACCAGCAGACACACACCTCGTGCCTCGTGCAGACTGATAAACCCTCAGGCCAGACGGACAGCATCCAAACCGCTGTTCTGCGTAATACTCCTGCGTGGGGAAACTCGGTGAATGTTTCATCTCATCACAAATGTCACGCGATACACGGCAACTTTGCCAAGGACTCTCGGTACTTCTACATGTAGTGACGTCGAAGTGTTCCACGAGTGCAGGATCAACTAAGTACCTCTTATAACCGACTAAACCCACTAGCAGTATTTCTTTGGTTGCATAATATCCGTTGAAACCTTCCCGCCTCCTCTATACCTCTTTTGTTATTACGCAATAACCGTCTCCTCTATACCTCTTTTGTTAATGATAACCTTCCCTTTTACAATAAACTATGAAACCTTTCCTTAAGATATCTATCTCTCGCTTAATAATAACAAATGAAATCTTCCCTTTGGAATTTATTCTCTTTCTCAATCGTCGCATACAAATTTAACTGCTGCTTATTAAAAGTGATTTTCTGATTATTTCGACGAAACATAGAATGTATCGTCGTCGTGGTCCTCAGTCGTTATCTGTAATAACCCAAAACTGTTCCTTACTGGATCGCCATCTGACTGCTACATCGAACTGCGACATGAATATACTTACTCTGGTTTACTATACTCTATTAACTGCTGGTGGGCTGCCATAATAAGTGGCTGTATTTATTACCAAAGCTGACGTTATTCTTTAATAGCAAAGCTCACGTTATTCTTTAATTAATTTGACTGAAGTTGCGTAATTCATAGTTACAATTTTTCTTGACAACAATAAAAAAAATGGTTCAAATAGCTCTGAGCACTATGGGACTTAACTTCTAAGGTCATCAGTCCCCTAGAACTTAGAACTACTTAAACCTAACTAACCTAAGGACATCACAAACATCCATGCCCGAGGCAGGATTCGAACCTGCGACCGTAGCGGTCGCGCGGTTCCAGACTGTAGCGCCTTTAACCGCTTGGCCACCCCGGCCGGCAACAATAAAATTTTGCAAAGTTTTACGTTGATGGTTTTTGCGATGGATTATAATTAGAAATGCAATATTGCTGGCAAAAGTTAATTATATTCTGAATGAAATGATTTTACAAACGTTCAAATGGGACTTACTTTTTACAATAATCTTACAACTAGCAAAGCGCAAACATACCTTCAGTAGTCTTGAGTTTCTCAAAAAATTAATTCAATAATAAAGTGTCACTAGAAGCCTTCCTAAGAGACAATCTCCATTCCTTCCGAACTGACTATGCAAATGTAGACGAGATGTGGCTCAAATTCAAAGATATAGTAGCAACAGCAATTGAGAGATTCATACCTCATAAATTGGTAAGAGATGGAACTGATCCCCAGTGGTACACAAAACAGGTCCGAACGCTGTTGCAGAGGCAACGGAGAAAGCATGCGAAGTTCAGAATAACGCGAAATCCCGAAGATTGGCTAAAATTTACAGACGCGCGAAATTTGGCACGGACTTCAATGCGAGATGCCTTTAATAGGTTCCACAACGAAACACTGTCTCGAAATTTGGTAGAAAATCCGAAGAAATTCTGGTCGTATGTAAAGTACACAAGCGGCAAGACGCAGTCAATACCTTCGCTGCGCAGTGCCGATGGTACTGTTACCGACGACTGTGCCGCTAAAGCGGAGTTATTGAACGCAGTTTTCCGATATTCCTTCACCAGGGAAGACGAATGGAATATTCCAGAATTTGAAACACGAACAGCTGCCACCATGCGTTTCTTAGAAGTAGATACCTTAGGGGTTGTGAAGCAACTCAAATCGCTTGATACGGGTAAGTCTTCAGGTCCAGATTGTATACCGATTAGGTTCATTTCAGATTACGCCGATACAATAGCTCCCTACTCAGCAATCATATACAACCGCTCGCTCACCGATAGATCTGTATCTACAGATTGGAAAATTGCGCAGGTCGCACCAGTGTTTAAGAAGGGTAGTAGGAGTTATCCTTCGAACTACAGACCTATATCATTGACGTCGGTTTGCAGTAGGGTTTTGGAGCATATACTGTATTCAAACATTATGAATAACCTCGAAGGGAACGATCTATTGATACGTAATCAGCATGGTTTCAGAAAACATCGTTCTTGTGCAACGCGGCTAGCTCTTTATCCGCACGAAGTAATGGCCGCTATCGACAGGGGATCTCAAGTTGATTCCGTATTTCTAGATTTCCGGAAAGCTTTTGACACGGTTCCTCACAAGCGACTTCTAATCAAGCTGCGGGCCTATGGGGTATCGTCTCAGTTGTGCGACTGGATTCGTGATTTCCTGTCAGGAAGGTCGCAGTTCGTAGTAATAGACGGCAAATCATCGAGTAAAACTGAAGTGATATCAGGTGTTCCCCAGGGAAGCGTCCTGGGATCTCTGCTGTTCCTGATCTATATAAATGACCTGGGTGACAATCTGAGCAGTTCTCTTAGGTTGTTCGCAGATGATGCTGTAATTTACCGTCTAGTAAGGTCATCCGAAGACCAGCATCAGTTGCAAAGCGATTTAGAAAAGATTGCTGTATGGTGTGGCAGGTGGCAGTTGACGCTAAATAACGAAAAGTGTGAGGTGATCCACATGAGTTCCAAAAGAAATCTGTTGCAATTCGATTACACGATAAATAGTACAATTCTCAAGGCTGTCAATTCAACTAAGTACCTGGGTGTTAAAATTACGAACAACTTCAGTTGGAAAGATCACATAGATAATATTGTGGAGTAGGCGAGCCAAAGGTTGCGTTTCATTGGCAAGACACTTAGAAGATGCAACAAGTCCACTAGAGAGACAGCTTACACTACACTCGTTCGTCCTCCGTTAGAATATTGCTGCGCGGCGTGGGATCCTTACCAGGTGGGATTGACGGAGGACATCGAAAGGGTGCAAAAAAGGGCAGCTCGTTTTGTATTATCACGTAATATGGGAGAGAGTGTGGCAGATATGATACGCGAATTGGGATAGAAGTCATTAAAGCAAAGACGTTTTTCGTCGCGGCGAGATCTATTTACGAAATTTCAGTCGCCAACTTTTGTCTTCCGAATGCGAAAATATTTTGTTGTGCCCAACCTACATAGGTAGGAATGATCATCAAAATAAAATAAGAGAAATTAGAGCTCGAACAGAAATGTTTAGGTGTTCGTTTTTCCCGCGCGCTGTTCGGGAGTGGATTGGTAGGGATACAGTATGATTGTGGTTCGATGAACCCTCTGCCAAGCACTTAAATGTGAATTGCAGAGTAGTCATGTAGATGTAGATGTAATATTAGTTCCTCTTATTATAATAGTTAGCTGATGTCTCTGTACATCCGTTTATAATCTCTTGTATATCACAGCTAGTGGCTGGCAGGCACACCGCTCCTCTCAACCTCTCGCTTCAGACCTGCTACCGACTCGCTTCACTTCTGGCTTACTACTGACTTCCTACGAACGCTAAACTGCAGTCTCTCCTGCCAACAATGCTTTCTGGTGCAGACAATCCCTGCTACCATTACAAAATGTAGCAATGCGCGGTCTTTCCCGCTCTTTTCTTAAAATGTATCTATACGTGGTCTCTCCCGCCCTTTTTAAAATTATATCAATTTGCGGTCTCTCTTGTCAACAATACTTTGGTGCAGACATTCCCTGCTACCACAATTATTTCCAACATGACAAATATTAATTATACCTACTTAATTCTATTAATAAAATATAAACATCTTTCATAAATTGTGATTTGACAATAGACAACAGAAATATACACGTCTTACGCCGTGACATGCAAATATTTTCCACTGTCTGAGGTGGAGGACTCTTGTCTTAAGAGTACAGAAGTTTGGAGCTGCTGTAGTTTTTAGTCCTTCGCATCATCCGCTATACACAAGCTGGGTAAAATGTTAGTCATTTATTTCTTATAAACCTTATGTGATTCATTGCAACCGTTTCTGAAATCCAAACTATCAGATTAACACAAGATTGCAATACCTCATTATGTGATCCTCACATAACCATAAAAATCTCGTCCTCCACGTAAGCTAAAAGTCATCAGTCCCCTAGAACTTAAAACTACTTAAACCTAACAAACCTAAGGACATCACACACATCCATGCCCGAGGCAGGATTCGAACCTGCGACCGTAGCGGTCGCGCGATTCCAGACTGAAGTGTCTAGAACCGCTCGGTCACAGCGGCCAGCAGAAAATTATAAATAACATATTAAATAAAAATTGTGACAGTGTGTCGGCAGTGCTGACCTAGCGGTTGTAGGCACTACAGTCTGGAACCGCGCGACCTCTACGGTCGCAGGTTCGAATCCTGCCTCGGGCATGGATGTGTGCGATGTCCTTAGGTTAGTTAGGTTAAAGTAGTTCTACGTTCTAGGGGACTGATGACCTCAGACGTTAAGTCCCATAGTGCTCAGAGCCATTCTTTTGTGACAGTGTATTTACTGTGTATGTTCTGCAGGATATTGATAACTGTTTGCTAGACCGTTCTCGTGATCCATAATCTCGTATAGGTATACGTAGTTATCTTTGTTGTCAAGATAGCCACTCGCAGCATAAAAATTGCAGCACCCAAGAGCGGCAGGTTATCTTGCTGAAAACAGGCGTGCCCTGTTGAGAAACATACATTGTAGCATTTTCAGGAAGTGTCCCTATGACACCGATTGACAACAATTTCGATTTTTCACGGCTCAATCATAATAGGATTTCAAAATGTAATTTTTTCACTATGCGGGGCCACAGTCATAATATATTTCTTTAAAGTCAGTACAGCCATTAGACTGTTTTTCATTTGAAGTGTTACATTTACACTTACACTGTATAACTGGCACTGTATAACACTTAAAACACTTGATAATGGCATTTTGAAGTCGAAATCATGATCGAGTAAGTGTAAATGTAACACTGCAAATAAACAACAGTCTAATGGCGGTACTGACTTTAAAGAAATTTCAACATGTCGTTACTGGTTTCGGTCAGCCATTGGCCATCAGCAGATAAAAAGCACATGCTACAACAATTGACGTTACGTTCACGTTGCATTCAAATATACCACTCAACTGCTGAATATTATAAATATGTACGCTCAGATGATCACAAACTAGAAGCCGTTGTAAGGCGCGTTTTTTCTGTTGTAACTGCGAAGTGAAAGATGTAAAAGGGTCATTCCATGCCAAGTGGTCTAAACCTTCCCACCATCATGTCTCCAATTTTCGTCAAATTTTATCTGTAGCACTAGTCAAGTGCTAAATTAAGTTTCTCAAGATTTCAAGCCTCTAGCTGCAATACTTGCTGATCTAGACCCCCTTGTCTGAAGGGTAGTAAGTTCGCATGCGCGCGACATCAGACAAAATGCCATTTTTGGGGTCTCATAAAATTGAAACCAATTCATAAGAATGGTTAGTAAGATGAGACCCTGTACAGTTTTTTGTGCTGATTCAAACGAAATTAATTATAAGATTACTGATGCAAAATCCGGTCAAACAAGTCGACTCAAAGTGTACCCCTAATTCTGTCGTGACTTAATGCGACAAATTTTGACCAATATTCAGACTGCAATAATTTCCTTGCAGATAAAGATATGGACTTGAACTTTTTACCAAGTCTTATCTTTGTGCTGGACATAATACAGCTGGATTTCCAACTACCCAGGCTTTATAGTCGCCTTGCAAAATCTCTTCAAATTTGGCAGTGTCAGCGCAAATGGCTTTATTTACCAAAGTTCAAAGCCCATTACTACAAAATAGTCAGCCTGGATTTAATTGTGAATAGTATCATCTGAAAGAGAAAATTTTGCTCTACAAGATGGATATATTTTTCTTTTGCAACGCTTCCATTAAGTGCTTATTTACTCAGGTCAAAGTATCTTATATTTTGTGTGCGCAGTGCCCTGCGTTGGTCCATGATGGCTGAGCCATTACTGGTTATCACAATAAAACCAGCATCCCCATCGCCATAGGGGCCACGCCCGATAGCCATGCAGTAACAGCCACGGGTGGGTATCTTTACTGCAGGTTCCCAAGCCTGATTACAGGGTGTCTTTACCACAGGATCCCAAGCCTGATTGTGGGTTTCTTTATGCAGGTTCCCAAGCCTGTCTTCCTCAGTTACTTCATCATTCTGAAAGCATCGTTGATTTGCAAGAGAATGCTTTCAGGAAAACTGTATTGCCGACCAGATGATGTCACTGATGGAGCTGGAATAACACCAATGATAAGTTGTTCTGGAATCCAGCAAGTATCACGTCTTAAGGGCCAATAAAATGAACTTGCAGGACCATGAGGATGCATAAAGCTTATGAAAGCATCTTTCTGTTCGACTGAGATTTCAACGATGTTTCCAATCCACCATTTCTTTTCATAAATGCAAGCAACATACTGCCCAGGCTGAAGATCCATGACTTGAACTACTAGTTCAGCAGCACTAATTTTGGCCAAAAAAGATGTCGCATCATTTGAAACTCTACTGACCTGAATTGTCGTCATATCAATGGGCAAAAAATGGTGGTTTTCTCTTGTGCCAGCTAGAGTGTGCCCTTGCAGGAATCTTTCTTCTTGAGAAGCTTTTTCTTCTTCAACTTCCTCTTTGCTGATGAAAAAGAATTTGATTCCATTGATATTATCATTGCAGAAGTTGAAAAGATCTTTGGGTGTTAGAATCTGGTTTTCATATGGACGTTGCAAACTTGCTCTTGCTGCCAACCGTTTTGTTGTGCCTCCAATGCCATCACAAGGCGACTTTCCATGGCTTGTTCCAAAGAAATTCCATTCTGCTGTTATTTCAAAATCTTCTTTGTGATAGCATAAGTTGAGAAAATTCTTGAAATTCTTATATTGTGCAGCTGAACCATCACTGAAGTAGTGGATGTGGCTTATTTTGGAAAATTGCATCTTCAGGTAATTGATTACTTTTCCAATGTAAACATGGACAGTAATCGTATCGTGTCGAAGGCAGTCACTAATAACACAAAGATTCACACATTGCACCTCTTCGTTTTCACAGTAGTAGACTACAAATGGATGAACTGTTGCTTGACTGTTTTCCCAGTGAAAGCCTTGCACTGCATCTTGAACAATAAATGAATAGTTTTCAGCAAAATCCATTAGTATTATGAATTCGCCTTCTTTCAAATCAGTTTTGAGAGCTTTCAGGTGCTGGCTTTGATGCTTGGCAATGTAGTGATGACAAGACAGGTTCCAAATTTTTGCTGCAATATCTTCAACATACTCTTCTGTTGAAAGCTGCTTTGTTTCTAAAGTATCCCTGTCGGTATGAATCCATTGTTTGTACTCAATCGGTTCTTCAGGGTCATTATCTTCAAAATATGTTGCAATAACTGCTTCTACACCTTCTGGACCAGGGCAGTTTTCACAACGATGAAGCATACAATCCTTGTTTTCCAAGCTGCAAACAGCTTTGCTAAGAATTTCCTTGTAGTCTTCATTGATTGATGCACCAGTGAGCATAAGCTTGACATTTTGGTGTATTGTACAGACACAAACTGAGTGCATTCCAGCAGAGCCAACTGTAACACACCATTTTGGTCTAAGCTCGCAAAACTTTGAGAAGCCAATTTCTGGTCCATTTTGCTTCTGATAAGACACGTACATTTCCTTCAAATTGCAAAGCAACAACCGCTTTTGCTTGTACACCTTTGTTCCTGAAATTCTCACAGGCACACAGTCTTTCTTCCCTGGACAAAGTCTGCTGAATTCGTCATCTTGAAAAAAGTCATGTACTTTCTGGACAACTTCATCTGAAAGCTTCCTTCCTTGCCGATTTGCTGGAAAAGCTAGAACACCTTGCTCATTCTTCAGTTTTCTCGCTTGCTTTACCATTCTTTCTGATACATTAAATGCTGTTGTCGTATCTTTAATTGTCCAGCTTCTTGGAACCAAGGTCAATATTTGAACTTTTGTCCTACGATTTGACACTTTACATTTTTCTTTCAACTCTTCTATAAGATTATCAAGATCTGCACAATTACTGCATGGGCGACTTTTACTTGAACTTGGCTGTTCATCGTAATTGATTCCTACAGCAGCAGCAATTTGATTCCCAATTAAACTTTGTGCATCCAAGATCTTTCTTTTTGCATAGCTTGGCTTATCTCTTTTACTTAGTTGTCTTCTTTTCAATGGTGAAGCACCAATAAATGATAAACTTTTGTTGATGGCTGGTTCAGTTTCATCCGTTGTGAAATCTTGTTCAGATTGGGTTGATAGTGATGATGAATCTTCTAGCTTTTGGTTCAGTGCCGACATGCAGCGAGGGCAAAGCTTCTGACCAGGTTTTATATCAATCACTTCTTTTTTCTTTAACAGGCAAAGTTTGGCAGCTGTTTCATTATCAAGCAGTCTAAGTCCAGCTTTTACATTGTGATTCCTCTTCTTGAATGGATTGCAACATTTCTTTTGCATCGCTTGATATTCATGTAGGAAGAGGGCTTCATGGTGGAAGCAAATGATGGAATTTTCGTCAAGTTTGGCTTCTGAACGCGAAACAAGCAATTTCTGGTCACATTCTGTGAAATCACTAAACGCTTTGAATCCAGTCTTCTTAGCATAGAAGATAACATGGCACTTTGATGCAGCAGCATCTTTTCCAATTGAACAGGGGGCCAACGATTCTTCTTCTTCATTAACTTCTGACATCTCTCACTGGCCAATCACTGAATAAAACACGAATGAAATATCCTATTATATCAGTAATTCTAAGCGACTATTAAGATTCAAATTCCTAGAAATGAAGAAAAATTATTGCATCGCGCATACAAAATATAACAACTTTGATGTGAGTTAATGAGTACTTAATGGTCGCGTTGCAAAAAAAACAAATGTCAGTCTTGTAGAGCAAGATTTTCTCTTTTAGGTGATACTATTCACAAGCAGATTCAGGCCAACTATTTTTTAGTAATTGGCTTGAAACTTTGGTAAATTTTACCGTTTGTGCTGACACTGCCTAATTTGAAGAGATACTGCAGGGCGACCATATGGCCTGGATCATTGCAAATCCGGCTGCATTATGTCTAGCACAAGCATGAAGCTTGGCCAAAAGTTCAAGTCCATATCTTCAACTGCAAGGAAATCATTGCAGTCTTAATATTGGTCAAAATTTGTCGCGTTGTGTCACGACAAATTTTGAAGTATACTTTGAGTCGAGTTATTTGACCGGGGTTTGCATGAGTAATGTTATAAATAATTTCGTTGGAATCAGCAAAAAAAACTGTACAGGGTCGCATCTTACTAACCATTCTTATGAATTAGTTTCGATTTTATTAGACTCCAAATATGACATTTTTTTTATGTTGCATGCACACGGACTAAGTACACTTCAGACAAGGGGGTCTAGATCAGCAGCTATTGCAGCTAGAGGCCTGAAATCTTGGGAAACTTACTTCAACACTTGACTAAAGCTACAGTTAAAATTTGACGAAAATTGGAGACCATGATGGTGGGAACTTTTTTCAGTTTTAGACCACTTGGTGTGGAATGACCCAAAAGGTGTACCACATGCATGTTTGGGCGTACATTACAATAATTCGAACACACTGACTATTACTTATATTAAAAATTTACGACGTTGGTAAATTGTTAAACCAGGCGAATTTACAAAACAAAATAATTTATTTTATTTCATTCTTTGAAAAAGTGCTTGATTTAGCAATTTGCCAGTCCCAGGGCCAACGTAGTGAATTTTAAACTACCCAATATTCTGTGCGTTCGAATTAATATAACGAACGCTTATACATGTTTGTGGTTTCCAATTGCTGCGCTTATTTTTGAGATGCGCAAACAGCGTCTGAGTTAATAGTTCATCAACCCGAGGACCAACATTGCAGTTTTGTAGACCAGTAATATTTTAGTGTATTTGATTTAATGTAACTTATGCTCAAACATGTATATGGTGCAACTTTCATTTTGCAATTGCAGCAAAAATTACACGCCTTGCAACAACTTTTAATTTTGCGGCTTTTGAGTGTATATATTGATAATATTCAGCGGTTTAGGTAGCGCGTCCCAAGTGGATAAACAATGCATCACTTCAGTCGTATGTAAAGATGTATTTGCCTTTGCATTGACAGGTAGAAACCCTTGCGTGCAGTACTATCAGTTTATACTTAAAGAGTACTTACGTAATCCACTCGTCATTTTTCTCGTCCTTTCATCGGTACTGACATAGCTGACCGCAAAATGCCAACTATGATCAAGTCGTGTCTGCAATGTTTTGAAGATTCAATTCTGCGAATTGCATGTACTAAAGTAGTTCCTTAATATAGTACCAAGCTTTTCGATTCCTTTTGCATCTCATGGCGTTGTCTAGCACGATAATACACGTAGTGTAGCATGAATGAAAATGAAGAAGATTCAGTTCCTTAATTACACTGAGGCGCCAAAGAAACTCATACAGGCATGCGTATCGAAATACAGCGATATGTAAACAGGCAGAATACCGCGCGGCGGCCGGCAACGCCAGTATAAGACAACACGCGTCTGACGCAATTGTTAGATGGATTATTGCTATTACAATGGCAGGTTATCAAGATTTAAGTGAGTTTTAACGTGGTGTCATAGTCGGCGCATGAGCGATGGGACGCAGCATCTCCGAGGTTGCGACGAAGTGGGGATTTTCCCGTACGACCATTTCACGAGTGCACCGTGAATATCAGGAATCCCGTGAAACATCAAATCTCTGACATTGCTGCGGCCAGAAAAAGTTCCTGCAGGAACGGGGCCAAAGAAGACTGATGAGAATCGTTCAACGTGACAGAAGTGCAACCCTTCCGCAAATTGCCGCAGATTTCAGTGCTGGGACTGAAGTGATGATAAGTTTATGTATACTGAAAACATTACTACGTTTGTTTGAAGTTGCTTTCGTTTGTGTAGAACATTTATTGTCCACTAACTATACATATTTGCGAGCCAGTCACATATTTGTGAAAATAATTCAAATGGTTCAAATGGCTCTGAGCACTACGGGACTTCTGAGGTCATCAGTCCCCTAGAACTCAGAACTACTTAAACCTAACTAACCTAAGGACATCACACACATTCATGCCCGAGGCAGGATTCGAACCTGCGACCGTAGCGGTCGCGCGGTTGGTGACTATTGCGCCTAGAACCGCTCGGCCACTCCGGCTGGCGAAAATAATTCGTATGGTCGATCATGTATTGGCTAGTAGTTGATGATGTTTCAGTGCAGAACCGCTTCCGGAAATAAAGGTGAATAGGTAGACTAGGAAATAAAGAAAAACCGAGTCTACTTGTTCACCTGTAACTATTACCTGATTAAAACAAGGTGTCAGATGCAAAGCGAGCTAATGTAACTTACCGCCCCCCACCCTTCCCAACCCCCCCCCCACACACACATAAACGCGCGCGCGCGCACGTTTCTGGCCGTTTGGAGCCAGAATAAGTAGGCTTACCTCTGTTTGTATTATGTCCTCTTAGCGCAGAATAATAAAAATAAATACAGATTAATTTATCATAAAAATGTTCTAATGTGTGTGAATTCCTAAGGGACCAAACTGCTGAGGTCATCAGTCCCTAGACTTACACACTACTTAAACCAACTTAAGCTGACTTATGCTAAGAAAAACATACACCCATGCCTGAGGGAGGACTCGAATCTCCGGTGGGAGGGGCCGCGCAATCCTTAACATGACGCCTCAAACTGCGCGGCCACTCCGCGCGGCAATTTATCATAGGCGAAAGGTTCTGCCAGTAGAAAATTACGTCGGTTCCCAACATTACACGAGCTGGGATAACGGTAACTGGTAGAAGAGACGAATCTGCCAGAGGGGCAATAGATCAAAGTTCGATTCACAAAATACTCCTCGTGTTTGTAGTACAGTGGGATGCAAAATGTATTCCAGTAGACGCCACAGAAGCTGTTTATAGTGATAATCGATCCGAGTAGCGGGCACGCGATCCAAGTGTCGTCAGCAGACCCAGTGAGCTGCGCTCCATATAAACTGGTTTAATAATTCAGAATATAGTACGGAGGCGCAACGCGTTTCACGAATTCCGGCCGCTCTGCTGCCAGAGAACGGCATTCTTGTGAGTTTATGTCCGTATTAAGAGGGCTCACTATTCACAAAAAATCAGCTTTAGTATTGTTCTGTCAGCAATAAAATTTTCTCATGTTGTTGTGTAGATCAATGTATCGTTCATAGTGCAAAAGGTCTTCATTAGGGTACTGTACCCACCCCATGACGACATTTTTGCAATCGTGGCCAAAACGTTCGTCTGCAAAAGTATATGGCGACACAGTCACACACCAGCAAAAGTTTACTAAAGTTGGTAAAGGCCTACAGTCGCACATATTCTTCTGTCACTTCTACTGCTTCAAAACTGCCAAACACGCGGAATTTACTAAAACAAGCACTGCAACGGATGAAGGTTACTGAACTAATTCAAAATAATGTGTCTCAGAGGCGTCTGATAGGGAAATCCGCCCTTGCTACCTGTACCTACAGGACACAAATCTTAGTATATAGCTTGTAGCATGAATACTGCAAGAGGCCTAAAGGCACCTTGAGTACAAATGAATAGAAGTGTGTTCGAAAAGAAACTTAAACATTAGAGTTATAGACATCGCACGTCACAATTTCCTCGTTACGTAATGACGTTGTGGAGTGTGGTGTCATAAATACGCAACTAGAGACAAGGCAGCAGATCTAAACACCTCGATACAGGTAATTTGTATCAGGCAAACTACAATTTTAATGAATATTAATTGTTTAAAATATGGATAGCATTGCATCGATAAGTTAAGAGAGGGTAACAGATTCAGTTGATGGTTCAAATGGTTCTGAGCACTATGGGACTCAACTGCTGAGGTCATCAGTCCCCTAGAACTTAGAACTAGTTAAACCTAACTAACCTAATGACATCACAAACATCCATGCCCGAGGCAGGATTCGAACCTGCGACCGTAGCGGTCTCGCGGTTCCAGGCTGCAGCGCCTTTAACCGCACGGCCACTTCGGCCGGCCAGATTCAGTTGATTACATTCTAATAGAGAGTACAGTGGCAAAATTGAGATGACACCATATTGAAGCGCAGTAATACGTCATTTTTTGTTTTGTGCTTAATGGTAATAAACGAACACCAGACGAAATTTTTTGTTTGTTATTAATACATTTAAAATCACTTCAGCGAAGTATCAGTTTAATAAGTCATGGCTGCAAAATACTGACACAGATTCTTTACACAACAATGGAAAAACTGTTACAAGCCGATCCCGGGAAAGATTTCTCCGGGTTTCAGAGAAATGTAGGAACATGCGAGGCAACACTGGCCCTACGACTTATGTTATAAGATACGTTAAAGAAAGGCACAACTAAGTTTATAGCATTTATAGATTTAAGAAAAGCTTTTGATAGTGTTGACCGGGATGCACTTTTTGAAATTCTGATGGTAGCAGTGGTAAAATACAGGAAGCGGAAGGTTAATAAAAGTTGTACAGGAACCAAACGACAGCTATAAAAATGGAAGGGTATAAGAGGGAAGAAGTGGTTGAGAAGGGGGCGAGACGAGTTTGTAACCTACCACCAACGTTACTGAATCTGCAGGTTAAGACGTGGAAAATGTCGTAGCAACTCTGTCAGAGACAGCGAAAGACTTGGAAGCGCCCTGGAACGGAATGGACAATTTCATGAAAGGAGGATGTAAGATGAAAACATGAGCAAAAAAATGACTCAAATGATTCTGAGCACTATGGGACTTAACTTCTGTGGTCATCAGTCCCCTAGAACTTAGAACTACTTAAACCTAACCAACCTAAGGACATCACACACATCCATGCCCGAGGCAGGATTCGAACCTGCGACCGTAGCAGTCCCGCGGCTCCGGACTACGCGCCTAGAGCCACTAGACCACCGCGGCCGGCGAAAACATGAGCAAAACACGGGTAATGGAATGTAGTCGAATAAAATCAGGCGACGCTTAGGAAATGAGACACTAAAGTAGTAGATGAGTTCTGCTATTTGGACAGTAAAATAACTGATGATGTCGAAGTAGACAGGATGTAAAATGTAGGCTGGCAATTGGAAGAAAAGTGTTCCTGAAGAAGAGAAATTCGTTAACGTCGGATATAAGTTTTTAAGTGTTAAGAATTCGTTTTTGAAAGTAGTTGTGTGGAGTGCAGCCTTGTATGGAAGTGCAATGTGGGTGATAAACGGTTTAAAGACGACAAGTAAACAAGAAGCGAGTAGCATCCATCAGAGTGGGAACGAACAGACTAGTGCCCAGCGAGTAAACCCTTTTGCGTCATTTTATCTTCAGCTGACACTACTTCGGAATTGATTTAAAATATGAAATATTCCAGTTTCTTTAAAACAGCTCCAGCTGAATAAACTGCTGTTGCATTGAAGCTTTTGAAATGTGATTCTGTAGAGGAATCTACATGGGTAGATCGAACAACAAAATGTGGAGGTACTGAATAGAACTGGGGAAACAAGAAATTTATGGCACAACTTGACTAAAAGAAGGAATCAGTTGATAGGACACATTCTGAGACAATTTAGTTTTGGAGAGAAGTGTGTGGGGGAGTGGTATAAATTGTAGGGGGAGACAAAGGCTTGAATAGAGTAAGCAGATTCTAATTGATCTAGGTTGTGTTGGTTGTGCAGAGATAAATAAGTTCATGGAGAGCTGAATCAAACAAGTCCCCCGGCCAAAGCCCCAACAATAACAATATCACTTCATTTTATGTTTGAAGTCTTGGACCAGCAGCCTTGGACAAAACAACGACCACAAGGCAAGTATATCCTCAGGAGATAAGTATTTGGGAACCTGTTGTTGGGGGTCGCCTTTTACAAATAAAAGAACGAAGAACAGTTGTATCTCAAGCGGTCGCATAACACTGTCCTGGGACAGTCCTGACGATTGTCTCTGACGAACACTTTCCGTCCATAACAAGTTACTGTGTTCCATTACTCAAACAGACTTCGATCGTGATCTTACGCTTGTACCTTAGGTCTAGCCTACAACGTGGTGAGCTGTCGGAGTATTTCTGGTTATTCGGAAATACAGAATGCACGTAGAGCATGCGGCGGGGACGTGGACCAGCTGAGTGCATCGTTAAGAATACAGCAGGCAGCGCCGGCCCACCTACGCCGTGGTCAGTTGTGGAACTGTGAGAGCTGCCAGCTCTACACTTTACGGCAACAGGAAAGGAGCGAACCCTCAGGGACCCCTCTCACGTCGTGGCGTTTAAGGAAAGTGTGGGCTTTGCTGGCGTCATCCCACCTTATCCTTTCTGCTGCCACACAGTACACTTGGTGTCCTACTCGTATATCCAGAGGGAGACTGCTTCTTACGTACCTTGTAACGGTTGCTCCCGGCTAATATTATAAAGTTTTCTGTTATTCAGCCGAGATTACATCACTCCTTCCACTTGGATTTCGTTCATAATTTAGAGCAATATGGGGATGTAAATGGCGATTAATACGAACACTGTCGATACTGTTATGGAGTTCGGAAGGTTACTGATGTATTGACGGAAAAAATCACAACACCATGAAATAATGTAGAGTAATGAAATTTCGGAAATACATTTGTCTTGGTATTATTCAAGGGATTAACTTGGAGAGAATTGACATTGCAGATGTGAAAGGTTGGTACATTAATAACAGGCTTGCATTGTGTTGTGCAGCTGCTGGATGTGAGGTTGTGGGATGGAGTTCCATGCCTGTTGCAGTCGCTCGATCAGTACAGGGACGGTAAATGCTGGTTGTGAATGACGCTACGCCGCGCGGGATTAGCCGAGCGGTCTGGGGCGCTGTAAGTCACGGACTATGCGGCTGGTCCCGGCGGAGGTTCGAGTCCTCCCTCGGGCATGGGTGTGTGTGTTTGTCCTTAAGATAATTTAGGTTAAGTAGTGTGTCAGCTTAGGGACTGATGACCGTAGCAGTTATGTCCCATAAGATTTCACGCACGTTCCCGTTTTGAATGACGCTACATCGTCCGATGGTGACCCATACGTGCTCGAATGGAGGCAGATCTGGTGATAGAGCAGGCCAAGACAACATGTTGGCACTCTGTAGAACGCATTGGGCTACAACAGCGGCGTGTAGGAGAGCGTTATCCTGTTGGAAAACACCCCGTGAAATGCTCTTAATGAACGGCAGTACAACAGGTTTTAAATGTTTTAAATGCCTCTGAGCACTATGGGACTTAATATCTGAGGTCACCAGTCCCCTAGAACTTAGAACCACTTAAACCTAACTAACCTAAGGACATCACACACATCCATGCTCGAGACAGGATTCGAACCTGCGACCGTAGCGGTCGCGCGGTTCCAGACTGAAGCGCCTAGATCCGCTCGGACACAACGGACGGCTACAACAGGTCAAATCACCGAACTGAAGTACCAATTTGCAGTCAGGGTGCGTGGGATAACCACTAGAGTGCTGCTGTTGTGATAAAAAAAATCTCACCCCGTACCATAACTCCATGTGTACGTCCAGTGTGTCTAGGCCGCAAAAAGGATGGTTGCGGGCACTCAAATGACGTCCTTCTAACCAACACACGGCCGTTACTGGCACCGATGCAGAACCGGCTATCATCAGAAAACACAACAGATCTCCATCCTGCCCTCCAGTGAGCTCTGGCTTAAAATCCACTGAAGTCACAAATGGCGGTGGTTTGGAGTCAATAGAATTCACACTACAGGGCATCCAGCTCCTCAGAGTGGCACTAGCAGCGCGGAACGAAATTTTAGCTTCTCATAACCCAGTTACACGACCTCGTTCAAACTCAGTTAACTGTTGATAATGGCGTCATCCTTGACTATCAAGTCCAGTCGCAAATGTAACTAACGCTCACTACCATTATAGCGCGTATCTGAGGCAAACCAGATTTGCATCCTCAGAGTGGCGCTAGTAGCGCGGATCGAACTTCCAGCTTCTTGTAACCCTGTTACACAATCTCGTTCAAACTCAGTGAACTGTCGATGATGGCGTCTTCGTCGCCTTAAAGGCATTATTGACTACTACGTCCAATCTCAAAGGTAACTAAAACTCACGACCGTTACAGCGCGTATTTAAAGCAAATCTACTTTGCGTCCTCACAGCGGCGCTACTAGCGCCACTTTTGTGCTACTGACGCGAAATTTGAACAAACGTCATCTTTTAGATGTAGAAATACGCCTACCAACTTTTCGTTTATCTTGCACAACCCCTTCTTGGTGTTGGGATTTTGTTCCTTTCAGTTTTATTTCTATTGTTGATTGTGAGGTCCGTCAGTTATGCAAAACCCCTTTATTTCTCAGTGCCCAAACATGTTTCGGCACCACTGTGCCATCATCAGTGGGTTTTCGTTTTAATTATTCTGTAATGTGAACATTTTTGTTAAATGATTATAAAATTATGTGCATCTTTAGTTCAAACAATAGATCGTTTCTTTTTGTAAATACCTTTACATTTGGTGTGCATGAATTTTCTGGATCACTTGCTTGTTAATTACTACAGGTAGCGTGTCATCTGCAACCAAACGATGTTGATGAGAAAGTTTTTTGCTGGGAGTTAACCTATCTTCTAGAATTTAATTTAGTTTGTAGCGATGTTTTCGCGCCTATATTCGTTTTTACTTACGTTTTCGTGCGGCAAGCACTTCCATTCTCCGCATCATGCTAAGGTGTTGTGATGCACACGTAATTATAACAAGTATTTTCCACAAATAACGTAGTAAAACATTTTTCACTTTACCAAAACACAGTGTGATTGTGGTTTGTTTTGTGTCCCAGTCCAGTCAGTGTTCATTTGTTCACAAGAGAGTCCGTTGCCAAACTTGAATTTTGTTTGCATTTTATCTTTGTGTGTGTGTGTGTGTGTGTGTGTGTGTGTGTGTGTGTGTGTGTGTGTAGACTTTACCAGTTTGTGCTGTGTTTATTTGTAAAGTTCCATTAATGTATTAAATAGTGTGCCATTGCAGAGTGTAGTGTATTCGTTTTTCCTTCTGCTATCGCCTTCTGTGTATGGAAGTTTTCCGCAATTGCTGTATAGGCTGTGGCTGGGTTTTAGTATTCTTAAGTCTGTTGCTATTGTGGTTGGGTGGTGATTGTGGACTACAAGGTGGTCAGCAAATATGCTAAAGATGCACATAATTTTATAATGATTTAACAAAAATGTTCACATTACAGAATAAATAGAAACGAAAACCCACTGATGATGGCACAGTGGTGCCGAAACATGTTTGGGTACTGAGAAAAAACGGTGTTTTGCATAACTGGCGGACTTCTCATCCAACAATTTTAACTGTAAACACGGCCAACACAAGGAGCTGCAAATCAAAATTATGAATATTTATTACTATTACCATGTCAGAATCATATAGGGATTCCCGTTTCTCTAAGGCACTGTTCCGAGTGTCTATGCTCAGTACCACTTCGTCCTCCACAATACCATTAATGTTTTGATCGTTCCCCGTTCGCCAGAAGAATACCTGCGTCGCTTTCAGCTGGAAGAGTTTTTATGGCCTCTCTTCGGTTCCTCTACCCAGGTCGTTTTTCCCTTTTTATAGGGAGGAAGGCCTCGAATTCGCGACATGTGTGGATAGTAAACGCAAACCATTACAAAGCCAGTGGGAACGACTAACCAATTAATTGTTTAGTTCGCTAAACTAATCACCGATCGGAACGTTGCCTCGTTGAATACGCAAGTCCCCGTCAGATCACCGAAGTTAAGCAACGTTAGACGTGGCCAGTACTTGAATGGGTGACCGCCTGATCACGTCACGCGCTGCCGGCAGTTTTGCTTTGCTTTTCCAGTAGACGGGGGAGGATTGGAGGTGCCAATAATTTAGATTAAATTCCAAACCTCTCCTGGGTGTTTCATGGAGTGAGGGCATGAGGCACTCTTGATGATGATCCGTCTGCCTCGGTGCTATTCGATAGAAGTAGACTATGTGCCGGCACTGGGTTTCACTCTCTCCCTTCTCTCATCGTCATGCAGCGCAAAAGTGACACCACACTGCACGCCGCCCCCCCCCCCCTCCCCCAATGAGAGTCATCTACTGGTATCACAATACTTTGCAGACAAATCTCACAGCTCGTGAAGGAAAGGTGTCATTTTGCGCGAAAGATAGAAAAAACCTTTCCAATTAGATGGCCATGCCGTACGGCTTTACGTTTTTAGCGATCTTTATTGTTGCGACAGTACTGGTACACGTATTTCAGACTGCTGGATTTCTCTGGATAAGTAATAGTGTTAACAGTAGCAACGCCGTAAGATTATTTCCAGACTGCAAAAATCTGGAACGACATACATGCATAGAATCCGGTCATAGTCTAGTTACTACACTAAAGAAAAAGTACAAAATACCGTAGCTGTAAAGAGAAAGTAAAAGAAACCCCAGTAGCCAATTTATTTGAAATAATGGCAGTTAAGGTACTTCTTTTAGTTATTGATATTTTCACTGCAATAGGGGGAGTTCTGCTCAGATGGAGGTGTTTTAAAGAAACTGGAATACTTCATATTTTAAGTCAGTTGCGAAGTAGTATTAACTTAAGATGAACTGACGGACTAAGTATTTACTCACTGGGCTCTAGTCCGTTTGTTCTCACTCCGATGGATGTTACTGGCTTCTTGGCGATCTCAACAACGCAGCAGCCTAGAAAACAGTGAGCTATTGCGCCACCACGAACTCCCTACTTTTCGACGTCCATTTAATCAGCATTCTGTAAAGACGCCTTGAAATGCGATTGAAGGCAGATAACCATGTGAGATAGACGCGACCGGAATCGATTCAAAACTGTAGTCGATGTCTTATAAACAACGGTATTATTTCATTTGAACAGTCCGTGGATACGTAAACAATACCTTCTGAACGAGATACTGAAACCAACTGCACGAGATTTTCCCCGAGTTCCTTAGCGTATTACAGGCTTCTTTCTACAAACACGAGTTAGCTACATAGTGTTGCACAGTGGGTGCGTAAAGCACTGTTGTTGCTGCGAACGTCCCATACGATGTGTGAACACGGAATCTGTTTAAGAAAGTGTGTACAACTACAGCTCTGGTTTTTTACTCGAACGACGACACGGACGCAGTCTTTTTAAAGAAGTTTGTACAACGACGCCGAGGCAAACGCGTTTTCGCTTGCGCTCTCGAACATACACGTGTGACATTCGCCGCAGCTATCTCGCGTGTGGCATACTCTCTCGTGCCGTTCTGCCTGGCCCGCTCCGCAGAAACCCGGCTGGTTGCTGTTCCGTTTACCTTCCAGGACTGGCCTCCACACGCCTTTCCTCAACTGGTTTTGCTATACCAACTTGTATCCTTGTATTGTATTGTATGTTAACCGGGGACCTAGAAACCACGGAGAGGCTCCGTCCCCGCCGCAGCCGCAGTGGTCCACAACCCCACGACGAATACCGCAGTCCACTTCACCCCTCCGCTGCCCCACACAGAACCCGGGGTTATTATGCGGTTCGGCCCCCGGTGGACCCCCACAGGGAACTAGTGTAACCCCTATGTTTGCGTGGTAGAGTAATGGGGGTGTACGCGTACGTGGAGAACTTGTTTGCGCAGCAATCGCCGACATAGTATAACTGAGGCGGAATAAGGGGAACCAGCCCGCATTTGCCGAGGCAGATGGAAAACCGCCTAAAAACCATCCACAGACTGGCCGGTTCACCGGACCTCGGCACAAATCCGCCGGGCGGATTCGTGCCGGGGACCAAGCGCTCCTTCCCGCCCGGAAAGCAGTGCGTTAGACCGCCAACCGGGCGGGCTTAACTTGTATCCTTTCTCACATACATGTCATATACTATCTACTTTTACCTTTTAGTTTTCTTACTATTGATCCATTTTAATATCAACGACAATTTACTTTGAATATTCAATTCTGCCTTCTAGCTGTCTTCACCAATCAGCGGGCACCCTGAAACACTGTTCTTCATGGCGTATGTGTGCCTGAATTCCTAAGGGACCAAGCTGCTGAGTCATCGGTTCCTAGATTTACACACTATTTAAACTAAGAACAACTCACACACCCATGCCCGAGGGAGGACTCGAACTTCCGGCGGGAGGGACCGCGCAGTCCGTGACATGGCGCCCCAATACCGCACGGCCACTCCGCGTGGCATGGCGTATTTACCACAGTACCGTACAGGCGGTGAATCGGGAAATATTCCGGCAAAGAGTCCGCTTATTTCTGTGTACACGAGGCTCCTGAAGCCGGGGCGTAAAGGAAAGACGGCGTACGGTATGTACACTAGCCACAGACATCACATTGATTCACTCAGAAAGTGGCGTAGTACTTCTCGCTTCTTGCAAGCATTATTTGTAACAATGACAAATATCTTTTTTTTATTTTAGTTTTTGTTTTCTATACGTCTTTGTATCTCCTCTCATTCACTTTTTATCGCAATTATTTTTGTATTATCGTCATTCACTTTTCTGTTATTACATAGAAAGCAGTGTTATTGGAAAGTTTAAATGGACGAATTAGTAATAGCTTGTGGCTAGTTCTTCTAGGAGAACACGGCTAGTACTATAGCCCGATTTTCCAGAAACTTTGCTCAGTGAAAGAGGGGTCAAAATAAGCGAGCACGTGTCTCGGGAAATCCGTAGATACTCGATCGTTTGTGAGGAAACTACGGTCAAAGCTTTCGAGATAGTTTATATGCCTTTTAGAGTGTAGTAAGTTAAACCAATGCGGTGGCGCAGTGGTAATGTAGAGGGTTCACAATTTTTCGCCCCGTGTTCGAAATCCGATTATCGCTTTTAGATTACTGCACAAATGTTCTCCAGTGTATGTTGAAATAACTTACCCATTATTCGTTTACTATTTGTCTGTCTGGTCAATGAATGAAAGAAACAATAAATGGATACGAAAATTATTTGAAATTGTTTGCGGTAAAATTCGTGTAGTGTGTCTTGATTAATAATCGATTGGGAGCGCCAGTTTTCGGAAAAATGATCCGTTATGCGTGGTTTACCGCGAAATTATTGCCAAAGCGTGAAATCTTCAGCAATGTTAAGAACGCTTCTCTCCCTAGTGAGATTAATACGAAGGAATGTCACTGCTGCAAACCTGCCTTCGCGCGATGCTGCTGGTGTTCGGAATTACTCTGTTCCGAATGTTTCTACGATCGGTATCATTCAAGGGAATGTACCCAATCTGCCTTAGGAATAAACATAAGACTAAAATGCAAGAATTAATTTAAGGAATGATACACGGTGCGGCAGCGTTCATAGTAGAATGTTAAAAACACACCATCAGGCAGTAACTGTAATTCCTTTATTACCTCTTATGTTAATTAATAGTTAAAGGTATGCCATTTACTAATGTGTAAGTCACTGTCCATTGCGTGGATTACTTTTTGAATATGATTCCTGTCAAATGATGTCCCCTCTGCACAACATATTCATGTAGGCGGCATTGGAAGCTTTCCATAACTCGGCGTAACGTATTCCCCGGTACATTACCGACGGCAGTTCTGATGCGATCCTTCAACTCAGGAATGATGACCAGAATTTGCATGGATTTCTTGCAATAGACATTTCCCGGTAGATTAATTTCCTGTTTTGGTGACATTTCCTGGCCGCCTCGCTCACCTGACCTCCCATGTTCAAAAATGTGTGTGAAATCTTATGGGACTTAACTGCTAAGGTCATCAGTACCGAAGCTTACACACTACTTAACCTAAATTATCCTAAGGACAAACACACACACCCATGCCCGAGGGAGGACTCGAACCTCAACCGGGGCCAGCCGCACAGTCCAAGACTGCAGCGCCCTAGACCGCTCGGCTAGTCCCGTGCGGCTGACCTTTCATGTGCAGACCTTTTCCTTGGGGCTACCTGAAGAAAGAAGTGTTCCGAAGACGTGTCATCATTCCTGAGTTTAAGGGTCGCTTCAGAACTGCCGTCGACAATGTCCCAGGGAATACGTAACGCCGAGTTATGGAAAGCTTCCAATGCCGCCTAGATGGATGTGTTGTGCAGAGGGGGCATCATTTGACAGGAGTCATACTCAAAAAGTAATCCACGCAATGGACAATAGCTTACACATTAGTAAATGGCACACCTTTAACTATTAATTGACGTAAGAGGTAATTAATAAATTACAGTTACTGCCTGATGGTGTGTTTTTATTATTCTACTATGAACGCTGCCGCACCCTGTATAAGAATGTAATACAAAAATATGAGAATTTAAAATGTTTGTAACCCGTGAAAGTATCGTACACATATATTATAAATGTATAACACTTATTGTGAAACCCTGTTGTAATTTTACAATTAATATGGCGCTCTTGTATCCCCCAATTTGATAAGAAGCATTCCTGTGGTAATCTTCTACGGCTATGGGTAGGTAAACGGAAAAAATGAAAGAAAATAAAAACAATAATCGGGTTTCGACTGCGGGGCGCAACAGCGCGACCCCGCAACACCAGCCACTGAGCCACCGCTTCGGTTGAACTCATCGCGTCTATACATGAAGTACAACGCAAACTTTTACAGTCATTTTCTCAGAGTATCTACGGATAAGCTTACTTATACAGTTCAAGAACGAGCTTTAAACAATGTATCTACGAATATACTACAACCGCTTATGTGTCGCTCCCGTAGCAATCGTGGGGACTATTATGTCACCATGTTCGCCGTCATATGCAGGGTGGTCCATTGATCGTTACCGAGCCAAATATCTCAAGAAACAAGCGCCAAACGAAAAAACTACAAAGAACGAAACTTGTCTAGCTCGAAGGGGGAAACCAGATGGCGCTATGGTTGGCCCGCTACATGGCGCTGCCATAGGTCAAACGGGTATCAATTGCGTTTTTTAAATAGTAACCCCCATTTTTATTACATATTCGTGTAGTAAGTAAAGAAATATGAATGTTTCAGTTGGAACACTTTTTTCGATTTGTGATAGATGGCGCTGTAATAGTCACAAACATATGGCGCACAATTTTAGACGAATAGTTGGTAACAGGTAGGTTTTTTAAATTAAAATATAGGACGTAGGTACGTTTGAACATTTTATTTCGGTTGTTCCAATGTGATGCATGTACCTTTGTGAACTTATCATTTCTGAGAATGCATGCGGTTACAGCGTGATTACCTGTAAATACCACATTAATGCAATAACTGCTCAAAGTGATGTCCGTCAACCTCAATGCATTTGGTAATACCTGTAACGACATTCATCTCAACAACGAGTAGTTCCCCTTCCACAATGTTCGCACATGGATTGACAGTGCGCTGACGCATGTTGTCAGGCGTTGTCGGTGGATCACGATAGCAAATATCCTTCTACTTTCCCCACAGAAAGAAATCCGGGGACGTCAGATCCGGTGAACGTGCGGGCCTTGGTATGGTGCTTCGACGACCAATCCACCTGTCATGAAATATGCTATTCAATATCGCTTCAACCGCTATGTGCCGGACATCCACCATGTTGGAAGTACATCGCCATTCTGTCACGCAGTGAAACATCTTGTAGTAACATCGGTAGAACAATACGTAGGAAATCAGCATACATTGCACCATTGAGATTGCCACTGATAAAATGAGAGCCAATTATCCTTCCTCCCATAATGCCGCACCATACATTAGCTTGCCAAGGTCGCTGATGTTCCACTTGTCGCAGCCATCGTAGATTTTCCGTTGCCCAATAGTGCATATTATGCCGGTTTACGTTACCGCTGTTGGTCAATGACTCTTCGTCGCTAAATAGAATGCGTGCAAAAAATCTGTCATCTTCCCGTAATTTCTCTTGTGCCCAGTGGCAGAACTGTACACGACGTTCAAAGTCGTCGCCATGCAATTCCTGGTGCATAGAAATATGGTACTGGTGCAATCAATGTTGATGTAGCATTCTCAACACCGACGTTTTTGAGATTCCCGATTCTCACGCAATTTGTCTGCTACTGATCTACGGATTAGCCGCGACAACAGCTAAAACACCTACTTGAGCATCATCATTTGTTGCAGGTCGTGGTTGACGTTTCACATATAGATGAACACTTCCTGTTTCCTTAAATAACGTAACTAACCGGCGAACGGTCCGGACACTTGGATGATGTCGTCCAGGATACCGAGCAGCTTACATAGCACACGCCCGTTGGGCATTTTGAACACAACAGTCATACATCAACACGATATCGACCTTTTCCGCAATTGGTAAACGGTCCATTTTAACACGGGTAATGTATCACGAAGCAAATGCCGTCCGCACTGGCGGAGTGTTACGTGATACCACGTACTTATACGTTTGTGACTATTACAGCGCCATCTATCACAAAGCGAAAAAAGTGGTCCAACTAAAACATTCATATTTCTTTACGTATTACACGAAAAAATTAATAAAAATGGGGGTTACTATTTTAAAAAATGCAGTTGATATCCGTTTGACCTATGGCAGCGGCATCTAGCGGGCCAACCATAGCGCCATCTGGTTTCCCCCTACAAGCTAGACTAGTTTCGTTCTTTGTAGTTTTTTCGTTTGACGCTTATTTCGTGAGATATTTGGCCCGGTCACTATCAATGGACCACCCTGTATGTGGTGTCTAGGAATCCTGCGTACTCGGTTCGCTAGATACACAATCAAACGAATAGTATTAATGAGTTTTATTACAAAATGAAAAGATATGGTACTTTGCCAGTTACACAGATGTGTCGCAAGCAATGGTCGACATACAAAATAGACACTCTTCTTCAGTATAAACAATCTCAAGTCTCTGCTACATAGACAGTACAAGCGAAGTAACGAGCGTTGACGCTTCTATCTAAGTCACTAGTCTTGAAGCTGCTATTCAACTGGGGCGTCGCCAGTCGGTCGAGGCGCTTGTGTCTTCTTCACATAGGGACTGTCGCGTTGTCATCCTGGAGGGAGGTCCGCTCGGCGTACGATTGGATGACTTCTTCTCACAGCCTTCTCTGTTCTGTCGGTCCCGAATGGCGTGCCGGTGCTTGACTTTACACCGTAACAAGGACAAGTTTAGATTAATTTAGCGCGCAGAGAAGATTTTAAACAATCTTTCTTCTCGCGTCCCGTAAGTGAATGGAACACGAAGCCATGACAACCGGTACAATGGGAGATAGCCTCTGCAGTGCACTTCACAGTGGGGCGCAGTAGTAGCAGCACTAGGGTCGGTGCATGTACTAATGCAAACGTAAGAAATTTTGAACTTCTGTAGTAAAAAAGAGGTTCAACTCGTTTGCTGGTAAGCTGTGTGCTTGTGTGTTTCCGATGATTCATGTGCTGTTAACAGTTGTAAGAAATTTTATATAACATGGATCCGGATCCATACAACATGTCTTCTTCTTATACACTCCTGGAAATGGAAAAAAGAACACATTGACACCGGTGTGTCAGACCCACCATACTTGCTCCGGACACTGCGAGAGGGCTGTACAAGCAATGATCACACGCACGGCACAGCGGACACACCAGGAACCGCGGTGTTGGCCGTCGAATGGCGCTAGCTGTGCAGCATTTGTGCACCGCCGCCGTCAGTGTCAGCCAGTTTGCCGTGGCATACGGAGCTCCATCGCAGTCTTTAACACTGGTAGCATGCCGCGACAGCGTGGACGTGAACCGTATGTGCAGTTGACGGACTTTGAGCGAGGGCGTATAGTGGGCATGCGGGAGGCCGGGTGGACGTACCGCCGAATTGCTCAACACGTGGGGCGTGAGGTCTCCACAGTACATCGATGTTGTCGCCAGTGGTCGGCGGAAGGTGCACGTGCCCGTCGACCTGGGACCGGACCGCAGCGACGCACGGATGCACGCCAAGACCGTAGGATCCTATGCAGTGCCGTAGGGGACCGCACCGCCACTTCCCAGCAAATTAGAGACACTGTTGCTCCTGGGGTATCGGCGAGGACCATTCGCAACCGTCTCCATGAAGCTGGGCTACGGTCCCGCACACCGTTAGGCCGTCTTCCGCTCACGCCCCAACATCGTGCAGCCCGCCTCCAGTGGTGTCGCGACAGGCGTGAATGGAGGGACGAATGGAGACGTGTCGTCTTCAGCGATGAGAGTCGCTTCTGCCTTGGTGCCAATGATGGTCGTATGCGTGTTTGGCGCCGTGCAGGTGAGCGCCACAATCAGGACTGCATACGACCGAGGCACACAGGGCCAACACAACACTGATGTGCAGGGAAAACAATCAACACGACACGGTATACACGCGGGAGTACCCCAGGGAAGCATCCTAGGGCCCCTACTGTTTAACCTCTACATAAACGATCTCCCAACCACACACAACACAATGATGGCAATCTACGCGGATGACACAGCCATCCTTGCGCAAGATTGGAAACCATCAAACATTACGTCACGCCTACAGACTGCACTCAGAATGGCCGAGCCTTGGTTGGAGAAATGGCGTGTTAGAGTAAACGTCGACAAGTGCGAAGCCGTTCTGTTCACTAGAAGACCGAAGCAACTGCGCAAACACCGTTACTGCAGACCAATAACCCTACATGCACGTCCAATACGTTTCCGCGAGAAAGTCAAATACCTCGGTGTCTGGCTGGACCGGAAATTACTCTGGGGGGACCACATACAACACATGACCAACCGAGCTAGCGCGAGGCTCAAACAGCTCTATGCAATGCTCAACAGGCGTAGCACACTGAACAGAAGGGTGTCGAGGTCCATGTACATGACACTTATCCGACCCCTGATGACGTACGCAGCTCCTGTCTGGGGATACGCTGCGCCTACACGCCTGCGCCGTCTGCAGCTCATACAAAACAAAGTACTCAAAATCATAAGCAATGCTCCACGATACACACGCATCGCGGACCTTCACGGGAATACCGACTTGAGACTCTCACGGAGGTAATCCACAAACTCACCACAAGACTATACAGAAATTCCAGACATTCGCAGAACCCGTTTATTCTGAATCTGGGGAACTACGACCACAACCATAGATGGAAACATAAAAGACCAAAAGATATACTTGTAAGGGCATAACATCTATGGCCAAGCATACGCAAACATAACGGCACAGGCGAGCCCCTGTTAATCAGACGCTATTACTGGATATCCAGCTGAAATACACTGCCGAATAACTGGCACCACACAGGGAAGCCGTACCGCACACTGCATGCAAACAAGCTCCACACATCCCCACACAGTGAGACGATCTATGGCCGATCTCCCACTACTGTATAACGATCTTGATTGTTCCAGGAATGTAGCAGCTGCAACCACTGGGATACATCGCCATCGCTTGTCACGGTAATGATGCATGATACCCATACTAACAAATCCAACCTTGCATGAGCTATCGCAGCTAGTAAGCCACTACTGCTCTTACTACCCATCCCACTGTCGCAGAGGTTTTTTTCCCACGGCACGAGCCATGGCACTTTTTTCCCTCTGCTCTTCAAATCGCTACCCTCACTCGCGTTTCGTCCACTATCTATCACCTGATGGACCGTGTTAATGCGTAGTCTTACCCAGACGCACGGACAACATCACAGCCCAGCATCCTGTGATCCACTTACTAGATAACTAACATGTTTTACGGAGGTGACAGTAGAACTTTTGGTTTGGTCACCACGTTGGTGCGGGCGTGGAGGGGCCCCATCTCTCTTTTTACCCGGCATCATGGTGTGGGGAGCGATCTCCTACACTGGCCGTACACCACTGGTGATCGTCGAGGGGACACTGAATAGTGCACGGTACATCCAAACCGTCATCGAACCCATCGTTCTACCATTCCTAGACCGGCAAGGGAACTTGCTGTTCCAACGGGACAATGCACGTCCGCATGTATCCCGTGCCACCCAACGTGCTCTAGAAGGTGTAAGTCAACTACCCTGGCCAGCAAGATCTCCGGATCTGTCCCCCATTGAGCATGTTTGGGACTGGATGAAGCGTCGTCTCACGCGGTCTGCACGTCCAGCATGAACGCTGGTCCAACTGAGGCGCCAGGTGGAAATGGCATGGCAAGCCGTTCCACAGGACTACATCCAGCATCTCTACGATCGTCTCCATGGGAGAATAGCAGCCTGCATTGCTGCGAAAGGTGGATATACACTGTACTAGTGCCGACATTGTGCATGCTCTGTTGCCTGTGTCTATGTGCCTGTGGTTCTGTCAGTGTGATCATGTGATGTATCTGACCCCAGGAATGTGTCAATAAAGTTTCACCTTCCTGGGACAATGAATTCACGGTGTTCTTATTTCAATTTCCAGGAGTGTATGTGCCGGGAATGTGTTCTCTGAATATGGCGATACATTTTCTAACGCATTA
This sequence comes from Schistocerca nitens, assembly GCF_023898315.1. Taxonomy (NCBI): domain Eukaryota; kingdom Metazoa; phylum Arthropoda; class Insecta; order Orthoptera; family Acrididae; genus Schistocerca; species Schistocerca nitens. Next base: position 634,758,259 of record NC_064618.1, on the reverse strand, counting down.
CGCAATTCAGAAACAGTTGCTTTATTTCTTTATTTATTGGGATCCCGTTTCTACTTTTACCCGATTGGATAAGAGAGCTTCCACTGCCTCCTGAGATCTCTCACAATACGTCAGGCCCCTCCTTTCGCATTCACATAAAGCATGTTTTTTACCTGTCTGCGTGTCGATCGCGCAACAAAACACGAGGAACCCAAAAACATTGTGCTTTACTGGAGCATTACTGACGTCAGAACTACAAGACTGTGCAAAACACAAGGCTGTCTAAACAGAAGCCAAGGTTCCCGCAAGTGCTCTGGACTGGACTGGCACCTGCGCCCGGCTGCCGCACACCTGAACACATACAAGCTGCACGTCATCAGGAGCGAATGCAGAGCGCACAGCAAGAGTCGCTCGTAGTTCGCCGAGGGCACGGGCTGCCGCGCTCCTGGATAGCGTGACGATCCTTTGGAAGGATTGAAGAGGGCTCGTACCACCCAAGAACGTTCTCTTTCCGAGGATTTACCGAATTCTCGTTCCAAATCATATGTAAGGAGACTCGAGCCCTTACAACTAGGCAGTAATTTGTTTTTCTTCCCTTAGAAAAATTTTGAATGACTGTGCTGGTAAACCTCTTACGTTATTTGATTTTCAAACAGCTGAGCAAAACTGAACGTACTCAGACATTTCTCTCTTTACTTATTCTGATCATCACTAAACTGACAATCAATATTTTTAGCGCAACGGAATCTGACTTTCAATAATCCCTACAAAAGAATGGCCCTGACTAACAATAACCTATACCTTTCGTGAATCACTTACCTCACAAAAATCTTCGTTATTCGAACTACTGCAATACAGCGAGCGCTAATACTGTCAGCTAAATTAACTACTGAAGGCACAAACTATTGATAGGCATAGTTAGCAAATAAAAGATTTTGATAGAGAACAAACAATGTATTTACCCTAATAGTGTTCAAAAGTCATAATATATACATCAGTTCATCACATACAGTCTTACAAATTTCCTATTTCTGACGGACACACGTCCAGATCGTCCGCTCTCAAAAATCTGGCATCTCTCTCCCCACATCCACCACTGCTGGCGGCCCACCTCCAACTGCCCAACGCTATGCGCTGTTCACATCCAACTGTCCAACACTACACTAGCGAATATTCCAACAATGAGTCGAACCAGCCACAGACTGCACACAGCACAGTCAGTGATTTTCATACAGAGCGCTACGTGGCGTTACCAACATAAAAACCTAAAGTGCCTGCTTACTTACACAGTTCTTCAGCCTAAAAAATACGAAAAATCTGGCGTGGCATTACTGTGGAAATATACATCTGGTATCGATGTGCCTGATGCCACGATGTAGATGGCGATGCTACTCGTAGCACGCTCTTGGAAGTCACCTGCCCACAGTTGTTGCTAGGGTAAGAAAGGAGGCTGGACAGTTGCGGGTTAATACGAATGGGTCACTGAGTCTGGGAGGAGTGGAGGGGTTATGTTAGGATGGGAAGGATTTGATCCATAAGTTTTTCCTGGAACAAGGAGCGAGTCTGGAGTCACTTAGTCAAGAGAAAGTGAACTTATGGGTCATAAAGAAAGAGCCTTTCGAAGATCCCTTGGGATATAACATGGGAGACAAAGGGGGATGGGGAGGAGGGGTTAAGGTGGAGGGCTTGTGGTACAGGAGGTGTTGGAGATGTATTAAGGTTTTGGTCTTCAGATTTAGCGAAGTATACGAATTTTTGAGGAATTAGAAGAAAGGGAGGAATTCAGCAGCTGGATGAGGATGCGTGTAGGGTAGGGAAACGTATACGGAAGGTACATGTTATATTTCGAACGTGCAGGTCTAAACTGAGTTGGCGGAAGTAAGAATAGATCGGGCATGACCGTTGTAGCCTGGGAACAATTGCATGAGAGATACTTTTCAAATCTCAGAGGAATGAAAATTGGTCCTGCACTCCGACTTCCGATCGGCGTGTACAAGATCTAGAGACTGTTTACCCATGAACAATCTTATGTATGTACTAGATGCACACCATAGTGATACCCATATTTATTTATTTTATTAAAAATGCCCGGCTATGTATTTATCCCATGTAGGCTCTTTCCCACTCGTCGCTTATAGGGTGCCTAAAGGATGCTGCGTTCTCGGAATGCGATACAACAACTCAAACAAATAATATTAATAGTTTTATTTCAATAAAGCAGATTGGCAATACTTAATTTTGTGTTTTGAATGGGTGTCGCAAGCGATCAGCGACATGCGAACAGTCTTGTTCGTCCCTATAGACAAAATCCAAACAAGCAAAGGATATGGATCACTAATATCTGTTCTCGTAGCACTCTCTGGCAGGCCGTGCTAATACTTTGCGAGTACTGTCCACTAATGTCCGGCTGAGAATGGCAGAAGCGGCGCTTATATTCCTTTCGGCTAGTGGGCGCTGCTGTTGTGGTGCGGTCCAAATCAGCACACCATTGACCGACGTTGGATCACCGTCTTCTCTGATCTCGCGTTCTTCATCTTCTTTCCGGCACTGGTGGTTACGCCAGAACATCCCAAACTACTATTATTCTATTTCCTCCTTCCGCTTTCGCTGTCTATCTCCTCCTTCCCCTCTCGCCGTTCATTGCCTCCTCCCTTCTGTCTCTGTCCATTCCCTTCTCTGTCCTTTCGCTGTCGATATCATCCTTCCTCGTCTGCGTCTGTCTATCTTCTCTTCCTCTCTTCTCTCTCCACGTTATTACACCCCCCCCTGAATAGAAGTCTGGTGTTTTCTTTCCACAGTATTCTTTTCCAGGTCATAACTAATACATCTACCAAATTTGGTTGAAATAGTTCCAGAGGTTTAGGATGAGTTTTTTATCCTTGGCTTTGACTGCGTATTTTACATATATATAACATATGTCACACGTACTTGTACACATATTTCGCCTGTATATCTACTGGATTTCACCCTGCAGTTTCATTTACAAGCAGCTCATTGTTTATAACATCGTATCTTTTGAACCATATGTCGTACAGAGATATAATTTTGCAGCTACATCGAGTGATATATGTGGCTGCTGTCTGCATGTGTAGTGAATGGAGTTAGTAGTAAAGAAGTAATAAATTAAAACATCGTGGATGATGCGACAGTTTTGCAAGCATCTCTGTATTTATGACGTGATATCTCCTGAACTGTGTGTCGTACAATGATATAACTTTGCTTATACATTCACTGGAATATGTGAACACTGTCTGTAAAATGTGTCCCGAATACAGTTAGTAGTAAAGAAGCAATAAATTAAAACGTTATGCTGCAAGCGGCAGTTTTACTGCATGAGCAGAGAAAATGTAGTAAGCGATAAACTTTTTTCCTTTCATGGTTTTGTGGGGGTTGTCAGCGAGAAAAATTTCTATACGCTTTGATATCACGTGTAAAGTTTGTTGCATATCACTAAGTGCTCTCATTCTCAAATACTGGATGAATAAAGTATGGGTATTCGCGTATCGCGTGTAGCCCTACACTTCCTTATCACCCCCACCCCTTTCGTAGGTAGGTTATATAACGTAGCTTCAGCGTGAAGGAGTAACGAACGTACGAACACACACACACACACACACACACACACACACACACACATTCATACATACATACGTACATATACACACAATACAAAACTTGTCGTACCGAGCGAGGTGGCGCAGTGGTTAGCACACTGGACTCGCATTCGGGAGGACGACGGTTCAATCCCGTCTCCGGCCATCCTGATTTAGGTTTTCCGTGATTTCCCTAAATCGTTTCAGGCAAATGCCGGGATGGTTCCTTTGAAAGGGCACGGCCGATTTCCTTCCCAATCCTTCCCTAACCCGAGCTTGCGCTCCGTCTCTAATAACCTCGTTGTCGACGGGACGTTAAACACTAACCACCACCACCACCACCACCACCACCAAAACCTGTCGCATTTATAATTTTGTACTTCAGTAGATACATTGTGTGATCAAAAGTATCCGGACATCTGGCTGAAAATGACTTACAAGTTCGTGGCGCCCTCCATCGGTAATGCTAGAATGGTTCAAATGGCTCTGAGCACTATGGGACTTAACTTCTGAGGTCATCAGTCCCCTAGAACTTAGAACTACTTAAACCTAACTAACCTAGGGACATCACGCATATCCATGCCCGAGGCAGGATTCGAACCTGCGACCGTAGCGGACGCCCGGTTCCAGATGTAGCGCCTAGAACCGCTCGGCCACCCCGACCGGTGGTAATGCTGGAATTCAATATGGTGTTGGCCCACCCTTAGCCTTGATGGCAGCTTCCACTCTCGCTGGCATACGTTCAAACAGGTGTTGGAAGGGTTCATGGGGAATGGCAGCCTAGTCTTCACGGAGTGCTGCACTGAAGAGAGATATCTATGTCGGTCGGTAGGCCTGACACGAAGTCGGCGTTCCAAAAGATCCAAAAGGTGTTCTGTAAGATTCAAGTCAGAACTCTATGGAGGCCAGTCCATTACAGGGATATTATTGTGGTGTAACCATTCCACCACAGGCAGTGCATTGTGAATAGGTGGTCGACTGTGTTGAAAGATGCAATCCCCATCCCCGAATTGCTCCTCAATAGTGGGAGCAAGAAGGTGCTTCAAACATCATTGTAGGCCTGTGCTGTGACAGAGCCACGCAAAAAATGAAAAACACGACCACACCATAACAACAGCGCCTCCGAATTTTAGTGGTGGCACTACACATGCTGGCAGATATCGTTCACCGTTCGCCATACCCACACGCTGCCATCGGATCGCCACATTGTCTACCGTGATTCGTCACTCCACACAACGTTTTTCCATTGTTCAATCGTCCAGTCTTTACGCTCCTTACACCAAGCGAGGCATCGTTTGGCATTTACCGGCGAGATGTGTGGCTTATGAGCTGCCGCTCGACCATAAAATCCTAGTTTTCTCACCTCCCCCCAAACTGTCATAGTACTTGTGGTGGATCCTGATTCAGTTTGGAATTCCTGTGTGATGGTCTGGATAGATGACTGCCTGTTACACATTACGACTCTCTTCAACTATCGGCGGTCTCTGTCATTCAGCAGACGAGGTCGGCCTGTACGCTTTTGCGCTGTACACGTACCTTCACGTATCCACTTCACTATCACATCGGAAACACTGGACCTGGGGATGTTTAGGAGTGTGGAAATCTCGCGTACAGACGTATGACACAAGTGACACCCAGTCACATGACCACCATTCTGCTCACGATGTCTAACGACTACTGAGGTCGTTGATATGGAGTACCTGGCAGTAGGTGGCAGCATAATGCACCTAATATGAGAAACGTATGTTTTTGGGGGTGTCCGGATACTTTTGATTACATAGTGTATGACGTCATAAACACTGACAATAAGGCGCGTGAAAAGCTGCCGCATCATGTATGGCGTCTAAATTGTGTTACTTCTTTGCTACTAACTCTATTAGCAACAAATTTCAGATAGTATCTACTTACGACGCTGAATTTATCTACAAAAATATACACTGTACGATAGACAGTTCAGGAGATATGACGTCAAATACTGAGATGTGTGAAGAAATGCCGCATCATGCACGACGTATTAACTTATTACTTCTTTGCTTCTAACTCTATTCATAAAACATTTCGCAGACAGTAGACATACGTACCACTAAATGTATATGCAACATTATATCACTGTACGACACATAGTTCAGAAGAGCTGCGTGTAAATGTATCTGAAGGGCGAGATCCACTAGAGATACAGGTGAAATAAGTGTACAAGTACGTGTGAATTTTGTTAAAGATACGGAAATACATCTGACATGAGAGTACGTAGGCAAAGCCAAAAGTAAAAAGCTCATCCTAAATCTCTGGGATGATTTCAACCAAATTTGGTGGAGTATTAATTACGACCTGAAAAGAAGTACATATTAGTTACGATCTGTAGAGAAATAGTGTGGGTGTAAAAAGCACCGGCATCCTATTGAGGTGGGGCTGACAACGTGGAGAGAGAATGCAGGAGAAGAAGATGGACAGACAGAGAAGAGGAAGGAGGAGATGAAGAGGGAGAGTGGGAGAAGGAGTAGATGTACTAATAGAAGACTGAAACAGAAAAAAACTCGATAAATTCTTTTATTCAGGAGCGTTAATCACAAAGACAAAAGATGACAGGCAGGAGAAGAATTGCAACACCAAAGCCTGCTTTCAATGAAACAACACAATTATTATTGAACAAGTCATAAAGTGTGGAAAATAATAAACAATTTGTCAAGATATTCATCTGGTGTGCGCTCATGTGTGGCTCTGAAAGCTGGACACAGCGGATGACTGGCTTAGTAGAAGCGATGCAAATGTGGTTTTGGAGGAAGCGAACAAAAGCCAGTTGGAGAGAAGCAAATTTAAGTGAAGATGTTTTGAAAAGAGGTCAGTGATAGAAGGAACTTTAACAACTATTCATAAGAAAAAAAAAAAAACATACCTTCTGAATATACAGAGCGGTCCAACTAAACTCTTCACAAAATCCATATACGTAATCGTTTAAGATATCCTTCTTCTGTTTGCACCCAGATGAATTGTGAGAAAGTCCACACTAAAGACGTGTAGTCTCTTTTCGAATGGAAGAACTATATTCTGCTGCTAGTATTGTAGTTCTAAAGTGACGAACTCAATGGCGTTTCATTCTTCAAAATTCGATTACTAGTTTCGGAGTAATTATAATACTTAGAAAATACGATTGATGTGTTCTGAAAATGAGACCGATTGCTGTTTTATGCTGTTTCATGCCCAAATAATGAAATACAACACTTTGTACAAGGAGGAAACAGAGTATTGCATTGCTACGATATCGGTCTAAGGGACACGGAAAAAATTTAGCTATCATTCTGTCTGTGTCGTTCACGTGCGTCGATTGCTGGTTAGTTTGAAAAATAAATGTCTTGCACAAACCAAGGAAAACTAGATTACTATTTCTTTACGGAGAATGCAGAAGAAAGGTGAAGAGAACGGGTGACAAAGGTATCCCGACACAGGATGCCCAAGAAAAATGACACTCCAGTGAACGGCAGATAAATTGTTTTTGGAATCTGGAGCACCATATAGAGAATATGGTGCAAGACCGAAACGATGAGAGCGGCCGAAATAGATGTTCCGGGAGCTGTTGCTCATTTTGCGCATGTTAAATGCAGAGAAACTTGGAGTGTCCCTGAAATGCATTATTCCAGCCTTCCTCTTTTCTGGTCGCTGGATAGGATGTAACGGCGTTGTCAGTCTGTCTTCACGGTTCACCTGATTTGACGCCCCTGGACTCTTTCCTCTGGCGTAACCTCAAATATGGAGTCCGTGCACAAGTTCCGAGGACGGAAGAGCACTTAAAACAAGGCGTTGTTGCGGCATGTGATATGATATCGACAGGATCTCTGAAATCTGTCCAGAAGTCCTTGCACCAGCGACTGCAAATATGTTTTACAGTAACTAGTTGTCATTTCAAACACTTGATGACGTAACTGGTGTTTTAAGTAAGCGTTTGTGACCATAATCTTTTGTGATCTGCGGTTGCTCAGTTCCCTGATTGACAAATCCATTCAATCTCTGACGTTCACCATTATTTCAAGTCTCTGGCAGGGAGTCAATCCTGATGCTATGGTCGTTGCTTTTCCGTTGATGTATCGATCAAATCAAATGTAACCAAGTGTGATTCGTATCAGTTTTATATTAAACATTTCTCCATTGTTTTGCTTTTGTAAGAGCACCACCAGCAGGGTCAAGTTGGAGCTCCTTATCAGCCTGACGCAACAAATCTGTATAACAACTCGAACTTCCCCATAAGACAGCAATCGGTTTCGTATTAAAAACAGATAAATCCTAACTACCAAATACTGTAATTTCTCCGAAATTACTAATAGGATTTTGAAGAGTGATATGACGTTGAATGGGTCTCTTTTAGAATTACTATACTAGTAGCAGAAATTAGTATGATTCCATTTGAAAAAGCTACGTCGATACTGACATCTCTGTAATTAATACACGAGGGCGTGATGGAAAGTAGTGCCTCCGGATTTTTAAAGAGAAAACGCTTAAAGATTTTTAAATAAAACAAACTTTACTAACATTCTATATCTTTAAGCTTTATGTCCACATATTTATTTCTGAACATATTCGCCCTGGCGATGAACACATTTCTCCCAACGAGAGACCAGTTTGTTGCTGCCGTCGCTGTAGAATGTTCGACTGCGTTGATGCAGCCACAATCGCATGTTTATTTGCATCTCTTCAACACTATCACTGTGAAGTCTCAAAGGTGCTTTTCAAAATTTTGGAAACAGATGAAGACCGTGTGGGGCCAAGTCGGTACTGTATGGACGATGATCGGTAACAGTCAGCCGGCCGGTGTGGCCGAGCGGCTATAGGCGCTACAGTCTGGAACCGCGCGACCACTACGGTCGCAGATTCGAATCCTGCCTCGGGCATGGATGTGTACGATGTCCTTAGGTTAGTTAGGTTTAAGTAGTTCTAAGTTCTAGGGGACTGATGACCTCAGAAGTTAAGTCCCATAGTGCTCAGAGCCATTTGAACCATTTGAAAACAGTCAACCCAAGGCGTCGGATTGTTGCAGACGTCGCAGCGTACGTGGGAGGTGCGTCTGTGTTATCCGACGGTTTTCTTTGATGAATCCATCAACCCGATTCCGATGAGTCCCGTCGGTCGCCATAACCGGTTTTCCACTCTCAGCTCCGTCACACACGCTGAGGTTAGCACCGCCGTCTCTTTGATCACGAGCACGAACCACCCAACGTCGCACGTTACTGATGCCGATACAATCATCACAATACACAGGCTTTCATTCTTCTATGGACTGGAGGCATGTTTCCTGCGATTAGAAACCCGATTACAAAAATATATGGAACTGAATGGCAGAAAAAGAAATAACAGACGATCTACTGGAATGAGGAAGAAAAGAGTTAGGGTTTAACGACGAGGTTATCACAGCCGGAGCACAGTCTCGTACTGGTGACGGACGCTGAAGGAAATATTCCGTGTCCTTTTCAAAGGTACCATACCGGCATTTGCTTAAACAATTAAAGGAAACCAGATGAAGCTTAAAACTCTACCGACGGACCGTAAACCTCCGTCCTTCCGAATACAAGTCCAGCGTGTTTCCAGTAGACACATCCACGGCATTGGAGATAACAAAACGTCAAAAACTATCGAGAAACGAAGAGGAGAGTACAGAGAAAACAAAAGTGTCTGTAGCGGCAGGATATTACCTTTACAAATGTATTGACTAAATTAGGAGTCTTGAAATCAGTCTTAGACTAGTGGCTGCCCCTCTTGTACTACTTTCAAATGGCCTTTCCACTTTAAATCGTTCTGGAAGCGTCTCATACAAAATCAACTGATGTGATTGTTTACATAAACTGATGAAACAGTAATGGATCTTTCCTCCTGTTTATGCACGATACGCTATATTTTTGTATGTGGAGCATTGGGTATCTGTCACAGCAGTGGCTTCCTGTCCCGTCAATCTAGGGCTCGTTAGAGACGCAGCTTATGCTGAAAAGGTTTAAAAAATGGAAGGAAGATCTGTCAGTAGGTTGGTAAATGAAACGCAATAAACATATGATAGAAGAACTCTCAATATAGAGGGACTATGTGTTCATATGTGACACCGCTACTCTGCGATGAAGAGGGATAGACAACGCACTGTGAAACGCATGCGACACTATATTGAATAAACATGAAAGGTGTTTTTTTTGTTTTTTTTTTAACGTGGACGGTTTCATTTATTTAGTGTTATTAAAATGTAGATGTTTGTTTATGACTATGCTTATTGTAAAGAGATGATGTAAATTACACAAATCATGTAACAAGTACATACAACAGTCTTATGAATCGAGAATCTCAACGATTTTTCCCTGTCATCGATGTCGATACTGGCAAGACATTTTGTTCCCGGGAATTCCAAGAGCGTATCAGAATCTGAAATGCAAGTTCCTCAGACTAGCCCGAACGCACAAAAAGAAGAGAGCATTAGCATGCGATTCCAATTTGTAGGTCAACGGGAAGTACCCTATAGACCCTACGTTTTGATGAGTGAGTTTCCGAGTATCACAATATGTGACATAAATGACCGAATCTTTTGATTGCATTGACTTAGAAGCTTAAAATTTGTACATCTCCAAGGGACCATAGAGCTTACTTTGTGACATAAATTTTAACTTGATACGTCTACCCGCTCCTGAGAAAAATGGTTTTCAACAGTCGGACAGACAGAAAGACGTACAACCAAGCGACACCATAAGGGTTGTGTTTTTACAGATTGAGGCATGAAACCCTAAAAACCGCTATATTAATAAATGGGGAGCCAGTAGTAAGCAAAGAAATGAAGGCTGAAATGTGCAAGGAATATCCATGACGTCGGTTTGGTATAGAATCTTAGAACACATTCTGAGGTCAAACATAATGAGGTATCTCGAACAAAACTACCTCCGTGGTAACCAGCACGGATTTTGAAAACATTGCTCATGTGAAACTCAACTCGCACTTTCCACATATTATATTACTGAAAGCTATGGATCAAGGCAGTCAAGTAGATGCATTATTTCTCGATATTCGAAAAGCATTAATTCAATACCACATCTACGCTTATCATCAAAAGTACGATCTTAATGGGTGTCAAGAGAAATTTGTGACTGTATTGAGAAAATTTTTGGTAGGGAGGACGCAGCAAGTTATCTTGGATGGAGCGTCGTCGACAGATGTAGAGATACCGTCGAGTGATCTCCAGGAAAGAGTGTTGACACCATTGCTGTACATACTGTATATTAACGACCTTGCGCACAATATTAGTAGTAATCTCAGAATTGTCGCAGATGATGCAGTTATCTATAATGAAGTACTGTCTCACACAAGCTGCAAAAATATCCACGTCATATTTTGATAAGATTTCAAAGTGATGCAGAGATTCGCAACTTGCTTTAAATGATTACAAATGTAAAATTGTGAACTACACAAAACGAGAAATGTAGTATCCTGTAACTATAATATCAGTTGGAATCAGTCAACTAATGTAAACACTTTACAGGGATATGAAACGGAATGATCAAACAGGTTGTCAGGGGTCTGCAGACTTCGATTTATTGGTAGAATACTGGGGGTACGAGGGAGCTTGCTTACAAATCACTCGTCCGACCCATTCTAGAATATTGCTCAAGTGCGTGGGACCCGTATCAGATAGGACTAACAGGGGATACTGAACGTATACAGAGAAGGGCAGTACTAATGGTCAGAGGTTTGTTTGACCTGCCGAGTGTGTCACAGAGATGAAAGAACTGAACCGGCAGGCTCTTGAAGATAGATGCAGCCTATAGCCTTCTTACAAGTTTCAAGAAACGGATTTAGATGACGTCTCTATGAATTTCCTACAACCCCTTTCACATTGCTCCCGTTGAGTTCGTGAGGACAAGACTGTGTTAATTACAGCAGGCTCGGAGGCATTTAAACAGTCATACTTCCCGCTCTCTAAACGCGAAAATCCTAATACCTGGTGCGATGGTACGTGTCCTCTTCCATGAACTTCACAGTGGTTCGAAGGGTATATATGTAGATGTAGACGTATAATATATAGAAGAGCTATACAGTATGGAGGAGGAAAACTTCAAAAAATATAATGGAAGTGGATGACGTGATGGGGCACGAGATACTGCGAGAAGAATTTAACAAAGCACTGAAAAACCTAAGTCGATGCAATACTCCTGGAGCAGACTACATTCCTTTAAAATTATTGAGATCCTTTGGAGAATCAACCATGACAAAACCAGGAGAAATACTCTAGACTTCGAGAGGAATGTAATAATGTCACATTCAAAGAAGGCAGGCGAAATCAGGTGTGAATATTGCCGCGCCACCAGTTTAATATGAGGTGCTTGCAAAATAAGGACATGAATTATTTACAGAATAATGTAAAAGCTTGAATGCGCCCACTTCTGCAAAGATCAGTTCGCGTTCCAGAAAAATGTAAAAATACACGAGGCAATACTACCCTACAACTTATCTTAGAAGTTAGAGTGAAAAAAAGTAAATTTTCGTTTATAGCGTCTGGAGGTTCAGAGAAAGTTTTTGACAATGTTGACTGGCCCAGGTCTACAATCTTTGTAATTCTGAAGATAGCAGGAACAAAATACAGAAAGCTGTAATAGGACATTGAAAATTAAGAAAATTGAACCCATAGCCCCCCAAAATTTCAGATACGATAGACATATTCTGTGTGATATTTTTCGTTTTATTTTTGTCTGAAAACGTTTGATACTCCCAACTTGCAGCTTCTTGTATTAACTTGTCTCTGGGCGTCTTACCTGTCTGCATGGATAGCGGAAGGTGAAGCGGTTGTATAACTTAGACTAATTACATTTAATTTAAACATGAATTAACGTCGCATAACGTTATTAATATTCCCTGTCCTAACTTTGTTTTTTTTAATTATGTTACAGAATTGTGATCGGGAGCGCAACCGACGTCGGGGGTACTAATACGGTGATTCTCCTGCATGATCAATTAAAGAACCTGCGTTTTTTTCAGTATTTGCTTTTCGAAGTCCGAACCGTTTAAAGGAACACTGCTCTTCTACGTTAATACTAGCGCTGAAATACTAGCGTTTCTCTCCACGGTCATGCATCTCTTTGTTGGTAATGAATCAACAATTACAGATTGTGCTGATTCGTAAATTCGTTCCCATCACAAGATAATTCCGTCTTCTCTCTTTTTGATAATCACATGGAACAAACATTTAATCATTTACTCAAGAGGGAGGAGAAATTATAGAGCTAAGGGTTACTTACTTTGCGGAACCCAGACTGCAGTTATAAGAAGTAACAGTTGAGAAATTTTGTAGCTCGTGCTAAAAAAACTGGACAAGCTTGAACGAAACTAAGGGGAAATTTAGAAAAAAGTTAAAATTCAGCGTTTGGAGTTTGCCGACAACATTTTAATTCTGTCACAGACGGCACAGCACTTGGAAAGACTACATACACTCCATTATCTATGTTTTACCTTTCTTAATATTCTCACTATTACCTCGTTTTAATACTCTATCCATTCTAGTCATCCACTCTCATAATCCCTTTTCGGTCTCTGGCAAGTGTTACAATGTCGTCGACAAAACACAAAATCATAATTTCTTATTACCGACCTTTAATCCCCCTTCCAAACTTCTGCTTGATTTCCTTTACAAACTGCTCAATGTACAGTTTGAATAACGTAGAAGACAGGGTACAACCCTGTCTCATTCTTATTAAGTGACTACATTTCATGTCCTTCGACTCTCATAAAGCAGTCTTGTTTCTGTACAGGTTGTGGCTCCCTGTATTTTTCTTCAGCTGTCAAAATTAGAGTGTACTAAACGGAACGATATGTATTAATTGGACGCCGGATCCCCTATTGCAACACAGTTTTTCGTTAGTCAGTCAGCGTTACAGTTGAGAATACCGCGCACCGATTGAGGGTGATAGCGCTCCGCTCCTATTTCAGCAATGAACGCGGGGTAAACGGTTTCGGTATTGCGCCGACCAGCGGCCATTTGCGTAGCCATTCGAACATCTGTCTTACTGTAGCTATGTAACAGTATATTAAGCAAGGTTTGAACGACGAAGCAGAGCTGGCGCCCAAGCAAATTGTGCGAATCGATTAATCGCTTTCGCAAGAGATGTTATCTGGGCTGAAATTGATGCTCAGCTAACGGAACCATTTGTACGTGCACCGTTCGGGTTTTAAGTGAGGAAAAAAAAAGGAAGTTTTTCTCTGGGGGTTTTTTGAAGCGTGGTAGTTGCGAATCGGTTCGAATTTTCTAATACATGTAATGGTCGGTCTCTTGTTTTGTGAAAGCTTTACCCGTTGTCACGATATAAGTAACACGGTTCCAAAGACAATAACGAAATCTATAAAGAATCCGGTATACGTTTTGTTATTGTCTACATCGGTTGCCAAGCTAGAGCGGTCTAAAGTCAAAATTATGGTAGAGTGTAGTGTGGAACCAAAATGAAAAATGCTATTATCATAACAAAGGCGAAAATGTCCTGGAAAGAGTTAGGGATGTAAAAGAATGATATTAGCTTTTCGACTTGTCTGACAGCTTCAAAAACACTTCAATCGCAACATATTGACAGATTCACTCTTTTTTACGAGTTAACCCAATTTCATTAGTGCAATGATCTCTTACAGCTGTAAGTTGTTGGCACACCTGCATCTTGCAGTTTAAAAGCTAAATTTGCTGATACTGTGTCAAAAATCTGGAAGATTCGCCAGTCATAGTAAACCATGTAAGGTATCATATGGCTGTGACAGCTAAAAAAGGTTTTTCTGAGGGGATAAAATTTCTGAGAATGGATTTGTTCCTGGTGGGGATGACATCATGTATCACGTTACTTTACTTGACACGGCGCGTTATATTACGTGACATGGATACTACCACTAAGAAGTAAAAATGCGCAAATATATCAAGATTTTTGAAGCTTCGTCTTTGAAGCTGCCAGATAGCTCGAAAAGCTAGTTCCCTTCTTTTACATCTATAACTCTGCCCAGGACATTTCCGCCTCTTCTTGTGCTTCTATAGGAGCATTTTCCATTCCGGATCCGTCATACTTGCGATCTGACATGGTATAGTGAAACTTTTTCGGTATCGGCGGCCGGCTGTAGTTTCAATTTGTGTCCGGTGCTTCTCGGGAGGGCCGTTGCGGCAGGTGCGCTGTTTCCGTTTCAGCTCGAGGTACTGCAGCGCTGCAACTCATACGGAGCGAGAGAGAGAGAGAGAGAGAGAGAGAAGGGACGCTTGCCCTAGTTTATGTCGACTGGCATGCACATCCACGTCGACTGCGGTAAGACGCGTTGCCCCTTCCCCTACCCCTAGCCATGCATCTCTCAGAATGAGGTCAGCGTGAGATGAACTGCATCCGGCAGCGAAAGACGCTCAGAGTCTGGACTTCAGAGCCGGCCTGCGTCTTGCAGTACAGCGTTGCAGCAGCTGCTTCTCCGGAATATACGGTAGCATCTACCCTGCTAATACACTACTGGCCATTAAAATTGCTACACCACGAAGATGACGTGATACAGACGCGAAATTTAACCGACAGGAAGAAGATGCTGTGATATGCAAATAATTAGCTTTTCAGAGCATTCACACAAGGATGGCGCCGGTGGCGACACCTACAACGTGCTGACACGAGGAAAGTTTCCAACCGATTTCTCATACACAAACAGCAGTTGACCGGCGTTGCCTGGTGAAACGTTGTTGTGATGCCTCGTGTAAGGAGGAGAAATGCGTACCATCACGTTTCCGACTTTGATAAATGTCGGACTGCAGCCTATCGCTATTGCGGTTTATCGTATCGCGACATTGCTGCTCGCGTTGGTCGAGATCCAATGACTGTTAGCAGAATATGGAATCGGTGGGTTCAGGAGGGTAATACGGAACGCCGTGCTGGATGCCAACGGCCTCGTATCACTAGCAGTCGAGATGACAGGCATCTTATCCGAATGGCTGTAACGGATCGTGCAGCCACGTCTCGTTCCCTGAGTCATCAGATGGGGACGTTTGCAAGACAACAACCATCTGCACGAACAGTTCGACGACGTTTGCAGCAGCATCGACTATCAGCTCGGAGACCATGGCTGCGGTTACCCTTGACGCTGCATCACAGGCAGGAGCACCTGCGATGGTGTACTCAAAGACGAACCTGGATGCACGAATGGCAAAACGTCATTTTTTTCGGAAGAATCCAGGTTCTGTTTACAGCATCATGATGGTCGCATCCGTGTTGGGCGACATCGCGGTGAATGCACATTGGAAGCGTGTATTCGTCATCGCCATACTGGCGTATCACCGGCGTGATGGTACGGGTGCCATTGGTTACACGTCTCGTTCACATCTTGTTCGCATTGACGGCACTTTGAACATTGGACGTTACATTTCAGATGTGTTACGACCCGTGGCTCTACCCTTCATTCGATCCCTGCGAAACCCTACATTCCAGCAGGATAATGCACGACCGCATATTTCAGGTCCTGTACGGGCCTTTCTGGATACAGAAAATGTTCGACTGCTGCCCTGGCCAGCACATTCTCCAGATCTCTCACCAATTGAAAACGTTTAGTCAATGGTGGCCGAGCAACTGGGTCGTCACAATACGCCAGGCACTGCTCTTGATGAACTGTGGCATCGTGTTGAAGCTGCATGGGCAGCTGTACCTGTACACGCCATCCAAGCTCTGTTTGACTCAATGCCCAGGCGTATCAAGGCCGTTATTACGGCCAGAGTTGGTTGTTCTGGGTACTGATTTCTAAGGATCTATGCACTCAAATTGCGTGAAAATGTAATCACATGTCAGTTTTAGTATAATATATTTTTACAATGAATACTCGTTTATCATCTGCATTTCTTCTTGGTGTAGCAATTTTAATGGCCAGTAGTGTATTACATTAACTCAATAACGCCCAACAGAAAAAATCCACCTTAGCTTATACACTGCTTGACAGTTGCTGGGGAACAACTGACACTTGCTAAGGAACAACTGCAAATTGCTACGGAACAAGTGACAGTTGCTAGTAAAAGGAAATGTAGAGGGCGGGACGTGGTAACTGCAGCGAATCCTTTGCACGAACGCTCTGTATGCATTCGTCACTTCATGCAGTACGGTGTGTGACGAACGTTGTCGTGGAGTCGATTAGTGCGACATTCCGTGTGCTACGGTAACATGTGTGCAAGATATCATCTGTGGACGAGAAGCTGGACGGCTCGAAGCCAGTCAAAAAAGTTTCACTACAGCGGGTACAGGATGTGTGCGTCCAAAAAGTATCATCTCAAGATTAAAAAAGGACGCTGAAGGTAGAAATGCTATGCGAAAGCATGCCGGCGGCCGTAGACAGACCACCACATCGCAAGAGGATCAAGACGTAGCCCTGATCACGAAAAGCAACAGACATCTCACCCCTTGGAGCTTGCTGCAAACTGTGCAACCGCTTCCGAGACACGTGTCTCTGCCAGAACCAGTAGTAATTAAATCAGGCTGGTTTGCATGCCCGGAAGTCTGTTAAATGCGTTCCATTTCAACCAGGCTGTCGTCGAAAAAGTGTTCATTGGTGTAGGGAGCAAGTTGGTTGGAGTCAGCAGCAGTGGCCCAAAATGACGTTCTCCGACGAATGCCACTTCCCTGTGGCAAGTGGTTCGGTCCTCTATTTAGTGCGAAGAGAGAGGGGAACACGTTACACACCACAGAATCTTTATGAAAGTCATAAGTATGGCCTTGGTAGTATGGGGGTGGTTAGGCATTATGCACAATGGCCGAACACCGCTGCATAGCTTAGGACGAGGTATCCTTATAGCACAGTGGTATTGCAGGGAGATTATTCTGGATCGTGTCCGTCTGTTTCGCGGTACGCTAGGTTCCATATTTCTATTTATAGACGACAATACCCGCCCGCATAGGACCACTGAGGTGTCGGACACACTGGGAAATGAAAATATTGAACGTATGGAGTGGCTTGCGTACTCCCTGAATCTAAACCCTATAGAGCATGCCTGGGATGCTCTTGGCAGAAGTGTTTCTCAACGAACAGTCCCTTCCCGAATCGTACAAGATATGAAAACCGCTTGGAGAAAAGTGTGGGACAATATCTCTCCAAGACAAAAGTTTCATAGCCAGAATGAATAACAGGTGCAAAATGTACTTTAGTGTACGAGGAGGCCATATTCTTTACTGAGAGTCCGATATCGACCTTTACGTTAGGAGTCTGACGTGCCAAAACGATGAGCGTTGTTTGTATCCGTTATCCTGCTTTCCCGTGTGATGAATTCTGTACCATTCTTCATTACAAATATTCCACACCACCTCCGTTACGTATGTACAGTGTTTGATGTTTTCCATCATTGGCTGTGATTATTCCTGTCCAACAACGTCTCTGTCCCTTAACAACTGTCAAGCAGTGTAAATCATCTACAGTATTACATTCGATATTTGTTAGGAAAAATAAATAGCTGGTTATAGAAACACACGGTTTTTCACAAATGCCTTCAGAATTTCAACGACTGTGCAGAAATTAGAAGACATACAGAAAACAGACACACATCAGTGGGCAGAGCACCTCCCCAAGTCTGTGACTCACATTAGCTGTGCGCAATATGGACACCATTTGTGACGCTGTGAAACTCAGTATAATGTCAAATGCTTACCGTAAAGTTCCCAACACGTCAGGGACGGTATCAGAGACAGAATCTCGCAAGTCTTCCTAATTATGTGACAGTGGAGACAAGGACACGAGGTCTGTGGCCTAAGAAACCACATGGAGTTGAGTAAGGTGAGCATAGAGGCCACTGAAGAAGAGGTTGAGTTGGGAAGGACATCCAGTCGTACTCCACGGCAGTCCAACAGTGTGTTAATCACGAACGGCTGAAAGGAAGTGTGGCGGAGCACCCTCTTGCTGCAAAATGTAGTCGCCACTGTCTGCTGTAATCATACTATAAGCTGTTGCTGCAGCAGGTCCAACTATATCGAAACTACCCACATTTCTTTCCGCAAATAAAACTGGCCCATAAACTTTTGTTAACTGTAAGTGAATCACGAATGTGTTCCACAATCTAGTATAGATGTTCTGTACCCTAAACACGCTCGTTATGGCAATAGACCTTTTCTGACATGTAAAACATCATGTTGCTTCATCTGTGAAAACCAGCTACTGAGAAAAACCGTCATTTTCTAGTGGCCGCTGCATGTCATTGCAACAGTTAGAATGTTATGGAAAGTGAGCGCACGTAACAAGTGCATTTGATGGCATCTTATATTTAGATGAATAAAACAGTGACTGGATGGACAGCAACATAAATGAAGGGAACTGTAACAATGGGCTGAAGATCTTTAGTTTAGCTGTGTAAGGTCTTCAAAACAAAACTTACCATGCATCAGATTAGGAAAGTTTACGATCAGTGTTTGTTGCCAGTTTTAATTTATGACCGTGAAACATCGACTTCTAATGCGAAAATCATTCAAAAACTGTGTGTTGTTCAGTGATCAGTGGAGAGATGTTGGAGACACAAGAAAACAAACAAACTGGTCATAGCACAGACTGGAGACGAAAACGTAATTACAATAGTAACGAAAATGAAATGAACGTCGGTGGGACATGTAATGATGTGAATGGATTACAGAACGGCCAGATAAGGTATTTGCAGGATTCTGAAAAATAAGAAAAAACGACGACGTAATAGAAGGTGAGACAGATGATACTAGAAAACGAGTGGTAGTGATAGAGAAGTTGACTTGGAAGTTTCCCGACCACAATTAAAATACTAAAATAAGGAAAATGTTTTCGACAAGCAGTGTGGCTCTGTGGAAGGGTGTTCGCTCGCCGGGTAGGGGGAGGGGCTGGGTTCCATTCCTAGAGGAATCAAATTTTTAAATAAAGTGCACATTCTATAAGCATTTATGTGAAGTGTAAAATACAAAAATATAGAAAAAAATTAGTTTTTAACTTTTTAGTTACACAATCTTGATTAACAACATTTTACACATTATCGCAAGTTGATGAAAACTGGATTTTCGTGAGCAACATATTTAAGTGCCGTAGGTATTTCAAGTGAACTAAAGAAAACGCGTAGGTGTTTGAACTCAACGGAAAAAGTAATGACCGAAACGAGACTCGCTCTAGCGATTGCCTGTCTCGTGCGCCTCACGTATTCTGCACTTCACGGAAATGCTCCATAGTTTAAATATTTTATTACCCCTGGAATTGAAGCCAGGCCCCGTCCCCCACGCAGAGAGCGAACACTCTGCCATTCAGAGACAATGCTTGTCGTAAACAGTTTCCTTATTTTAGCATATTAATCGTGGTCAGATAACTTCAAAGTCGATTTTCTCCAAAACTTTTTAAAGTTCCATCGAACTCCTTTGGGAGAAGTATATTGCGACGTGATCTTCACTTACCATTAAGATAAAAAAACTACAAAACTAGATACTTCTGTAAGCCATGCTAGTGATTCCACACAGAAAGTAGCCCATTCTATGAGCTAAGGCCTCATGGACTAAGACAACAGCACCTGTTATGCCAGATAAGGTCATAAAATATGTTTTATAGTAGTACACTTGCTGAGGTCCGTAATTAGTACTACGGTGGTGTGCAAGTAAGAAAGCGTGTTCATGAGGCGCTCTGCGTTAACAGGAATGGAGCATACTTTGTGGTGCCTCTGTCCCATGCCAAACCTCTCTTGCCGTTGCCTATCCTGGTAACTGGCAACGCCACGTTAGGCAACTCTTTCTGCTTCAGACTCTCTGATATATATATATATATATATATATATATATATATATATATATATATATATATATATACTCCTGGAAATGGAAAAAAGAACACATTGACACCGGTGTGTCAGACCCACCATACTTGCTCCGGACACTGCGAGAGGGCTGTACAAGCAATGATCACACGCACGGCACAGCGGACACACCAGGAACCGCGGTGTTGGTCGTCGAATGGCGCTAGCTGCGCAGCATTTGTGCACCGCCGCCGTCAGTGTCAGCCAGTTTGCCGTGGCATACGGAGCTCCATCGCAGTCTTTAACACTGGTAGCATGCCGCGACAGCGTGGACGTGAACCGTATGTGCAGTTGACGGATTTTGAGCGAGGGCGTATAGTGGGCATGCGGGAGGCCGGGTGGACGTACCGCCGAATTGCTCAACACGTGGGGCGTGAGGTCTCCACAGTACATCGATGTTGTCGCCAGTGGTCGGCGGAAGGTGCACGTGCCCGTCGACCTGGGACCGGACCGCAGCGACGCACGGATGCACGCCAAGACCGTAGGATCCTACGCAGTGCCGTAGGGGACCGCACCGCCACTTCCCAGCAAATTAGGGACACTGTTGCTCCTGGGGTATCGGCGAGGACCATTCGCAACCGTCTCCATGAAGCTGGGCTACGGTCCCGCACACCGTTAGGCCGTCTTCAGCTCACGCCCCAACATCGTGCAGCCCGCCTCCAGTGGTGTCGCGACAGGCGTGAATGGAGGGACGAATGGAGACGTGTCGTCTTCAGCGATGAGAGTCGCTTCTGCCTTGGTGCCAATGATGGTCGTATGCGTGTTTGGCGCCGTGCAGGTGAGCGCCACAATCAGGACTGCATACGACCGAGGCACACAGGGTCAACACCCGGCATCATGGTGTGGGGAGCGATCTCCTACACTGGCCGTACACCACTGGTGATCGTCGAGGGGACACTGAATAGTGCACGGTACATCCAAACCGTCATCGAACCCATCGTTCTACCATTCCTAGACCGGCAAGGGAACTTGCTGTTCCAACAGGACAATGCACGTCCGCATGTATCCCGTGCCACCCAACGTGCTCTAGAAGGTGTAAGTCAACTACCCTGGCCAGCAAGATCTCCGGATCTGTCCCCCATTGAGCATGTTTGGGACTGGATGAAGCGTCGTCTCACGCGGTCTGCACGTCCAGCACGAACGCTGGTCCAACTGAGGCGCCAGGTGGAAATGGCATGGCAAGCCGTTCCACAGGACTACATCCAGCATCTCTACGATCGTCTCCATGGGAGAATAGCAGCCTGCATTGCTGCGAAAGGTGGATATACACTGTACTAGTGCCGATATTGTGCATGCTCTGTTGCCTGTGTCTATGTGCCTGTGGTTCTGTCAATGTGATCATGTGATGTATCTGACCCCAGGAATGTGTCAATGAAGTTTCCCCTTCCTGGGACAATGAATTCACGGTGTTCTTATTTCAATTTCCAGGAGTATATATATATATATATATATATATATATATATATATATATATATATATATATGCTAGAACGCCCTGGCTATTGCTTCTTAATGGAACAGATGTGTTTACTTTATACTGCCCATAATGAACAAAACGCTGGCTAAATCACTTCATTATACACCAAGGTAACAAAATTCATGGAATATACACATATACCACAGATACAGGTGGCGATCGTAGCACGCACACGACGTAGAAAAGGGTGGTGCATTGGTGGAGATGTCATTTGTACTCAGTTGATCCATGTGATAAGTTTTCCGACGTGGCTGTGGCAGCACGACGAGAATTATCAGACTTTTAACACGAAATGGTAGTTGGGGCTAGACGCATGGGAAATCGATTGAGAATTCAATATTCCGAGATCCACAGTGCCAAGAGCGTGTCGAGAATACCACATTTCACACATCACCTCTCACCATGGACAACACAGTGGCCGACGGCCTTCATTTAACGGCCAAGTTGCTAACAGACACACAGCACTGCGTGGAATAACCACAGCAATCAGTGTGCGAGGTACGACGAACGATCCGTTACAACAGTGTGGCGAAATTTGGCGTTAATAGGCTATGGAAACAAACGACCGGCGCGAGTGTCTTTACTAACAGCACGACACAGATTAGATTAGATTAGTACTTGTTCCATAGATCATGAATTCGACACTTCGTAATGATGTGGAAAGTGTCAGGTTAATAAAAGGTGTCTATACAAGATATTACATTACACAAAATATTACATGACACATAATATTTTTAATTTTTTCCTTTTTTTGTGGGGGTTGGGGAAATTACCCACTTACTGTATCCAACGACATTGCCTGCAGCGCCTCTCCTGGGCTTGTGACAATACCGTTTGGACCGTAGACGACTGTAACACAGTGGCCAGGCCAGACGAGTCCCCATTTCAGTCGGTAAGAGCTGATGATAGGGTTCGACTGTGGCGTTGACCCTGCGAAACCATGGACTCAAGTTGTCAACAAGGGACTGTGCAAGCTGGTGGCTGCTCCATAATTGTGTCGACTGAGTTTACATGGAATCGACTGGGTCCTCTGGTCGAAATAAATCGATCAGTGACTGGAAATGGTTACGTTCGACTACTTCAAGACCATGTGGAGACATTCAAGGACTTCATGACAGTGCGCCTTGTCAGCAGGCTACAATTATTCGTGATTTAAAGAACATTCTGGATAATTCGAGCGAATGACTTGACCACCTAGATCACCCGTCATGAATCTCATCGAACATTTATGTGACGTAATCGAGAGGTCAGTTCGTGCATAGCACCCTGCACCAGCAACACTTTCACAGTTGTGGACGGCCATAAATGTCGCGTGGCTCAATATTTCTGTAGGGGACTTTCAACGACTTGTTGACTCCACGCCACATCGAGTTGCTGTTCTACGTTCGACAAAAGGAGGTCAGACACGTTATTAGAAGGTACCCCATGACTTGTTTCACCACGGTGTACTTCTTAAATCACTAATATTTAGTACTGCTCCATGGAGTCCTAGTCAAGTTACACACAGAGTTTGCGCATGTGTTACGTCTGCTCTTGGCCAAAATTTAATCCCGATTGCTTCAGCGGAGATACATTCCTTTAGATGGAAAAAGATCCCAGGCTACATCAGGAATTTAAAATTGAAATGATGAAAGATTATAGTAGCTGCATATTGAGTTTTTTCTAGAGCCATTGGAAGATTTAGTAATAAGTAATGAAGGTCTTTCTGTTTTCTGGAATTGTAACTGTGGACACAAGAAGTTTTCAAAGGATCGTCTACTACGAATTTCGTTAGCACTTGAGTGATCAGAATGCCTAATTGCTTGAGGCTACAAGGTGACTCTGGATGAACAGTCAGCTCATTTTCATGCAATCGTTACTGTCTAAGTAACAAGCTAACCCATAGAATTGTACGTACCGTAAGGCCTGAGTGGGTGCAGATATGCAAAGTGTGCTTACTATCTTGTCCCGTTTGCATCCCTATCAACTGGTTATATCAAGAGCGAAACTTCCCGCACTTACCTGTGCGAGAAGCTTTACACGTCGTTTATTCCAGGTTAAAGCCGCAGTATATTCACGTCAAAAATATGGAGCATTCTAATGTACTCAATGACTGCTTTTTATACATTACACTAGTTGTTAATGTTATTCTTTTTTGTCGTACGGAATTGTTCTTATCATCGTCATCATCTCCTTCCAAGGATTAGGTGTTGCAACCACCTGATCCGATTTCTATCATCCACTGATACATGACTTACAAGTTCTACCTAGTTCTCTCTTTCCAGTCGGCCGAAACTCGTTATCTTTTTCGGAAATTTATTTTCTATAGTTCTGTTAACATGATCCCTCCATTTTACTCTGTTCTCTTCTGTTTTGTCATTAGCTGAACAGATTTCAAAATCTGATCTTATCGTTTCATTCCTTATTTTATCCACTTTATTACAACCCCTTACATATCTCATGAACTTCATCTCTGCTGGCTTTTTTGTTACATTTTCGTTGGTTCGGAATTACATACTGGAGTAGGTACAGCCGTAACTTTATTGAATTTCCTTTGTGTTTCCTTTCTTGTTTTTCTTCCCACGGTTCTTCCAGTTGTTCCACAGACAACTAGATAATTATTGACCTTTGTCTCAATGTCTGAGCCATTGTTAAAACTAATACCACATCCTAGACAGCTGAAGTGGGATGTCTGTTCTAAAATTATATCATTTATTATTATTTTCAATCAGACTGGATTTTTTTCCTTTGAAAGCTATTAGTTTTGTCTTATTTGCAGATGTAATTAAGGTGTAATATGTGGTTGTAGCTCAATCTATACCCTGCTCTGTGTAAATTATCTTCTGTTTCCTGCAAATTAAAATAGAATCTAGTGTACTATTAAATACTCAGTTACACGCTAATGACCAGATAATTATACAGATAACATCATTTGTCGAGAAATAAATCGGAGTCTACTTGCGGAAAGTCACATAACAATTTTCTGAACAACACCGCTAAAAATTAATGTTTTGGAAATTTGTGGTAAGGTCGTATGGGACCAAACTGCGGAGGTCATCGTTCCCTAGGTTTACACACTACTTAATCTAATTTAAACTAACTTACGCTAAGGACAACACACACACCCATGCCCGAGGGAGGACTCTAACCTCCCACGGGGGGCGCCGCCCGGACCGTGGCAAGGCGCCTCAGACCGCACGGCTACCCAGCGCGGTTAGTGTTTTGCCTTCTGTCTATTCGCATTACTTGTAGCACACGCGTTGCCTGCAGAAAGTAAAATGTCACATGCATGTGAAGTATTACGCTATTCACATGTATAAAAAGAATGAAAGTGGAACGAAAATTGAACCCTGTAGGACTTCGTTCTCGAATTTTTACTTCCTCCTCCACCTCCCCCCATGTACCAAGTCATTAACATTTCCTCTCCTTCCATTATTCTCTTAATTATTCACCACTAATTTTGTAATGTTTTTCTTAATTATTATGAAATCATATCTTCCATAACAACACTGCCCTGAAATTTCTGCATTGTATAACGACATAATATTCATATCTTAATCATTATGGACGTTGACCCTACAGTTGTGATTATAATAGTGGATGCTTTGGCTTAATATTGCAACCAGTCGTTTTATAATGCTTTCTTTGTTAACATTTATTGTTTGATCCCCATATAAGAGCACATGGATGCCCTCCATCTTCAGAAAGGAAACTAGTCCAGTTTGGCTTGCCACGTTCCCCACGATGAGCACTCTACCACTGCAAACCTTACTGTTACACATTGGCGATGAAAGGTCTCAAGGCGGACCTTCTCGACCAGTTGGAATTTTACATTCAGAAATTAAAGTCACCCTATAGAATCCTCAATGACCGAACTGAATCACAACAGAACTTATTCTTTTAAAATTTTAAAGATATCGTTACATCAGAAGGCCGAGCACATACACCCTCACAGAACACTGTAATATTGTAAAAATATCTCCCTGCCTTACTTAGGTTTGATCACTGGAGATCTTTACTTAAATGTAACTATTTGTAACCATCTGCTCCTAATGTTTTTTGTCCATTCGTGCTTCAGTTATGTTAATTACTTAAATTGAATAAAATTTCATATATGGACCCCTACAGAACACTTATCATTCACATTATTAGCAGGTTTGTGACACTATTGCTGTCTCCGTCTGGTCCTTTTACAGGCCAACTCCTTCGTAGCCTGGTATCTTCCTTTTTTTCGCTTCATCCACCATCTTTACTTTTCTGTTTTTCCACTGTACCTTTAATAGCTGTTGTTAGAATTCGTTTTGCGCTCTTGGATGCCCATGTGAATGTTCTCCAGAGCAGCGAGACCTTCTCTCCGTCCCGAAGAACAGGTGTCAAGGAGCTGTTCACCTGGAAGACGACGGATTCGCGCCCTCCCATCGGCATGATGAAGAAAGTATCGGGATTCATTAAACCATGCAACGCTCTGCCACTACACCAACATCCAGTGCCGATGGTCACGTGCCCATTTCAGTCGTAGTTACCGATGTCGTTGTGTTAACATTGGCACACGCAAGGGTCGTCGGCCGCGGGGGCCCATCGTTATGAGTGTTCGGTGCACTGTGTGTTCAGACACACTTGTACTCTTAAAGTCTGATATCAGTTCCTCCACAGTTCGCCGCCTGTCCTGTTTTACCACTTTGCCCAGTCTACAACGACTGACATCTGTAACGAGAAGTGGCCGCCTAACCCCGCGACATCTGGACGTGGATTCACCTTGGTTTCGCCACGTATTGAAGACACTCACCACAGCACTGCTCCAATACCCGACAAGTCGTGCAGTTTCCGAAATGCTTGTGTCGAGCCTAAGGGCCATCACAATCTGCCCTCACTCAGACTCGTCCTTTCCCCATTCTACATAGACAGCACGCTCACTGATACTATAGGCATCGTACGTGTGTCTGACTAGCAGTCACTCCTCGCTGGGTGACGCTGCTATCGCCTGGACGGGTTTATACCGGTAACAGGTCGGTGGTCATAACGTTCTGGCTGATAAGTATTGGTAATTCTATTTCCGTCAGCACAATGATCCCAACAACTTGCTTCACGGGCTGTAAAATGTGACTTGTGTGTACATATTCAACACTTACAATGAGCCTTCGGTAGTTGGAAAGTATAACAACAAAAACCATATTGGTTTTAATAATTATATTGCAACTGGTTTCAGTATTAATTCAAAGCGTCTGCAAATACTAAAGTTGTTCTTTGCCTTCCTCTGGTCGTTGATGTGATTTGTGAAAGCAGTTGTATGGGGAGCTGCAGTTTAAGGTGGACTCCGAAATATCGCGAAAGTTGTCTATTTTTGCATACATAAATCATTGCCAATTTTGAACTAAGCCGTAACGCCGTCGTCTCACAGAACGTGAAAACCACGTGGACGAGGAGCTGGTAACGTCACAGCGTGGAATTCCAGGTCCCACTACACTGCGGAGCGTGAAAACAAGAACCTGTCATGTCATATTTTTTCCGGCCGGGGTGGCCGAGCGGTTCTAGGCGCTACAGTCTGGGACCGCGCGACCGCTACGGTTGCAGGTTCAAATCCTACCTCGGGCATGGACGTGTGTGATGTCCTTAGGTTAGTTAGGTTTAAGTAGTTCTAAGTTCTAGGGGACTGATGACCAAAGATGTTAAGTCCCATAGTGCTCAGAGACGTTTTGAGCCGTTGCTGGATGAGGTATCGAATATATTGCTTCCCCTCCAGAGGAGATCACGAATGTAAAATTATAGAGATTCGAGCGCGCACGGAGGCTTTCCGGCAGTCGTTCTTCCCGCGAACCATACGCGACAGGAACAGGAAAGGGAGGTAATGACAGTGGCACGTAAAGTGCCTTCCGCGACACACCGTTGGGAGGCTTGCGGAGTATAAATGTAGATGTAGATGTAGACCAGCTTTTTCCATATGCTGACTGCGCTGTCTCTCGTGAGGTCGGATATCGCGTCCGCGTCCACGATGACGTTACCTGCCTCGTCCCGTGTGAGGACGGCTTAAGTGACAGAAAAAATACTAGCAGCGACTGGTGATCGAATTCCAGAGCTTTGAATGACTGCTCTGGGACTTAGCCAATGAACTACCACAGCAGAAAATGAGACGGTGGAAACAACAGGTGAGTCTCTCACCGAGTCAGAAATAGCCGTCGGTGCATTCAGCTACGGCACGTGCCTCTTGCTCCGTGCACGAGACGGCGCCTGTGAGAATAGTGTTTACTGGTCTCTATGAGCGCTCCGTGGAAGTGTAGAGTGTCTTCAGCGATATTCGTTTCCCGCCTTCCACGAATAGATTGAGAGGGGAGGGAGGCAGAACGACGCTGAGCCTGCGTGCCTCCCACGCCCGCCCTCGGCGCCCCGTGTCACACGGCGGATCTATACGGCAGCGGCGGGCCCAGGGTTCAGCGGGCCACGCCCCCGCGGCACGTGGTTGCCCGCGCTCCCGTCCGGGGTCGGGGTGAGGGGCGAGGCTCCTCCAGCCCACGAGCCGAGATTTAATCCGGCGAGGCGACCGCTTCACCTTCGCCGCGACCCGCAGACCGCAGGCTGCAGAAGTCATCTCACAGCGCCACCTACCTGCATACAACTGCAACGTCCCTAAACGTTTTTCTTACAGTATTTACTACTGACCCTACGACTTATCTTAGAAGAAAGATCAAGGAAAGGCAAACCTACGTTTCTAGCATTTGTAGACTTAGAGAAAGGTTTTGACAATGTTGATTGGAATACTCTCTTTCAAATTCTGAAGGTGGCAGGGGTAAAATACAGGGAGCGAAAGGCTATTTACAATTTGTATATAAACCAAATGGCAGTTATAAGAGTTGATGGGCATGAAAGGGAAGCAGTGGTTGGGAAGGGAGTGAGACAGGGTTGTAGCCTCTCCCCAATGTTATTCAATCTGTATATTGAGCAAGACGTGAAGGAAACAAAAGAAAAATTCGGAGTAGGTATTAAAATCCATGGAGAAGAAATAAAACTTTGAGGTTCGCCGATGACATTGTAATTCTGTCAGAGCCAGCAAAGGACTTGGAAGAGCAGTTGAATGGAATGGATAGTGTCTTGAAAGGAGGGTATAATATCAACATCAACAAAAGCAAAACGAGGATCATGGAATGTAATCGAATTAAGTCGGGTGATGCTGAGGGAATTAGATTAGGAAAAGAGACACTTAAAATAGTAAACGAGTTTTGCTATTTGGGGAGAAAAATAACTGATGATGGTCGAAGTAGAGAGGATATAAAATGTAGACTGTCAATGGCAAGGAAAGCGTTTCTGAAGAAGTTAAATTTGTTAACATCGAGTATAGATTCAAGTGTCAGGAAGTCGTTTCTGAAAGTATTTGTATGGAGTATAGCCATGTATGGAAGTGAAACGTGGACGATAAATAGTTTAGACAAGAAGAGAATAGAAGCTTTCGAAATGTGGTGCTACAGAAGAATGCTGAAGATTAGATGGGTAGATCACATAACTAAGGAGGGGGTATCGAATAGAATTGGGGAGAAGAGGAGTTTGTGGCACAACTTGAGTGGAAGAAGGGATCGGTTGGTAGGACACGTTCTGAGACATCGAGAGAGCACCAATTTAGTATTGGAGGGCAGCGTGGAGGGTTAAAATCGTAGAGGGAGACCAAGAGATGAATACACTAAACAGATTCAGAAGGATGTAGGCTGCAGTAGGTACTGGGAGATGAAGAAGCTTGCACAGGATAGAGTAGCATGGAGAGCTGCATCAAACCAGTCTCAGGACTGAAGACCACAACAACAACAACATTTACTAGCAAGGGAGATTCCCCATCGAATCCCCCCTCAGATTTAGTCGTAAGATGGCCCGTCAAAAACTGAACACAGATCGAGAACGAAAAAAGGAAGAAGGTGCATTTACGACAGGTTGAAAATGAGAAAGAGGGGATACATATATGTGCGTATGATAAACCCCTTCCCTCAATAATATTTCTCTCTTCCATACCTCCACTAAGTTACCACAGACGACGTGTCACAGATCTCATTTGACTAAGACTGTAGTACACGCGAGGCGCCTATTTGCGTCCACCGCTCTAGGTGGAATGGATAAGTTCTGATAACTGTTCACCAATTTGCAGTCTTCCATAGTTGTTGTCCCCTGCGCAGAAAACGGCATGTAGGTCGTGAATCCGTAATATTGAGGCTATAAGAAACTCTTAGCGAGGAACTTTTATTCTAGAAATAATTAAATTTCAAAAAAAATGGTTCAAATAGCTCTGAGCACTATGGGACTTTACTTCTGAGGTCATCACTCTCCTAGAACTTAGAACTACTTAAACCTAACTAACCTAAGGACATCACACACACCCATGCCCGAGGCAGGATTCAAACCTGCGACCGTAGCGGTCGCGCGGTTCCAGACTGTAGAGCCTAGATTGCGCATTTCTATAATTACTATCAGACTGATCTCAACCACATTTCCATGTAACCAAACACTGCTAATAAAGTCTTACACCGTCTGCGACAGACAACGTGTCTGTCATCAGAGACTGCCGAACCAGCTATGATTTACAAACTATCGATTACTAATGAAATCTTAACTGACACTGACCGCACCAGACAACATGTCTGTCTTCACACACTGCCAAACCAGCTCAACCCATGCATGACTAATAAAGTCTTAACTTATATCGACGGCGGCACACAACATGTCTGTTTGTCTGAAAATTTTTTATTTAAATATTTTACTGCTCAGTGACATTGAATGCAAGTGAAGCTACTTTCTCTTTACCTTTTCTTATCATGTCAACACTGACCCACAATATTCTAACGCAACGCAATCTGACTTTACTTCAAATAATTAATACGAAAGAATGGCCCTGAATAAGAAGCAATCCTCACAATAAACTATACATTTCATTAAGCACTTACCTCACAAAAACCTTTATTATACGAACTCATGCAATACAGTGAGCATCAATACTGCCAGCTAAATAAAAGATTCTAACTACTAAAGCCACTAACAACTAATAGGCATGTGGTTAGCAAAGGAAAGACCTTGTTGCAAAACAAATAGTGTATTTTTTATCTTAATAATGTGACATCCAGTACAAAGATATCTAATCATGAATAATTTTCAATCTCCAAGTAGGATACTTCCAGATCGTTAGCCTACGCTAACACTTCAAACCACTAACCTCCTTCAATTTAACTTCTCACATTTAACATCCATCACTGCTGGCGACTAACTTCCAGCTGCTCAACAGTACTTCCATCACTGCTGGCGACTAACTTCCAACTGCTCAACAGTACTTCCATCACTGCTGGCGAATAACTTCCAACTGCTCAACAGTACTTCCGTCACTGCTGGCGACTAACTTCCAACTGCTCAACAGTATTTCCATCACTGCTGGCGAATAACTTCCAGCTGCTCAACAGTACTTCCGTCACTGCTGGCGACTAACTTCCAGCTGCGCAACAGTACTTCCGTCACTGCTGGCGACTAACTTCCAACTGCTCAACAGTACTTCCGTCACTGCTGGCGACTAACTTCCAACTGCTCAACAGTATTTCCATCACTGCTGGCGACTAACTTCCAACTGCTCAACAGTACTTCCATCACTGCTGGCGACTAACTTCCAGCTGCTCAACAGTACTTCCATCACTGCTGGCGACTAACTTCCAACTGCTCAACAGTACTTCCGTCACTGCTGGCGAATAACTTCCAGCTGCTCAACAGTACTTCCGTCACTGCTGGCGACTAACTTCCAACTGCTCAACAGTACTTCCGTCACTGCTGGCGACTAACTTCCAACTGCTCAACAGTATTTCCATCACTGCTGGCGACTAACTTCCAACTGCTCAACAGTACTTCCATCACTGCTGGCGACTAACTTCCAGCTGCTCAACAGTACTTCCATCACTGCTGGCGACTAACTTCCAACTGCTCAACAGTACTTCCGTCACTGCTGGCGAATAACTTCCAACTGCTCAACAGTACTTCCGTCACTGTTGGCGACTAACTTCCAACTGCCAACAGTACTTCCATCACTGCTGGCGACTAACTTCCAACTGCTCAACAGTACTTCCATCACTGTTGGCGACTAACTTCCAGCTGCTCAACAGTACTTCCATCACTGCTGGCGACTAACTTCCAGCTGCTCAACAGTACTTCCATCACTGCTGGCGACTAACTTCCAACTGCTCAACAGTACTTCCGTCACTGTTGGCGACTAACTTCCAACTGCCAACAGTACTTCCATCACTGCTGGCGACTAACTTCCAGCTGCTCAACAGTACTTCCATCACTGTTGGCGACTAACTTCCAGCTGCTCAACAGTACTTCCATCACTGCTGGCGACTAACTTCCAACTGCTCAACAGTATTTCCATCACTGCTGGCGACTAACTTCCAACTGCTCAACAGTACTTCCATCACTGCTGGCGACTAACTTCCAGCTGCTCAACAGTACTTCCATCACTGCTGGCGACTAACTTCCAGCTGCTCAACAGTACTTCCATTACTGCTGGCGACTAACTTCCAACTGCTCTACAGTACTTCTGTCACTGTTGGCGACTAACTTCCAACTGCCAATAGTACTTCCATCACTGCTGGCGACTGACTTCCAGCTGCTCAACAGTACTTCCATCACTGCTGGCGACTAACTTCCAACTGCTCAACAGTATTTCCATCACTGCTGGCGACTAACTTCCTACTGCTCAACAGTACTTCCATCACTGTTGGCGACTCTTCCATCACTGCTGGCGACTAACTTCCAACTGCTCAACAGTATTTCCATCACTGCTGGCGACTAACTTCCAACTGCTCAACAGTACTTCCGTCACTGTTGGCGACTAACTTCCAACTGCCAACAGTACTTCCATCACTGCTGGCGACTAACTTCCAGCTGCTCAACAGTACTTCCATCACTGTTGGCGACTAACTTCCAGCTGCTCAACAGTACTTCCATCACTGCTGGCGACTAA
This sequence comes from Schistocerca nitens, assembly GCF_023898315.1. Lineage (NCBI taxonomy): Eukaryota > Metazoa > Arthropoda > Insecta > Orthoptera > Acrididae > Schistocerca > Schistocerca nitens. The sequence continues at coordinate 634,725,494 of NC_064618.1, read as the reverse complement.
CTTCCAACTGCTCAACAGTATTTCCATCACTGCTGGCGACTAACTTCCAACTGCTCAACAGTACTTCCATCACTGCTGGCGACTAACTTCCAGCTGCTCAACAGTACTTCCATCACTGCTGGCGACTAACTTCCAGCTGCTCAACAGTACTTCCATTACTGCTGGCGACTAACTTCCAACTGCTCTACAGTACTTCCGTCACTGTTGGCGACTAACTTCCAACTGCCAATAGTACTTCCATCACTGCTGGCGACTGACTTCCAGCTGCTCAACAGTACTTCCATCACTGCTGGCGACTAACTTCCAACTGCTCAACAGTATTTCCATCACTGCTGGCGACTAACTTCCAACTGCTCAACAGTACTTCCATCACTGCTGGCGACTCTTCCATCACTGCTGGCGACTAACTTCCAACTGCTCAACAGTATTTCCATCACTGCTGGCGACTAACTTCCAACTGCTCAACAGTACTTCCATCACTGCTGGCGACTAACTGCCAACAACGAGTCCAACCAGCCACAGGGTCTCTTACAAAAAAGCGGAGTGAGAGATCCAATGCAAAGCGCTACACAGCACTGCCAACACACAAGCAGCCCACATACGAGTTCAGCTCTGATCCTACAGCTGAACCACTTCGCTCGCCATACAATTTAGGTGTGATCCGAAGACCTCCGAAGTGCTTCATCTGCCGTTTCGTTTAGCATCTGTTTTTTGTTCTGTTGGTTATTAAAAATTATAGAATAATGGAATGATAGCACGCTTTGAGAGGTGCTTTGATTTAAATGCAAGCAAATATACTGTTTATTTTATCTAACATTGATAACAGAAGATTGTAATTTTGGCGCGCAACAACCGAACGCAGCAGCCAGTCGCGGAGAAGGACCACAATTTAGTCGGTCTTTCTCGTGATACCTGTACCTGGCAAACTATCTGTCATCGGAACCTCACACCGTATTACGTCATCTTGCCGCCGCTGCCTTCTCAACTGCTCTAAGAAGAGCTTCTTGTGCCAGAATATGATGACTGCAAAGCCAAAAAAAATTACATAATGAACTGCGAAAAAAGAATCAAAATAGAAACAGTGACCGGTGCAAGCTTAAGATGAGGAGCATCGAGCATCATTGTGTAGCGATGGCGTCGTGGTCATGTGGTCACAGTGTTGGAATCTGAAGGTGGTGATCTGACTTCAGATCTCACTTACGCCACAGTTTGTTTTCTTTTCCGCAAAATTATGAACTGTCAGTCCGGTTATTGGTGTATGTTCGCTGTATTCAGGTCTGTGTCTGTGTCGTGGTGTAATGTCCGCTTGTAACATCGAGGTGTAAGAAAGGGACCTCCAGACGTATGTGGCTCCAGTTGTTCTACGCAAGTGTCACATGTTATGACTCGGGTGTTTCGTTTTGAAAGTTTAGACTTTTGAATTCCTTTGTTGTAAAATAGTTCGCATCCTCTCATTTTTTGTTTAAATTCTATGAAAGGTCGATGAGGCCTCTCTCACCAAACATCACATTTATTTGCGATAGTAATACAGTCTATTCTTACCCTTACCAATGCATAGTTTGACAGTTGCCAAGACTACAGAAGGAGAAAAGACACATCAACGACCGGACGGGAAGTTCATAATTTTGTGGGGGGAAAAAAAATTGAAGCACGAGCGAGGTTTGACCTCGGATCTCCCATTTCACAGTCCAACAGCGTGACTACATAGCCACGACATCCCCACTGCACAACTCTGCTCGATGGTGCACGTCTTGAGCTTGCACCATTCACTGTTTCTATTTTTCTTCGTTTTTCATAGTACAGTATACCTTCTTCCGGTGTTCATGCTTAATCTGTGTTCAGTTTATGACGAGCTTTCCACTGGGCCATCTTACAATTGAATTTTTCGGGATGCGATGGTGAGGTTTCCTTGTGAGACTACCATGTCACAAGGCGTTCCTCCTTATTACCGACAGGACGAGGAGGAATACGAGAATAGCGCGTTAAAGAAAAGGCAAAAGCTTTTAAAACAATGTGGTCCATATCTGTCCACATTAATAATAGTAATACCAATGAAAAAATGTCCCTATCGGAGCACCAAAAATTGGAATTTGCTCCTGTTTATTTAAAAGACTGGCTGAAAAGTGGGGAACCAGCTGCCTCATTCTACCTTCCGCGGCACCTTTAAAAATTTTCCCAAAAATTGTGGCCTGCCAACATATTCGTGCTCTTTTTAACATGTAATTCTTCTCAAACTCCCACAAGCTCTCCTGACTGTAACTCACTCACACCCAATTGTTCCCTCACTATAAGTCGCTTATACCCAACCACGCCCAGTAGCCCTTTCTCACTCACTCATTCAGCCCTACTGTTTGTCATTATCTCTTTGCGTCTCTCTGTCATTGACTCTTGTCAGTATCTCTCTCTTCCTCGTTGTCACTGTCATATACTTAGTCTCTTATTATTATCGCTAGCTCTCACCCACTTCGACTTTCTGTTTATTCCTCCTCCTCCCCCTCCCATCTGCCCTCCCTGGCATTAGCTATAGTATGTATCTCTGTCACTGTTCCCTCTCTTTCTCTCACACTGCCATCGTCTCCTTCGCTCTTTCTATAACACAATCACTGGCTACTATCGTTCAGTGTTTGTTATTTTTCTGTCTCTTTGCCACTGCCACTGTCTTCTTCTGTCTCAGCATAAAAAACAGCGAATATGTTCGTATGTCACAATTTTTGGTAAAATATTCAAAGGTGCTGAGGGAGATAGAATGAGGATGCTGGTACCCCAGTTTTCAGTCGGTCTTTATAACAGGAACATATTCGCATTTTTTGTACGCTCATGGGAACATTTTTCCGCTGATTCCCTTCTCTCCCCTGCTGTACCAGGCCACGTAACTTACATAAAAATAAATGTATTGGTCAGTAAAATTTAAATAGTATAGTTATGTGAACCTGAAATAACGCAAAACTAACTTTACGGCTAAGATCCGATTTTAGGTGCAAAAAAATTTTGGCTGTGCTTCACTACTAAAACATGGTGTTCACACATTAAAGCATATTTCTGCGTGCTGCGTCACTTTACAAACTACGTTTTCACCTCACACCAGATTTTACGTGCGTATTTTATGTGTAAAAGAAGGGTAATTTTGAACATTTGTATCTTGGAAACTTATAGAGATATTGATAAAATTTTGAAGGTTATATGAGATCGGAATTTTAGGAATATATTGTAACGATTTCAGCCATTTGCTGTGCCTAGCCGTCCTGAAATCCGCGGCTGGATTTTGGCACCGAAAAAGCAAGTTATGGGGTTGTTTCTCGATAACGGATAAATATTTTTGAAAATGAGGAGATGGCTCTTCTAAATAAACGCCTAAATTTTAGCAATTGGCTGCGGTTATTTATTATTTAGGTTTCTTCTCATACGGACTTTACGTAAAGAAATAGCGTTATTTTGGACCTCTGTACCTTGGAAACAGATGAAGGTATCGAGAAAATTTTCAACGTTTTTCGACATCTGAATCTTAGGAATATACTGTAAAGATTTCAACCATATGCTATGTATAGCCGTCTTGGAATCCTCGTCTGGGGTTTGGTAAGCTAGTGACAGAGAAAATATAGTAAAGAACCAGTTTCTTAGGGTTTTGCGAGGAACTGCCCAGGAAAGAATGGTGCCCCACCGTAGACCACATCAATTGCAAAACCAACCAATCGATTTCATCCGTTTCCCTAAGCAGGAGGAAGTGTGTAATATTCATACTTTGACCCTCTGCTGCAGGATAGCGACACTATGAAAATCCTTATGTTGGCTATACAGATGGCCCGTAGCCTAAGACCTATTGAAATTTGTGGTAAGGTCTTATGGGACCAAACTGCTGAGGTCATCGGTCCCTAAGCCTGCACACTACTTAATCTAACTTAAAGTAGCTTACGCTATACACAACACAAACTCCCATGCCCGAGGAAGGACTCGAACTTCCGATGGTGGGAGCTGCACGGACCGTGACAAAGCGCCTCAGACCGCGCGGCTAGCCCACGCGGCGCCAATAGCTATCCAAAACACTTGACCCTGGCTTTTTATCACCAACACAACCCGAGGTATGAGCACCATATAATCTCGTTTTTATGCGTGGCGTTATGGAACATAGTAGGTACACATGCTGTCGCTTGCATACCGAAGCCGAAGAAGCATTGCTCTGGTTACCACGCTGCACAATGGGCTGTATACAATCCGTGTACCAGTTTTTTCCCCCGCGTACCTGGGAGTGCTACGTGAAGTTTGGGCAGAGCTGTGCCAGACATGATGTGGGCAGCAGCAGCAGCTTGAACACATGTCGAGCAGACCCTGGGGCCGGCCTAATCCCGCGCCGATGTCACGTGCAGCTTAGTGTCGGCTGACCACGTGCTGGACTCCACGCCGTGCTGAATAAATGCGCTGCTAATACCGGCCTCCATCGTAAAACCCTCTGCTGTTCGAGTAACTACCGATCAGGCGTCTTTTATCTACGAGGGTCGTTCAATAAATAATCCCCATATTTTATTACAGCCGTTAATACATGTAGATAAACGTCCTTTCCGGTGCTTCAAATTTTATGTTTCTTCTGCACGTGAGCGGAGTTTCGATGAATTCCGTTCGATGGCAGAGCTATAGAAAACCATGAAACCCGTTCCTAGGCAGGACCTACGTTACAAGTAGAGTTGCGCTCTACCAAAACTACGGTCGGCCGTTTTGGTACAGTACATAAATGACGTAGTAAATGGTAGTGTTACAGGTAGTATTGGTAGGGAAAGAAAAGTAAATGAATGTGTAAGCTCAAAAGTGGGAGACGACAACTTCTATTCCATTTTCGTCTGTTTTGCACATAATTAGACACGCACATCGTTCAGCGTTAGTCCTTTTTGTATTCTATATTCTTACAAAATACAAATTGCATTTTATAAGTAATAAAAATTAGCTGATTGCATAACTTCGGCCCTTCTATGCAACTATTGTACTGTATTGTATTGTATGTTAACCGGGGACCTAGAAACGACGGAGAGGCTCCGTCCCCGCCGCAGCTGCAGTGGTCCATAACCCCATGACGACTACCGTAGTCCACTTCACCCCTCCGCCACCCCACACCGAACCCAGGGTTATTGAGCGGTTCGGCCCCCGGTGGACCCCCAGGGAACGTCTCACATCAGACGAGTGTAACCCCTATGTTTGGGTGGTAGAGTAATGGTGGTGTACGCGTACGTGGAGAACTTGTTTGCGCAGCAATCGCCGACATAGTGTAACTGAGGCGGAATAAGGGGAACCAGCCCGCATTCGTCTAGGCAAATGGAAAACCGCCTAAAAACCATCCACAGACTGGCCGGTTCACCGGACCTCTACACAAATCCGCCGGGCGGATTCGTGCCGGGGACCAGGCGCTCCTTCCCGCCCGGAAAGCCGTGCGTTAGACCGCACGGCCAACCGGACGGGCTTATGTAACCATAGTAATTACTTTTAACGCAAGTACAGTTTACATGCATACACATAAAAATCTGTATTATTATTGTCGTTTTTTGTACTCGATAGAACGTTCTTCATCACGACGAAAGCCAACAGTTTCCTGTTATTACTGGAAAGTCCGAAAGTTGTGTATGAATAACAGAGACATGTTTCATACAAGCTTGGCGAAGTATTGAGACCATGTTTGACATGTCTTTGTTTTACGGATTTCTTTTTTAATTTTTCCCTTTTTGAGACTATTGCGGTTTCTAGTGCTGTATGATAAATCTGTATTGTCTTTTTTAGTTTTACTACAACATCCCTGTGTTGTACGTTACAAACCACATTTTTCTAATAAACCTGATATAAATATTGACAGTTTCTACTTTACTATAAATAATGTTTATTTTTAAGTAACAGATCGGAGGATAAATATGCAGAACAAAAATGCTCAATAGGTTACGTACCCCTTTATATATGTTCACTCAGTTTCTAGAGGGTTGGAGAATCTAGTAAGACACTGGTCGGATACGCAAACAAAGCAATCGAAATTAGGTGACGCCTGGTAGGTATGCAACACACCTGACGTGGTTACAATCTGAACCGACAAAAGCTAGTAGAAAACCTACTGTAGTATACACTTACTTGTGATAGTCCACGGTAGTTTTACAAAAAATGGTTCATATGGCTCAAAAAACGGCTCTGAGCACTATGGGACTTAACAGCTATGGTCATCAGAACTTAGAACTACTTAAACCTAACTAACGTAAGGACATCACACAACACCCAGCCATCACGAGGCAGAGAAAATCTCTGACCCCGCCGGGAATCGAACCCGGGAACCCGGGCGTGGGAAGCGAGAACGCTACCGCACGACCACGAGCTGTGGACGGTAGTTTTACAATTCTAGTTACAATCAACATGCTGTATTTCAATTCTTGGTTGCGGAAAACCAAAACTTGCTAAACATGCATAAACGTTTGCATGCAGTACTCGGTAATAATGTTCAATTGTGTGTGAATTGCTTAAGGACCAAACTGCTGAGATCATCGGTTCCTAGACATACACACTACTTAAACGAACTTATGCTAAGAACAACACACACGCCCATGCCCGAGGGAGGACTCGAACCTCCGGCGGGAGGGGCCGCACAACCCGTGACATGGCGCCTCTAACCGCGCGGCCACTCTGCGCGGTTCGTAATCATGCACTTGATAGGAGTACTGTTGGACGAAGGGTAATTGGAGTTAAAGGGTGATAATGTGCAACACCTGAGCTCGATTATGGGCCACGATCGGGTAGTCATTTCATAGACACTGCTCTCGACATGCTGAATCGCGAGGATGTCATTACCCGTGCAGGCCGTCGCACCACTTCTCGACAGTTGGCCATACGGCGATGGATGAGCACTGGAAGAGCGTATGCTCAAGATGGATTTGACGCATCAAATGGCTCTGAGCACTATGGAACTTAACATCTGAGGTCATCAGTCCCCTAGAACTTAGAACTACTTAAACCTAACTAACCTAAGGACATCACACACATCCATGCCCGAGGCAGGATTCGAAACTGCGACCGTAGCAGTCGCGTGGTTCCGGACTGAAGCACCTAGAACCGCTCGGCCACCGCGGCCGGCTTTGACGTATCATCATAAGAGGTTACGTAAGACTCAAGAAAAGCCTTTCATGCGAATACTTTGAGATCTCGTGGGACACACTTTGAAGATGATGAGATTGTAATTAATGCAGTGAAAACATGGCTACGAGCACAGGATAATAGCTTTTCCCAAAACGGGATAAATGATCGTGCACAACGTTAGCGTAATGCCACAGAAACGTCATTGGAGACTGCGTAGAAAAATGTAGAGGAGAGTGTACGAGGGTGAGACAAATGAAAGCCTTAAACTTGTAATAACAAATCGAAATTTCGCGCCGTTATCCTGTAAGTTGGTAAGCGTGCTACAAACAGCGTGCAGAATGGCCTGTAGATGGCAGCATAGTACAGATGCACACATACTGTCGCAGTATCAGTACAAAGATGGCCGCACCACTTGCGACTTGCACCAGGGAAGAACAGTGCTCTGTTATTCGGTGTTTGCGTAGTGAAGGTGTGAAACCTATTGAAATTCATCGACAAATGAAGTTTCAGTACGGTGATGCATGTTTGTCACAGCAGCAAGTCTACGAATGGAGTAGGAAGTTCGCAAATGGTGTGAATTCAGTGGAAGTTGCTCCTCGTCCAGGACAGGCACAACGAGTTGTGACTCCACAGAACATTCCAGCAGTTGAGGCCATAGTGAAAGAAAACCGCCGAGTGACACTGAAGGACACTGCAGCACGTTTACAGCAATGGGAGGAAAGAAATTCCGTTCGGACGAAGAGGTACGCCACGCGGTACATGAGTGGTTGCGCAGACTGGCAAAAGAATTTTTTTATGAAGGAACTTATGCACTTTCTAAGCGCTGGAGGACTTGCATTGAACGTGGGGGAGATTATGTTGAAAAGTTATACAGCTTTGTACCACGTCTGCACAGTAAATAATATTTAAGGTTTTCATTTGACTCACCCTCGTATGTAGAGGATAGTGTACCTCGGAATAAATGATGTGTTTTGGTCGGTACTTCGGTCTCGAGACTCGTTTCAGACGAAGGAATGCGGACTGGAGATTGCCATAAGCAGTTTCCGCCATTTTTTTACAGTTTTTGTCGTAGGCGGACATGATGTTGTACTTGGTGCAGCATTTGCAAATATTTAGAGCTCTACGCTTTAAAGTGCTGTATAACGTATTAAAGTTCTCTGTAATATATTGTTAATTCTTCAGTTACAGAATTTAATGGCAAGTAAAATTAAATATATATATTTAAAACTGGTTGTATAAGATGTGGACGGTGAAGCCATTCCTTGTCGGTCGTGCACCGTCTTTTATCTTGAAACATAAGGCCTTTTGCCACGGAACATGGGATATTCGCAAATTAACTGAGTTTCTTTGATGACTTAACAGTTTTACTTGTCTTGAAAAATTAAAATTTTTTTTCGTTTCAAACATCTGTTTCAAAATATATTTGACTTGTAATTGGTTTCTGATAATTATTCTGCTTAATTTGTTATCACTTACTGATTATTGGTACGTAGTAGAGCAATAATGTAACAGGTAGAGGAGTAAACAAAGTAATGACAATTTCTCCTCCGTTGCAACGCTTATAAATTTCAGTTGGGACATATTCTGAGGCATCAAGGGATCACCAATTTAGTATTGGAGGGCAGCGAGGAGGGTAAAAATCGTAGAGGGAGACCAAGAGATGAATATACTAAGCAGATGCAGAAAGATGTAGGTTGCAGTAGGTACTTGGAGATGAAGAAGCTTGCTCAGCATAGAGTAGCATAGAGAGCTGCATCAAACCAGTCTCTTGACTGAAGACCACAACAATAACAATTATTCCTAGCTATCAACTTGTTTCCGTTCGAAGGCTGTACAGTCCAGATTCGGTATGCCAATCAGGCAAAATCGCCCTGAGCATTGAAGCAAACATCGCATCGACGCCCCGGATTGAAGATACCTGTTTGGTAAAACACCGTGTCCTGATGCGTGAAGAAGTCCGTAAGTGCCTGCTGCACATCCTCATCCGACAGGGATCGTCGACTCTCAGAGCCTTTTTTAAGTGACTGAAGGCGTGCTAATCGCATTGGCAGCTACCAAGACTACACAGCTGGAGCTCCAGCGCCTCACATTTGAGTTAACGTAACTTCCGAGTTACGACATTTGGGATATAAGAACGTGCGTTATCATGAAACAGCAGAACCCATGCGCACCACTCTACTTTCGACAGACATATTGTCCCAAACACACTCTTCATTCTCCAATGGATGTCTGCAGGTGTTACGTCCTTCAGCAGCCAAGAAAAGAATAATAGTACATTGGCCCTGTTTTGACGCATTAGATAATAACGTCGCCATAGTTGGAGTTTCCGCATTTGCCGTACCCACGTCGGGAAGACACGAATGCCTCGCTGTTTCCTTGCCGACTTGTACAGGTAAGTGCTCATATATCCCTATCAGAGTCGAGCTGCGTTGCGTATACGTCGCATGAACGCCCTCAAACGGAAACTTCTTGATCGCCCCCTTAGAGGTAACTACGTTAATCCTTGGAATACGTGTTTGCATTTGGAAAATCTTAATTTTCTGGATAATTTTCGTAGTTTCAGAAAAAGAATGCAGCATAAAAAAAGTGGATGCCATAATTAAAAAATGGCATAGGAAATTGTGTAAAACTTCTGTTACAGGACTGGCTAGAGATAAAAGTCTTAAAAGTGTCCTAAGGTACGACACACTCTTCTACATGTAAAAGAAATTAGTATAGTCACCAAACTCTAATTCTTAAGAATAAATACGTACTGACAAAAATGTTGTGGGGTGTTGTTTATTGAAATAACCTTGTAGCCAGCCGCGAGTGTTAAATTACGCTGCTGGCCATTAAAATCGCTACATCAGGATTGATATCAAATACCCAAATGCTATACATTGTGCGACTATAGCAGAGCAGGAAATATACACGACTAATTTGTAGATGAGTTGAAGCTATACTGGGTGTGCGAAATTTAGTACACAGAGCCTGGCTCTAAGCCGACTGGTCGTCGAGTTGAAATGAGTTTCGATGACAGATAAGGCTGCTCCAAGTTTTTGCCAGAGTTCATCATTCGTATGAGGAGGCGATGATGGCGAACGGTGACCATGTGTTTTCAATAACTCAGAGATGTGGAGAACGTACTGGCCAAGGCGAAAGTCGAATATCCTTCGTATCGAAGCAGGCCAGGACAGCACGGGCAACAGAGTCTTGCATTGTATTGTTGAAAGATAACGCCCCGAAGAAGGGGCATAGTCATCGTCCTTAAGCCGACACAAATGTAACATAAATAACGTAAACTCCGTCCAGAGGCCCTGGCGGGACCATCGATACCGACCGACCGCCGTGTCATCCATTGCTAACTGTGTCATTGGATGCATGTGGAGGGACGTGGGGTCAGCAAACAGCTCTCCCGAACTTTGCTTTAATCACGGACTACACGAACCAGAGGCGACAGTGTTGTGTATCTAATGTCATTCCCACAAGACCTCACACCAAGTACTCGATCTGTATGATGCAACGCATGGCAACGTCAGGACTCCTCGAGCCCTCCATACACGAATACGTCCATCGTGATGCTGTTCACGAAACTGAGACTCGTCTGAGAAGACGACATGGTGACACTCCTGTGTCCTGTTCTGGGTATACCACTGTTGGTGCGCCTCTCTGCTGGCGTGTCAAGGGAAGCTCCAACAACGGTCTCCGTGCTGCTGCTCCAAAGAAGCTGTGCTCTCTCGGGCGCTAGTTGCATAGCGCCACTGTGATCCAGCGTGGCCTTCAGTATGTTCTCTTGAACCGATCGATTCCGTATTCACACGAGAATCGAGGGATCCTGACAAACACGAACAGCAGTAAAGCTGGACAACAAACCACCGTCCCGATAGAACACGATGCTTCCACAGTCGAACTCCGACATATGCTCGTAGACAATTCGATTTCTTGGGTGAGATATGACACGAATTGACACAAACGGCCAACATTAAAATTTCTTTTCTGAATGAGAAATCCGCTGTTCTTATGCAGACTTTCTACCTGGTCATCTTTATGTTGTCTCAGATTTAAGGGACGGTAGTGTTTGTCGACGGATGATATTAATTTTTAGAAATACATTTCCTAGATTATAGTGAGTGTCACGGGACGTGGATATTCAGTCATGTAGTAACGGGAAGTGAATGGACAACTGGTGTGCACCCTATGGAAATTACACAGTTGATTGTCATTAGACACGCACTAAGCTGATTGTGATATCCTAAATCTACTACAATGGAAGTCGGCACATGTAGTGTACGATTAGCATACCACCCCCGTAGGGAAGGCGTGGGAAAAGTGGCCATGGTAGGCATACAGTGGCTATTGGGGTCCCGGGGGCTATGAGGTGCCAGCATCACCCCGAAAATTCCTCAACGCATTCTCCCTGGAGGGCCCAGTCATTGCGTGAAGCCTAAACTGCTTGCTGTGCCGCTCCTCGGAGTTATAACAACATATTTTCTGGATTTCATTTATGCTGATATGAGGTAGGCGGTGAATTTGTGCATTTATTATTGAGAGGGAATGTCAGTTTTATATATTGAGTCCATAAGACTGGTTCAGTTATTGAAATTTCGGCCGTGCTATTAGAGAGTAAGCAGCTTTCGTGTAAAGGCATCAGTGCAGGCAAAATGGACATCTCGGTGGTGGACTCTGACCACTTTGTGAAGGTGGAAAAAGTAAAAGCAGCGGCCGAAAGACGGGCTCTTGCAACAAGTCCTTATAAGAGTGATCCGGAAGTAACAAATACAGGAAGAGAAGAAAAGAAAGGAGAAACGGAAATCTGCTGAAGAGAGTAAAGACAGTAAAAAGATGAGTGGGAAGAACAGGAAACCCAAGCCTATAAGAGCTCTTTTTGATGACAACAATGAAAAGACGGAATACATGTGCTAAGAAAAAAAATTTCAAATTCGAAGCTAGCGGAACAGTGGATTACGTTTTAATCGCTCGCCTTCTAGGTACAGGAATTCTGCAATTGATATGAGGAACACAGTTTGACTTTTGTTAGTGTAAAGTGTAATTCGAATCATGCTTGACAATTAAATGTATTTAGGTCTTTCTTAAAACTTAGTTCTTTATTTTTTGTGTTTGAAACGATGTGGCCATTGTGCACGCACATATCGAGCAAAGTGACCGTTTTGCCACATTGTGAAAATTGAACTGTTTAAAGAACTTACTTTGATCCTAAGGTGATTGAACTATTCTATACTGATTTCTATGCATTTCCGCCTATTGCTGCTCATCTTAAAAAATAGGAATACTTTAGCCTAGCCTCTTTGTCCGGCTCTCCCCTACATACGATGCGCTGATGTAGTACGCGGAAAGCAAGGCTGTCAGTACTTCTGCCAATGAGCCCTGATATGTCTGATTTTAGCGTCGAAGTCATTATCCGAGATGTTTGTTGCAGCAGTCAGTATGTTTTGTGAATCATTTCGGAGTGTGGCCACTGGGAATTCCGTGAGTAAAGCTTTCCGCGATGCACAGCATCTCACTCGTAACATCTCCCACTGTGATTTGTTAACTGTAAAAACATTAAAGTTGTATGCCAATTGTTGGCATAGAAGGCAACCGCCAGTGCGTTTCCACCACTTCTCTACGCTGGTCTATAGCTCGTTGTCTGTGACAAAATGTCGTCTTCATAGCCAGCGGTTCCCGTGAGCAGAGATGAAACTTAGGGGGAGCCAAATACGGGCTGTATTGTGGCTGATACAAGAGTTCCCATCGACAACGCTGCAGGAACATCTCCATTGCCCTTGCAGAGAGCGGGTGAGAATTGTCGTGAAGATGGAAACGTATAACAGTTATATGATGTGGGCTACATGCCATCAGAAAAAATCTCTCATATTTGGTGAGAGACATTATTTTCTAGGCATCTTTGCGCGCTCAGTGTGCACTCAAAACTGAAAAGAGCGACGTGGTGCGAATGACGGCAATACTAGAGACACTGCTCAACACATTTGTGCAAAGCATCATCGGATTTTCACTGTGGTTTCCATTTTGCGCCCCATCAGACCTTACTTTCCGAATAGCCCTCGTGGATGTCAGGCTAAGATTCGTTTTCAGGATACTGGGAAACTGCAGTTTACCTGCAAAACAGATAGCATACAAAAAGTTGTAAATCTTATACCTGAATACTGGTCAACTGTTTGGGAGCCATACTAAATAGGGCTAACAATGAGTACTGAATATATACAAAGAAGAGCGATGCGAATGGTAAAAAGTCGGATTGAAGGGCGAGAGAGAACAGCAGGAACGCTGAAAAGTGTTAACCGGCATAAACTCCAAGAACGACGTGTATATGTCACAAGAATCTGATTAGAAAACTTCAAGAACTCTCTCTCACGCACTTCACATTAATGTGCGTAGTAGAAATGTGTATATCTATGGCGATGGGTTCCACGTCTCGGTAGGCAACAATTATGACTGTTTTACGGAACTTGACATCTTCGTTGGGCGTCGGAGGGATGGTATTAAAGCCCAGAGGCACTAGAGAACAAATCAACCACATTTTTTTACATTGAAGTGGGAAAAGCCATGGGATAGCGATTTTCATATACACAGACGTCTGTACCATCCCGTGCATAAGGTATAAAAGAGCGGTGTATTGACCCAGCTGTCATATGTACTCAGGTCATTCATATGAAAAGCTTTTTGCAGACGACCGACGCGCCTCCCTTGGCTAACAGAGCGACATAGTCTGTAGCGTCTCTCTTGGACTCGTGACCATATCGGTGGGACCCTAGACAGCTGGTCAGATGAGTCCCGATTTCAGTTGGTAATATTTGATGATAGGGTTCGAGTGTAGCGCCGACTCCACGAAGCGATGGACCGAAGTTGTCAACAAGGCAAGGCACTGTGCAAGCTAGTGCTGACTCGATAATGGTGTGGGCTGTAGTTACATGGAACAGACGGAGTCCTACGGTCAAACTGAACCGACAAGTAACGGGAAATGGTTATGAAACTTCCTGGCAGATTAAAACTGTGTGCCCGACCGAGACTCGAACTCGGGACCTTTGCCTTTCGCGGGCAAGTGCTCTACCAACTGAGCTACCGAAGCACGACTCACGCCCGGTACTCACAGCTTTACTTCTGCCAGTACCTCGTCTCCTACCTTCCAAACTTTACAGAAGCTCTCCTGCGAACCTAGCATAAACACAGTTTTAATCTGCCAGGAAGTTTCGTATCAGCGCACACTCCGCTGCAGAGTGAAAATCTCATTCGGGAAATGGTTATGTTCGTCTACCTGAAGACCATTTTCAGCCATTAATCGACTTCAGTTACCCAGACAACGATAGAATTTTTATGGATGAAAATGTGCCATGTCATTGGGCCACAACTGTTCGTTTGAAGAACATTCTGAACAATTCTTTTAAAGAACTTCTGGACAATTCGAGCGTATAATTTGGCCACCCACATCGCTCGATATGAATCCCATAGAACATTTAAGGGACATAATCCAGAAGTCACTTCGTGCAGAAAGTCATACACACCGGCACCACTTTCGCAGTTGTGGAATGCTAGAAGTAGCATGGCTCAGGAATGCTGCAGGGGACTTCTAATGACTTTTTGAAAAAATGGCTCTGAGCACTATGGGACTTAACATCTGAGGCCATCAGTCCCATAGAGCTTAGAAATACTTAAACCTAATTAACCTAAGGACATCATACACATCCATGCCCGAGGCAGGATTCGAACCTGCGACCGTGGCGGTCGCGCGGTTCCAAACTGAAGCGCATAGAAAAGCTCGGCCGGCTGACTTGTTGACTCCATGCCACATCCGCTTGCTGCGCACTACTCCGGGAAAAACGAGATCCGACACGATATTAGGAGGTATTCCACGACTTTTGTCACCTCAGTGCATCACAAGGGACGAATGAAAGAGGTAAAAGTTAAATGAACAGAGACAAAGGTATCCAGGAGAGATGTAACAATTTGTATGTCTAAAGAAGTTTAGATAACCTAACCATAATACCAACATGCAATAAGAAGTGGGCGGAAATCGAAAATTCAGTGTTAGGAAAGACGAATGGAAGATTTAGATTTCTGACTGGTAAAGAGTAATGCATAAACGGGTGGAAATTGTATACAAGACGGTATTTCTTTTCTGTTCTAGAGTAGTGCTCAAGCATTTTGTATCATTATCAGGCAAGCGTGAGAGAAGACATCGAATTGAAAGCGGCGCTTTTAGGCTCGTAATAGGTTGCTGTCGCCCATATGAGTGTGTAACAGGAATGCTCGCTGAGCTTAACTGGGTACCTTTGGAAGAAAGACGACCTAATCCTCGCAAAACCTTGCAGGGTAAATTCAGAGAGCAAGTATTCTATTAAAGAATATCTATTATCATCATGTGCCTCACGTACACAGGGATATTTTTTCCTCGTTAAAGACGCGAGTGTAACAGAATAGAAAATCGCTAATAGTTGTTGGAAACACCCTGGGCTACGCATTATACAGAGCCTTTGGAAGTAAATGCGTAGGTGAAGGTGCATATGGTCCACTGTTTCCCACATACTGAATACACTGCTCTTGAACGCCGCATTAGCAACAAGACCACAACTAGTGTGATTGAGCGCGCTACACTATGCAAGTGAAATTGCCTCTCCACATATGTATCTGGCAGGTCACCTCACTGCAGCCCACACTGCAACATGCATCCCGCTAACAGCATTACGCGTCCCATTATCCCTGATTGGATATTGTAAAGTTTGCGCAAAGTAATTACCTCCGTTCGCCTCTTCTGAGCTCCGTACAGCCTTGAGCTCGGTCATATTACCCGAGCTGTTCTCGGGAGTGGTATTCACCTCCCTCATATACAGCGTGTTAAAAAGAAGTATCAAATACTTTGAGAGGTCGTGGTACTCATCGAAACAAGAAAAGTAAGTCCAATAAACATGCGTTCGGAAACGCATACTTTCCGGGATAAACAGTGGTCATAGCAAGGCCTGCGCGATGCTTGGTTTCGGATATTAGGTCAGTAGTTGCGTTGACGCTTCGTCAGATGTGTCGGCAGGGTATTATGATGTCTTACACACAATATTTTACCTACCATTGGGTGGTCTGCAGTCAGTTGTGTGATTCGAGTAGTGTTGTAGGCTACGTAAACTATCGTCATGTTTGTGTGCCTTGTTGTACAGTACTGTCAACCCTGGGTACGTATCACCATGTTTTACCTTCTTCCAAGCGCGGATTCACTTGTGAGTTTATAGTTATTGCGCTGTTTGTACGTACAAATGACGCAGTACATTTACATTTCCTCTCTGCCACAACTTGTTAGCAATGGAAGCCTACTATTGGAGAAGTAAAAATGATCGTATGGCATTCTTTGCCGGGAGGCTCCAGACGGGGGATTTCGGCCACCGTATTGCAAGTCCTTTTTAGGTGACGCCACATCGGCGACTTGCGAGTCAATGATGATGAAAATGATGATGAACGGGACACACAACACCCAGTCCCCTTCCGGGAATCGAACCCGGGCCCCCTTCGTGGTAGACGGACGTCACATGACATCCGTTACACTTCGTTTGTTGATCCTTCCACTCAGTTTTTCTTATTACAGAGGCCAACCAGCTCTCTGACCGAACACGCTGAGCTACCGTGCCGGCTCTACGGGGGCGGACTATTAGATAAGTGAAATGGCGGATATGACACTCCGCTATGGTTTAGCAAATGGACGTAGAGTGCGAACTCGTGCCCCTAGCGCTGAAAAATCCACAGCGCAGAGAGCCCTCTGATAATCCGTTCCGCTGACTTTTCCAGCATCTGAGGGACACAGGTACCCTTGCACGTCGCAAGACTAACAGTGGAAGGCACCACGCAGTCCGCACGCCTCACATGGAGGAGCGTGTGCCACGTTCGGTCGAAGAAACCCCTGCGACCAGCGTGCGACGATTAGCGGCAGCAGGAGGCTGTCTCACTTTCTTATCTGGGTGTTACTTCGTGAATAATTGCTGCTGTACCAATATCAGTTACAGCGCGTTTAGGCCCTATGGTCACAGGATCATTAAGGCAGCGGCGGTTCTGTCAACGGCTGGCGCAGAAGTGTGCTGTAGATCCACTGTTCAAGTGCAAGATTTTATCTCACAACAGATGGTGTTTTGAATTTCCATAACAAGGATGTATGGGCAGATGTAAATCCACAAGCAATTGAGGAAAGAGGGCATCAACACCGATCAATCAACGTACGGGCATGCATACTTGCCGACAGACTAATACCTGCTACCACAAAGGTTAACTGTGGCGCATTACAGTATATGGACTTCTCATTAATGATTGCCTATCTTCCTGGAGACTGTGCCATTGCAACAACGAATACAAGTGTGATTCATGCATGATGGCGCACCAGCACACTTTCGTCACAATGTGTGCGAACATCTGACACAGATATTTCGCAGAACTGCTGGATTGGTCTGGAGGGGGGGGGGGGGGGAGGGGCATATCTCGGCCTGCTCGTTCCCCAAACCTCAGTCCCCTCGACCTTTGATTATGGCGACACTTTAAAGAAATGGTTTAAGCCACGCCAACCAACGATGTGCGGACACCAAAGGGTCGCCTCTTCAATGTGTGCCAGCAGGTACAACAACAACCGGGTGTACTTCAAAGGGTGCGTCATTCTTTAGCTTCATTCTTTACGCCGGAGGGCAGAGGGGTGCATTGTCATAAATGTACGCCACGTTGAACACCTCATGTAAACAAGCGTTTATCGCAGAAAGAATGCATTTGCGGCCTAATGTTTATTGGACTTATCTCAGAAAGTATGCGCGGCTCCCCCCGCCGGAGGTCCGTGTCCTCCCTTTGGCATGGGTGTGTGTGTTGTCCTTAGCATAAGTAAGATTAAGTTAGATTAAATAGTGTGTAAGCTTAGGGAGCGATGACCTCAGCAGTTTGGTCCTATAACACCTTACCACAAACTTCCAGTTTTTCCAGATTCATGTCTATTGGACTTATTTTTCTTGTTTCAATGAGAACACCCTGTATTTTAGCCTAAAAACGAGTTCCTCCGGTTTCGCAGCGGCGTGATCTACAACTCATACAGAAAAGACGCCTCAAAGCCACCACAAACAATTAATAATTTTTGGTTAATTTTCGTTTTATTACAATCGTAAACAGACTTCATGCTCACAGATATTACCAGTATAACATGAGAGGACGGTTCTTTGGTATCAAAACGTGGCCGAGCGGTTCTAAGCGCTTCAGTCTGGAACAGCATGACCGCTACGGTCGCAGGTTCGAATCCTGCCTCGGGCATGGATGTGTGTGATGTCCTTAGGTTACTTAGGTTTAAGTAGTTCTAAGTTCTAGGGGACTGATGACATCAAATGTTAAGTCCCATAGTGCTCAGAGCCATTTGAACATCAACACAATGTGGTTCAAATGGCTCTGAGCACTATGGGACTCAACTGCTGAGGTCATTAGTCCCCTAGAACTTAGAACTAGTTAAACCTAACTAACCTAAGGACATCACAAACATCCATGCCCGAGGCAGGATTCGAACCTGCGACCGTAGCGGTCTTGCGGTTCCAGACTGCAGCGCCTTTAACCGCACGGCCACTTCGGCCGGCTCAACACAATGTGACTAGACTAAACATGAAAAGCGTTTTATATTAATTTGAAATCTCGAGATTTCCTGAAATATCCTATTGTAGATTGTTGATCAGGAAGAGGCAACAGCTATGTAATGATGGACAGTAACCTACATTTCCTACAAGTAAAAATATTGCATTCATTATTCTTGAAGTGTCAAGGGATTTTCAGTCTAAATAAGATCAAATTTATCTAGTCTACATTGTGTCTTTAGGTGTGAGAAGTGTATTTTTTTTTTGTGATAACCGTTTATGCCTATTAATGATAACTGCTGTGCTGGATACCATTCTGGATTTTGAAAACCAATATTTTCAGTAAAAGTCATTTTGCTATATATTTGCTTATTGTCAGTTGCTGAGAGGAATATTAACTAAGTCTGGAGTGGTGAAAGTCTGTGTTTGGGTGAGAGTATCGAGTTTTGTTGTCACCGAATACTAAATATTCCGTTTCTAAGGATCCCCTGTGCCAAGAATCGTTGTTTTACAGTATAGTTCAGTTTGTTGACATCAGATGAACAAGGTACGAGGTCCCATTGTACAGCGCAAAAGTGGCGCTGCGTGAATGTCGAGAAGTTATAAACGGTGGAACTCCATAAACCCATAAACACGTATGCAAGGCCTGTTTACTCGAAAATTCATTACATATTTCAATAAGTTTAACGAAGTTAAGATAACACAGCACTAGAGGACACACAGAAGAATGGATGTCGCGTTCGTAGTCGGGGGTACGGCGGTTTAGATATGTGTAACGGGCGATCAAAACGTTTCCGTTCGAAGGCCGTACAGTCCAGAATCGGCCCGCTAGTCTGGCGAAATAGTCGTGAGCACTAAGGCAGTCATCCAACGGACGCACCAAATTGAAGATACTCGTTTGGCAAAACACCGTGTCCTGTTGCGTCCGTAACTGAAAGCTGCACATCCTTGTCCGACGGAAATCGTTCCTCCAAGGCCAATTGTAAGGGACCGAAGGCGTGATAATCGCATGTGGTCAGATCAGGACTAAGGGGCTGGTGCTCTTGTGTCTCCCAGTTGGGTTGGCGTAGCCTGTGCGTCACGACGTTTCCGACTTGGGGACTTCGGTTGTCGTGAAGCAGCAGCACTGAATACGGCGTACCATGCCAGAGCGGTGGTTTCCGATAGACATGCTGTTCCGTAGACATTCTTCATTCTCCAATGGATGTCTAGCGGTGTTGGTCCTTCGGTAGCCAAGAAAGTTTTTCCTGTTTGGAAGAATTTGGTACTAACGCCACCACAGTTCACATTTCCGCATTTCCCGTAGGCACGTCGGAAACACACGAATGCCAGTCTAATCCCTTGCCTACATGTCGGTGATTATATACCCACATCGGAAACGCCTTACTTTGCATACACGGCGCAGCAACGCGCTCAACTGGATCACCCCTTATAAATCGCTAAAGGCGAATGCCGGCACATTTCCTTTGAAAGGGCACGACCGATTTCCTTCTTTATCCTTTCCCAGTCAGAGCTTACGCTCCGTCGTTTACGTCGAACACATGTGCAGACCTATAGACCTATATCTCTAACGTCGATCAGTTGTAGAATTTTGGAACACGTATTATTTTCGAGTATAATGACTTTTCTGGAGACTAGAAATCTACTCTGTAGGAATCAGCATGGGTTTCGAAAAAGACGATCGTGTCAAACCCAGCTCGCGCAATTCGTCCATGAGACTCAGAAGGCCATACACACGGGTTCCCAGGCAGATGCCGTGTTTCTTGACTTCCGCAACGCGTTCGATATAGTTCCCCACAGTCGTTTAATGAACAAAGTAAGAGCATATGGACTATCAGACCAATTGTGTGATTGGATTGAAGAGTTCCTAGATAACAGAACGCAGCATGTCATTCTCAATGGAGAGAAGTCTTCCGAAGTAAGAGTGATTTCAGGTGTGCCGCAGGGGAGTGTCGTAGGACCGTTGCTATTCACAATATATATAAATGACCTTGTGGATGACATCGGAAGTTCACTGAGGCCATTTGCAGATGATGCTGTAGTATATCGAGAGGTTTGCAACAATAGAAAATTGTACTGAAATGCAGAAGGATCTGCAACGAATTGACGCATGGTGCAGGTAATGGCAATTGAATCTCAATGTAGACGAGTGTAATGTGCTGCGAATACATGGAAAGAAAGATCCTTTGACATTTAGCTACAATATAGCAGGCCAGGAACTGGAGGCAGTTAATTCCATAAATTATCTGGGAGTAGGCATTAGGAGCGATTTAAAATGGAATGACCATATAAAATTAAACGTCGGTAAAGCAGATGCCAGACTGAGATTCATTAGAAGAATCCTAACGAAATGCAGTCCGAAAACAAAGGAAGTCGGTTACAGTACGCTTGTTCGCCCACTGCTTGAATAGTGCCCACTAGTGTGGGATCCGTACCCGATAGGGTTGATAGAAGAGATAGAGAAGATGCAACGAAGAGCAGCGCTCTTCGTTACAGGATCATTTAGCAATCGCGAAAGCGTTACGGAAATGATAGAAAAATTCCAGTGGAAGACTCTGCAGGAGAGACGCTCAGTAGCTCGGTACGGGCTTTTGTTGGAGTTCCGAGAACATACCTTCACCGTGGAGTCAAGCAGTATATTGATCCCTCCTACGTATATCTCGCGAAGAGACCATGAGGATAAAATCAGAGAGATTAGAGCCCACACAGAGGCATACCGACAATCTTTCTTTCCACGAACAATACGAGACTGGAATAGAAGGGAGAACCGATAGAGGTACTGAAGGTATCCTCCGCCACACACCGTCAGGTGGCTTGCGGAGTATGGATGTAGATGTAGATGTAGACCTCGACGGGACGTTAAACCCTAATCTTCTTTATTTCGTGTTCTGCCCGTATTTTTATGTCAAGAAATTGTCCTCCCATGTTATGTTGATGTAATTCGTCGACTTAATGAAGTTTTAAAACCGTAAATAATCGGAAATTCAAGAAAATTATTAGTGTAACACTTAGTGGCCCTTTTTAAGAAGCCTTATCTGAATATTTTAAGAGCTGTGGAGCACTGCCTGCAAAAACTTGCTTACATGACCATGTGCTATACCTACATCTGTTCGTGTCTTTATTCTTTGATCAAAGACCTCTACTTTCAATAAAATTGTGAATATGTTCAACCTCTAAGTAGATTATCGGCAGAGTGAGAACACGGCAGCATGACTGGAATCTCTCAAGGCTCAATATACGTATAGTGAGGGTTAGCGAAGTGAAATGGAAAAAAGTTCAGGATTTCTGATCAGATGAATACAGAGTAGTATCAACAGCATTAGGAAATGGTATAGCAGGATTATGATTCGTTATGAATAAGAAAGTAGGGCAGACAGTGAGTTATTGTGTACAGTTCAGTGGTACGATTGCCCTCGTCACAATCGACACCAAACCAGCAGCAACAACCGTGGTTCAGGTAAACACCCCGACGTCACAAGCAGAAGATGAAGAGATACAAAAAATATGTGAGGGTCCTGGACAGTAATTCAGTATGGAAAAGGGATGATTATCTAATACTCATGGGGGATTGGAATGCGATAGCAAGGGATGGAATAGAAGGCAGAGATATGGGCTCAATAGTAGAAGTGAGAGAGGGGAATGAACGACTTACTTCTGCAACAAATTTCAACTAGTAATAGCGGATACACTGTTCAGAAACCATAAGAGGAAGAGGTATACTTGGAAAAGACCCGGAAACACGTGAATATTCCAGCTGGATTTATTCATCGTCACACAGAGATACCGAAATCAGACACTCGATTCTTAGGTGCACTCAAGAGCAGATATACAGAAGATTCGTATCACAATTTACTAATGATGAAGAGCATACTTTAGTTTAAATGAATCGTTCGCAAGAATCAATGTAAAAAGAAGTGGGATACTGAAATTCTGAGGAATGATGAAACGTATTAGAAGTTATTTAAGGCGGTAGGTACTGCGATAATGAATACCACGTTGTCGATTCCAAACAACTGGCGGCATGCATGCACGCGTCGTTGTTTTTGTTCAGAAGTAAAGGTTTGTGGAACAAACTGAACACAATTTCCTCTTCTTCAAAACATTCTGGTGAATGTCTTGAAGACTTGATCTAGTGGAGTTCAGTTCGTTGTTCCATTGCGATCTGTGACACAACAACGCTGACGCATTACGACTGCACATCCACTACTTAACAGTGCCTGCTCACAACCGACTGGTCGAATGCACGTTTGATTTTTTATACACTACTGGCCATTAAAATTGCTACACCAAGAAGAAATGCAGATGATAAACGGGTATTCATTGGACAAATATATTGTACTAGAACTGACATGTGATTACATTTTCACACAATTTGGGTGCATAGATCCTGAGAAGTCAGTACCCACAACAACCACCTCTGGCCGGAATAACGGCCTTCATACGCCTGGGCATTGAGTCAAACAGAGCTTGGATGGCGTGTACAGGTACAGCTGCACATGCAGTTTCAACACGATACCACAGTTCATCAAGAGTATTGACTGGCGTATTGTGACGAGCCAGTTGCTCGGCCACCATTGACCAGGCGTTTTCAATTGGTGAGAGATCTGGAGAATGTGCTGGCTAGGGCAGCAGTCGAACATTTCTGTATCCAGAAAGGCCCGTACAGGACCTGCAACATGCCGTCGTACATTATCCTGCTGAAATGTAGGGTTTCACAGGGATCGAATGAAGGGTAGAGCCACGGGTCGTAACACATCTGAAATGTAGCGTCCACTGTTCAAAGTGGCGTCAATGCGGACAAGAGATGACCGAGACGTGTAATCAATGGCACTCCACATCATCACGCCGGGTGATACGCCAGTAAGGCGATGACGAATACACGCTTCCAATGTGAGTTCACCGCGATGTCGCCAAATACGGATGCGACCATCATGATGCTGTAAACAGAAGCTGGATTCAGCCAAAAAAATGACGTGTTGCCATTCGTGCACCCAGGTTCGTCGTTGAGTACACCATCGCAGGTGCTCCTGTCTGTGATGCAGAGTCAAGGTTAACCGCAGCCATGGTCTCCGAGCTGATAGTCAATGCTGCTGCAAACGTCGTCGATCTGTTCTTGCAGATGTTTGTTGTCTTGCAAACGTCCCCAACTGTTGACTCAGGGATCGAGACGTGGCTGCACGATCCGTTACAGCCATGCGGATAAGATACCTGTCATCTCGAGTGCTAGTGATACGAGGCTGTTGGGATCCAGCACGGTGTTCCGTATTACCTTCCTGAACACACCGATTCCATATTCTGCTAATAGTCATTGGATATAGACCAACGCGAGCAGCAATGTCGCGATACGATAAACCGCAATCGCGATAGGCTACAATCCGACCTTTATTAAAGTCGGAAACGTGATGGTACGCATTTCTCCTCCTTACACGAGGCATCACAACAACGTTTCATCAGGCAACACCGGTCAACTGCTGTTTACGTATGAGAAATCGGTTGTAAACTTTCCTCATTTCAGCACGTTGTAGGTGTCACCACCTGCGTCAACCTTGTGTGAATGTTCTGAAAAGCTAATCACTTGCATATCACAGCATCTTCTTCCTGTCGGTTAAATTTCGCGTCTGTAGCACGTCATTTCGTGATGTAGCAATTTTAATGGCCAGTGGTGTAGCTGATAGTGCAAGCTGTCACTATAGATCCTGGGACAAAGTGTCTTACACACCAGGAATAAAATTAGTCTCAGAAGTTTTTGGACGGACGGTGTATTCTGTACCTACATCCATTCGCAACAATCCACTGTGAAGCGCGTGGGAGATGGTACCTCCTATTGTACCAGTTCTGAGGGCTTCATCCCGTTTCATTCACGAATGGAGCGCGGAAAGAATTATTGCTTGACTGCCTCTGTGCGCGTCCTGTAATACTGTGGGGTGGGGGAGGAAGAGAGGAATGGAAACTGGGACACCCCGCCCGCAAGAACTCAACATCGGGTCCACGTTTGTAGGAGAGTGGGAAGCAGAAGGGAAGAAGGATGGGATGGCCAGGGAGAGAGGAGGGTGTTGATAAAGATGAGGGAAAGGAGGGCAGACACATAGTCGGTCACTGGCCAGCCACCGTGCTCTCGGCCGTTGTATAATACTAGTAGATACGACCCCTGGGGCTTGGCGAGGATTTGGCAGAGCTCAGAGCTCAGAACTCGGCGCGCAGAGTCCGCGGGGATCCCCCGGGCCGTTCCGCGCTTTAACTGCGCACAATCAAGACAAATGACGGCGCACCGGCCAGCGCGCGGCGCCGCGTGGACACAAGGCTCAGTCCCCAGGTCAGGCAGGCAGATCCTGATCCTACCGTTACCGGCGCTAATCGCAGGCTCAGGGCCGAACGCGCGCAGCTTCGCCTCGCCTCATACGGACTAACGATCGCTGAAGCTCACGACGCTGAAAGCTGCCCGCGCTGCGTGGTCAGCAATCTAACCGGCTGCTGGAGGGCGCTCTTCTAAATGACACCTGCCGCCACCCGCCATCAAATAACTCGTTCACGAGGGCTGTAAAACTTTGAAGACTTCCGGCTGTAGAGTCACCAATAATTGCCATCTCTCACGCTTGAGCCACGATAGAAACCTTCAGCCCCCGACATATCTATTCCGTAGAGGTTCTATAGATAAAGTTAAGCAAATAAGAACTCACACAGAGGAGGAGGACTTATTCTCTCCATTTTGCACCCATGAATGGTTCAAATGGCTCTGAGCACTATGGGACTTAACATCTGAGGTGATCAGTCACAACTTAGAACTACTTAAACCTAACTAACCTAAGGACATCACACACATCCTTGCCCGAGGCAGGATTCGAACCTGCGACCGTAGCAGTCGCGCGATTCCGGACTGAAGCGCCTAGAACCGCTCGGCCACCGCGGCCGGCTGCACCCATGAATGGCACACGCAAAAATACAGACACATTGATTTGATAAAAAGTGAATGTTTGTGGTAGTTTCTTTTCTTTTTGCATTCAACATTATTGGTATTTACAAAAGATTTCAACAAAATTATTGAATAATGCATACCAGAATACGAAAAGCCGTATCGAAGTAATTCTGTATGCAATTCCCGTCTTGCAACCGTCCATTTCCCGTCTTGCAACCGTCCATTTCAATATCTTTCAGATATATATATATATATATATATATATATATATATATATATATATATATATATATATTGTTATTCAGAATACAGGGCCGAAGGGCAGCGCTGCTGTCCTTATAAAATTTACCAGATATTATTACTTCTGTTGAGAGGTTCCATTTGGTTCATGGTTCATTATTTAATTAATATTATTGTGTGGTTTTTGGTCAATTTTCATTCCTTAATTTTTGTGGGGAGTTTACGCATGGTTCCATTTCTATTTTCATTTAACAAAATTTCGTGTGGAGAGGTTACACTTGGCACCATTACAAATTAACATTTATAATTTTTTGTGGGGAGGTTACACTCCGTGGAAATAGACTAGTTCTGTGGCGGTAGGATCCATGAGTGTTCAGGCAACGTGGTGTATTAGTGTACGAAGCTTCACATTTTCGCTGGTGATTGGAGGATTGCTATTGTATTAACAGCCATAGGCATAGGAACAGGGCGTACAAAAATATGTGCGACTCTTCTGTAAGCTACTGTTGGTGTAGATGTATTCGTGGACGTTCGTAGGAGGTGTCTCGACCTGGAGCTCTGAGAATATATTTAAGATGCATCGGAGAGACGATGTGCTGTGTACGAACCGCCATCAAAGACTCTTCCACGTCCCCATATGGATGCCTGGATGCCTCTAAGGACCACGCCTCGGCGTCAATAGTGATGCTTAGGCATGCCACAGGGCGCTCCCTACATCGTCGCGAAATGTGTGTGGCGGATGTGAAACTTAAACTAGTCCTAACACCTGTTCCTCTGAACCTACGCTATTCAGATGTAATCCTACGCGGCAGGTGTAGTGAGAAGCCGAGGCGGTTAAAAATAACAGTGAATGCTTGAGTGCGTTTGATAAACAATGTTCATTTATTTGGACGTGTCAATGCTTTACACGACCAGCCAGGATGGCTGCGACCACAGAGGTCACGTGACTACCGCACGCAGTACCTCCTTCGACACTAAGGAGCACACATGCACATGTACCTCAGGACCTCGCATTATAAATGAAATGAAACGAAATGGTCGTATGGCACTTTGGCTGAGGTAGTTCGGCTGCATAGTGCCAGTCTTTCTACGACTCTTCGGCGACTTGTGCGTCGATGACGATCAGATGAAATGATGAGAACAACGCTAACGACCAGGCTCCTAGCGGAGAACATCTCCGACACTGCTGGGATCTAACCCAGGACCCCACTATCTAGAGGCAGCGACGCTAAGCACCCGACAAGAAGCTGCCGAAACTCACACTACAGATTAAGTGCCTATCATCTAATCATCACCGCAACGTAAAGTTTCTCTTATTTAGTACTCTAGTTGTGCCCGTCCACGAAACAAAAACATTCGCAAACTCCTCCTCTGACGCTGCTTTCAGCTTCCTGCGCACAATTTCAAGTCCTGTTCTTTTTCTAAAGAACTTGAAGGACTCATTTTTATTAACGTCATAACTATTTCCGTAAACACATACGGCCAGTAACTTTCTGTCAAACAGCAACGTACTTATGTTTCTTTCTCTTTCGTTTCTCAGTCAGACATGGCACCTCCTTTAATCCCTTCCTTCGTTGCTTTTGTTCTACATCTTTCTCCTCTAATTCTCCCTCCGCCAGTGGGCTAAGTTTAAAGCTACCTGCCTGAAATTAGCGTTTCTTGTCTTGAAATAAGACAGTCTTGGTTGCAAAATTTTATATTTATTAATTGGCAATGACGCGTTACGTCCTTGCAGGGTACCTTCAGATTAACCTAGGGATGTAAAATAACATTGTGAGGCATAGTTACTTTAAAAATGGTGGGACGGGAAAAGTATGAGAAAAATTTCCAGGCTGTGTAGCCGTCTCTACAGCTAACAATAACTGTGAAGAAGTAAATCGGTGAGCCAACATACGCCCGTTAACGGCAGCGTTTGGGATTACGACAAAACGTTGTCCTATCGTCATTAGGCAAATAAAAGCAAAAGGGACCTGAAACAGGGAATAAAATGGCAAAATATAACTACTATATCTACTGGAAAGAGGAACTATGGTAGACCAAGAAAAACATTTAAATGAGCTGACTTACCTTGTGTTCTCGACCGCATTGTATTTACATTTCGTCCGCTGTACAAACGCTCCATGCTGTGTACGCCGGAATGCGGTTGGCTCCGTAGTATGTAAGCTCTTTTAAATATATTTTCGTTGCATTAAAGGACGGGCGTTGGCCCATCACATTATTTCTTCACAGTTATTCTCAGCTGTAGAGACGGCTACACGGCCTGAAACTTTCCTTCATACTTCTCCCATCTCCACGCCTTTAATGTATCTATGCTTCACAATATTATTTTACACCCCTAGGTTACGCTGCTGCTACGGTCGCAGGTTCGAATCCTGCCTCGGGCAGGATGTGTGTGATGTCCTTAGGTTAGTGAGGTTTAAGTAGTTCTAAGTCTAGGGGAATTATGACCTCAGATGTTAAGTCCCATAGTGCTCAGAGCCATTTGAACACCCCTAGGTTAATCTTCATATGCCCACAAGGGCGAGATGCGTCATTGCCAATAAACAGTCAAAAAATTTGCAACCAAGGCTCTTATGTCACGAAATTCATAACCGGTTGCTGTACCAGAAACCCAGCAAGGAATGGAACCAATTACAGTCTTTCTTGTTCCACGTGTGCGCGTGGACCCTGTTTCCGTCCTCTGCGTGAGCTTCCTGCCACGTTCACCCGAACCACCTGGGAGATAAACACAGGTGCGCTCCATCGTGGACGAGCGACACTCCCCACCTCATGTAAGGAAGCAAGATTAGGGTGGAGCGTCTCGTCAACGGCGAGGTAATTAGAGAAGGAACACAAACTCAAGTTGGATAGGACGGGGAAGGAAATCGGCTGTGTCCTTTTAAAGGAACCATCCCAGCATTCGTCTTAAGAGATTTGGTGAAATTACGGGAATCGTAAATCTGGATGGCCGGATAGAAAGAACGGCAAGGTACAAGACACAGGCTACCATAAGTCATGGTTTATTCCCGTTCCACTCGTGTACAGAAGACGGGAAGAATGCCTAGATGTATCTGTGTACGCTGAATTAGACCAGCCTTGTCTTGCAGGTTCTTACGGGAGCGATACGCGGGTGGCTGTAACATTATCCTACATTCCGCATTTACTACCCGTCTTCGAAACTTCGCAAGTAGACTTTGGCGGGATAGGTGAAGTCTGTCCTCAAGGCACCTGTCAGCTCGTATTTTTCAGCTCGTCTTTGACGTTCTCCCTTGGGTCAAACAAACCTGTGACCATTTGTGTTACCCTTCGCTGTAAACGTTCAATACTCATGCTTGTCTTATTCGGTATGTCTCTCACACACTCGAGAGGGTGAGTCGCAAGGTATTTTGCAAACAATCTTCTCTTGTAAACCATCTTATTTGTAGGCTGACTGCATTTTCCCAGATATCCTAGCGATGAACATATGTCTGCCATGTGGTTTACCTGCTACTGAGCTCATGCGACAGTCCCAACACATAATTACATCCATATACTTGTATGAGTTGACTAACTCCTACTGCAGATCATTCACGCTGTACTTGAGTCCAATGTCTTACCACGACGCTATTTAACTCGCTCAACAAAGTCAACCCTTTAGGAATTGACACGTATGGGGCTGTAGTATATCCCCAAAGCCATAATTTAAAGTAGGTTTTTTAAACTTTGTTAGTAGGCTTTCTCGATATAGTTTCCGTCTGCCTTCAAGAATCTGTCACATCAATTTCTTCGGCATCTCTGTGACAGCCTCCCGCGGGTGAAATAAACCTGTGACCATTCGCGCTGTCCTGCCCTGCATGCGTTTAGTATCTCCTGTTAGTGCTCTTTGGCACGGATCTCACACTTAAGCAGTATTCTAGGGTGGGTCACAAGAATGATTTTTAAGGAATCTCCTTTCTAGACTGATTTCACTTTCATAGTATTCTACCAACAAACCGTAGTCTACCACCTGCTTCACCCACGACTGGGTCTGTGTGATGATTCCATTTCATAACCCGATCAAGTGTTACACCTAGCTGCTTGTATGAGTTGACTGGTTCAAACTGTGACTCATGGATATTGTAGTCATAGGATACTATGTTTCTTTCTTTCATGAATTGCACAATTTTAATTTTCTAAACATTTAAAGTCAGTTTACTATTTTTGCACCACTTGGAAATCTTTTCAGGGTCTGATTCAATATTTGTACAGCTTTGTTCAGACTAGGCAACGACCTTGCCGCAGTGGAAACACCAGTTTCCGTCAGATCACCGAAGTTAAGCGCTGTCGGGCGTGGCTGGCACTTGGATGGGTGACCGTCCCAGCCGCCATGTGCTGTTGCCATTTTTCGGGGTGCACTCAGCCTCGTAATGCCAATTAACGACCTACTCGACCGAATAGTAGCGGCTCCGGTCAAAGAAAACCATCATAACGACCAGGAGAGCGGTGTGCTGACCACACGCCCCTCCTATCCGCATCCTCATCTAAGGATGACACGGCGGTCGGATGGTCCCGATTGGCCACTTGTGGTTTGTAGGCGGAGTGCTTTCTCGTGTTCAGACTGTACTTCACTATAGATAAATGCATTAGCTGCGAAAAGTCTGAGGTTATTATTCTCTGCAAGGTCATTAGTAAAGAACATGAACAGCAAGGCAACCGAAACATTTCCCTGGGGTACACCCGAAGTTACCTCTACATCTGTCGATGACTCTCCAGCCATCACTTGCTGCGTTTCTCTTCCAAGAAGTCCTCAAACTAGTCGCAAATTTCGCCTCGTACCCCCCGTACAGTCATAGGTTTGGTAATAAGTGAGATATGGTACTGAGTCAGTGGTACGAGAATTAATCAAATAAATCACTACGTAGGTAAACATGAACTGAGTGCACTGTTTATGAAATCACTGTCGTAGAATATCGAACTTTGTCTTCTGTTTTTCTGCATGGCATCATGGTTCCTGTACCGCCTTACAGCAGTACCGAAGTGGGACGAAAATAACAGCCGTGTCTCGGTGCTATTCGGGAGCGCGACCCGCCTGTCGCTGTCGGCTACTGCCGCCCACGCCTTGAACACTGGACGGCGATCCGAAAGCAGTGGGCGGCTGCCGATACTGGCTGGTGACGTCAGCAGCGACTCTTTCCGCGGCAGTCGACAATCGGATCTGTGGAAACTGGCGGGTGGGACAGAACCGAAGCGACAGTATACCAGGAGGCCACCAGTCACAGATCAGTACGTACCGTAGGCAGCTCTGAACGGATGTGGTCTTAGCTGAGGCTAACTCCTGTGTCCCGAGGAGTGCTTTACAAACCGCTAAACCACTAACCAGTCACAAAAGTCAGACACTGTAATCGCCCTTACACACAGTGCGCCCCGTTCATCTTGACCACCGCAAATAACTATTTGGCCAGAAGCAAAATAAAAAGATCTATCAAGCAAATGTTGTTCATTTACCAGTGGGACACGACCTGCATGATTGCCTTCCTTGTTAACTTTGTTCGTAACGAAGATATGAACACCAAAACGTCTTTTTTAAACAGCACTCTATATTTTTTATTCGGCAATCCGCTTCGTCTCCTAAATATATGTTAGAAAAAGTATCCCAGCGAACCATTCACATAAACATGACGCTATTAAAAATTAACACAAAACTGACTTTGATTTTCCTGTACTACCACACAGTGCAATTATCTGGGGTAACGTAACTCGCCCACTTGCTGGAGCTGACCATAAACAAATGGAGACACAAGTAAAATGCACGCTGGTCATTCAGTCATCCGCCCTCTGTTGAAGAATTGTGTGAGTACAGTCGCCGGCCGGTGTTGCCGAGCGGTTCTAGGCGCTTCAGTCTGGAACCGCGCGACCGCTACGGTCGCAGGTTCGATTCCTGTCTCGGGCATGGATGTGTGTGATGTCCTTAGTTTAGTTAGGTTTAAGTAGTTCTAAGTTCTAGGGGACTGATGACCTCAGATGTTAAGTCCCATAGTGCTCAGAGCCATTTGAACCATTTCTGAAAACATTCTCTCTGGAGTGGCGTGACTCCTGGGCAGACGGGCTGTGACTTTCTCAAGACAACAGCAATGGCTCCATCACATCGGAATGCGCTGAAGAGGACAGGCTTTTAATTGAAGATGGAGTACTGCCCTCACCCCCTCGATGCTGTCAGCGGCGGTTGCGTGTGGACCGCTATTTCATTGTATAGTTTAGATGTTTCAAAAATATTCCGAATGGAAGGGAAGGCGCTTGCATTTCCTCTTGTCTCATAGGTTAACTATGCGTCTAGAGCTCTGACTGGCAGCTAGTATTTTCAGTACACTTCTTTGTCATCCATCATAAAAGAGGATGGGATTTCTGATAACAATTTTCTTTTCTCTGATATGTCAACAAATAACCACGAGCCCTGGCTGGCTGACGACGGTTTTAGTGGACGCTTTTTTGGTGGGACACGGAAACAGAGAGAGGAAATGTTCAGAAAGCATTCAGGTTCCGATATTTGTGTGAAGAGCATTGGAGGTGCGAGGCCGCAGCAGTAAGCTGCGATTGTGAGTCCGGTGCGGCGAATACTGATGGGTGTTTTCATTTCGCTGTAAAAGTTTAACCGAGACTGCCACGGTATCAGTTTCAGGAACGCAACGATAGCGTTGGATATTTACGTAAAGGTGTATTCATGAATCTTATTTTAGTTATTTCACTTCTTTTGCGATTTCGGAAGGGTTGCTCACTACAGTGAACCTTGTGTCACCATGTCTTGCTTGTTACCTTACGAAGTGTACGTATTAATTCTACTGCATATCTGAGTACCATTTCCTCTGTCATGAGTAAAGCAGTTATTTATTTATGCTTCATCGTTTAAAGTCGATTCAGTTACGATCTCTGGAAGTAATTTTTTTTTTTACTATGTTCCCCAGTACCTTGTTAGCCAGATGTGTTTATTATGTGTAACTGAGACAGTTTAATGCTTCATGTGCATTTTGTTATTTTTGAAAGATGTTCGTTAAGTTTAGATTTTCCCCGTGTGAATGGATTCCGGTCAAATAAATGTGAAGTAACTCAATTCTTTTTATTACCATTTCGGTAGTTGGTAACCACTATCACTCTTTGATTATGGATTAACCAGGACCATTAACCATGCTTACATATGAAAGTCATGTTTCCTTGATAACTTCGTTGTGCAAACGTTTGTCCAAATTACAGGTAGCGTTTCAATTAATCTTCCATTGCAAGGATAGTTCTCTTTTATATAGTAGCCTCCCAGTAACAGATTCTTTTCTCTTTTAATGGTTGCCACGCACGTATCACTCCGCGATCTTGAAAGTGCTCGTAAGCAACAATCAGCTTCACAAAATTATTCCCATGAATATTGAATCACTGTCACGACTCAAACACTTTTCCTTGCCAGCTTCAAACTCTTTACTCTAGAAAACCAGATCCTTATTCGCGCTTTTGGGCCGCAGACGGGCCGTCCCCATTGACCACAAGCTACCGACTGACTCACTCCCACCTCTCGAAGGAGCGCGCAGTATACATATCTGGAACTACGTGACTGTTGGCGCCGAACTGTAACGTCCAGAATCTTCTAGCGCCTCAGTGATATCGCAACCACTGTAAATGAGATGCCAATTTTGATCTTTATTATTGGTAGGCATATTCATTACGGTACCCTTAGCGGATGCCTTACACGGCTTATTTTATCAATCTGGTAGTTCACGGCTTGGATTTATTTATTTATTTATAGTTGTCTGTATTAAACCGGTTGCCTAGTTATGTGAAAGCGGGGTAATTCCAGAAAACAAGTTTAAAAAAATTCACATCATATAGGTTTTTCATTATTTCAGTCAATTTGCAGCTAACAGTATTTATAATCCTGAAAATGGTTCTAAACAGCAACTGTGATTAAATTTCAGTTAATACAGTAAACAGCAAATGAGTTGCCGAAATTTTAAATAAACTTCCTGGAACCGATGGGCTGTTTACTTTATTAATTGAAGTGCTTCTAATACAAAAAAGAAAGAAAAACCCTTCAAATATAAGGCATGACAAAATATAATAAAAAAGAAGAGACTCGGCATGAAAATACAAGATGAGTTTCCTTATAAACTGAATACAACACGAGAAAAAGCTAAGCTACAGACTCGCACCACCAGCTCATCGGTTGTTGATAAGGACCTGAGGTCTGGTCACACGCCAGAAGGGGCCTACCCTGGTGTAGGGGTGACTATGTCCACTAGTAGCACAAGTACGTCAACGGCCACCAGTGTATTCGACACAGATCGATGGAAATCCCGAATGGTTTGTAAAGCAATCTACTGTTCTAAATACCACACGCCGTACGCTGTTTGTATTTCCTAAATAAACGAAAACGCTAGAAGACCTTAAAGCACTACTACTTTCAAAACACTACTGCTTAACCCTACTGACTGACATTTAGGGAAAACTGACGGTGGAATAGAACTCTGCTGCATCACAGAACCCTTGTCTGCAATACAGCTCGGGACATGTTGAAAATCCGACATGGCCCCTAGCGAAAAATTAAAGTTGACAGGAGAGGGGGCAAGCGAGGGGCATATGCCAGTTTGGCCATCCTAATTTCGGTTTTCTGCTATTTTTCTACGTCGCTTAAGCCTAAAACCGAGACGGTCCCTGCGGAAACACAGGCCTACTACCTTTCCTACCCATGTCTAGTCAGAGCTGCTGCGCCGTCTCACATAACTTCGTCATTGACAGAACGCCAAACAATGTCCTGTCTCCTTTCTTCCCTTTTCGCTCCCTCTCCATAGCACGCGCTGCGCCTAGCTCCATCGCTTCCACGAAGCAGAGCGGCGGGTTGCGGCGCTGCAGGCGGAGTGTCATCGAGGAAAACTTCTTGCGTACGCCGAAGACGGAGATGCCAACACACGGACTAGGAGTACCGTATTACTGGGACACGGTGAACTTGTTGCGCGCGGAGAGTGTTTATTAAATTTTTCATCTTCAGGTCACACAGATGGCAGGCATATTACATGAAACGCTTATGAGTCATCGCAACCATGCCCTGCACTTGTTGCGAAAGGCACGTCTTTGCCACAAAATATGTATTTTATTTCTTCCTTAAGTTTTTCGGCATTTCACCGTTGCCAAACTGAAAGCGAAAGGAGAAGGACATGATGGGAAACGTATAAACATGACAAACTAAATCCAGTTATACGGAGAGCAGAATTTGCACCTGCTAGAACACTGTTGATACAGAGCATCGCGCCGGCCGCGGTGGTCTCGCGGTTCTAGGCGCGCAGTCCGGAACCGTGCGACTGCTACGGTCGCAGGTTCGAATCCTGCCTCGGGCATGGATGTGTGTGATGTCCTTAGGTTAGTTAGGTTTAAGTAGTTCTAAGTTCTAGGCGACTGATGACCACAGAAGTTGAGTCCCATAGTGCTCAGAGCCATTTGAACCATTTGAACAGAGCATCGCATTCAACTTACTTTTACTAAGCGTAAATGCAAACTGGCCCACCGGTAACAGAGCGATAATGAAAGCAACATCGCCACATGGCACTAAAGAACAATAGATAGCATTGTCGTGTGAGGAGTACAGGCTTTTGCTGCAATAAAAAAAACGACATGGGTATATTTTAAACTCGTATATAAGAAAATTTGCATATATGCTATTCACGAAATACCATATACACAATGCCGGAAAAAAAAATTTGGTACATCCTTTACATGTTTCCAGTTCACTCAAAATTTTTTCTTGCAACAGTGCATATGGAGTATATGAAATGATCAAATTTACAGATCAATAGCACAAGCGGTTCCGAGCTAATAGGTATCGATCCATGCTAGAACACCCATACTAGTACTGGTGTAGCCTCCACGGGCGGCAATGTTGACACTGACTCCGGTATCCAGTCGATCGTACAGATGACGAATACTGTCCAGGGATACGTTGTTGGTTAACGAGTCGCACGAGTCACTTCTCATCCCATCATACCTAATGCATGCTGGGTTGAAGACACGTCCGGAAATCGTGCCGGGTAGGGAAGTTGCTGCACTTGTTTCAGAGCACGTTGAGTTTTACAGGCAGTGCGTGTCCTATTGGGACAACACGTCACCTTCCTGTTGCAAGAACGGCAAAATAACGGGTCTAACAACATTCTGCACAAATGACGACAAGCAAAGATTAGTAAAGATTTGTGCGCTGATCTATGTGCGAAGCATACAACAACTACCACCGTCACACCTTAGCAAAATATCTGGCAGAGAACTCGAGAAAATTCTTGTCCTATGTAAAATCGGTAAGCGGATATAAGGTTTCCATTCACTCTTTTGTTGACCAGTCTGGTGTGGCAGTTGAAGATAGCAAAACGAAAGCCGAAGTTTTAAATTTCACGATCCAGAAGTCGTTCACAAAGGATAATCGTGCAAACATAGCGTCATTTGACCATTGGACAGACTCTCGTATGGACGACATAGTTATAAGCATCCCTGGCGTAGAGAAACAACTGAAAGATATGAAAGCAAATAGATCACCACGTCTGGAAGGAATCCCAATTCGGTTTGACTAATAGTACCCTACGGAACTGGCCCCTCACCTGGTCTGTATTTATCGTGAATCTCTCGCGCAGTGCGAAGTCCCAAGCGACTGGAAAAAAAAGCGCAGGTGACTCCAGTATATAAGAAGGGTAAAAAACAGTCTCTCAAAATTACAGACCAATATCCCTAACTTCAGTTTGCTGCAGAATCCTTGAACAAATTCTCAATTCGAATATAATAAATTTTCTTGAAACTGAGAAGCTTATGTCCACGAATCAGCATGGTTTTAGAAAGCATCGCTCGTGCGAAACTCATCTGGCCCCTTCCTGACGTGAAATACAGTGAACCGTGGGTGAAGGACAATAAACAGACTCCATATTTCTAGATTTCGGGAAAGCATTTGACACGGTGCCCCACTGCAGGTTGTTAGCGGAGGTACGACCACATGGAATGAGT
Organism: Schistocerca nitens; assembly: GCF_023898315.1. Classification (NCBI taxonomy): domain Eukaryota; kingdom Metazoa; phylum Arthropoda; class Insecta; order Orthoptera; family Acrididae; genus Schistocerca; species Schistocerca nitens. The sequence goes on along the minus strand of NC_064618.1, from coordinate 634,688,741 downwards.
TCACAGATATGTGAGTGCCTCGAACATTTCTTAAGTAACAGAACCCAGTATGTTGTCCTCGACTGCGAATGTTTATCAGAGACAAGTGTATCGTCAGCAGTGCTCCAGGGAAGTGTGATAGGACCGCTGTTGTACTCTATATACATGAAGGATATGTTGGACAGGGTGGGCAGTAATCTAAATGGTTAAATTGGCTCTGAGCACTATGGGACTTAACATCTGAGATCATCAGTCCCCTAGAAATAAGAACTTTTTAAACCTAACTAACCTAAGGACATCGCACACATCCATGCCCGAGGCAGGATTCGAACCTGCGACCGCAGCAGCAGCGCGGTTCCGGACGCGCCTAGAACCGCTCGGCCACACTCCAGCGAGAGTGTTTTAATTCCAAACATCACACCAGATAGAAAATACTATTATTTCAATAAAATCTGACTGATATATTCCTTGCCGTGTTAAAAGGAGTATCTAATTACAGATAATTGTTAGTAAAAATGGAAATAGCTATTAGGCTGACTGCAATTAGTCAAACTTCCGCCCTGCTTGTGATCACATTGAAATAATCGGCGGCAGTAATCTACGTTTGTTTGCTGATGATGCTGTGGTGTAAGGTAAGGTGCAGAGGTTGATCGACTTTAGGAAGATACAAGACCACTTAGATAAAATTTCTAGTTGGTGTGATGAACGGCAGATAGCTCTAAATCTGGAAAAAAGTAAGTTAATGCGGATGAGTAGGAAGATCAAGTGTGTAACGTTCGGTTATAGTGTTGCTAGTGTCCTGCTTGACACAGTCAAGGAGTTTAACTACCTAAGCGCAACGTTACAAAGTGATATGAAATGGAACGAATATGTGAGGGTTGTGGTCGGGAAGGCGAATGCTCGACTTCGATTTATTGGGAGAATTTAAGGAAAGAGTGGTTCACTTGTAAAGGAGACTGCATACAGCACTCTGGTGCGACCTATATTGAGTATTGCTCGACTGTTTGCAGTCCGTATCAGGTCTGATTGAAGGGAGACATCGAAGCAATTCAGAGGTGGGCTGCTACATTCGTCACTGGTAGGTTCGAACAGCATGTAAGTATTTCAGCTATGCTTTGGGAACCAAAACAGGAATCCCTGGAGTGAAGGCGGCGTTCTTTTCGAGAAACACTGTTGAGAAAATTTAGATAACCTGCATTTGAAGCTGACTGCCGAACGATTCTACTGCCGCCAAAATACAGGGTGATTCAAAAAGAATACCACAACTTTAAAAATGTGTATTTAATGAAAGAAACATAATATAACTTTCTGTTATACATCATTACAAAGAGTATTTAAAAAGGTTTTTTTTCACTCAAAAACAAGTTCAGAGATGTTCAATATGGCCCCCTCCAGACACACGAGCAATATCAACCCGATACTCCAACTCGTTCCACACTCTCTGTAGCATATCAGGCGTAACAGTTTGGATAGCTGCTGTTATTTCTCGTTTCAAATCATCAATGGTGGCTGGTAGAGGTGGCCGAAACACCATATCCTTAACATACCCCCATAAGAAAAAATCGCAGGGGGTAAGATCAGGGCTTCTTGGAGGCCAGTGATGAAGTGCTCTGTCACGGGCTGCCTGGTGGCCGATCCATCGCCTCGAGTAGTTGACGTTCAGGTAGTTAACCTTTTTCGTAGGACTCTCCATACAGTTGATTGTGGAATTTGCAGCTCTCTGCTAGCTCTGCGAGTCGATTTTCCTGGGCTGCAAACAATTGCTTGCTGGATGCGTGCTACATTTTCATCACTCGTTCTCGGCCGTCCAGAACTTTTCCCTTTGCACAAACACCCATCCTCTGTAAACTGTTTATACCAACGTTTAATACACCACCTATCAGGAGGTTTAACACCATACTTCGTTCGAAATGCACGCTGAACAACTGTCGTCGATTCACTTCTGCCGTACTCAATAACACAAAAAGCTTTCTGTTGAGCAGTCGCCATCTTAGCATCAACTGACGCTGACGCCTAGTCAACAGCGCCTCAACCGAACAAATGTACAACTAAATGAAACTTTATAGCTCCCTTAATTCACCGACAGATAGTGCTTAGCTCTGCCTTTTGTCGTTGCAGAGTTTTAAATTCCTAAACTTGTGGTATTCTTTTTGAATCACCCTGTATATTGCGCGTAAGGAACACGAAGATAAGATTGGAGGAACTAGGGCTCATACAGAGGCATATACGAGGTGCGACAATAAAGTAATGAGACTGGTTTTCTTTGCAAGGTGTGGCAACCCTGCAGGCTTGAGTACGCACAATACCTTTGACCTTGGTCTATAAGCTGCTTCTAGTCCAAGCGGCACATCGATGCAACTGCTCACTCGTGAGTTGTGCTGTAATAAGTTAACATGTGTTTGGGTCTCTCGTCACGGAAATTGAACCGCATAATATTGCGCAACGGTATGCCGTTTCTTTTTGCGTTAAATTGGGTGAAAACGCGACGACAACTTACGGTAAGCTTCAGAAGGCTTTTGGAGAGGAGGTTATGTCAAGAGCACAAGTTTTTCATTGACATAAAATGTTTAGTGAAGGCAGAACAAATGTTGAAGATGAAGACCGCAGTGGACGACCATCAACCTCACGGACGGATGTCAACTTGGCCAGGGTGCGTGAACTCGTACGAACTGATTATCCGTGAAAATGATTGTAGAAGAACTGAACATCAATCGAGAAACGGTTCGTCCAATAATAACTGAAGATCTTGGTATGAGAAAGATTTGTGCAAAATTGGTCTTCAAAAATCTCACAGCACAACAGCGAGAAACACGGAAAAATGTGGCAGCCGATCTGCTAGAGCAAACAGAAATCAATCTAGAATTGTTGAGCCGTGTTATCACTGGTGATGAAAGCTGTTTTTTTTTTTTCAGTACGATCCAGAGAAAAACGCCAAATTTCGCAATGGTGCTCAAAGGGATCACCCAGACCAAAAAAAGCTCGCATGTCAAAGTCAAAAGTGAAATGCATGCTTGTGTGCTTCTTTGATTCCAAGGGAATTGTTCATAAAGACTGGGTGCCTCCTGGACAGACAGTTAACCAATATTACTACAAGAAATTTTAGAAAGACTCTGTAAAAGAGGTTTTGTTTTTAATCTTATCGGACTTAACTGCTAAGGTCATCAGTCCCTAAGCTTATACACTACTTAACCTAAATTATCCTAAGGAAAAACACACACACCCATGCCCGAGGGCGGACTCGAACCTCCGCCGACACCAGCCGCACAGTCCATGACTGCAGCGCCTTAGACCACTCGGCTAATCCCGCGCGGCTGTAAAAGTGTTCTTCACGTCCGTGCCAACATTGCTGATAATTGGATTCTGCATCATGAAAATTCGCGATCCCATATTGCCGTGTCAGTACAGCAATTTTTAACATCAAAACAAATTTCAGTACTACCACAGCCACCTTATTCACCAGATATCACTCCGTATGACTTTTTTCCATTTCCAAGAGTCAAAACGGCGGTCAAGGGACATCATTTTCAAACAACGCGAGATGTCCAAAAAGCTGTGACGAGGGTCTTGGAGGATATTATAGATCAGTTCCAGAAATGTTACCATCAATGGCAGAAGTGCTGGAAAAAGTGTGTGCAACCAGAAGGGAACTACTATGAAGGAGACAATACTAAACTTGACTAAAACGGTAAGAAACATTTTTTTACATCAGTCTCATTACTTTATTGTCGCACCTCATAGACAGTCGTTTTTCCATCACTCTTTTTGTGAGTGGAACAGGAAAAGAAATGGTTAGTAGTGGTAAGGTGGCTTGCGGAGTATCTATGTAGATATAGATGTACAAACGTACATATTAGATTTTTGCTTCGGACACACAAAACTGTTTGACGCAAGCCATGTAACCAGTTGTTGCTTCACGTACAATTATATAGTTAACTGTGTAAAATCGACTTTTTGTTTTTTGTTTTGTACGTAAGATGTTTCAAAAGGACGTTTCCTGTTCTCCTGAAAGTAAAACAGTGTTGCACTACAAAATAAAATTAAGCGCTTCTCTTTTTACAGCAAGCGTGTGCCGATATTTGCTAATAACTAGTAGTGACAGAATGGTCATTAAAAGATGACGCATAAGTACGTCTTGGGACTGCACTCTTCCGGTTGCGTACGATGAATAGGCAGTGCAGTGAATAGTGTCAGGAACAGAGAAGAGAATGTGAACAGTGTTCCCAGGAGGAGGCAGAGTGGAGCAAACAGAGCGCAGAATAATGTGGACCCAACAAAAGCGGACGCAGCGGCACTGCGACACAAAGCCTGCGTGCGCTGAAAGAACGTCGCAGCAGGCAGCAGCCGACAGACCACACGTGACAAAATGTACTCCGGTGAGGATGGTGAACCGCGGTTCGGCCATCTCCTGTCCCAGCTCTGGCTGCCACTCGGTCCGTCAACTGAGAAGCCAGATGGCAGCAGTTGAGGTCCGCAAGGCCCAGAACACCAGCTGCCGCTAGTGGCCTAGCCACTGACGGGTAGAGTTGGGCAACACGATTCTTTTACCCGATTCGATTCCTACGATTCAATCTCACATTGCGAATCGATTCCTACGATTCGTTCACGATTCTTTCACGATTCATTCTAGTCTGCGATGGCACGATTCTTACGGAATGCAAAAAGTTCTACATCTTACTCACTGATGGCAGGACATGTCTGAAATCGAACTGTGTCAGAAATAGTTCATTTATGAGTAAACATGCATATGACGTTACAAGTGTGATTCTCGATTTATATGTGTAATGCGTTAATTGACGAAATGTCACGTTTGATTTGATTGCATCTATTGTTTTATTTCAGTATGCCAGGAAAGAGGAGTCAATTTGTGCGAAAGGTGGTGCAAAATTGCTTCCTTTGTTCACACGCATCCTCCACTTGACTGCCATCCGGCGGTCGTAATCATTCGGCACGACTCGGCATGATTCGGAAGTTGCCTTCGAAGCGTAGCGTACTAAGAATCGATGAACCGTTGGAACTTGGAATCGTCACGACTCGGAAACAAACAATCGTTCTTAAGATTCTTTTGAACGACGATTCGTCCGTATCACGATTCGATTCTTACGATTCTTTGTTTAGAGTCGTTCAGATCAACGACTCATTCACGAATCGCCACAACTCTTCTGACGGTACGTAACACACTGATCTCTCTCCCTCCCTTCCCTTTCTTAGTGAATACCGACAAGCAACATAGTCCATCTACTCGCTGGTAGGCTGACATTTCGAAATTGTTTTCGACTCGGTGCCTTAGTGTGTCTCTATTTGACCAAAAATCGGGCCAAGGTTTCCTTCTGCCACTTATTCCCCGTTCAGTCTCTCGCAACGACTTGTACGGGGTGTTCAAAAAGTCTCTCCGCAGTGCCGTATAATTGTTAGCCCTCGTGCCTTATGCCGCAGAGAATACAGGGTGTTACAAAAAGGTACGGCCAAACTTTCAGGAAACATTCCTCACACACAAATAAAGAAAATATGTTATGTGGACATGTGTCCGGAAACGCTTAATTTCCATGTTAGAGCTCATTTTAGTTTCTTCAGTATGTACTGTACTTCCTCTATTCACCGCCATGATTTCATAAGGAATACTCTACCTGTGCTGCTAGAACATGTGCCTTTACAAGTACGACACAACATGTGGTTCATGCACGATGGAGCTCCTGCACATTTCAGTCGAAGTGTTCGTACGCTTCTCAACAACAGATTCGGTGACCGATGGATTGGTAGAGGAGGACCAATTCCATGGCCTCCACGCTCTCCTGACCTCAACCCTCTTGACTTTCATTTATGGGGGCATTTGAAAGCTCTTGTCTACGCAACTCCGGTACCAAATGTAGAGACTCTTCGTGCTCATATTGTGGACAGCTGTGATACAATACGCCATTCTCCAGGGCTGCATCAGCGCATCAGGGATTCCATGCGACAGAGGGTGGATGCATGTATCCTCGCTAACGGAGGACATTTTGAACATTTCCTGTAACAAAGTGTTTGAAGTCACGCTGGTACGTTCTGTTGCTGTGTGTTTCCATTCCATGATTAATGTGATTTGAAGAGAAGTAATAAAATGAGCTCTAACATGGAAAGTAAGCGTTTCCGGACACATGTCCACATAACATATTTTTTTTCTTTGTGTGTGAGGAACGTTTCCTGAAAGTTTGGCCGTACCTTTTTGTAACACCCTGTATACCGAAATGAAACTCAGTGAAAAACAAGTTATTAATTTATTGAATATTCATTTTCACTTACAAATTTTCACATTAAATGTTGAAAGTGTCCCCCCCACCTCACCTGTTGTTGAATACACAATTAAATTCATCTAATCATGATTTTATCTTCGAACTCTTCCATTAGGTCCGTGTTTGCATAGAAAAACAGTAATATAAGAAATTGGATCCGCCTTGCTGCAAAACACCTTGTTATTCGTTTATTTCTTTATTCTCCCAAACTAGTTTCGGCGACAAATATGATGATGGTGATGTTTGACACCGAAACTAGTTTGGGATAATAAATAAATAAACGAATAACAAGGTGTCTTGCAGCAAGGCGGACCCAATTTCTGATATTACTGTCCGTCTAATCATGTTTCCAAACACAAGTTGTAACATTTCTTCTGTAACAGAAGCAGTGAAAGTGGATATTGCATTTTTCAATTCATCGACGAATTTTGAACGGTTTTTATAGACAGTTGCTTTCGTTGGTTCAAAAAATGGTTCAAATGGCTCTGAGCACTATGGGACTTACCATCTATGGTCATCAATCCCCTAGAACTTAGAACTATTTAAACCTAACTAACCTAAGGACGTCACACAACACCCAGTCATCACGAAGCGGAGAAAATCCTTGACCCCCGGGAATCGAACCCGGGCGCGGGAAGCGAGAACGCTACCGCACGACGACGAGCTGCGGACAGCTTTCGTTGGACCCCAGAAAAAAAGTCATGTGGTGTTAGGTCAGGCGATCGAGGAGGCCAAAGTCCCTGTGAAATTATGCGCTCACCGAAAAGATCAGCAAGCAGTGACATTGAAACGCGAGCTGTATGCGCGGTTGCACCATCTTGTTGAAAATAACCGTTCAGTATTTCACTTCACACAAGTTCTCCTATGAACGGGTACAGAATATCACTGCAGTATCGTTGTGCGTTTATTGTTTCGTTGAAAAATACTGGACCCACAATCCGACGTCTAGAAATTGCAATCCAAACTCCTATTTTCACAGAATGTAGTGGTTCCTCATGAATACACAATGGATTTGCAGTACTCCATATACGAGAATTTTGCGAGTTCATGTACCGGGATAAATGAAACCACGCCTCATCAGTGAAAAAACGTTTCATTACGAATATCCCTTCCAATTTGTTGAACAAAATGGTAGAACCATTGACAATAATGCAATCTCTTGCCATGATCAATATTTTTCAGTTCTTGCGCGACTGTCACTTTGTATGAGAAAAGTTCTAATTTTTTCCTTATAGCTGTGTGGGCCGTTCCGACACTAACATCGATTTCCTGGGCGAGTTTTCTTACTGACTTGTTCGGACTCATGGAAATTTTATCGGAAATATCGAGTAGTTTATCCTCAGACAAAACGCTAGGACGACCACTTCTCGGTGCATCTGTCACTGAACCCCGTACTTCGAAATTTGTTAATCAAATCTTACACAGTATCGCGTTGTGGGAGTGTTGTCTCCGGCAAAACTGAATTAAATGTTTGACGAACTGAAACTGTGTATTTACCGCCAGCTTTGAACACTTGTTCGACTAAAAACACACGTTCTTCAGTGGTTAGCATGTTAACAGTGACAAAAACGAAACAAACGAACAAAGGAACTAAACTTAAACGTTCACGTCAACACATAACGACACACACCAACGATACTACTGACGCTGGCTGAGATAAACGAAACAGTGGAATCTTGGGAGAGTCCACTTGAAGGGAAGTAACCCAGGCAGGCTAACAGTCACACGGCTCACGCGGCTATCAATCATATGGCACTATGGAGAGACTTTTTGAACACCCCGTACATGTGGAAATCCCAAGTAGCCTCACGGGTCACAGTCCACGCTTAACTGTCTGTTCTTCTATAACAGGCTGCGTACGTCAGTCCAGAGGTCAGAGAACAGGCTTCAGTGGAACCATGCCCGTTAAAGCACTATGCAGCTCAAACCAACCTTTAGGTTGAGATCATATTCACTTTTTCTGTCATACACTTCATTTGAGCTGAGAAACATAACTTTCGTCGTAAAGTACAGATCCTCCATGTGAATTTCACACTTTTCACTAACGTGAGGTTCATTTTCCCAACAGACATATATGCGAGCGATTGAGATACTATAACCCTTTCTGCGAGAAAGGTAGCCTTCATTTCAACAGGAGATACAAGAATCGCAATACGAGGGCGTGCTCAAATGTACTGCCTCCGAATTTGTAACGTGAAAACTCATAAAGCTTCTTAAATAAACCGACATTAATAACATTCTACATATTTACTCATCACCTCTACGTACAGAGTGATCGTTAAGAAAACCGACAAACTGCAGACACAGATTTCTCACTGGAAATGGAGGAGAAAACATCCTATGAACATGTGTCCGGAAATTCATTGTTGCCACGGTAGATAGCACCTCTGACCACGTGCTGTGTGTTCCTCGTGTGTTGTGGGCTATGTGGTTGAGGCAGCGTACTAGCGTACTATAAGCAGCAGAATAGTCTGGTATTCATGTCGGGAACAAGCCGAGATGGTGTCTGTGTACGGCCAAGCAAATGAAAACGGTCTAAAAGCAGCACAGCTATCCCAAAACAAGTACTCTCGTAAACACCAACCACATCGCACAACATTTCAAGTCCTTTTTGGGCGTTAGTGTGATCATGGCTCCTTACAGATAGACGACGGTGCAGGGAGGAGGCGGATTGTGCGAACGAAGGTCTGGAGGGCCGACTTCTATAGGGTATTGAGACGAACCCTAGTACAAGCGCCAGGCAAGTGGCCCACCAACTTGGTATAAGCCACAGTACGATTCTACATCTACATCAACATGTTTACTCTTTAATTCACACTTTATTGCCCGCCAGGTGGTTCATCGAACCATTTTCAATCTTCTTCTCTGCCATTCTACTCTCGAATGGCGCGTGGGAAAAAGGGAATACCTAAATCTTTCCGCTCGAGCTCTGATTTCTCTTATTTTATTGTAATGATCATTTCTCCCTACGTAGGTGGGTGTCAACAAAATATATTCGCATTCGGGAGAGAAAGTTGGTGATTGAAATTTCGTAAATAGATCTTGCCCCAAAGAAAACCGCCTTTATTTCAGTGACTGCCACCCCAACTCAAGTATCGTATCAGTGACACTCTCACCTCTGTTGCGCGATAACACGAAACGAGCTGCCCTTCCCAGCATGACAACCGGTCTATCCCTACCACCTACAACGAGTGCAATGATTATCTGCTGTGGATATCCCTCTACGGGAAGGATTTTGTCTACAGTTTTCGTGCCAGACCATCACACTTATGGGATTTCTGTTATCAGTCTTCTTTACCGACGAAGCAGCCTTTACCAGAACTGGCATCATCAGCTATATAATCGTCAACTGTGGACTACAGACACGGTACGTGGTCAGAGGAACGTCGGCGCCATATACCGTGGCAACGATGTATTTCGGGGCACATGTTCATAGGACCTTTTTTTCTCCATTTCCGGTCAGGAATCCGCCCTCTGCAGTTTGCCGGTTTTATTCATGTTCACCCTGTATTTGAATCCCTCTGCAGCTTAGGGGCTGTGGGTTGTAGCGTGTAACATGGCGGTATGTAACGTAGATATGTAGATGCGTGAGAAACACCGTGCTGTAATCGAGTTTCGAATTCAAAGAGTTCACTCAAACATGGAGAACCATCTCCTTCAGGATGACAATGCAAGATCACACACGAGCGTTGCGACGTCTACAACAATACGACGCTTTGGGTTCACTGTCTTAGTTCCTCCATACAGTCTCCTCCCTCGGGCATGGGTGTGTGTGTTTGTCCTTAGGATAATTTAGGTTAAGTAGTGTGTAAGCTTGGGGACTGACGCCCTTACCAGTTACGTCCCATAAGATTTCACACACATTTGAACATTTTTCACTAACTGGGATTTTCCCGAGGCAGCTTTGAGAGGAGGTAAACTGACGGTTGCCGTTGTAACTCCTGTTGTGGTTATCTGGAACAGGAAACTGGCATATCACCCTGTTCCTTACAGACGTAATTTTAGTTCATCGTAGGGATATGCAAAAATTTTTTTTTGGCGAAATTATAGATATTTGAAAAAAATGGCCATTTGTGGACCCCTGTTTCCTGCCCGAAAAAGCTAAATATCAACATAATAAAAATCTGCTACGATGAAATGAAGAAAATTCAGTTTGCTTGAAGGAAAACCAAAAATCATTAAAATCGGATGAAAATTGTAGCTTGGTCAACGACAGCCATGCTAGTGGATGGCCGCTTTCAGCTACTTTGACCTGATAAGCCCTCATTTTCGTCGTTAAAGACCTTTAGGGCTCTGAGCGCATCTTCACAGAATCGGCATATTTCATCGTCGCTTTTGATTTGAAGGGTATTTCCCACATGCATTAATGCAATATCGCCTAGCTTGAATACATACGGCCAAATTTGAAGCAATGGTGCCAATTTCACTTCTGTTGGATGTTATTTTTGGAGCGTATCTCCAAATGAGACTATTGAAACTGTCGTTCACATTTTGAGTAAAACAGCTCAAACAACGATCCAGCAAATCAGTTTTACTCAAATCGGCATAAATAGGATGGCATCGTAAACGACTTGTGGCAATGGCGTTTTGTGTTGTTCACGCTCGGTTTCAAACGCTCACAGAATCGTTACTTTTTGGGATTCGTGCGTAATATTATGTATAAATGTAGATGTAGAATGTAGATGTAGATGTAATATTTCAGGGAATAATTCCTCAACGTATATAATTCGAATTCCGAAATAAAAAAAATTTCGAGTTTTTTCGACCGTTACTCTATCGTCATCTCCCCTTAAGACTGCTCTCGAATAGCCTGACTATTTAACAGCGCAAGAGAGATGTGCGTGAATCTCGTACCTGGAGAGGCAGTCTTTCAGCTCTTCCTTCCTCCTGTATGTCTGAGAGGCGCTAGGGAACGTCACGGCTCCGCTCTCGCCACGGACGGACTTTGGCTCCGGGCAAGTGAGTTAGCGCCTCCATTAAGCGGAGTAACGACGTTACTCTAGACGGGGGTAACTGCGACCCGTTTCACGGGCCCTGCAGCTCCAATCTCGCCCGCCACGTGCGGCGACCGTCCAATCGAATTCAATCCAGCCAGGAGGGCGGGAGGGGGAAGAGGGGGTGTGCACCTCTCGCCACCATTATTTACTGTATTTTTTTTCAATATTTTGTATCGCCACCCCCTAAATGCGACATCTGTCATTAATAGGTCTTGAAGCTTGCAATGTCAAGTGCCGAAATTGATTCACTGGGTAACTCGATGGCTCCCTGTACACATATCGTCCGCTGCATTGAAGAGTGAAACGAATGGATAGTTGCGTAAAAACTTGTTAGTTGAAATACAGAGTCAGATCCCAGTAAAATCCCAAATTTTCATTGTCAGCCACCATCGTCGTCTCACCAGAGGCCATAAAATTGGTGAGACTCCCAATTTTACGTCCAAAGGACAGTATCTGATTGACTAACTTAGGTCGTAAGAATGGAATCATTACAAATTTCATGATACTCACGCAAAACCTTTGATGACAACAGTGGTGAATGTCATCGAAAGGTTGGGATTTCAGACAGAATCAAAGCAATATGTTAACAGAGAACATTTTATCCGAGGACTACGTTGCGAAAGACAATATGGTTAGTTGAGAAATTGATTACAGAAACAGCTCCTATCAAAAATAAATATTTATAAGGAGGGCAAAGAAACCTCCTAGTTGATTTGATGTACTTTTTGGTCTCAATTATACTTTTCATGTTGTTTCCTAGAACTAGTTGAAACGTTTCTACATCTCTCTAATAATGTACACTGCAGCAAAACAACAAGACTGAAACTCCCTGGCATATTTAAACTATTTGCCATACGGAGATCCGAACTCAGAACCTGGTCCTCCGCGAGCAGTGCTCTCATCGACATAGACAAGGGGCGCGGCTCACGTCATTAACCCCTCCCCCCCTTTCCGTTATTTAGGAGAACTTCTGCGACGTTTGGAAAATGAAAGAGTGGTTCTGACAGTGGCGAATGACTGAGGAAGGAAAGGTGTCTGGAGCCGTGCGTAGATAGCTCAGTCGGCAAGAACACTTCTCGCGAAAGTTGAGGATCCGAGTTCGAATCTCGGTCCAGTCCACAGCTTAAATCCGCCTGGAAATTACCAAATTAACGCACAGTCCGCTGAAGCATGACAAACTGACTGTGGAAACAAAAAACACTTTTTTGTGACACAGCTCTTGACGACAGAGTCTGGTTCAGAATGAACTAATGTTGACTCCTCAGTTTCCTTCGCAGTGCGAAAATACGAACGAAAATGTAGGTGTTGCATGCCTCAGTTTGATTCATCGTTGAACTCTCTTTTTTACCACACAAAACAAAATGTAAAAATAATCTAAAACGAACGACCTTTAGTCTGGAACTCATAGGATACAAATATATACAAAAAAAAAAAAAATCCGCCCAAACTGGCCTTGAAGACCCAACGGTACTGACCAACCGTTATGCCGTCCTCAGCTCAAAGGCTCACTAGATGCTGTTTGCATGCCTCTCTCCCTGTCGTTGTGAGTTTTCGACACCGGAGCTGCTACTACTTCTCAATCAAGTAGATCCTCAAATGGCCGCATAAAGGCTGAACAGACCCCGTTTGCCAACAGCGCTCGGCAGACCCTACCAAGTGCTAGCCAACACCGACAGTACTTCACTTTGGTGATCTCAGAGGAGCCGGTGTTACGACTGCAGATAGGCTGTCGGTGAATATACATATATATTTATTCCAAATGACGATCTTAACAGTAAAGAGGGAAGGTAAACAGTCTTCATCCCACCAAAAATTCTCAGTTCGGCGGGCTTCAATTGGAACTTCAAAAGGTTGCAAATTGCAGTGAGGCTTGTGTTGTGTTCTCCATCACAGTCAATAGAAAAGCGGAAGTCTATTACGTATTTCGAAGTGGTTTTGAGATCTAATGTTTCTCCATCGAACAACCTATGTTGCTTGCTCAGGAGTGTATTAACCCAAAAAAATATAAAGGATTATCCCTTACAGTGTGTATTGGTGTCGTGTTCTTCAGTCCAGGACTGGTTTCGTGCAGCTTTCTGCGCTAGTCAGTCTTGCACTAGCCTCAATATCTATGCATAACAACTGCCACCTACCCTGCTAAATTTAGTAGAGCTTTGATCTCCTCTACAGTTTCCACTCTTCCTATTTACTTCCACTGCCAAATTATTATTTGATGCCTCATGATGCGTCCTACAAACTGATCTTTTCTTGTAGTCAGGTTGTGCCATAAGTTACTTTTCTTCCAAACTTGTTCAGTACCATCTCATTAATTATGTGATCTCCCCGTTTAATCTTCAGCACACTTCTGTAGTGCATTTCAAAAGAGTCTGTATTCTGTTCTATGTCTGAACTGCTTCAGCTCCGTAGAAAGCTAACACGCACGTTATTATCGGGTAACATATTTCACTTTTTCAGAAAAGATGGCCTTCCCGTTACCAGTATGCATTTTAAATTCGCCCACTTCCGTCATCGTCAGTAATTTTGCTGCCCAAAAAGGAAAATTAGTCTCATTAGTTAATCTAAAGTTCCCAAATCGCCTGCTTTAATTCAGCTACATCCATCAACCCTGTATTATTTTTGTTGATATCGTCTCATAACTACTTTTCAACACATTATCCATTTCGCTCAGCTGATCTTCCAAGGCTAAAAGGCTGTAGGCTGTCTCATTCCCTTCTCAACTACTGCTTTTCTTTCACACTCCTCGATTCTTATACTGCAGTCTGTTTTTACATGAATTATAGATAAACTTCTCTCCCAATATTTAATCTATTCTACCTTTAGAATTTCAAAAGCATGTTCTAGCCAGCGTTGACAAAAGCATTCTCTAAATCTACAACTGCTATAATGTTGTAGGATCAGTAGTCCTCAGGTCTTCCTGTATTTCTCCCTACCTCATATTGATCTTCACCTCGCTCGGATTCTAACAGTTTGTCCATACTTCTGCAAATTGTTGACTTCCAATATGTTGCAACCATGACTTATTAAACTGAAGGGTTGGTAATACACACACCTGCAGCAGGTATCCTGTATGGAAATGGAATTATTACAGTCTTCTTGAAGACTGAGTATTTCACTATCTGATCAAAAGTACCCGGATACTTATTACTGAAGACTAATATGGGATATACCCACCCTTCACCTGAATGATGGTTTGAGCTCTACTGAGGAAACGTTCAGTGCGATCTCTAAAAGCCTGTGGATGAACGGCAGTCTATTCTCCCTCAACAGTCGAAACCAGAGAAGGTAGTGAGTTGCACGCTGGGGTCAGAAGCGAAGTCGACACTCTAACTCATCCCAGTGGTGCTCCATTGAGTGCAGGTTGGGACTCTGGGCAGTCCTGTCCCTTACAGGAACGCTATTGTCCACAAACCATTATCTCAAATGGTTCAAATGGCTCTGAGCACTATGGGACTTAACATCTGAGGTCATCAGTCCCCTAGACTTAAAACTACTTAAACCTAACTAACCTAAGGACAACACACGTCCATGCCCGAGGCAGGATTCGAATCTGCGACGGTAGCGGCAGCGCGGTTCCGGACTGAAGCGCCTAGAACCGCTCGGCCACACGGCCCGCCATTATCTCACAGATGCCGCTTTATGACAGGATGCATTGTCATGTTGATATAAAATCATGGTCTCCGAACAGTTCTTCTACCGTACACAGTACACAGTTATGTAAAATGTGACCGTATCCTTCCGCATTTACCATTTTCTGCAGCGCAATAAGGTCACTACAGCCTAACCACGAAGAACAGACCAATACCGTAACACCACCTCCTCCGTAATTCACTGTTGACATTACACACGATGACTGACAACATTCTCCAGGCATTCGCCAAACACCAATGCTTACATGGGATTGGCACGGAGTATAGTATAATTCATCTCTCAGAATCGCTCGTTAATAGTCATTCACTGTCCCGTTGCGTCGGTCTCTACTCCACCGGCAACGTAGCTTACCAGTGTCTACAGAAACGTGTGTCTTACGGGAAAATTTTCTCCCTATACACAGAGTCACTGTACAAGATGAACTGCTGGTAGCTCTAGGGAATTCAAGAGTGATTACTTCCTTTGATTTCCAGCGATTTCTTACAACCGCATTCATCGATGCTCTACGGTCCCTGTCCGTCTGTTCATTAGATCTGCGTGATCTTGGCTTACGTGTGATTGTTCCATCGCGTTTCCGCTTCACAGTCACATCAGTAACAGTCGATCTGAACAGCTTTAGATCTACATCTACATCTACATTTATACTCCGCAAGACACCCAACGGTGTGTGGCGGAGGGCACTTTACGTGCCACTGCCATTACCTCCATTTTCTGTTCCAGTCGCGTATGGTTCGCGGGAAGAACGACTGTCTGAAAGCCTCCGTGCGCGCTCGAATCTCTCTAATTTTACATTCGTGATCTCCTCGGGAGGTATAAGTAGAGGGAAGCAATATATTCGATACCCCATCCAGAAACGCACCCTCTCGAAACCTGGCGAGCAAGCTACACCGCGATGCAGAGCGCCTCTCTTGCAGAGTCTTCCACTTGAGTTTGCTAAACATCTCCGTAACGCTATCACGGTTACCAAATAACCCTGTGACGAAACGCGCCGCTCTTCTTTGGATCTTCTCTATCTCCCTCCGTCAACCCGATCTGGTACGGATCCCACACTGATGAGCAATACTCAAGTATTGGTCGAACGAGTGTTTTGTAAGCCACCTCCTTTGTTGATGGACTACATTTTCTAAGAACTCTCCCAATGAATCTCAACCTGGTACCCGCCTTACCAACAATTAATTTTATATGATCATTCCACTTCAAATCGTTCCGCACGCATACTCCCAGATATTTTACAGAAGTAACTGTTACCAGTGTTTGTTCCGCTATCATATAATCATACAATAAAGGATCCTTCTTTCTATGTATTCGCAATACATTACATTTGTCTATGTTAAGGGTCAGTTGCCACTCCCTGCACCAAGTGCCTATCCGCTGCAGATCTTCCTGCATTTCGCTACAAGGGTTGGAATGTCCCTGATTAGCCCCTTAGTCAGGTTCCATCAAATTGCCAGGCCACGTTCGAAGTGACTGCGCTCTCCTGGCCGACCCATTCCGCTTTTACTGCTTTTCTACTGATAACACAATGCCCACCGCCTCCTTTTACAATGGCGGGTACACCTGTCGTGACATATAGTGGTCAATTCCGCATAACATAGGGATGTCCGGATACATTTGATGAGATAATGTGTGTCTTTCCTACCATGTGGGATAGTTTTGCCACAGCTGGCTTTCCTAAGGCTCTCAGTAATTCTGAGGGAATGTCATCTATTCCAGGGAGTTTATTTCTGTGAAATATCTCCCATCTTATTTTCATCTACTTCGACTTCCCTTCGCATAATATTTCACAACATGCACAACACCCACGGTGACAGGCAACGCACATGCACGTTCTAGATACACAATACACATACAGTACCCACAAAATCAGTCTCAGATTCTATCTGCAACAATGACGAATTTTGTACCAGAAATAAAATATTTCCTCCGTTCCCCACCGAGGTTTTTGGAAGATTTTCCTTGTTTGTTAGGTCAATGATGAAACTGATAAGACCCTCCCGTTCATTCCCATCTGGGAACTCCTATGCCCCACTACCAACTCGCCTAGGATTGGCTGAAGGGAAACGCGACTCTGGAACGGGCACGATCTGAAACATTCCGATCTATTCCTTGGAGCGGAGAATGTCAAATGAAACAAAAATTTATTGTTCACAAGTTCGCTTCCGCTCTATGCAGGGTTCTCGGAAACTCCCGTTCCAAAGTTCAACGACTCGTAGATAGGAGTGAGTACATAATATTCTGAATTGAAACTCATGTGCGGAAACGTCATCCAACGACGCTACAGAGCGTCAAAATCATATGCACCGGCGCCTGTAAATTATGCATATGCAGAGTGATTCCGTAATGATGTTACAAACTTCCTAGGATGATGGAGAAGGATAAATGTATCAATTTGAAATAAGGCTTCCTGTAATGGAAACGAACGAGTCGGAAGTTATGGGCGAAAACCGATCTGATACTTCTGACAATGAAATACGAGGGTCATTCCAAATGGAATGCACATTATTTTTCTAAAAATACAGTTTTCATTCTGCATGTGTGACAGTTTTACAGTGTGTAGATACATCCTTCCCGCTAGTTTTCAAACTTAGTTCAACCTGTTACCACGAGTGGCGCCGTCACAGCAAGTCTTCAAGATGGCTGCTACACTTGGCGTTCGTCAGAAGCAACGTTCTGTCATTGAATTCCTGTGCTGTGAAAACGAGACAGTGGGAAACATCCACAAGAGGTTGAAATAGGTGTATGGAGATGCTGCTGTCGATCGCAGTACAGTTACTCGGTGGGCGAGCAGGTTACGTGATGAAAGCGGGCACGGCAACATTGAGGATTGTCCTCGCAGCGGCAGGCCTCGTACTGCACACATTCCAGACAATGTGCAGAGAGTTATCGAATTGGTGACTGCTGACAGATGCTTCACAGCGAACGAATTGTCACGCTACGTTGGGATAGGGGAAGGAAATGTTTGCAGAATACTGAAAGTGTTGGCGTTAACAAAGGTTTGTGCTAGGTGGGTTCCCAGGATGTTGACAGTAGCTCACAAAGAAACAAGAAAAACGGTAGGCAGCGAACTTTTGGAACAGTACGAGAATGGTGGAGATGAATTTCTTGGAAGAATTGTGATAGGTGATGAAACATGGCTCCATCATTTTTCAACGGAGACGAAGAGGCAGTCAATGGAGTGGCATCATGCAAATTCACCCAAGAAAAAAAAAATTCAAAACCACACCTTCTGCTGGAAAAGTTATGTCTACAGTGTTTTTCGAATCCGAAGGATTCTTGATTGTGGACATCATGCCAAGTGGAACCACCATACATTCTGACGCATATGTGACGACACTGATGAAACTTCAAGCTCGACTGAGTCGTGTTCGACCACATCGGCAAAAGCAGGATGTTCTGCTGTTGCACGACAATGCACGGCCACATCTCAGTCAAAACACCATGGAAGCGATCGCAAAACTCGGATGGACAACTCTGAAACACCCGCCTTACAGTCCTGACCTGGCTCCATGTGACTGTCATCTCTTTGGGAAACTGAAAGACTCTTTTCGTGGAACAAGGTTTGAAGATGATGACTCCCTTGTGCACGCTGCCAAATAGTGGCTCCAACAGGTTGGTCCAGAATTTTGCCGTGGGGGTATACAGGCGCTGGTTCTAAGATGGCGTAAGGCAGTTGAGAGGGATGGAAATTATGTGGAGAAATGAAAATATTGTTCGTAAAGGATGTATCTATACACTGTAAAACTTTCAAACATCTAGAATAAAAGATGGATTTTTTAAAAAATAGTGTGCATTTCTTTTGGAGTGACCCTCGTACATGTACTGGTACTGTTGTTGCTAAGGCTGTAGGATAGTCAAATTTTAGAGTTGGTAGTGTGGACCAAAACAAGGAAAAAATGTCTGGTAAACATGGGCTCTAAAATGCGTACCTGATGAGCTAAGAGCACTTGTTCATCTTCGCTACAGTGAACGTATCTCCTATATTGTACAAGTGCCCACAGCTCTTGATGTGTGCATTTTAGAGCCTATGTTTACTGGACTTTTTTCCTTGCTTTGGTCCACACTACCACCTCTGAAATTTGCCTACCCTACAGTCTCAGCAACAACAATACCATTACATGTATTCTACTGTCAGAGTTATCAGAACGGTTTTCGCTTATAACTTTCGACTCGTTTGTTTGCGGTACAGGGATCCTTCTCTGAAACTGATACATTTATCCTTCTACATTGTCCTTGAAAGTTTGTAACATCACTACAGAATCACCCCACATGTACCTACATTCACAGGCGCTGGCGCTTATAACTTAACGGTTTGTAGCGTCGCTGGAATACGTTTCCGGACATGAGTTCCTGTTCTAATTATTATGTACTCACTCCCCTCTACAAGTCCTAGAAGTTAGTGACCGGAACTTCCAAACTTCCTGTATATTTCTTCTGCCTCCCAGCTATCCTTTTCTGATTCGTAGTGCTCTGCCATTTAAGCTCTTACAATTCATAGAGTTTCGCCTCTTTTCTCCAAATGTTTCTTTAGTTTTCCCATACACGACATCTGTCTTTGTCATACTAATGCACAACTTCCGCAGTTTTGCGCTTTCTGCTGTAGCCATTCCAGATGTGACATTTTTAAGTTTCTGCCGGTATCATGTTTTAGGCCTCTGTATTTACTTTTGCTTCCTTTATTTTCTCTGTTTTTATATAACCCCATGTCATCAATACTTCGCGTGTTAACCAATGATTTCTACTGACCTTCGCTTTTTTGTCTATCTCATCCTCTTCTGTATTCACTTTTACACTCCTCAAAGCTACACATTCGACTTCTACTGTAATCCGTTCTTCGATTTTCGTCAATCGTTGCTTAATGCCCCATTTGAAGCTTTCAACGATCTCTGGTTCTTTAAATTTATTCAAGCCTCACGTCCTTGATCTACGTTTTTGTAAGTGGTTAAGTTTTAATCTGCAGCGCATAGCGAATGCATTAAGGTCAGAGTGCATTCCCGTATTTATATTTTTAAAAGCAAATAAATATTAGATTGGTGCATAAGCTCGTAGTATTTTTCCATAAGTTTAATAAACACAATAGTTATAACAGAGACTTTAATCATCAATAATATATTCTTCTTCACTATTTACAACAGTTTGCCAACGTTGGGGTAACTTTTCGATTCCGACATTGTAGAAATCTCGTTGTTTTGAGTCGAAAAACTCGTCGCACCATGTTCGGATCGCATTTTCATCTGGACAGGAAGTACCTTCAAGGTTGTTCGATAACGACCACAAACGTGAAAATCTGAGGGCGGAAGATAAAGTGAATAAGGTGCGTGCGAAATGGCTTCCCAACCCAACTCCTATATAGCGTTTTTCTGTCAATCTAGCAGAATGTGTGCGGGAGTTATTGTTTGGGTTCAAACTTTCCTTGCTATTACTTACGTTTGCATAAAGAAGCCATTTCCCGACACCAATAACGGTGCAGGATACGAAAGGTCGGCGTTGTTCACGAGCAATTGATGAAGAGTAAGCAGAGTTGCTGATTTTTGTGAATTTGGCGTAAAGCATGCGGTACCCATACACCCAATTTTTAAACCTCCCCCTTAGCATGCAAATGTGGCACGGTGGTGGTAAGATCACAGTTCATTACAGTTTCCAGTTCTCGAGTACACTGAGTGCATCATTGTGGATTAATGCGCTTAAACCCTCTTCATCAAACCTCGAAGGCCTTCCTGAACTTGGAGAGTCTCTCATGTCAAAACGATGCTTCTTAACACAAGGAAACCATTTTCTTGCTGTGCTCTGTCCAATAACATTACCTTCACACACTGCGCAAACGTTTCTCGCTGCCTCCGCTGCAGACGCTCTCTACTGAACTCAGGCAGAAGAATATTTCAGAAATGTTCCGATTTCTTCAATTGGCTCTCTATCTTATAACGTCCACGGCTCCACTAACTACCTTCGAATGACAGAAATGACAATCTGTAAACTCAAATAGCAACGGCGAACTACAAATAAAAAAGGGTAAACTGTAAATAAACTCATTCTGTCCAGAATACCAAAATTCAAAACAGAAACGCTAGCAACTAGTGCACTAACCAAACAGAAAATCTTTTTTCACACTGTAGTATAAGAATGGAATAAAGCAATCGGATTGTTCCGGTTATCAGCTAAGAGTTCTATACGCTACTGTATTTTTTCGGAAAAAATTCACGCAGCGCATTATCGCGGGGAAACTGCAAAAGCGCGTCAGGACTCCGAGACTTCTGTCAGCAGTAAGGGCGGGTGAGGATTCCACGCGCTAGCCGACCGTATGTTTATTCAGCAGCCGCGGGCTGGGCGCCTAAGCTGTTCTCCAGCGGTATTCAGCGGATCACGAGATCCAGATCTCCACT
Source organism: Schistocerca nitens (assembly GCF_023898315.1). Classification (NCBI taxonomy): domain Eukaryota; kingdom Metazoa; phylum Arthropoda; class Insecta; order Orthoptera; family Acrididae; genus Schistocerca; species Schistocerca nitens. Next base: position 634,667,474 of record NC_064618.1, on the reverse strand, counting down.
GGTGGAATCGATCGCGAAGTTTCGGCGCTGGGTGTGGTCCGAAACTGCGCTCTTAAAACTTCTGCCGGGCAAATCGGCGTCAGCTGTCGCAGATTCCACGCCCACTTATCGATTCCCGGGGCGCTGCGACCGGGTTTGGCGCGTACAGCTCTTGCTTGCTCAGAAAAGAAAGAATTGGCGTCTCAGACGACTTAATCACCTCACGAAATTTCTTTTGACTTGAGTGTAGATAGCTATGCACTCATTTCGCACAACTCCTGTTTAGGTACCAACTCGGATTCCGCAAGTCGAGGTCTAGTGAAAATCAGGTTGTTCGGTTCGTGCACGAGATCCTCAAGGCAGCAGCTGGCGGGACACAGGTTGATGCTGAAATTTCCTATATCCGAGAAATCCTTTGGTATACTTCTGAACAGGTGTCTGCTAAACAAATTGCATACATAAATGATGTCGTAAATGGTAGGTTTAGGGGTAGTATTGATAGCTTTGGTACGAAAGAAACATAAATGAATTTGTATGAGAGAAACTAGAACCCAAAGAAATCTCTTTGTTTTTTTTTGTCTGTTTTGCACATAATGAGAGCTGCACGCCGTTCAGCGTTAGTCCACCGTGTATTTTGTCCTCACGAAACGTCGTTTGAATTTTATAAGTAACAAAAACTAGTTGAGCATGTAACTACTGCGCTATTATGTAACCAAAGCAAACACTTTTGATGTAAGGGCAGTTTACATGCAAAAACACAAAAAACAGTAGACTTATTGTTATTTTCTACTCATTGTCAGTACAACGTTCTTCATCGTGATCAGAGACAAGAGTTTTCTGTTATTATTGATAACTGTGTAAGTGGTTTTGCAATAACAGAGACATGGTTTACATAAGCTCGATGATGTATTGCAAGGATGTCTGATATGCTTTTGTTTTGAGTTTTCTTTTTTTTAATTTTACCTTTTTTGAGGAAATTGCATATTCTAGCACTATATGATAAATCTGTTTTTGTTGTATTTTTCCCTACAGCCTCCCTCCGTTTCACGTTACAGATCAATATTTTTCGAATAAAACCTCAGTTAAACCCTGAAAATTTCAATTTTGGTATAAACACTGTTAATTTTAAAGTAACAGACCAGGGGATAACTATGTAGAACAAAAATGTTCCGTAGGTTACGCAGCCCTCGTATCCCCACTCAGGTTCTAGACGGTTCACCACTTCCAGTTTCTAGGGGAATCCAGTAAGGAATAGCATACACAAATAGAGTGATCGAAAAGTAACGCCCAATATGTATGCAACACATCTAACATACAGGTAACGCAGCTAGATTCTAACTGATCAAAGCTACTACATAGGAAAACTACCGCACATTACGCTTACTTATGATAGTCTAAGGCAGCCTAAGGCAATTTTACAACCCTACTTCTTCCCGAACAGGACGCTGTAAGTCGTCATTAGTGAAGAGATATGGTCAGCGAAGTAGCGCCTGGTGTACCTCAGGACGCTCTGAGTGGACCGTTGCTGCTCAAGATAGATGAAAGTGAGCTGGTGGGTTACGTCTGTGGCCCTACGAGGGTGTTAGCAGGCGACACAGTTGTTTACAGGTAGCTGAGTTGTTACAAACTTATTTCATAATGCAGAGACATTGACAAGTGATCAGTGCTTTGTGTAAAGCTACGCTGCTGAGTCTGAGGATTAAAAAAAAAAGGTAACGGAACGTCCGTATGAGGATCAAAATATTCTATATAGTTTAGCTAAGCTATTGGAGATAAGTAAATGGACCCAAATTTATCACTAAAGTACCTGGAAATATCTATCCGAGGTGATTCACGGTGGAACGACCACATAAATCTAGCCGTGGGTTAGGCAACGGCAATATTCATTGTGAGAGAATCCCAGAGAGGAGTAAATCAAGAACGGTAAGCGAAACTGAGAACTCAAATATCACTCCCCAAAACCGTTCGGCGGAACTCTCAAAAATTTTCTACAGAATAGATTCTGAAGTTTTCCGAGAGCCTGTATGACATCTTAAAAGAAGGTTGAGTTTTCGAGAAGCAGTGTGCCTCTGTGGTAGCATGCCCGCCTCCCATGTGGGTGACTTGGCTTCGGTTTCCGCCTGATCCAAATTTTTAAACAAAGCTCGTTCAATTATAGTGTTTCTCAGAAATAACAGTAAATATTTTAGGAGGTGGTAGCATAGACTATCTCGTGTAAAACCTTCCATACAACGTGTGGCCATTCCTTATTTGTTACATAGATATGGCTGGTTACAGAATAAGTCTTCATTTGGTGTGTTGTTACTTCAATTGCAATGCGTTCATTTATCGAGTGACAGTTTTGTTTTCACGTTCAATTTTTGAAGTTCTTTGAATTTTCATCGGTGATTGTAATTTGTGGGCCATTTCTACTGTATCTTTTACAAATGCTGAGTATTCCGCTAAGGTGTTTTGCAATGGAATCGCTGTTGCTGCTGGTAGACAATACTGTAAATAATTTCCTAACTTCAGATTAACACAGTGAAGAGAGTTTACTCGTGTTTTTACGTAGCTGCAAGATAAGGGTGCAGTGCCAGCAGTCATATTTCATCTGAATATGTAAATGAATAGAGTGAAGATTAAATAGAAGATATTATCCCGTCGGTAGAACGTAGTCATTCAACGAGCGTACACGGAATCTCTACACCTATCGGTGATCTACAAATAAGAATATGGCGGAAATTATGTATGCACTTCCTCTGTCAATATCATTTATAGCGGATTCATTACCTTTGAGAACTAGATGAAGGTAGACGACTGGAAATTTGTCGTTGGTTAGTTTCATATCACGAGTAATCCCATTAATACTACACTGACAGGGGAGAAAATCGTAACACCAAAACTAATTAACGCACAGTAATAAAATTTCGGTAATACATTTGTAATTTATGTAGGTAATTAACACTGCAAATTCACAAGTTAACGTAAGCGCGAGATAAGCCATTGCAAATGTGAAATGTTGGTACACAAATAACCTATGTCACCGCCAGAATGTTGAATACAAGCAGGCAGACGTGCATGAATTGGGTTGTCTGTGGGACGGAGTTTCATTCCCGTTGCACCTGGTCGTTCAATACAGGGATGGTTAATGGTTGTCGATGACGCTGGAGTTGTCGTCTGATGATGTCTCATATGTGCTCGATTGACAGAGCTGGTGATCGAACATGACCAAGGCATCATGTCGACTCTCCGTAGAGCATGTTGGGTTACAACAGTGGTACAAAGGCGAGCGTTATCCTGTTGGAAAACACCCCGTGAAATGCACAACAGGTCGAATCACCAGACAGACGTACAAATTTCCAATCAGGATGCGTGGGATAACCACGAGATTGCTCCTGTCATCATACGAAATCGTACCACAGACCATAAATCCAGTTGTACGTCCAATGTGTCTAGCACGCATACAGATTGGTTCCAGACTCTCAACTGGACTACTCCTAACCAACATACGACCTTCATTGGCATCGAGACAAAACCAATTTTCATAGAAAACACAACACACCTTCACCATGCCCTCCAATGAACTCTAGCTTGGTACAACTGAAGTCGCAAATAGCGGTGACTTTGGGTCAAAAAATGGTTCAAATGGCTCTGAGCACTATGGGACTCAACTGCTGAGGTCATTAGTCCCCTAGAACTTAGAACTAGTTAAACCTAACTAACCTAAGGACATCACAAACATCCATGCCCGAGGCAGGATTCGAACCTGCGACCGTAGCGGTCTTGCGGTTCCAGACTGCAGCGCCTTTAACCGCACGGCGACTTTGGGTCAGTAGAGCGCTTGTTAGAGAGCGTGTGGATCGGCGCTGTTCTTGAAGTAACCAATTTGTAACAGTTCGTTGTGACACAGTGGTGCCAACTGTTGCCAAAATTGCTGCCGCAGATGCGGTACGATGCATCGGAGCCATACGCCGAACACGACCGTCTTCCCCCTCGATAGCCTCCCTCTGTTCCACGTTACAGATCAATATTTTTCGAATAAAACCTTAGTTAAACCCTGAAAATTTCAATTTTGGTATAAATACTGTTAATTTTAAAGCAACAAACCAGGGGATAACTATGCAGAACAAAAATGTTCCATAGGTTACGCAGCCCTTCTTATATCCCCACTCAGGTTCTAGACGGATCACCGCTTCCAGTTTCTAGCGGAATCCAGTAAGGAATAGCATACACAAATAGAGTGATCGAAATGTAACGCCCAATAAGTATGCAACACATCTAACATACATGTAACGCAGTTAGATTCTGACTGACCAAAGCTACTACAGGATAATTACCGCACATTACGCTTACTTACCGCTGTGGCCGAGCGGTTCTAGGCGCTTCAGACCGGAACCGCGCTGCTGCTACGGTCGCAGGTTCGAATCCTCCCTCGAGCATGAGTGTGTGTGATGTCCTTAGGTTAGTTATGTTTAAGTAGTTCTAAGTCTAGTGGACTGATAACTTCAGATGTAAAGTCCCGTAGTGCTTAGAGCCCTCTGAATCATTTTCTACGAGACTTTAAGGTAGCCTACGGCAGCCTACGCCGTGAATCACCTCGGACAGATATTTCCAGGTACTTTAGTGATAAATTTGGATCCATTTACTTATCTCCGATAGCTAAGCTACGCCGGCTGGACCCGGGCCTTCTTGCGACCGAATATTCTTCTGACTACCCCTTCCAGAAATCACGTGCAGTGGCTACATTGCTGCCAAACCTATCTGCAATATCGCAGAAGGAACATCGAGCTTCTCTTATCCCTGTTACACAACCTCGTTCAAACTCACAGAGGTGTTGATAATAGCCTCATTGTCGACTTAAAACCATTCTTATCTAACATCGACTCAACAGTCCAATGTAAAAGGTAACATACGCTAACAACCGTTGCAGCTTGTGCTTAAAACCTGATGGCTCTCGATCTTCCACCATAACCGAGTCCATCAACATGAGGTAGCAAATATGAGGTAGCCAACGAGATGGAAACGTGGGTTCTACTATGCCAGGACTGCTTGGTAGCTACAACAGGAAAACACAATTAACTAGCAGGAGCACAAAATAAGAAAGTATTAATTACTTAACTTTGTTTTAGTCGATGATCTGCTGGTTGACAATTATAGAAGATGCGACTAGACTAAGCGTCTATAAATGACATAATTTACAAGTCACAAATCTTGCAGTGACGAATTAGTCTCTCGTAATCTTGAATGTCGAATCCGGTGAATTTTAAGACTAACTTGGGACGGAGCTACAAAGACTTGATGGCAGCAATGACTGAGCTGCAGACGATGACTAACTAACATCTGCGCTGGCTGACCACTGAGTGCGGTTACGAACTGGAGACTCGCACAACTGCACTACACTCCTGCTACACATGAAGTGGCCTCGCGGCGAGCGGAACTACTGCGACTGGCTGTCTACTCTTTGGCTAGCACAGCCGTTCTTCTGTTCCGTTTATCGAGATAATCGCATCCGGCGGATCGATCTCTCAGGCGGCGGTGTGGTCGTATGACTGACGACATCACAAAACCGAATCTGATTTTCATCCTTACAATGGCGCGACTAGCACCACTCTCATGCTATGGCGCATCATCTTTCAGAACTAGAAACACACCTACTAGCTTTCGTTTATGTCACACAAGTCCTTGGTGTTGCAATTTTTCCCGTCAGTGTATCTACTGATAAAGCCACTTACTTCTTTACGGTATCATCAGCTCTTTTAACTCATATCGGTGATCACACGGAAATCCACATGCTTTTGTGGAGACACATTTTCAGTGACACTTCTCTCTAAATGAGTGGTGTGATATGACACAGCTGATTGGGCCAGTTATATACCGCATCATCTTACGCGGCTCCGTTATGTAGTTTCTCGAAAACGAGTTTCCAGCATTACTGAAAAAGTTCCTTTGGCTACATCGATGGGTGTGTTTCTTCCAGCATGACTGAGTCCCAGCACATTGTAGTCTCAGTTAAAAGATCATCTAAGCCGAAAGGTGGATTGACAGAAAATGTCACATTTCTTGGCCACATATGTCCACAGACCTTTACGCCCTCATATTTTTCCCTGTGGGGATAGTTGATAGATAAAGTCTAGAAACAAAAAGTAATCACAAGAGACGAATTCGACGTTCGGATTATGAGTAGTACTGTCCTCATAGAAGGACACCAAGACGACCTCAGAAGAGCCACACGGGGTGTTATCAATAGATTTCGAGAGGACACCGAAGCCTGAGGCGGAATTCTTGTAAGTAAACTTTGAACTTAATCATGCGTCTGAGGTGGAATTTTTAGAAGTCAACTTTGAAATTAATTATTTGCCTATGCTTAACACAAACTGTGAGTGTTTGGTTTCCATTCTAACAACAGTACAAATTGGACACACGTTACATGGAACGTTTTATTCGAATTAGTCTAGCCACCGCCTAGTAAAATATTTACTATTCCTCCTGAACTATCCTGTATAAGCAGCAGCCGTGTCCTATTACTTTCAGAAACACCAGATGCATTCTTTGCTTCTAAAGATGCGACTCATTAACAACAACGTACTACGTTATCATTCTTCTTCTTCTTCATCTTCCAGGTCTTACCCCGTGTCTCCACGGGTCGGCAAGTTAATTCGGATTTGTCAGTGTCAATAGTAGCTTGTGGTAGGGTGTATTCGTCACCACATCTCCCTGCGACGGAAATCGTATAGCTTATTGTCTGCGTCTAGTGTTTTCTCATGATGAAGTGTGAGAACGTTTTCTAATATTTTGTGAATAAAACTGTCTAGATCGCGTAATAAACTTCTTTAAAACGTCGTGTAGGCTACTACAAAAATTACATTGAACCATATTTCGCAAGTTCAAAGTCCTTTTTATCTGATGATGGCCGTAGCCGAAACGGCATAATAAAGATATTTAGTTCGAGGTTTAGGCTTTTTTTCCACAAAATATTCGCGATGAGCGCGAACTCATACAGGAAATTTATATCCTTTACTAATACGTTTCATAAGTGTTTGCGAGTCGGGTAACTGAAGTCAGGCGTGGGTACCAACCCAGTATTCACACAGGCAGATGTTGGAAACCACCTAGAAGCTATATCCAGGCTGGCCAGCACACTGGCCCTCGTCATTAATCCACCACGCAGATTCGATCCGTGGCCGGCGTTGCCTCCCCGTTGGAAGAAACATGGTGCGAACCTAAGCTACGCTATCTGCAGCCCTTCGGACCTGCAAACAAGCAGAGCGAGCTGGGGCTCATATGATAACTGCTTGCGGGAACCTTGTTGAGTCCCCCGTACGAACACAGACATACGAGGGTCGCTCCAAAATAAATGCTCACTATTTTTGTAAAAATACAGTTTTCATTCTGCATGTGTGAAAGTTTTACAGTGTGTAGATACATCCTTCCCGCTTGTTTTCAAACTTGGTTCAACCTGTTCCCGTGTGTGGCGCCGTCACAGCATGTCTTCAAGATGGCTGCTACACTTGACGTTCGTCAGAAACAACGTGCTGTCATAGAATTCCTGTACTGTGAAAACGAGACAGTGGGAAGCATCCACAAGAGGTTGAAATAGGTGTATGGAGATGCTGCTGTCGATCGCAGTACAGTTAGTCGGTGGGCGAGCAGGTTACGTGATGAAAGTGGGCACGGCAATATTGAGGATTGTCCTCGCAGCGGCACGCCTCGTACTGCACACATTCCAGACAATGTGCAGAGAGTTAACGAATTGGCGACTGCAGACAGACGCATCACAGTGAACGAATTGTCACCCTACGTTGGGATAGGGGAAGGAAGTGTTTGCAGAATACTGAAAGTGTTCGCGTTAACAAATGTTTGTGCCAGGTGTGTTACCAGGATGTTGACAGTGGCTCACAAAGAAACAAGAAAAACGGTATACAGCGAACATTTGGAACAGTACGAGAATGGTGGAGATGAATTTCTTCGAAGAATTGTGACAGGTGATGAAATATGGCTCCATCATTTTTCACCAGAGACGAAGAGGCAATCAATGGAGTGGCATCATGCAAATTCACCCAAGAAAAAAAAATCAAAACTATACCTTCTGCTGGAAAAGTTATGGCTACGGTGTTTTCCGATTCCGAAGGACTCTTGGTTGTGGACATCATGCCAAGTGGAACCACCATAAATTCTGATGCATATGTGACGACACTGAAGAAACTTCAAGCTCGAGTGAGTCGTGTTCGACCACATCGGCAAAAGCTGGATGTTTTGCTGTTGCACGACAATGCACGGCCATATGTCAGTCAAAAAACCATGGAAGCGATCGCAAAACTCGGATGGACGACACTGAAACACCCGCCTTACAGTTCTGACATGGCTCCATGTGACTATCATCTCTTTGGCAAACTGGAAGTCTCTCTTCGTGGAACAAGGTTTGAAGATGATGACTCCCTTATGCACGCTGCCAAACAGTGGCTCCAACAGGTTGGTCCAGAATTTTACCGTGCGGGTATACAGGCGCTGGTTCCAAGATGGCGTAAGGTAGATGAGAGGGATGGAAATTATGTGGAGAAATGAAAATATTGTTCGTAAAGGGTGTATCTACACACTGAAAAACTTTCAAACATCTAGAATAAAAGATGGATTTAAAAAAAAAACATAGTGTGCATTTCTTTTGGAGTGACCCTCGTGCTAGGGTTCGTCTCAATACCCTATAGAACTCGGCCCTCCAAATCTTTGTTCGCACAATCCGCCGCCTCCCTGCACGTTCGTCTATCTGTAAGGAGCCATGATTACACTAAAGCCCAAAAAGGACTTTAAATGTTGTGTGATATGGTTCGTGTTTACGAGAATACTTGTTTTGGCGTAGCCGTGCTGCTTCTCGGCCGTTTTCATTTGCTTGGCCGCACACAGACACCATATCGGCTTGTTCCCGACATGAATACCAGACCATTCTGCTGCTTACAGCGCGCTGCCTCAACCGCACAGTCCGCAACACACAAGAAACACACGCCACGTGCTCAGAGGTGCTATCTACCGTGGCAACAATGAATTTCCGGACACATGTTCATAGCATGTTTTCTCCTCCATTTCCAGTGAGAAATCTGTCTGCAGTTTGTCGGTTTACTTAACGATCACTCTGTACGTAGAGGTGATGAATAAATATGTAGAATGTTATTAATGTCGGTTTATTTAAGAAGCTTTATGAGTTTTCACTTGACAAATTCGGAGGCAGTACATTTGAGCACGCCCTCGTATTACAATTCTTGTATCTCCTGTTGAAATGAAGGCTACCTTTCTCGCAGAAAGGGTTATAGTACCTCAATCGCCCGCATATATGTCTGTTGGGAAGTGAACCTCGGGTTGGTGAAAAATGTGAAATTCGCATGGAGAATCTGTACTTTACGACGAAAGTTATGTTTCACAGTTACAAATGAAGTGTATGACAGAAAAAATAAATCTGTCTCAACCTAAAGGTTGGTTTGAGCTGCATAGTGCTTTAATGGTCATGGTTCTGCTGAAGCCCGTTCTCTGACCTCTGGACTGACTTACGCAGCCAGTTAGAGAAGAACAAACAGTTTAGCGTGGACTGTGAACCGTGAGGCTACTTGGGATTTCCACATATACGGGGTGTTCAAAAAGTCTCTCTGCAGTGCCGTATGATTGTTAGCAGCGCGTGCCGTATGATTGTTCGCCTGCCTGGGTTACTTCCCTTCAAGTGGACTCTCCCAACGTTCCACTGTTTCGTTTATCTCAGCCAGCGTCAGCAGTATCGTTGGTGTGTGTCGTTACATGTTGACGTGAACGTTTAAGCTTAGTTCCTTTGTTCTTTAGTACCTTTGGCTCGATGTGACTATCATCTCTTTGGGAAACTGAAAGACTCTCTTCGTGGAAGAAGGTTTGAAGATGATGAGTCCCTTGTGCACGCTGCCAAACAGTGGCTCCAACAGGTTGGCCCAGAATTTTAGCGTGCGGGTATACAGGCGCTGGTTCCAAGATGACATAAGGCAGTTGAGAGGGATGGAAATTATGTGGAGAAATGAAAATATTGTTCCTAAAGAGTATCTACACACTGTAAAACTTTCAAACATCTAGAATAAAAGATGAATTAAAAAAAAATAGTGCGCATTCCTTTTGGAGTGACTCTCGTATTTTACCTACAGGTTACCATGAATTTTTGAACATTAAATTTCCATTCTGTAGCTTGCTGCAACGCTGTATGAACTACACGCGCACGCTGCGATGAGTGAGAGTTACAGCTGTTTCTGGGAGCGCAGTGAGACGCCGCAGTGCGTGATCATGTTTGTGTGTGTGTGTGTGTGTGTGTGTGTGTGTGTGTGTGTGTGCGTCCGTGTCTATTTACGCAGGCGAGAGCTCGCCGTGTGCCACGCACCAGCGGGTCGCTTACGCAAGTGACGGCGGCGTGCGGTACGCTTTATCGCGATATCGATCGTACCTCGATTACAACTCGTGTAGAGCTGTGTGACGTCAGACAAGCACGGCGAACGTGATGAAGCTTTCCTCTTATCAAAACAAAAAGTTATCGTCATAGCTTGAGGTTCGAGAATCATGCTCAATATCCGGTCTCTAAACAGAGTTCTTCGAAAAGTGTTTCTCTTGGGTATTGTTAAAACAGGGCAGTCAAATGAAAACTATACGGATGGAACTAAACTCTTTATAATTTCAAAAGGAATCGGCTTAACTGTTCACATCTTTACCCCACTGTGAGACAGACGGTCAATGCCTTCGTGACGAAGTGTTTGCGGTTGGCTACGGAGTCATAATTGTACCCAGGCACGCACCTCTTCGTCCCAACCAAATCGATGGCCACAAATGTCTTCATGGCTCCAAAAACGTGGAAATCGCACGGGGAGATATTGCGACTGTGTGGAGGACGTGTAAGGGCTTCCCAGCGAAACTTCTGCAGTGTAGGCGAAACAATAGGCGCGCCACCTCCGGGAAAGTCATGATGACTTTTTTCTTTGACTGAAAGGGTCTGCCGCTCATTGCATTTCTGGAACACGGCGACACAATTAATGCACAACGTTACGTGGCCACTTCTGCAAAAATTGAAGCGTGCCAGAAAGTCCAAATGCCCAGGAATGTTGGCAGACGGCATCGGATAATGACCGCGCCGGCGTTGCCAAGGCTACGCTGCAGAAGTGTCGCTGGGAAACCATTACACATCCTTCATACAATCCCGATCTTTCCCCATGCGATTTCCATATTTATGGAACATTGAAGAAAGACATTCGTTGCCATCGATTTGCTTCATATGAAGATCTGCACGGCTGTGTACAAGCATGTTCCCTAAAAGGATAAATGTATTAACACTTAATGCGATTATTTTTGAAATTTGTTAATCAGTATACTACTTTACTCTATCGTTTTCACTTGACTGAAAAATACATGGTGGTCTGAAACAGTCTGAAAAGGTTGTAGGGATGTTGCAGGCTAGGTTGTGCTGAGAAATAATGGTTCAGAAAAAAATTCGATACGTTGCAACTCAGCCCGTTGCGTACACAGACTCAAGCGGCCCGCCGGAGACGGTGTCGCCAAACGTGTTCCTCGTTTCGTTTCCTAAAACCGAACAAGAGAGCGATACAAGAATTGGACATGGGACGGTAGTAAGGATCGAACCCGGCCAAAACCCGAGGAGTCTCGTGCGCTATCACCCATGCGTGAGAACAACTGACATTAATTGTATCGGGCGGGGCGCTTGAATTTGCGCGCACCACGGCGTGATTGGCTAACATCAATGTTAATTAACTGGGAAACGGCACAACGTATCGATTTTTTTCTTAACAATTTATTTACCCACGCAGCAACACCACTACAATCTTTTGAGACTGTTTCTGACCACTTTGTATATTACGCTGTGATTTCGTTCCTCAAGTCTGCCTCATGTCTCTATGTTCCTATACATCGCTCCATACATTATAACTTCCACACTTTACAGACACTTTTTAAACATAATGAAAGCGAAATAATTACCTGAAATACATATGCGAACTAAAAGCAAACAAATCAACGTCAAATGCCTACCCTACCCTCTGATGACGACAGAACAGTAATAGCAGTGCTGCCAGTGAAGCCAGAAGAGTCCTGCAGGAGCTTCGTCATCGCTATACATAAAGCAGCTCATGAAGAAAAATTACCTAAGGTCTGCATGTGATCATCTGGAATATTTACCAAAATAAATATGTCACTGAAACTGCTTTTCGCCCTTTCGTGACGAATAGGCATACAGCAACTTCTGTTTTGAGAATTATGATATTTTGTTTCAAGTAAAAGTTCACCTGAATGAGATTTCCACTCTGCAGCGGAGTGTGCGCTGATATGAAACTTCCTGGCAGATTAAAACTGTCTGCTGGGCCGACACTCGAACTCGGGACCTTTGCCTTTCGCGGGCAAGTGCTCTACCAACTGAGCTACCCAAGCACGACTCACACCCCGTCCTCACAGCTTTACTTCTGCCAGTACCTCGTCTTCTACCTTCCAAACTTTACAGAAGCTCTCCTGCGAACCTTGCAGAACTAGCACTCCTGAAAGAAAGGATATTGCGGAGACATGGCTTAGCCTGGGTGAAGTTTCCAGAATTGTAGAGCACTTGCCCGCGAAAGGCAAAGGTCCAGAGTTCGAGTCTCAGCCCGGCACACAGTTTTAATCTGCTAGGAAGTTTCAAAAGTTCACCTATTTGCCAAATAGTATCTCATTTATGACTCTTGTGAATCTGCTGATCATAAGTGTCTGTTACACGGGAATGTTTCTTCAGCGTCTTTTGCTGCTATTGTCTTTGCATTCGTCAGTCTTCAGACACCGATGGCACACAAAACGAGAGTTTTAGAGAGAAATTAGCTTTATATGTGGAGGAAAGGACACGTCTACTTATTATAAAATCATTTTCACTAGGTGTTATACGTCTGCACTAGGGTATCCATTTGTTAGAATAAAGTACATAATGAATCTCAGAGATACGATAATTGAGCACAAATCACATCACTCATCGATCGCGAGGGGAAAACAAAATTTGAGCACCTGCGACGTGCCGTTGATGACGCGCCATGTAGCACGTGTGCTCAAATAAAGACAGCTGTCAAGGGACAGGTCTGCGTCAAACAAACATTAGGGTTTATGTTGGAGACAACAGTGGACTTTGCTCTCGACCTTCAGCACCATCAATGCATTGCCCACTTCCTCAAGGTATCCAGGGCATACACACAAGACACAAAGCAATTCGAGACATTAGCTGCCAGCGGGCATTGATTTATATCAGTAGGTTCAAATGGCTCTGAGCACTATGGGACTTAACATCTATAGTCATCAGTCCCCTAGAACTTAGAACTACTTAAACCTAACTAACCTAAGGACATCACACAACACCCAGTCATCACGAGGCAGAGAAAATCCCTGACCACACCGGGAATCGAACCCGGGAACCCGGGCACGGGAAGCGAGAACGCTACCGCAAATATCAGTAGGGTAAGCTGAAAATTTGCACTGGGCTTGGATATGAATCCAGTTCTCCTGCTTACAAGGCAGATGCGCTGAGTACTAGGCCATGCGAACACAATGTTCACCACAACCGCGCGGACCACCGTAGCAAAGCACTCGTCAGACCTAAATCCTCAACTTACACCACACACTACTGATGTAGTGCCTCTGGTTATTAGCCTCATTACTCGCGGTATCGTCGATTCCTATAAGAGTTCGAGTCTAATGTGCATCTGCACTGAAGGGACCATTGGGCATCATGTCCTTAATTATAATGTACACTCATACTAATAAATTAAGGATAATTGCAGAATGTGGTGCCACACAACGTGGCACTACACAAAACTGGCGCTAATAACAGGCACATAGGGTAGACACATTTCACAGATCTGTAAGTCCACGGTATTGGTGAAAAGTAGAAAAAACCGTCCCGAGACACATGTGCTACAAAACGCCACTGTTTCCTGCGCATGTACCCTGACATCAATATGGGATATGATCACCATGCATACGTACACAGGCCGTACAACGGGTTGGCGTACTCTGGATTATGTGGTCGAGCAGCTGCTGGGGTATAGCCTCCCATTCTTGCACCAGTCTTGTCGGAAATCTTGAAGTGTCCTAGGGGTTTGAAGACGTTCAGCAATACGTCGACCGAGAGCATCCCAGACATGATCGATGGGGTTTAGGTCTGGAGAACAGGCAGGCCACTCCATTCGCCTGATATCTTCTGTTTCAAGCAACTCCTCTCTTGTAACCTGTTGTGACCGCGACCGGAACGGTCGCGGGGTGGCCGAAAAAGCGCGGCGGGACCAAACGGAGATCGGCCCGCGAACAAACAAACGAACGGACGATGGAGAGAGACCTTACGACGACAACACGCAAGAAGCAACGGAGTGACAGAGACAACCAAACGAATCCAAGACGTCTACTAATAATGAAAACAAAGAACGATAAACATGCTGTCTGTTGTCGAGGCGATGTGTCGAGACTCACGGAACGATTAGACTCGCTTACTGAGCTTTTTTCTTTTCTGTTTTTTTTCTTTATTGAATTTCAATTCCCCCCGAAGGGGGCGGGCTGGCAGCAGCTTAGTATGCCGCTCTTCAGCCTACAGACTTTGTTAAAAAGATGAAGAGAATAAATAATAAAAACAGGCGATAAAATCGGAGACTTAAAGAGTAACATGGCGAAAAAAGGTGGAACTTAAAACAAAGAACAGAGGGATGATAAAATACATACGAAGCAGACATGTAAAACAATAGACAGAAAATTAAAAAAAACACGGCGACAGTCTGGTTTCTGTTCGCAAACGATATAAAATTCACACCTAGCGACAGCATGGTTTCTGTTCGCAACACGAGAAAGACGAACAACACTGAACAGTCACTGAAACACTGCACTAAAAAGTTGGCAAATGTGACATACCACAGCCGAGAGCAGGTGGGGGGAAACGGTACAGATGATGGGAAAATAAAAAAGGGGGGAAGGAGAGGAAAAGCGAAGGGGGGGGGGAGGCGGGAAAGGAGCCGATGGAGGAGGAGGACCCATAAGAGGGGTGGGGGGGGGGGGCTGACTGAGCGAGAGGCAGGCGCTTAAATACTCTATCGGGGGGCGCCGCTATTGGCCGCTGGAACCACGTGTTCCACTGTGGCGCCCTCACACTAAATGCGGGTCAGGACGCGTGCGCCGCCACAGCGCGACGGTGCAGAGACCTCTAGAGGTCTTCTACGTCCATGATGTCTGGCGGGGATTCAAATTCCGCGGCGCGCGGTACCAGATCCTCCACGATGGTAGCTCGGTGGGGCCGTGCGTTATCATCCATCAGGAGGAAGGTGGGACCCACTGCACCCCTGAAAAGGCGGACTTAGTGGTGCAAAATGACGTCCCAATATACCTGACCTCTTACAGTTCCTCTGTCAAAGACGTGTAGGGGTGTACGTGCACCATTCATAATCTCACCCCACACCCGCTACGGTCGCAGGTTCGAATCCTGCCTCGGGCATGGCTGTGTGTGATGTCGGTTGGTTAGGTTTAAGTAGTTCTAAGTTGTAGGGGACTGATGACCTCAGAAGTTAAGTCCCATAGTGCTCAGAGCCATTTGAGCCACCCCACACCATCAAACCGCGACCTCCATACAGGCCACTTTCAAGGACATTAAGGGGTTGGTATCTGGTTCCTGGTTCACGCCAGATGAAAACCCGGCGAGAATCACTGTTCAGACTATACCTGGACTTGTCCGTGAACATCACCTGGGACTACTGTTCCAATGACCACGTACTGTGTTCTTGACACCAGGCTTTACGGGCTCTCCTGTGAGCAGGGGTCAATGGAATGCACCTTGCAGGTCTCCGGGCGAATAAACCATGTCTGTTCAGTCGTCTGTAGACTGTGTGTCTGGAGACAACAGTTCCAGTAGCTGCGGTAAGGTCCCGAGCAAGGCTACCTGCAGTACTCCGTGGCCTTCTGCAGGCACTGATGGTGAGATATCGGTCTTGTTGTGGTGTTGTACACTGTGGACGTCCCGTACTGTAGCGCCTGGACACGTTTCCTGTCTGCTGGTATCGTTGCCATAATCTTGAAAAAAAATGGTTCAAATGGCTCTGAGCACTATGGGACTCAACATCTTAGGTCATAAGTCCCCTAGAACTTAGAACTACTTAAACCTAACCAACCTAAAGACATCACACACACCCATGCCCGAGGCAGGATTCGAACCTGCGACCGTAGCAGTCCCGCGGTTCCAGACTGCAGCGCCAGAACCGCACGGCCACCGCGGCCGGCGCCATAATCTTGAGGTCACACTTTGTGGCACACGGAAGGCCCGTGCTACGACCTGCTGTGTTTGACCAGCCTACAGTCGCCCTAGTATTCTACCCCTCATAACATCATCATTATGTGTTCTTTGATCCACTTTCAACACACAGCCACCATTAGCACGTCTGAAAACGTCTGCACACTTACTCACTGCACCGTACTCTGACGTGCACCAACACAGCTCTGCGTATGTGGCCTGCTGCCAGCACCACCGAGCGACGACCGCAGGTCAAATGCACCTCATGGTCATACCCCGAGGTGATTTAAACCCGCAAACCGCCCACCAGAGCGTTGCTTCACCATGGATCAGCATTATCCTTAATTTATGAGCATGAGTGTACATACACAGGCTGTACACTACCTGATCAAACGTATCCGGATACCCCTACGTAATGCGGAATTGACAACTAGATGGCACGAGAGTCGGACCGGACAATATGAGAGAAGGCGGGGAGTATTGCCTTGTCGATAGACAAGCGGCAGCATTAGAGTGGCTCGGTCAGGAGAGCGCAATGGACTAGTCATTAGATGTCATCTGACTAACAAATCCGTCAGGGACATTTCAGCCCTTTTAAATTTGCCGAGGTCGAATGTTCGTGACGGACAGGGACCGTCGAACATTGCAGAGAGTGGTTGGAAGAAACAGCATAAAATCAGCGGAAGGAATCACTAGTGAGTTCCAAAACGCTGCCAGATGACCAACCAGCTAGCAAAATTCAACCCATAGAAAGTTAAAAGAATAGGGAAAATCGAGCTGCTCATAAGCTAAACATTTCTTTAGCTAATGCTAAGCGGCGTTTGAGGCGGTGTAAATAGCGACGGCACTGGACACTGGATGGCCACAAACGAGTGATCTGGAGTGACGAATCACACTATACACAGAGGTAAACCGATGGAAGAGAGTGCGCTTGGCGAATACCTGGAGAACGTTACCCGGCGTCGTGTGTAATGCCAATAGTGAAGTACGGAGGAGGTGGTCTTACGGTAAGCCATACTTTTCGTGGTTAGGGTGTGGTCCCCTTCCGCGCTTAAAAAAACGCTGAACGCTGAATTATATGAAGTCATTTTATCGTATTATGTACTGAGCGCCGTAGAGTAGCAGTTCGGAGACGAGGACTGTTCCAGCATGACAACGCACTCTGTCATAGAGCAGCATCTGTGAGGCAATATTCGTGGGCAATAACATTCCTGAAATGGACTGGCCTGTCTAGAGACTCGATGAAGCACCCTTGGGATGAGGTATAACTTGTACTTCTCTCCAGATCCCAGCGTCAAACATAGCTGTCTCTTCTGGTTTCGGCACTTGAGGAAGAAGAGGTTGTCATTCCTCCACAGACATTCAGCCACCACTCAAAGTGGCACCAGCAGAATGACGCAGTCATAAAGCCGAAGGGTGGATGCACCTCACGTCAGTATCCACTAAAAGGTGTCCAGATATTCTGATCCGGTAGTGTACTCCCACGGTTGCTACAACCCGGGTGCTTACAGCAGGTAAAAACACAGCTAACATTTACAGTTGCACGCCAGCCCGGTTAGCCTAGCGGTCTAACGCACGGCTTTCCGGAGCGGGAAGGAACGCCTGGTCCCCGGCACGAATCCGCCCGGCGGACTTGTGTCGAGGTTCGGTGAGCAGGCCAGTCTGTGGATGGTTTTTAGGCGGTTTCCCATCTGCGTCGGCGAATGTGGGCTGGTTTCCCTTATTCCGCCTCAGCTACACTATGTCGGCGATTGCTGCGCGAACAAGCTCTCCACGTACGCGTACACCACTATTACTCTAACATGCAAACATAGGGGTTACACTCGTCTGGTGTGAGACGTTCCCTAGGGGGGTGGGAGGTCCACCGGGGGCCGAACCGCACAATAACTCTGGGTTCGGTGTAGGGCGGCGGAGGGGTGAAGTGGACTGTCGTAGTCGTCTTGAGGTTGCGGACCACTGCGGCTGCGGCGGGGACGGAGCCTCTCCGTCGTTTCTAGGACCCCGGTTAACATACAATACAATACAATACAACATTTTCAGTCAATATAACGACGACTATCTGGACGTCCCGGCGGCCTTATACGAAAGCCACGTCCCAGATCTGTTGTAGGTACTCCTTCACCCTCCGTCAAGTGTGATCGAACGTAGGAAGGAAACTGTCTCCTTGGATAATACAGAAAAAGAATGTCACGAGAAGGGCGGTATACTGTGTAATATTCTTGGCCAGTACGGATACATTTTTATATAAGAATAAAACTAACAAACGCCACAAGTACAACAAAGTCCAGTAACTACTTACCTTTTGGTCGAGTGCATTATACAGGGTTCAAAGCCATGAAGTTCACAATCTGCGCAATTACTCGGTTACTGGATGCTGTGTCAATGAAGTAAAGGAGCAAATGCTGCGTTTACACTCACCATAACTCCCAAAAGCCGAAAACGAATGGAGGAAAACAATTTTTGCTGTCTACTTTACATGTTGAGGCCTGAGTCGATATTGCTAGTCCCGCCATATAACGGTTTACCGCTGGTCAGTTGTTTTACGAGAACGTCTTCTGGCAACCAGTCACTGGATGGCTGCATCCCTTAATTAAAAATAGAAGATATCTTTTTCGTCAGTCCAATATTTCTCCTCCTTTGCTGAACAAATAGTCATTCTCTCCAAATCAGCCGACATTTTTAGAAGTTGTAGGAACGTCACAAACCAAGCAAGTTTCAAGAACGGCAGAGCGTTTACATGGGGGTGAATATCGATTGTAGATGAGGAAATCCAGCACGTAGAACCACTTTTACAAAATTGATATTTAAATGTTTACTTAATGAACCAGAACCGGTGTTGGCAAATCGGTTAACGAAAACCGGAATTGGGAGCCCTATGTAAACGTAGTGACTGTCACTTTAAATTACGTTTTTTCGTATATAAAAACAGCACAATTGTCGTTTTACGAGCCGGCAAGGCTAAAATGTTGCCAAACTAAAAGTAATAACGGTAGAAAATACAAAGATGGCGATTTTCTAGACACAAGTCTGGTTTTTACAAGAGGTCAACAACAAGTGTGATAGTGGTCTGCAGTGGTTCTGTTTGAAGACAGCGTCATATACATCAGTTTTCAGTAGAAAAGCGTTCTATTATTACGGTTCGCTGAAAACTATATATACATATAAATATGTACAGGGTGTTTCAAAAATGACCGGTATATTTGAAACGGCAATAAAAACTAAACGAGCAGCGATAGAAATACACCGTTTGTTGCAATATGCTTGGGACAACAGTACATTTTCAGGCAGACAAACTTTCGAAATTACGGTAGTTACAATTGTCAACAACAGATGGCGCTGCGGTCTGGGAAACTCTATAGTACGATATTTTCCACATATCCACCATGCGTAGCAATAATATGGCGTAGTCTCTGAATGAAATTACCCGAAACCTTTGGCAACATGTCTGGCGGAATGGCTTCACATGCAGATGAGATGTACAGCTTCAGCTGTTCAATTGTTTCTGGATTCTGGCGGTACACCTGGTCTTTCAAGTGTCCCCACAGAAAGAAGTCACAGGGGTTCATGTCTGGCGAATAGGGAGGCCAATCCACGCCGCCTCCTGTATGTTTCGGATAGCCCAAAGCAATCACACGATCATCAAAATATTCATTTAGGAAATTAAAGACGTCGGCCGTGCGATGTGGCCGGGCACCATCTTGCATAAACCACGAGGTGTTCGCAGTGTCGTCTAAGGCAGTTTGTACCGCCACAAATTCACGAAGAATGTCCAGATAGCGTGATGCAGTAATCGTTTCGGATCTGAAAAATGGGCCAATGATTCCTTTGGAAGACATGGCGGCCCAGACCAGTACTTTTTGAGGATGCAGGGACGATGGGACTGCAACATGGGGCTTTTCGGTTCCCCATATGCGCCAGTTCTGTTTATTGACGAAGCCGTCCAGGTAAAAATAAGCTTCGTCAGTAAACCAAATGCTGCCCACATGCATATCGCCGTCATCAATCCTGTGCACTATATCTTTAGCGAATGTCTCTCGTGCAGCAATGGTAGCGGCGCTGAGGGGTTGCCGCGTTTGAATTTTGTATGGATAGAGGTGTAAACTCTGGCGCATGAGACGATACGTGGACGTTGGCGTCATTTGGACCGCAGCTGCAACACGGCGAACGGAAACCCGAGGCCGCTGTTGGATCACCTGCTGCACTAGCTGCGCGTTGCCCTCTGTGGTTGCCGTACGCGGTCGCCCTACCTTTCCAGCACGTTCATCCGTCACGTTCCCAGTCCGTTGAAATTTTTCAAACAGATCCTTTATTGTATCGCTTTTCGGTCCTTTGGTTACATTAAACCTCCGTTGAAAACTTCGTCTTGTTGCAACAACACTGTGTTCTAGGCGGTGGAATCCCAACACCAGAAAAATCCTCTGTTCTAAGGAATAAACCATGTTGTCCACAGCACACTTGCACGTTGTGAACAGCACACGCTTACAGCAGAAAGACGACGTACAGAATGGCGCACCCACAGACTGCGTTGTCTTCTATATCTTTCACATCACTTGCAGCGCCATCTGTTGTTGAAAATTGTAACTACTGTAATGTCGAAAGTTTGTCCGCCTGAAAATGTACTGTTGTCCCAAGCATATTGCAACAAACGGTGTATTTCTATCGCTGCTCGTTTAGTTTTTATTGCCGTTTCAAATATACCGGTCATTTTTGAAACACCCTGTATAATCGAAATTTAAATGTCGCTCGTAGAATATCAGTCCTTTGAGCTTGCAAGATGACAATAAATTTGTCATTGAAAAAGAAATGAGCTACATTTCCCTTAAAATTTAATATAGTAAATAAAAATTTCTTTATGTGAGTCACTCATTAACTTTTTTTGCGTAAAGGTTATTTGTGGCACTGAAATATTCCTGCGATAAATGTTCGTAATGTAGTCAATGTTTTAATTCGGCAACATTATTACTTAATTACTCATTCAAAAATAGCCTTCTAGTAGTACACGATTGCCTGTACCGAGGTAGTTAGACATCCGGCACAGTCTGCAATAGAGGAATCACTCTGCTGTGTGATGTAATGCACAGGAAGCAATACCACCTATACATCACCACAAATTAAATATGTGTATGTTCTCCTGCTTTCCGATAAATGTTTGAAAAATTTGGCACGAACACAAAACTCAGAACTGGGCGTGCACTCTGGATTCATTCTGACATCTCCACACGAGTATATGTACTCAGCGTATCTGGTATCAAATAGATCAGAAAATTACGAGCACAGTTAAGGCTGTGTCAGAACGATGTCCTCCGCAATGGCAATCTACTGTGTTACGTAAAGTGAGGTTATGACCCGAAGACATCCCAGTCTGCAAGAGTCAGTCAGCTGTCGACCTTGAACACGCAGTCGACCTGTCACGGATGGAAGACGGCGGATAGCTGGAATTATCTCTCGGTTCACCAGAGTCCATAGAGAACAGCAGACCCTGGTGCTACCACTCACCATTAGCTGGGTCTACGTCGGCGCCGAACTGCCGCAGGGCCCCGGGCTCCAGGTCTGCAACAAAGAACAGTCGCAAGTTAACCGCCGGCTACATTAGGGACTGACATGAATAAAATGTATCCATGTTGTTTTCATTGCAATATATCGCAAAAGCAGACGCAGATCATAAGATGAATAATTTTAGCGTTACATTGACAATACTACTATTTTCTGAAATGTTTGCAGACTTCGCAATCCTCATTTTTTTGTTTCAAAGTCATTTATTTTTATATCGTATTACAAAGTAACGCAATTACAGGCAACCCTCTCAGATGCCGAAGTCTGCTTTAGTGTTTTGTACGCTTATGCGATTTTTCTTTGATGGAGATTGTTATGGAACATTCTTCCGCAAGTGCTCTACCAACTGATATACCCAAGCACGACTCACTCCCCGTCCTCACAGCTTTAATTCCGCCAGTACTGGCGGCAAAGGTCCCGAGTTCGAGTCTCGGTCCGGCACACAGTTTTAATCTGCCAGGAAGTTTCATACGGGGAAGTGTCCACTTCGAGTGACTGTAGGAGGATACAAGATTTCTATTTGGTGTGGTGAATGACTACTGTCTCTAAAGATGGAAAAATGTAAGTCAGTGGAGATGAGTAGGAAAAGAAATCCTGTAATAATCGAACACAGTGCTACCAGTGTGCTGTTTGACATAGTCATGTCGGTTAAATATCTAGGCGTAACTTTGCAAAACTACGTCGACTCGATCGAGCATGTAAGGTAGATTGCAGGGAAGGTGAATGATCGGTTTCGGTTTATTCGGATAATTCTGGGAAAACATAGCACGTCTATAAAGGAAACCGTGTACATAACATTTGTACTGCTCATTCTTGAGTACTGTTCGAGTTTGAGTTCCCCCACAAAATCGGATTAAAGGATGATAACAAAGCAATTCAGAGGCGCGCCTGCATTTGTTACCGGAGGTTCTCCACAGAATCGTCGAAGGAAGGAAGAAACGACAAGAGAAGGGACAGGATGATATGACATCTGCTCAGACGTCAGGGACGTGCTTGCAAGTTAGTAGAGCCATCTGCGGAGTGTAAAATCTGCAAGTGAAGAAAAGATTGGAATACATCCAACACGTAACTGTGGTCGCAGAGTGGAACTGATATTCTGAGATGAAGAGGCAGGCACAACAGAGGAATTGGTGGCAGTTTGCATCAAGTCTGTCAGAAGATCGATGACTCAGAAAGAAATGAAGTTCGATCAACATCCGCGTGTTACATAAATGCTCCGTGAACTCAACTGGGAATCCCTGGAAGGAAGAAAACGTTCTTACCGCGAAATACTAGAGAGAAAATTTAGAGAACCGGCATTTGGGACAGACTCCAGGATTATACTACTGCCACCAACACACATCTCGCACAATGACCGCGAAAACAAGTTAAGAGAAATCAGGGCTCGTACTGAAGCATACAGACAGTCGCTTTTCAAAAATGGTTCAAATGTCTCCAAGCACTATGGAATTTAACATCTGAGGTCATCAGTCCCCTAGACTTAGAACTACTTGAACCTGACTAACCTAAGGACATCAACACATCCATGCGCGAGGCAGGATTCGAACCTGCGACCGTAGCAGCCGCGTGGTTCCGGACTGAAGCGCCTAGAACCGCTAGGCCACAGCGGCCGGCAGTCTTTTTTGCCTCGCTCCATTTGTGAGTGGGACACGAAGCGGAATGTCCAGCAGTAATACCATATGGTAGCTTGCACAGTATGTAGATGTAGAGATCGAAAAATATATTGATGGTTCCAATACAGCGACTGTTATTTATAACTGCGTACGCATATTGTTTGGATATGCCCCAAACAAAAAGAAAGCACTTAGTTTCCTAATGTCCAAAACTTTTAATTAGAAAATTTGTGGCAGATTAAAACTGTGTGCCGGACTCGGACTCAAATCTGGGACCTTTGCCTTTCGCAACACAGTGCTCTACAGACTATGCTATTCAAGCACGACTGACGACCCGCACCGACATCTTGTATTAGAATTACAGAGACAGTTACAACATAAATACAGTTTTTCAAAAATCCCAAGGTTGCGTTGTCGTGGCTACAGCGGTACCAACGAATACCAGACATACCAGAATTAATGCACGACACTCTATCGGACATCTTAGGATTCAAATATGGAAGGGCGAAGATATCACTGGACGACTGTCTGTAAGAAATCCCATATCTAAGGCACCTAATTCAGATACCTAGGAGAAATCATGCAACCCATCACCGAACACAACAACTAAACCCCAAGTATGGTACGCAATGGAAGAGTTGGTAACCGGAGCTACATTACTAAATCAAGACACAAATAAGCAACACAGTAAAACTCTAAGAAAAAGTTCTGATCCAATGAGTAAATGTGAAATTTAGAATAAAAGAAAATTTCATACTTTATAACAGTACACTAAGTAAGTCAGTGACATTTTTAGGAGGTCACAATTGAAATTTTGGAGTCACATTCTAATAATGATTGATGATACGCTGACCAAAAATTTATCATCCCATTGAAAGTTAAGAGCAACTGACTAATTGAAACTGAAAGAGATTCAGGTAATTGGCATCACGGATGACACTGCACATTATAGACATGCAATCAGAACATTTGTCAAGAATCATAAATATTTAATTACAAAGGGCGTTCAAAAAGTTTGGCACATTCGTCTCTAATTTTTATAATTTTTGCAAGAAGAGAATGAAATTTTGGTGAACATACTTCGAACATTTAGCTATAAGTTGGTATATAAAAATATTTTCTTTCATTTACGGGTGATCCATAATGGACCGTGAAGTAGATGATGTCTTGCGACAACGGTCGGTGATGGAGTTCCTCTTTAAGACCTGCGATGACTCTGCCACATCGATTCACAGGAAGTTGCTCCCTGTTTATGGGGAGGACACAGTGGATCGCAATAGTATCCAGCGGTGGTTGCAGAGGTTTAAAGAAGGTGATTTCTCTCGACTGGACAATCCACGATGCGGTAGACCATCGACGGCAATGAGTGATGTGAATAAGGAGACCATTGATCAAATCATCCAAAATGACAGATGTGTGACAATAGGACAGCTTGCTGAAATGGCTCGTTTGTCATTGGGTAGTGTGGTATCACTATCACAGGAAGCAACGTCAGTACGTTCGTGCAGTTCATTGAAGTCGCCCGGAACGACGCAACGACAGCATCCCACGATTAAAAGTATGTTCATTGAACAGGCGCGAACTAATTTGATGCGACGACATGGAGCAGAACATTTGTCTACTAGGTCTGACACGCCTTCCCCCTATTGTTGCGCTCTGCAACTACGTCAATGCACGAATGACGAACCAAAGCTTGAACAGATGCTCTATCCTCCGATATGTCTCACTTTTCTGGATGTATTGCAGCTTTCGCGCATTCTTCTTTTGAAATCCTGAACGTACTTATGAATAAACCTGTTCTTAGGTCGTGTATATACTGGAAGTGACTAAATTGTCAGCGCGCTTTCAGTCGCCTGCTAAGTGGGAATAGTAAGACAACCAGTGGTGCATGTTTTACCAGCGCTCGAGCTACTGGCAAGGAGAATCGGCAGAATCGACAGTTGCCTACTCTTGTAGGCACTGACTTGGACAGACTGTATCAGATCTGCTTATAAATTATTACAGCCCACGTTAACCCCTTAATGCCTGAGTAAACTTCCCGATGAGTGATAAAAATCAAAAGTCGTGGCACTTTAGAGGTACCGGAAACACTCAGGAGAATGCAGCATCTGTCAGAAGCGTTGATAGGTTCAAGCAGAATCAACACTTACTGGCACTGGTGCTCTAAAACAGTTGATCTTACAATTATTAGCAGAGCATTGGAATGACGTGAATTCGCGACATTTGGCACTAAGGAGTTAAAAAGTAATAATGCATAGTAATATCAACTTATAATTTTTAAAACTGCTAGGTAGGTCAAAGTTTCCCGACACACTCGATAGAATTGTGGCACATAGTAAAGCGTCGCGACACGTGTAAGCTGAAATCCCAACACAGCGCCAACTGTCGGAAGACAATGAGTATACAGGTGTATCGGAACGTGTTAAATGTGAAATCACGCGTGGCAACTTAGAAAGTTGTTGGGACACGACACTATTTTCGAACTTATAATTAATGAAGTGCCGTAAACACAGCACTAAGTGAGGTAGATTGTCACTATCCCGTAACTCATACGAATAGCTGTTAAAACTATGGGAGCATGCTGGTTGTCCTAAAGTTCCGCTGAGCGGCCAACGTCGTTTTCATACGAGGATACGTCAACAAATGATTTGTTCAGGAGCCCTTCAAATGGCTCTGAGCACTATGGGACTTAACATCTATGGTCATCAGTCCCCTAGAACTTAGAACTACTTAAACCTTACTAACCTAAGAACATCTCACAACACCCAGTCATCACGAGGCAGAGAAAATCCCTGACCCCGCCGGGAATCGAACCCGGGAACCCCGGGCGCGGGAAGCGAGAACGCTACCGCACGACTACGAGCTGCAGACCAGGAGCCCTCCTCATACGCCGGTGACCTCAGTATGGCTGCTATGGAAAACAGCGCCTAGGGTAGTCTTGAACACCAGTACCTGTGCTACCTCGTGGTCGCCTTGTCAAGGGGGATCGAAGCAAGTAACAGCGCATTGGGTGGAGTAAAACGGTAGCAACAGACTGTGGCACAACAGATGTGACCTTTCGAACAGATTGCTTTGTTTCTCTTACCCTATTTTTTTAACTGAAAGTAAACCTACTGTTTTAATTTCTTAAGGCTTATTCTGTTGTCCACTGCTACCCTGAAACTAATCCTGAACACGTCCTTCTACGTTTGTACTGGTAGTTGTACTGTCGTGCAACTACAGTTTTGGATGATCAGTCACCAGCTTATCGGTTCCAGCCACCGTTGATGACCCTAAGGTCATTTAGACCTTTTGCGTTCAGTTTAAAATTACTAATCTTGCACGCTACTGGCCGGCCGGAGTGATCGAGCGGTTCTAGGCGCTACAGTCTGGAACCGCGCGACCGCAACGGTCGCAGGTTCGAATCCTGCCTCGCGCATGGATGTGTGTGATGTCCTTAGGTTAGTTAGGTTTGAGTAGTTGTAAGTTCTAGGGGACTAATGACCTCAGAAGTTAAGTCCCATAGTGCTCGGAGCCATTTGAACCATTTTTGGTACGGTACTTATTTTTTTTTTTCAGATCTGATGATGGCTGCAAAGCCTAAACTGCAAACTGTTTAAACAGATTAAAATGTGACCAAGACTTTGTATCTAAAGTATCCTGACTTTTGCAGTACTGTAGCCGCGTATTTCCATAAAACACTCAGGCGTTACATTGTCTTATACAGGCTGAAGGAAAACAACATGATGATAAGGTCGGGGCACGGTAGGGGACGTCGAATAGAGGACATTACTCCACATATGTTTTGGAACGATCACAGTAAAGCAACAGGCGGTCAGCGAAAAATCAACACCAGTGAGCAGCTGGTAGCAGCAATTTTTAGGCCGCCACGTTCTTTCGCAACATGCCAGTTATTTCTTCGACGCAGGACGCAGACATGGGAGCAGGAATTTAAAGAAATTGCTGTAAAAATGTATTTAAGAAATAACGTTTTTGTTTAATAATTAAATCCTGTTCTCTTTTTCTCGATTGTTTTAGGTCAGCAGATCAACAAATGTGAAATGTTACAATAAAAGTTCAGTCATGCCCTCTGTAAATCAGAAAAAACGTAAAACTTGTGACCTTTAGAGTTGATAATTAAGAATATTGTACCCGACTATATTTCTACACTGCTGTTTCTATAGCGCAGCTTATTTATTACCTTTACAAATTAATAGCATTACCGTTCGTTTAGCGTAGATGCTTTAATAGTCAAGCTTTACCCAGCATACATCATAGAAAATGCGCGTGTAACGTAACCAACCATGGACAGAAATTTAAAGTTTGCCTAGCTTCGATTGTTCAGCTGAAAACACTATATTCAGCTAGTTTAATTCCTAACTATGCTCTTTAGCATAACGACTATTAGCAGGGGCAAATTAGTTTAAATGCAAACACTTCTACGAGCTCGTCGTTGACAGGCTGTAGTTTTATGGGCGTAGCTCCACTACAGGGAATTTCCCGTCCTGTGATTACGTGGAAAATTTTGTTCGGTTCGGCTTCCCCTAGCCTGCTCTGACCTTATTAACAGGCTGATTATCTCCACATGGGAGAAAATCGATTGGTAGTGAACCTTGAATGTAAATAAACTTAACATATAGTGCCCAAAAAGACGTAGAAATACGCTGGAGTTTAATTTGTAATGTCACAGTAAATGCTAGACGACAATACACACATACTGCAAGCAGTCATACATAACGTATTTTTTCCTTCCATCTAACAAATTTTAAATAAGTTAAATACACTATACACTGGTGTGCAAATCATAAGAGCGAAAGTACTTTTCGCATGATATGTCTTGCCATGTATCACAGTTCGATGAATTTTGGACCTCACAGAAATAACTGCTATAGTATAGTACAGAATGAAACTAAAACAAATACGCAATTAGACGAACAGTACTGACACTTTTATTCAAAGACATTAATTACACAGCAGTCACCGCGATTTATGGTGGTATCCCGGATATTATAAACGGCGGGACATGGTTCTTAATAGGGTGTGTGACTGCCACGGACGGCAAAGGCAAGAAAAGCGTTTCTGAAGAAGAGAAATTTGCTAACATCGAATATAGATTTAAATGTTATGACATATTTTCTGAAGATATTTGTGTGGAGTGTAGCCATGATTGGAAGTGAAATAAGGACGATAAACAGTTTAGATAAGTATGGAATGGAAGTTTTCGAAATCTACATCTACATCTAAATGTGGTGCTACAGGAAAATGCTGAAGATTGGGTGGGTAGATCGCGTAACTAATGAGAAGGTACTGAATATAATTTGGTAGAAACGAAATCTGTGGCACAGCCTGACTAAAAGAAGGAATCGGTTGATATGAGAAATTCTGAGACAGTAAGGGATCACCAATTTAGTACTGCTGGGAAGGTGGAGGATAAAAATCGTAGAGGGAGACCAAGAGATGAATACACTACGCAGATTCAGAAGGATGTAGGTTGCAGTAGTTACTCGGAAATGAAGAGGGAAGTGTGTGTGTGGGGGGGGGGGGGCGGTAAGAATCGTAGAGAGACACCAAGAGTTGAGTACAGTAAACAGATTCAGAAGGATGCATGTTGCAGAAATGAAGAGGGTTGCACAGGATATAATAGCTGTATCAAACCTGTCTTCAGACTGAAGACAGCAATAACAACAACAACAACAGCCCAATTAAATAACAATCTTGCTTGTGAAAAATAGTTTGCTCTTTCCCACGAATATGTCACGGTTTTCTAGTATGTGGTTAGGCAGGAACCTAATAGCACAGCAAAGTCAAAGTGCATTGAAAGTATCAAATATGAAGCAAGGCCACAACGCCGATTTGTTTACGCAGCGCAATAAATGAAGAAGCACAATGTTATTCGCTATATGCTTCCCGTGATTCATCGCGCCATTACCAACATCTACACGTCAATAAGAAAACCGCCGACATCGTAAGTGCACTTCTACCTATTATGAAAAGACAGTATAATGAGCTCGCTTTATTTTATTCGATAACCCATCACCATAATCGCTATTAACTGTAGCACTTAAAAAGTCGTATAAAGTCTCTCATGAAAATTTTTTAGCCACTGCACTAACATAGATTTGATTAGTTGCACAGTACATTTTACTACAGTGTTGCTTATGCATCATCAAAAATATGGACCGCGTACATGTGCGTATGCACGTATTATTTTTATTAGTAGTAGTACCACTATTATTTGCACGTGATTATGTTTTTCATGTCGTTATGCTTTGTGGTAGGAAGATATATCATGGATATTGCCTTCGTCAGCCTTCCATTTATCATGTTAATAAGAATCACGTTGATTTCTGTTTTAGAACTCCGATTTAAAAATTCTACAAGCAAGTAAAAGTAAGATTCAAGAACTGTATGTGCAAGCAGCAGTTTCGTTGTAACACGGCATTGAATAGTTCGATGCACTCATGGCCACGTCTCAACATTTGACTAAGCAGAATAAGTGATTAGCTAATACCTATGACCGCGTTACAAATTACTCTATTGGCGACAAATCACTGGAAACAAAAACTAACGTAAAGTAGCTAGGAGTAACGATTAAATAGCTGATGGTAACGGTGCGCACGACCTAAAGTTGTAACAGTGTAAAACAAATTGTAGGAAAAACAAGTCCAGGTTGATATTCACTGAGAGAATCGCAGGATACTGTAATTCATCCATCAAAGAAGTGGTTCACAAAACACTGGCTCGACCGATTCTTGAGTGCATATCTTCAGTCTGAGACCTTCACCAAGTAACATTAGCAGAAGATACACAGAAAATCCAATATACAGCGGCACGTTTCGTCACGGGATCACTTAGTAGACTTGAGAGCGTTACGGAGATGATCAACAAACATCAGTGGTAGACATCTCAAGAGAACCGATGTGGGTCACGGAGAGGTTTAAGCATAAATTTCGAGAGTAAACACAGGCAAAGTATTACTCCCTCCCGCACACGTCTCACGAAAAGACCACAACGCGAAAATCAAAGATATTAGAGCTAATGAGGAGGTTTACCAGCAACGTCATTCTTTCAACGCGCCAATCGCGAAAGGAAGCGGGTACGGGAAAAGATAGTGCTTTCAGGAGTACCCTCCACGAGACACCGTAAGCTGGCTTTCGGAATGTAGATATAGATGTGGAGAGCAAATGCAGTCAGAATCTCTCCCCATCGTCAACTGATGTGTCTCCCTGGTGCAATACTGTAAATGGTCCACCCAATGTCTGAAACCGGTTGTTTGGTTACTGATAATTCCAAATAGTGATTTTGCCAGAAGTTTCTTAATAAATGTATCTGTTAGTCATTTGATCTCCATTTAATGACAGAAGTGCTGACGGCTGCCAGGGCAAGTAGGTCTTACCCATAATTCCACGGGCAGCTGCAGGGAGAGAAACGTCAGCCCACTAGCTGCTTGCTCACCTGCCATAATGAAGACAGACGAGACTCGGCAACAAGCCGTAGTGGGTGCGGCACGCTAGTGCGCGGAAGCTGCATTAGCTGCGACTGTGGACCCGGGGCTATGCGGCGAGAGAGGTGTTTTATGCTCGATTTCACAGCAGCGCCTGCCTTTATGTGGAATTCTGGAAGGCGCTTTCATATTGTCGCTCGCTGCGGGCTCTGAAAGGCGCAAGTAAATAGCTTCCATTCTCGCTCACCACAGCGCACTTTTTCCCGCCCCTCTACAGAATAGGCAGCATAAACACTGAAGGAGACATTATGCTGGATAATCCGTCTTCTTTATGGTAAAAGATGAGGCCGCAGGTTGCCTCCTGTTTGTTCATCTACATCTGCATCTATACTCTGCAAACCCCTGTGAAGTGCATGGCATAAGGTACGCCCGCTTGTTTCAATTATAAGAACTTTCTCTCGTTCCATTCACGTATGGATCACGGCAAAAATGACTGTTTAAATACCTCTGTGAGTGCTGCAGTTACTCTGATCTTGTCTTCGCGATCTCTATGGAAGCCATAAGTAGAAGGTTGTAATATATTCTTAGATTCATCACTTGATGCAATTTCAACATTTTGTAGATGGGGAACCAAGAAGCCTTTTATTTCGCGACGAGTTTATTACTAATTGTCACAGTTTCAGTACATGTATTTTGGCAACTAATTTCGAACCGAATAGTTCATTCTCAAGTCAGATCTGCTGAGGTTGCGTTGGGAATGCTTGATCTTAATGACAACCATCTAAAATCAGGAATACATGCATTACACAATGACGGTGGATAAATGTCACAATATACATACACATATGCTCACTATACATGTCAGAATCAGAGAATATTTTGTGTATGCTGTTGTGGTCTTCTGTCCTTGCTTCCCTATCCTTTGCAAGCCTCTTCGTCTCCAATAACTACTGCAACCGACACCCTTCTGAATCTGATTACTGTATTCATCTCTAGGCTTCCCTCCACAGTTACCTCAAGTACTAAATTGGTGATACCCTAGTGTCTCAGAATGCATCCTATCAAGCAATCCTTCTTCTAGTCACGCTGTGCCACAAACTTCTTTTCTTCTCAATTCTATTCAGTACCTCCTCATTAGTTACATGATCTACCTGTCTAAACTTCAGCAATATTCTCTAGAATCATATTTCAAAACCTTCTGTTCTCTTCTTGTCTAAACTGTTTAAGATCCATGTTTCACTTCCATACATGGCTTCTCCTTACAAATACTTCTATAAAATACTACCTAACACTTAAATCTATATTCGATATTAACAAATTTCTTTTCTTCGGAAACTCTTTTCTTGCCATTGACAGTTCACATTTTATATCTTCTCTACTACGGCCGTCATGAGTTTCACTGCTGCCCAAATAAAAAAAAAAATCATCAACTACTCGTCTAATTTCCTCTTCATCACCTGATTTAATTCGACCACATTCCATTATTCTTGTTTTGGTTTTGTTGATGTTCATCTTATATCCTCCTTGTAAGACACTGTTAAACTGCTCTTCCAAGTACTTTGCTGCCTCTGACAGAATTTCACTGTCATCGGCAAACCTCAAAATCTTTATTCCTCGTCCCTGAACTTTAATTCTTACTCCAAATTTTCTTTTGTTTCCTTTACTGCTTACTCAATGCACAGATTGAATGTTTCTCACTCCCTTCTCAACCACTGCTTCCCTTTCACGGCCTCCGACTCTTACAGCTACCATCAGGTTACCGTAGAAGTCGTAAATAACCTTTCGCTCCAAGCGTTTCACCCCTATTACCTTCAGTATTTCAAAGAGAGTATTCCAGTCAATTATGAGCTTATGTATAGTGACATTTATCTAATGTCACTGTGTGATGCATGCATCGCCAATTTTAGACAGCTGTCAATAAAATTAGGCGCTTTCATTGCAGCCTCCGTACGTCTACCTTGAGAATGAACCAGTCGGTTCGAAACTAGTCGCCAAAGTATATGTACTGCGACTGCGACAGATCTGTAATAGTTTTCATTTAATGTTCGTTCTAGAGATTTATTAATTATGTTTTCACGGAATAATTTTCGCCTTTCTGTAAGTGTCTCCCAGTCCAGTTCTTTCGGCATCTTCGTGACACGTTGCCATGGTTCAAACAAACCTATGCCCATTCGTGCTGCCTCTCTTTGTGTTCGTCCAATACCCCTCTTATTCCTATTTGGTGTGGATTCGATACACTTGAGCAATATTCTTCGACGGGTCGTACAAGTGTTTTGTATGTAGCTTCCATTGTAAAATGTTTGCATTTGCCAAATATTCTACCGAAGAATCGCAGTCCGCCACCTGCTTTACGTACGTCTGAGACTATGTGATCGATCCATTTCACATCCCTACGGTTTGTTACATATAGACGTCTGTAACAGTTGACCGACTGCAGTTGCGACTCGCTGATATTATAGTCATGCATACCACGTTTTTTCGTTTTGTGGGGTGTACAACTTTACATATATGAAAATTTAACGCTTATGAAAGATTACAGCGATAGTTCTGCTGGAGTCCAAAACGGATCAATGCAATATGACACGCAAATATGGAAGAAAGGGGAGGTCAATTAAATACCACGAAGTGTATCAAGTGCTGAAAACGTTATACTAGCAAATCATAAATGCAAATGAAGAATGGTGTGAGTACATGATGGCTATTGGGTGTTTCTTACCTTACTGGAACTCTTCAGGAAGAGATCGCAACGCAGAATTCCCGGAAGACGAGCAGCTGCAGTTTATGGCCCACGGACCGTTGTTTGTAGTTACATCTACATCTACGTGATTGCTCTGCTATTCACAGTAAAGTGCCTAGCAGAGGGTTCAATGAACCACCTTCAAGCTGTCCCCCTACCGTTCCACTCTCGAACGGCACGCAGGAAAAACGAGCACTTAAATTTTTTGTGCGAGCCCTGATTTCTCTTATTTTATCGTGATGATAATTTCTCCCTATGAAGGTGCGTACCAACAGAATGTTTTAGCAATCGGAGGGGAAAACTGGTGATTGAAATTTCATGAGAAGATCCCGTCGTAACGAAAAACGCCTTTGTTTTAATGATTGCCACTCCAATTCACGTATCATGTCTGTGACACTATCTCCCCTATTTCGCGATAATACGAAACGAGCTGCCCTTCATTGTACTTTTTCAATGTCCTCCGTCAGTCCCACCTGATGCGGATCCCACACCGCACAGCAGTACTCCAGAATAGGACGGACAAACGTGGTGTAAGCAGTCTCTTTAGTAGACCTGTTGCACCTTCGAAGTGTTCTGCCAATGAATCGCAGTCTTTGGTTTGCTCTACCCACAATACTACCTCTGTGATCGTTCCAATTAAGGTTATTGGTAACTGTAATCCATAAGTATTTAGTTGAATTTACAGTCTTCAGATTTGTGTGACTTATCGCGTGATCGAAATTTAGCTGATTTCTTTTAGTACACATGTGAATAACTTCACACTTTTCTTTATTCAGGGTCAATTGCCACTTTTCGCACCATAAAGATATCTAAATCATTTTGCAAGTCGTTTTGATCATCTGATGACTTTACAAGACGGTAAATGACAGCATCATCTGCAAACCACCTAAGACGGCTACTCAGTTTGTCTCGTATGTCGTTAATATAGATCAGGAACAATAGAGGGACTATAACACTTCCTTGGGGAACGCCGGATATTACTTCTGTTTTACTCGATGATTTTCCGTCTATTACTACGAACTGTGACCTTTCTGACAGGAAATCACGAATCCAGTCTCACAACTGAGGCGATATTCCGTAGGCACGCAGTTTGGTTAGAAGACGCTTGTGAGGAACGGTGTCGAAAGCCTTCTGGAAATCTAAAAATATGGAATCAATTTGACATCCACTGTCGATAACACTTACTACTTCAAGAGTATAAAGGGCTAGTTGTGTTTCACAAGAACGATATTTTCTGAAACCGTGCTGACTGTGTGTCAATAAACCGTTTTCTTCGAGGTACTTCATAATGTTCGAATACAGTATATGTTCCAAAACCCTGCTGCAAATCGACGTTAGTGATATAGGCCAGTAATTCAACGGATTGCTCCTACTTCCCTTCTTGGGAATTTTATTACTTACGAATTTTATTAATTACGAACAATGCACTGCAGAATTCTCAATCAGTAACAAAGAAGCGGATTAGGCGTACAGATTACTGGCACATAATTAAAGTACATTCTTCTTTGGTGTATTTTCCTTAGACAGGCATCGTCTGAATGTGCTCCACTTTTCTCTGTCCCAATCATCTTCCTTAATCTGCTGCTAACTTCGTCCGATTTTTATCTCGTCAAATACTCCAAACATTCCTCCCTCCCTTCCCGTACCGTTTTAAAATTTCGTAACACACTGATTAATTCGGTTTTACCTTCCAGAAGCTGCAACCTCATTGCCCTATTAGGTACCAAATCTCCTGGAGTCCCCTCGGTCACAGCTCTGATTTTTCACTGTGCGTTGCCATCGCCGAACACTATGAAGTCAATGCGGCAAAATTATGTGACGAGATGCTTCCTTCCCAATTTTTCGTATGTGCACCATACAAAATATCGCTCTCTATTGCAAAACGTTGGTCCACAGTGTTCGGGATTTACAGCGCCCCGCTGCAAGCATTTAGAGCACAAATGTGAACGACACAGTGATTTTCCGCTGATAATTGCTAGGAGAGCTGTTTGACCTTCTCCGCAGAGAGTTGTAGAGGGCTATTAAACTCAGCTTTCGTGCTTCACGCTGCCGGGTGAACACCACACCACTGCACAGCACACGACCGTCCACAGGGACTGTTCGTGGTCGTGGTCGGCGACGGCCACACTCGCCGCTGACCTCCCCTCCCAGAGGCCATCTGGACTGGTCGATGGCTCCTGCCCCAAGGGGCGCCCCTAATGGACTGCGGCACACAGGTTGCACTCTGACCACGGCTAAAAACAAGAACCTCAATTTTCCTCGTTCATTATACGCTCGTATCCA
The DNA here is from genome assembly GCF_023898315.1 of Schistocerca nitens. Classification (NCBI taxonomy): domain Eukaryota; kingdom Metazoa; phylum Arthropoda; class Insecta; order Orthoptera; family Acrididae; genus Schistocerca; species Schistocerca nitens. The sequence goes on along the minus strand of NC_064618.1, from coordinate 634,631,634 downwards.
GCCAGATTTGCGACCGGACCCTGAATTTCTTCTCGTGCATAATATACGTAGAACTGTATCTGAGGCAGAGACCCACTCAAACAAGCAACAGTAATAGTAGTAGTAGCAGCAGTTTTATTCATCCGCCTATACTTTTATATAATATTAGACATAAGATAGTATTACAGTTTTTTCTTCTTCTTTCGTTTCACCCTCTTTGGGGTACACTGGATCAATCATTTCTTTGTGCGTTTTTCTTTTCTTAGGGCCCAGTATTTCTTCATTCTTTCCGATCTTCTTTTCCTCTCTTCTTCCGAAATGAAGGGTTTGGACTTTTGTGTACACTTGTCTTGGAACCTTATGTTTTCATCTTTAGTAATTAATTTAGCTGTTCGATCGATAAGTGAATTTTCTGAAATCTTTAATTCTACAAGGTCTTTCTCAGTTTCTTTAAACCATTTGGGTTTCGTTTTGCGGTTACGGAAAAAGTCGAAGATTTGTTTGTTTAATCTGTTGGAATTCATTCTGTGAAGATGACCATATTGGAATTCATTCTGAGAAGATGACCATAAAAATTTATCCTCCTTTTTCGCATTATATCTGAAAGTGTTTCAATTTTCTTGTAGAGAGTTTCATTTTTGACGTTCATAATCTTAATGTCTTGTAATTTTGGTCCTACGATTTTTCTTAAAATTTTTCTTTCCTTCAGCTCAAGTTTCTCTATTTGGCCTTTGAAATTCATATTTAATGTTTCCACTGCATACGGTGCACCTGGCTTAATCGCTGTCTTGTAATGTGTAATTTTGGACCCCCATGAAAGGGATTTTTTTGTTATATGTATTTTTTGTTAGTTGGAAGGCCAATTCAATTTATTTTTTCTGGATTCCATTGCTTTGCTTTCCCTAGCATTCCAGCTAATCCATTCTCCGAGGTATTTGAATTCTTATACTATTTAAATCTGTTGTTCTTGAACTTTGAGGTATTTACATGAGTGCTTTATGTTTGTGAATATCTTAGTTTTTTCAAAGGAGATGTGAAGACCTATTTTAGCTGCTTTTTTCTTTAGTTGAAGGATTTTCTCCCATGCTTCTTCCATTGTTTCAGTAAACAGGGCCATATCATCTGCAAAAGTAATTCAATTTACTTTAAGGTTCTTCTTTTTGCAACCCAGTCTTATACCACTCTTAATATTTGTGTTCCATTCTCTGACTACTTCCTCAGGCGCACAATTGGACAGCAACTGTCAGAGACCATCTCCCTGTCGCACTCCAGTTTTTATTTCAAAGGGTTCCGATAATTCGCCCATAAATTTAACTTTCGAAAATGTAATTGTAACGGTCGCTTTTATAATATTAGTTGTTTTCTTATCCAAACCCATTTCTTCCAGGACTGATAACAGAGATTCTCTATCAATCGTATCATGTGCTTTTTTGAAATCAATGAAGGAGATTACGTATGTCTTTGCCCTTGATTTTTGGTATGCAATGAATGTTTTTGAGGTTTAGTATTTGTTCCGAATATGATCTACCCTTTCTAAAATCTCCCTGGTATTCCCCGATTTGCGAGTCCAATTGCGGCTCTGCCCTGTCCAAAAGGGCTTTAGAAAGAATCTTGTATGTTATATCCAGCAGCGATATTCATCTCTAATTGTTGGGATCTGTCTTCAAACCTGTGTTGTGTATAGGGTAGATGAGAGCTGTTCTCCATTCTGTAGGGATCTCTTCTTCTTTCCATATTTTATCGAAAACACACTGAAGGGACGTAACTACATTTTTGTCAGCTTTTTTCCATAGTTCGGTCACTATTTGGTTTTCTCCGGACGCTTTGTTGTTTTTAAGTTCTGAAATGGCCTTCTGTAGTTCTTCAGTCGTCGGTGGTTCTGAATCTGGTTTCTCACGGTTATTTGGATGGATTCAAATTTTTCAAGGATGGGTTCACAACTCAAGAGTTTCTCGAAGTAGCCTGCTAGTACTTGGCAAGTTTCCGCGTTATTGTGAGCGATGGTCCCATTTACATCTCGAAATTGGAGGGTTGGTACTTTGTATCTTGATAACCTTTGTTTAAAAGTTCTGTAAAAGCTTCTTGTGTTGTTTTTAGTAAATTCTTCATCAATTTGGAGGAGAGTTTTGTTTTCGTGTGTCTTCTTAATCCTTTTTATATTTTTATCTACCACTTTTCTAATGAAATTCAAACTGATTTCTTATGTTTTCTGTGATTGCCAGTTTTTCCATGCCTGTTTTCTTGTTTCAATGAGGGCATCACTTTCCAGCGACCACCAGGCATGTTTTTTACTTTTCATGTTAGGTGCTATCCGTTCGGCTGTAGTAATGAGGTTTACCTTGATATCCTCCAAGATTTGTGTCTGAATGGTTTCTGGTGCTTTTGTGAATTCAACTGATTTTAATATCTTTTCCGTGCTGTACTTCCGACCCTTAATTTGTGTCATGCTGCGTTTCATGTTTGGGATAAGTTTGAACTTAATTTTAGAAAGGTAGTGGTCTGAATCCAAGTTTGCACCCGTGAGTACCCTAACATTCATGATTTCTTTGGGAGAAATCTTCTTGATTGCCACATGATCAACTTGAAATTCTCCAAAGTTGGAGTTGGGGATATCCATGTATTTTGTCTTCGTGGTAGCATTACAGTCTATAACGGAAGAACGTAATTAATACATACAAACATTTCGTACTTACAAGTATAGTGTGACAAGGACAGGACAGGTAGCCGGAAAGTCAAAGGTACTTATACCAGGGGCGTTCAATAAGTAATGCACGACATTTCTTTTTTTTCTGAAAGCAGGTTGGTTTTATTCGGGATTCCAATTAATCGTATTATTCCCCACTCTTCTGGCTACAAAACTCTATTTTTCAACGTAATCTCCGTTCAATGCGACGGACTTACTCCACCTTACTGGGAGGGCCTATACGCCCTCACGGTATCACTACTGGTCGACGTCGGAGACAACTTCTTGCTGCACCGATAATCTCCCAATTATTCACGTACTGCTTTCTACAGAGTGCATCCTTCATTTGGTTACAGATGGAAGTCGGAAGGTGCGAGGTGCGAGGTGCGAGATCCAGGCTGTAGGGTGGATGAGGAAAAACAGTCCTATGAACTTTTGTTAACTCCTCTCGGGCGCGCAGACTGCCTGGAGAATGAGAAGTTCGTTTGCATTTTTGTTGCGACGGACACGAAGTCGTTTCTTTTCCTGAGTGTAGCACAGTTGAGTGCGGCCGGCAGGAGATCGGAAAGGTTTGCGCGACCTTGCTGCTAGGAGGAGAGACGCCTTGCACAACGACTCACCGTGCTTTTGTTCATTTTCAGGTGTCCGTAGACTCTCCGCAAGTGATTATGAATATCTTCGGTGCTCCGATTTTGCGCCAAAAGAAACTCATTGTCAGCTCTCTGCTTGGAACGTACCTCCGTTACTGATGCCATTTTGAAGGCTAAGTATGCCCCCGCCACCTATCGGAGCTTCATGTACCTATAGGGGCTGACGCAGGAATATTACGCAGTGTCCCACAACAAATTCCGCCTTCTTTAAACCGAAATTACCGAGAAAAGCAATTTGTTTCATTACTTATCGAACAGACCTCGTAAATTTCTGTCTTTGAAATACCAGATATGAACAAAATTGCATGAAATATCCAGAACGCATTATTGTGGCCAAGATAGATACGAAGCCCACACCTACTACAGTAGTACAAGTTTATATGCCAACTAGCTCTGCAGATGACGAAGAAATTTAAGAAATGTATGATGAAATAAAAGAAATTATTCAGATAGTGAAGGGAGACGAAAATTTAATAGTCATGGGTGACTGGAATTCGAGTGTAGGAAAAGGGAGAGAAGGAAATGTAGTAGGTGAATATGGATTGGGGCTAAGAAATGAAAGAGGAAGCCGCCTGGTAGAATTTTGCGCAGAGCACAACTTAATCATAGCTAACACTTGGTTTAAGAATCATGATAGAAGGTTGTATACATGGAAGAACCCTGGAGATACTAAAAGGTATCAGATAGATTATAAAATGGTAAGACAGAGATTTAGGAACCAGGTTTTAAATTGTAAGACATTTCCAGGGGCAGATGTGGACTCTGACCGCAATCTATTGGTTATGAACTGTAGATTAAAACTGAAGAAACTGCAAAAAGGTGGGAATTTAAGGAGATGGGACCTGGATAAACTGAAAGAACCAGAGGTTGTACAGAGTTTCAGGGAGAGCATAAGGGAACAATTGACAGGAATGGGGGAAAGAAATACAGTAGAAGAAGAATGGGTAGCTTTGAGGGATGAAGTAGTGAAGGCAGCAGAGGATCAAGTAGGTAAAAAGACGAGGGCTAGTAGAAATCCTTGGGTAACAGAAGAAATATTGAATTTAATTGATGAAAGGAGAAAATATAAAAACACAGTAAATGAAGCAGGCAAAAAGGAATACAAACGTCTCAAAAATGAGATCGACAGGAAGTGCAAAATGGCTAAGCAGGGATGGCTAGAGGACAAATGTAAGGATGTAGAGGCTTATCTCACTAGCGGTAAGATAGATACTGCCTACAGGAAAATTAAAGAGACCTTTGGAGAGAAGAGAACCACTTGTATGAACATCAAGAGCTCAGATGGAAACCCAGTTCTAACCAAAGAAGGGAAAGCAGAAAGGTGGAAGGAGTATATAGAGGGTCTGTACAAGGGCGATGTACTTGGGGACAATATTATGGTAATGGAAGAGGATGTAGATGAAGATGAAATGGGAGATACGATACTGCGTGAAGAGTTTGACAGAGCACTGAAAGACCTTAGTCGAAACAAGGGCCCCGGAGTAGACAACATTCCATTGGAACTACTGACGGCCTTGGGAGAGCCAGTCCTGACAAAACTCTACCATCTGGTGAGCAAGATGTATGAAACAGGCGAAATACCCTCAGACTTCAAGAAGAATATAATAATTCCAATCCCAAAGAAGGCAGGTGTTGACAGATGTGAGAATTACCGAACTATCAGTTTAATAAGCCACAGCTGCAAAATACTAACACGAATTCTTTACAGACGAATGGAAAAACTAGTAGAAGCCGACCTCGGGGAAGATCAGTTTGGATTCCGTAGAAATACTGAAACACGTGAGGCAATACTGACCTTACGACTTATCTTAGAAGAAAGATTAAGGAAAGGCAAACCTACGTTTCTAGCATTTGTAGACTTAGAGAAAGCTTTTGACAATGTTGACTGGAATACTCTCTTTCAAATTCTAAAGGTGGCAGGGGTAAAATACATGGAGCGAAAGGCTATTTACAATTTGTACAGAAACCAGATGGCAGTTATAAGAGTCGAGGGACATGAAAGGGAAGCAGTGGTTGGGAAGGGAGTAAGACAGGGTTGTAGCCTCTCCCCGATGTTATTCAATCTGTATATTGAGCAAGCAGTAAAGGAAACAAAAGAAAAATTCGGAGTAGGTATTAAAATCCATGGAGAAGAAATAAAAACTTTGAGGTTCGCCGATGACATTGTAATTCTGTCAGAGACAGCAAAGGACTTGGAAGAGCAGTTGAACGGAATGGATGGTGTCTTGAAGGGAGGATATAAGATGAACATCAACAAAAGCAAAACGAGGATAATGGAATGTAGTCGAATTAAGTCGGGTGATGTTGAGGGTATTAGATTAGGAAATGAGACACTTAAAGTAGTAAAGGAGTTTTGCTATTTGGGGAGCAAAATAACTGATGATGGTCGAAGTAGAGAGGATATAAAATGTAGACTGGCAATGGCAAGGAAAGCGTTTCTGAAGAAGAGAAATTTGTTAACATCGAGTTTAGATTTAAGTGTCAGGAAGTCTTTTCTGAAAGTATTTGTATGGAGTGTAGCCATGTATGGAAGTGAAACATGGACGATAAATAGTTTGGACAAGAAGAGAATAGAAGCTTTCGAAATGTGGTGCTACAGAAGAATGTTGAAGATTAGATGGGTAGATCACATAACTAATGAGGAGGTACTGAATAGGATTGGGGAGAAGAGGAGTTTGTGGCGCAACTTGACCAGAAGAAGGGGTCGGTTGGTAGGACATGTTTTGAGGCATCAAGGGATCACCAATTTAGTATTGGAGGGCAGCGTGGAGGGTAAAAATCGTAGGGGGAGACCAAGGGATGCATACACTAAGCAGATTCAGAAGGACGTAGGTTGCAGTAGGTACTGGGAGATGAAGAAGCTTGCACAGGATAGAGTAGCATGGAGAGCTTTATCAAACCAGTCTCAGGACTGAAGACCACAACAACAACAATATCCATCACATATGCTTAGCTTGTAAGATTGTTCGTATAAGTAAATAAATGTAGAAGCTGGTCTCACGTTACATGTTTCACACTAAAGGAGGAAATGTCATTATCGAAATCAGGTGAATTATTCATACGATTAAGGTAATGTTTTGCGGCCCGACAACAAATGGCTCCGAGCACTACGGGACTTAACTTCTGAGGTCATCAGTCCCCTAGAACTTAGAACTACTTAAACCCAAAGTTAGCTAACGATATCACACACATCCATGCCCGAGGCAGGATTCGAACCTGCGCCCGTAGCGGTCGCGCGTGTCCAGACTGTAGCGTCTAGAACCGCTCGGCCACTCCGGCCGGCGGCCCGACCACAATTTCTGGGTGCAAATTCGTAGGAAAATAAAAAAAAAACTGACTTAGCAGCTATCGGTATGTTTTGCAACACTGCTTTCGTAAGACATTGTAGAGAAGATTAAAGGAACCAATCAAAGTAGATTCGATACCAGACTTTCACATGTGCAGTTGTTAGCACCCGCAACCATCCACTCTTTACATGGTCGCTTTATGGGGAACAAATATGGTTGGACTGACGTGTATGATGCTTCAGAGTCGTCTCGAAAAAGGACTTCAAGTGACACTGTGACTGACTGGGTGGCTGTTCAACGACGAAACTGACTGGAGACTAGAGGGCCCTGCTGACGCGTGACCTGCATGCCAAATGGTCGTGTCGCTCCGTAAGATTCGTGCACTCTCTAGAAACACCTGTCTCAATATTTTTATTCATCAGAGACTACGCGAACCCTGGAGAATAGTAGAGAAACATTCTACGAGTATACAGTCATATGAAGTACCTCCGACGAAAGTATTTTATGCGCATTCTTTATTTCTTACGTTTAAGTTTTTATAAAGTAGTTAACCAGGTTCTTTGTCAAGGGGTTTGTGCGCGTCTTCATAAAAACTGCACTTGCAGGTACATTCTCCAAGGAGAGCTCTGTGATCTGAGTCGAAGAAAAAGAAAGCCGAGAAGAAAGAAAGGAGAACTTCTCCGAGTAGTAAATGGGTCGTGCGCTGAAACGAGTCCCATGTCCGACCCGCTTCGCTTACTACTCTCCGCTCAGCAGCACTTGTTTCGCCATTGCAGAGTGTGTGTGTGTGTGTGTGTGTGTGTGTGTGTGTGTGTGTCTTGACCGACAACGACCCGCGGTAAGAAGCGGGGAATTTGCTGCTGCAACAGAAACCGCTGGCAACCGGCGACATACTTGGTCCCGTCCAGGACGCCATCTCAGCACGCCGGAGTTTACGTGCTCAGCGGAACACGCCGCAGTTACGCCATCTCCTGTTCCGTCCAACCAACTCAACACGGCAGCCACAGGAGACATCTCTCCGATCACAAACAGGGTATGGGAAACAGGTAGGAAACAAGTTTTAAAATATTATAACCCTTTTATCCATACTGTTCTCAGAGTCATACGAATCTAAAGTAACTTTTTCTTATATATTTGTATACACAAAAACATACGAACTTAGGGTAACAAACGCAAAATATCTAACAGCGCGCGACCGGAGAGACATGGAATTGAATGTACACGTAAAATTAGTTACAGAAAACGCAGATGCCAGCCTGAGTTACGACGGAAGTACGATACAGGAGTGGTTTCCAAAACACCCGTTGGAATGTATTTTTGAGAGAGTGGCTGTGATGTTCACTAGGTATGAATAGTAGAGAAGTCATAGAAGATCCAAAGAACAGCGGCGGTTTTCGTTCTGGAGGAACCAAGAGTAATGTTTAAATTACTGTCGACGACGAGGTCAATAGAGATGGAGCACAAGCTCGGACTGGAAAGGATGAGGAAAGTAAGCGATCGCGTTCATTTCTAAGGAACCATCCCAGAATTTGCCTTACGCGATTTAAGGAAACCACAGTAAGTCAAAACCTCGATGATGAAACGAGGATATGAACCGCCGTCCTCCCGAATGTGATGCCAGCGTCTGTCTCACCAGTGAACGATGTCGCTCATGTGCGTTGTGACGGTCTTCTCTGGTAAGTGCGAAAGAGTTACAGAGATTCTTAACAGACTCCGGTGGCAGACTTTACAGCAGTTTTGCGTCGCGAAAAGGTAAGGAAATATATATTGCTTCATCCCACATACTGCATGCGTTAAAAAAGCAACGGGACTTACGTAATTCCGTATGCAGCATTAGCTGAATCTGGTAATGTTTTCGTTGTTGTGTTGGAAAACATGCTTGAGAAGTACCCGCTCAGTGTTAGCCATATCGGTTATTTAGTCTGTTGCTATTATAGCTGTCAAAAAGGTTGCATTTAGTATCGGCACTTAGTTTTTGTATGAGAAGAGATCAGAGAACGTGTATTAAATTTTGCTATAGCAGCGAAATAAAGTGCATCAAAGTTTTAGAAATGTTAAATATTCCTTTTGGTAAGTGTACCCTGAGTAAAATAGGGGTTTACAAATGGTGTAAACCTTTCGGACAAGTCCGTGAAAACGTTGAAGATGACGAGTGTCCTGAACGCCCCAGCACTCCATCTATCCATGAGATTGTGGAGAAAGTGAAAGAAAAGATTATGAACGATGGTGGAATCACAATCAGATAAGCTATTTATGATGCTGGCATATCAACTGGCTCATACTATGAAAGTTTTTAGAATCTTTTTGGTATGAAACGTGTGACAATAAAATCTGTTCGTTGATTGTAGAGTTTCGATGAAAAAAAAAGTGGCGAATGCAGACTGCTCAGGAGTTGCTGCATGAAGTCAATAACGGAACAGGATTACTGAAACGTGTCATAACAGGTAATAAAACATGGGTTTATAGGTATGACATCGAAACTAAGGCTCAGTCGTCCCAGTGAAACCATTCTGGATCTACAAGACCGAAAACAACTCGACACCTTTCGAGTGCAGCTTAAGCTGTGTTCTTCGATTTTACCGGTATCGAACGATAATAAGAATAATTACTTGAGGGTTCAGCGTGAAGCAATCTGAAAGAAAAGAAAAAAAGACCAGGTTTACTCCAAACAATTCATGGCTTTTTCACCGCAATAATGCATCTTTCCACAAGTCGTTCTCGTTCGTCAATTTTAGGCCAAAAACAATACTCTGATAATCCACCAGCTTCCTTATTCGCCATAAACGGTCTCATATAACTTTATTCTGTTGCCAAAAACAACTAAAACCTTACAGGGCCATCGTTTTAAAAGCACAGATGTGATTTAAACTGATTCGCTGAGAAAGCTAAAAGCTATCCCAAAGATCGATTTACAGAACTGTTTTGGGGATTCGAAAAAGCTCTGGACTAAGTGTATAATATCCAATGGCGACTATTTTGAAAGGGACAACACTGATACTCGTCGTATATCTCATGAAAATACAAGATCATTCGCAAACTTAAAGAAAGCCATTCTTCCCGCGCACAATTCGCGTCTGTACCAGGAAAGTGCTGGAAACGATTGTCATCCACCAAGCGCATTCCGCCATTGACATTACGGAGGTTTGCAGCGAATAAGTGAAGGTGCTCAGTGCTGCAATAATCTCTGCCGTCTCTGACGCTCGCGAAATAAACTAGCTTCCGCCTTTTACTCTGTTATATCCTACGGTATCACATGTTGGAGAAACTCTTCCACAAACAACATTCTTAGCTCACAGAGGACAGTCGGCTGGCGAACTTGTTTAGGCCGTCGTTCTAGCGTCTTGCATTTTCAACTCTGACATTTCTGCCCGTGTGATGTGTGTTTAATAACGGGAACTCTTTCAAATAGAACTGTCACAGTCAGTCAGTGAACACTACAGGGTAACGATCTGTACTTGGATTACTCTTCATTAACCACTGTACAGAAACGTATGCACTATTTTCCAGGTTTAATTTTCTGTAAGTCTCCGACAAAAGTGAAGACACAGAGCGATAAACGCCAAATTTTCAAACATAAGTCAAAACGCTTCTTTGTGACGAACTCCTTTTATTCTGTACACGATTTCCTAACAGTAAGTCAGAACCTTGAAGTGTAATGCGTTATTTCTTGGTTAGAATATCAAAGATAATTTGTGTTTTTTTTATATTTACAGGCTTATTTTTTTATTTTTGTTAACAGATTTCTGTGAGTTAATGTGTTTACACAAATTTATCGAATGGTAGGCTGAATCTATAACACCTCCTTTATCTACGAACTATTAAAAAAGTAATAAATTTTAAATGAGCCATTGTTAAGTGACAAAGCTAGTATTAAAGAAGAACGCCTAACTTCATTACCTACATGACATGCAAACAAACATACTGTAAATTACAGGCGTTACTCATCATTAATCACTAATGTATTCACTGCTGGTATCATCGGAGGAGTCTATAATCACAAAGAGATTCATCTCCTCCTTCCCCATGACCCTCGGTGTCGTTCCAGAGCACATCTTCTTCAATGCCGTGCAGACTCCTTCACATGCAGCATTTCTTGAATTATTTTACGATCATCTGGTGCTTCGATACTTTTCCAGGCAGCCGAAACCCAGTGTGCAACAATGTGCTGTGCAGCACGCTTAATTTTTCCTGTCGGAGTCAGCTCATGGCTCGTTTCGTACAGTTCCTGAAGTAACTTTTGAAGATTGATTTATACTTAAGTCCAGGGATTGTAACACAGGTGTCATTCCTCCAAGAATAATAACAAGGTCACTGGCGAGGCTGTGGATCTCCTTTTTACGTCGTCAATGTCATGACCACTAAATGCCTCAAGGCAAAGTCTTGATGGTAGTTTGGAACGCCCACCATGACGGAGTTCCCATATGTTTCGGAGCCAGTCAAGTACTGAAGTTTCAGTCATCTATCCCTTCTCTTGGTTTCGAACAATAACGTCATCAGTGAATAGCTTTTCTTTTTTAGGGGTCTTGGGATTTGTTTTCCGATTGAGGATTAACAAAGTGGGAAATCTGCATACACGTATCAAACCCTGATGTTTTCATGGTAACTTCTTTTGTCCCCTTCATGTAACTGCTGGCATATAATACCAAAATGGCGTCTCATCAGCGTTGCCTACTTGGCCCATCCAACATTACTCTCAGCTACATTGAACCTTCGTCCCGCTTTATTGTTACCATACTTTTCAGCATACAGAATTACTTTACGCTTGAAAGTAGCATCACACGATGTTCTTCTCTGCTTGCCTTCCATTTCGTGACTACCTAATGCACAGCATACTACACCATAATAGGCTAACAATAAAGTAAACAAGTTAAGAATTACAGCAATGCATAGTAACGTAAGGAACAATATTTGCATTTCAAATATTTTGCCAGTGAAAGACGGTTTCAAGTTTTTACTCTAATGCTAAGCTCCATCGACTTTTATCTGCACCTCAATTTTGGATACTTCATACAGTAAAAAAGTGCACATTAGATTCGCGTAAATTCTTTATTTAGAGCCACGTTCCATTATTAAATAATTGTGGCCTACATGGTCCCAAAGAACCCGATGAATTAAAAAATTATAAAATAAAACGCTATTGTCTGCAGAACAGCGCTAAGTATATCTAGAAATTCTTCTAATCCGTACGTGGCATACAGCAAACCAATGCTTAACAGTATTGGTGAAAAATATTCTTGGTTGCAATTTTGATTTTTTATTTTTCAACGACGCGTTTCGCCTTATTTAGACATCTTCAGTTTATCTTTTCTAGATGGACGCGAGAGGCACCAAGATCTGCAGAACGTGTTCCCGTTCACAGGAGCGAGATGAAACGCTTATCTCCGAGTGATGTGCTGTTACCTGGCGCATGGTATCCATTACAATAGTAACTCGCTTGAACTGATTTGTCCATGATATGGTATCTATATGCACTGTTAGTGAATAAAATCGAAGAAATAAGGCAACCAGTCACTTCTTATGACATTATTCATGGTAAGACACATTTACACATTTCCTGTGAACGGGAACGCGTTATGCCGATCTTGGTGCCTCTCGCGTCCATCTAGAAGAGATAACCTGAACATGCCTAAATAAGGCGAAACGCTTCGTTGAAAAATAAAAAAAATAAATTTGCAACCAAGACTGTTTTAACCAATACTAAGTATATGGCTCTGAGCACTATGGACATCTGTGGTCATCAGTCCCCTAGAACTTAGAACTACTTAAACCTAACTAACCTAAGGACATCACACACATCCATGCCCGAGGCAGGATTCGAACCTGCGACCGTAGCGGTCACACGGTTCCAGACTGAAGCGCCTAGAACCGCACGGCCACACCGGCCGGCCTACTAAGTATATCTTTCACTGTTATTTTTAACGTTAATATATGACTTGGACAATTCGGTGGTGGTGGTTGTGTGTGTGTGTGTGTGTGTGTGTGTGTGTGTGTGTGTGTGTGTGTGTGTGTGTGTGTGTGTGTGTGAGGAGTGGGGAGGGGGGGAGGGGAGGGGTGGGGAGAGGGGGTCGGGTGGAATCATTTTACACAGGACACCTTTAGCATTCATGCACGCTACGCGCTACATAATCATGTGTTACTGCATTAAGCCAATTGAAGAAGGTGTGAATGTGTCTTACCATGAATAATGTTATAAGAAGTGACTGGTTGCCTTATTTCTTCGATTTTATTCACTACCAGTGCATATAGATAGCATATCATGGACAAATCAGCTCAAGCGAGTTACTATGGTGATGGATACCATGCGCCAGGTAACAGCACATCACGCTGAGATCAGCGTTTCATCTCGGTGACTTCTGCCATGCCAAGAGTGTGAAGTTGTATTTCGAATGTATGTTGTCAGCTAGTAAAATGTTTGTTTTTTATCATTTTTTGAATAATTTTGACGTGACTAATTAATGTTTTTGTTGAGCTGATGATCGGACCCATACTTCCCACGTTTCGCGAACAGTACCCTTGACGTGTGTTTAAATAGCCTATGACACAATAGAACAGAAATTCAGCTTTAAAGTCGTGACGCCCTTGGGAATTGAGGAAAAATTTCTTACAGTTTCCAGGAAATGTACTGGGTGGAGAAACAGCCTGTTAATAAGCTCACAGCAGGTTAGGGTACCCCAAACCGAACAAAGTTTTCCAGGGAACCACAGGTCGGCAAATTCACCGTAATGGAGCTACGGCCATAAAACGACAGCCAATTACCTAATACTTGTTACACTAAAGAGCGCAATTATGTCGAAACTAGATGAAGATAATGATTTCGGCTTAACAGTCAGAGCTAGGGAGACTATGAATTCCTGTCCGTGGTTGGCTACGTTAGACAGTAATTTTCGGTGTTGACTGAATAAAGCTTGAGAATTACACCAACTACACTGAAAGTCGTTAAATTACTGAGGTTAATAAGCTGTACTGAACAAACAGCACTGCAGTAATATAGTCGACTTGGGGCTTATCAAGGTGCACTGTTCTTAATACAGAAGCATAAAGGACTTATATTTTTATTTTTGCTAGTACGCAGGGAGCGTGAATGATTTTTTATTGTGACAAGTAATATGTGTAGCTAAGTCTACATTATGACGATGGTGACAAAGAAAGAGAAGAAATTATTGGGGCTTAGTCGGCTAGAACAACACTTAAAGACATGCCGAAAAAAGGTTCGTTCACTGAACAAAATTTCACTCTCTCGTCGCTGATTGGTTGTCGTTTTATGGTCGTCAATGGTGCACTCCCGACCTGTCACTATCTGAAAAATCTGGGCCCATTTCATTACCCCCACTCTGCTCTGAACTCACTGAACGCAATAATAGCACAACGATAAAAATTCAATAATTTCCTTTATTTTGCTGTCGAAGAAAAGAGTAAAATGTAGCTTTCGAATCGTGGTCATTATATTTAAAACACTTTGACAAAAATACGGGTATATACTGTAATATTAGTATCTGTTTCGATAGCTTAAATAAACTTACATTCGATAATCTAACCATGCAGGTTCAAAAAACCCATTTGTGTACAAAATTTCTTAGATCGTCGCTGAGCAGCGACCACCTGGTATTTCTAAGAATACCTTACGCACCACTGCGCGGAATACGAATTGTTCATAATTTGTATCGATAGAGATATTTTGTGTTTCTTATTTTTTGACAACTGAAGAATTGTAATCTTCTTCTATTAACACAGGCATGATGTTTTTTAAAGACGGCGGACGCGTATATGGCTTGGTCCGCAATCACTGATTAGTTATTATAAAATATTACTATTGTGCAGTGCTATGTAAGAATTTTTGTGTGCAGCTAAGATGAAATGTCGAAAATGTTAAAGGACTTTGTTTAAAGAAACAGCCAGCAATGTATAAAATTGAAATGTACGGAGCCTAGTGTTAGAAATACTAAGGTAATTAAATTGGTTATTGCGCTCTAAAATGCTGTAGTGCCTGCTTATTACTTAAAGTATTTCTATGTTATCCATCTCCTATTAACGGCAACAGAAATAACGATGTTTTTATAGTTTTCATACAGCTACCAGGGACCAACTACAGCCGGCCGAAGTGGCCGTGCGGTTAAAGGCGCTGCAGTCTGGAACCGCAAGACCGCTACGGTCGCAGGTTCGAATCCTGCCTCGGGCATGGATGTTTGTGATGTCCTTAGGTTAGTTAGGTTTAACTAGTTCTAAGTTCTAGGGGACTAATGACCTCAGCAGTTGAGTCCCATAGTGCTCAGAGCCATTTGAACCAGCCATTTGGACCAACTACACGTCGGCAAACGTCACAGTTAAGGCAGAAGGCGCATTGCTATTTACCTTGTTTGTGATTTAAATCCAACTTTTTTAATGTGTGGTGTAGTGTAGCAGAGAAAATTTCCAGCTCTGTCTGGTCCCTTAGATTTCTCTGTTCGTAGTTGCTATGTCTCATATCCGGTCGTGATCGAACATGATCACGACACAAATAAATTAAGTGGCAATGCGAACTCTGTTCTTGATTTTGAGAACGCTACGCCTTCTGCAAACGATTTCAGGTGAAATATAGATAAACTATAACTTACAGTTTTTTTGAAAAGTCTTTGCTCTTCCCGCCAAGAAGTGGTGCAAAACTCACAACAGATTTCTTAATCTTCACAAGAGAATAATAATTTGATCAATATATATATATAAAGAAAAAACACCACAATACCTTGATAGCACATACTCTACATCTACATCCATACTCCGCAAGCCACCTGACGGTGTGTGGCGGAGGGTACCCTGAGTACCTCTATCGGTTCTCCCTTCTATTCCAGTCTCGTATTGTTCGTGGAAAGAAGGATTGTCGGTATGCTTCTGTGTGGGCTCTAATCTCTCTGATTTTAGCCTCATGGTCTCTTCGCGAGATATACGTAGGAGGGAGCAATATACTGCTTGACTCCTCGGTGAAGGTATGTTCTCTAAACTTTAACAAAAGCCCATACCGAGCTACTGAGCGTCTCTCCTGCAGAGTCTTCCACTGGAGTTTATCTATCATCCCCGTAACGCTTTCGCGATTACAAAATGATCCTGTAACGAAGCGCGCTGCTCTCCGTTGGATCTTCTCTATCTCTTCTATCAACCCTATCTGGTACGGGTCCCACACTGCTGAGCAGTATTCAAGCAGTGGGCGAACAAGCGTACTGTAACCTACTTCCTTTGTCTTCGGATTGCATTTCCTTAGGATTCTTCCAATGAATCTCAGTCTGGCACCTGCTTTACCGACGATCAACTTTATATGATCATTCCATTTTAAATCACTCCTAAGGCGTACTCCCAGATAATTTACGGAATTAACTGCTTCCACTTGCTGACCTGCTATATTCTAGCTAAATGATAAGGGATCTTTCTTTCTATGTATTCGCAGCACATTACACTTGTCTACATTGAGATTCAATTGCCATTCCCTGCACCATGCGTCAATTCACTGCAGATCCTCCTGCATTTCAGTACAATTTTCCATTGTTACAACCTCTTGATGTACCACAGCATCATCCGCAAAAAGCCTCAGTGAACTACCGATGTCATCCACCAGGTCATTTATGTATATTGTGAATAGCAACGGTCCTATGACACTCCCCTGCGGCACACTTGAAATCACGCTTACTTCGGAAGACTTCTCTCCATTGAGAATGACATGCTGCGTTCTGTTATCTAAGAACTCTTCAATCCAATCACACAATTGGTCTGATAGTCCATATGCTCTTACTTTGTTCATTAAACGACTGTGGGGAACTGTATCGAACGCTTTGCGGAATTCAAGAAACACGGCATCTACCTGTGAACCCGTGTCTATGGCCCTCTGACTCTCGTGGACGAAAAGCGCGAGCTGGGTTTCACACGACCGTCTTTTTCGAAACCCATGCTGATTCTTTCGGGGTAGATTTCTAGTCTCCAGAAAAGTCATTATACTCGAACATAATACGTGTTCCAAAATTCTACAACTGATCGACGTTAGAGATATAGGTCTATAGGTCTATAGTTCTGCACATCTGTTCGACGTCCCTTCTTGAAAACGGGGAAAACAGGAAAACTGTTGTTGACACCACTATCATTTGTACTTTAGCTGACATTTCAGTACAGTTTGTCATCTGCAAGTGAAAACAATTCGTCGGCGCTACTGTGCTCTAAATGTAACGAAAGAAAGTTAGCTTGAAATGAAAGTTTTAGTGTCTGAGTTAATGCTAGTTTTACTTACGGCTGCTATTTATTTGTTAATTGTTCTTTGAACACTGCTGCATTAATCACATTTATCGTCGTTTCCATCCTGTCAAGAACCTTTGAACTACGAGGACGGGATAAGAAGTAATGCCTCTGAATTTTTAATGTGAAAACTCTTAATGCTTTTCATATAAAACAAACGTTATTAACATCCTGCATCTTCAATCTACAATTCTACATATTTGCAGCCTTCTGTCGGTAGAGGGCTCCGAATTGTAGCGCGTAACATGGCAGTGTGTAACGGAACTATGGCGGTGCGTGAGGAAGAACGTGCTGCAATCGTGTTTCGAATTCGATGAGTTCGTCCTCATATGGAGCATCCTCTCCTTCAGCATGACAATAGCAGACCATACACGGAAGAACACATTATTGGATTTCGCTCTGATAGCGATGAAGATACAAGCAGAGGTGAGGTTGCACCTCTGCCAACAAAGTCGAACATTCTACAATGACGGAATCAACAAACTGGTCTCTCTTGAGAAAAATCTACGCGTCGTTAGGACGAATATATTGAGAAATAATATTTGTAGAGATGAAGAATAAAGATGTAGAATGTCAATAACGTTTGTTTTATGTCAAAAATTTTAAGAGTTTTCACATAAAATATTCGGAGGCATTACTTTTCAGCACGTTCTCGTATACTACAAAACACGCACTGCATCACTGTTTACGAAACACAGAACTGTACCACCATCTTGTTTTAATGTCTCTTGGTCTGTGGAACTCTATGGTGATGGTGACACAAAACTGAAATCTTTATGGATCAAATAGAAAGAAACTGCGTTTCGCTCAGTGGACAATCTTCTCAGTGCACGTATTTTTGTACAGAAGTACTCTCCGCCACACACTGCGAGGTGCCTCGCAAAGTATAGTTGCAAATGTAGTACACGTTTGTTGCATTGTGAATATTACAACCGGATTTTCACCTGCATGCGAAGGGCTGTGATAAAATTTTAATTAATCACTTCAACAACAGTAAAGTTATGAGTTATGTAATTACTTTTTTGTTTGTTTGCAGGTATATGTCTGCAGTCCTCCACTACCAAAGCAGTCCGGCAGAGTAACCAGGTAGATGCTCTGTTCCTTGTCTTCCACTCTGCCGCCTACTGAACGAAGTAAATGGGTCAAATGGCTCTGAGCACTATGGACTTAACATCTGAGGTCATCAGTCCCCTAGAACTTAGAACTACTTAAACCTAACTAACCTAAGGACATCACACACATCCATGCCCGAGGCAGGATTCGAACCTGCGACCGTAGCGGTCGCGCGGTTCCAGAGTGAAGCACCTAGAACCGCTCGGCCACACCGGCTGGCGAACAAAGTAAGTGCGTACGAAATATCAACCAGCTGTGTGACTGGACCGAAGAGTTTCTAGCGAATCGGAACACAGCGTGTAATTCTCAACGGAGAGAAGTCTTCAGACGTGAAGGTCACCGCAGGTGTGCCCCAGGATAGTTCTATAGAACCATTACTTTCCAGAATATATGCAGGGAGAAACGGGTAGAAGTGGAGATATTGTTATAGGTGGTACCTTAATATACCGTACACACATCAGTCCGTAGGTTGTTTTTTCTCTGTGTCGAACTGTATTCCAATAAACACGCAACAGAATTCACTACCTGATGATTTCTGCAAGGTTGTAACTGCACCACTAAGTGGACTACGCCTGTCGGTATAGACTGCCCGTTTTGCATCCACGTGACACACTTCAACACCTGACCTGCTCCCCAGGGGAAATCAAGTATTAATGGCCTGCTCTTGCCACATATACTTGGAGGTACTAACCAACCTAAAAACATACTACTCGCAATAGCTATAATTGTTAGTCTGCAAATGACGTAAATACTGATGTAATGTTGTTCATTTCACCTTCCCCAGTCACCAGAAAAAATATTTACGCTTATACGCTTTACACCCTGTATAAATGACCTAGTAGATAACGTCGGAAGTTTCATGAGGCTTTTCGTGGCGGATGCTGTTGTATACAGAAACGTAGCGCCGCTGAAAAATTATAGCGAAATGCAAGAAGACCTGCAGAGGATCGCCGCTCGGTCCAGGGAATGGCAGTTGACCCTCTTTATAAACAAATGTAACGTATTGGGAATACATAGACAGATATTCCCGTTATCGTATGATTACAAAATTACAGGACAACCACGGGAAGCAGTTATTCCAAAAAATATCTAGCATTATGCGTACGAAACGATTTGAAATGTAACGACCACATACATTTAATTGCAAACAAGGCAGATGCGAGACTGAGATTCATTGAAAGAATCCTCAGGAAACGTAGTTCACCAACAAAGGATGTGAAATGATAATTAAATCAAGACCCTACGCTGTCGACAGCAATATATACAGGAATAAAAGGCAAGTAAGGCAAGTAAATTAATGCAGAATGATAAAAAAGTAGGCAAATACAACTCTCGAACGACTTTGATTAGTACAGAATTATCGATAGATAATTGAAAATTGAACATTTTTCATTATCGTATACGGGTCCAAAAACGCAATTTTTTTTTAGAAATCGAGGAAAGAAACTGTTACTGCTGCCCTTTATGTATTCATAAGGTACACGATGGTGAACGAAAGCACCTTTGGCGTAGCAACCATGGCGTTTGGGAGCGGAGTGGAAATCCTCTCTTCGATTCCCAAATTAATTCTTTATTTTTTAATGTGTATTTTTTCTTGCATATCACAATTGTCAGGAAAGCAGACAAAGAGAATGTCTCAGACACTGACAACCGATTAGGCTCATGTTTGGCAGGTCGCTTATGTGCAACCTAAAATGAAAAGCTCTCAGATATTTTGGTTCAACATCCCTCCGTTTTTGAGAACAACCGCCCTTAATTTCACCACGCGCAATCGACTCAAACTTGCCGGTATCGATAGATAATGTGTGCCCCGACCAGGACTCGATCCCGGGATCTGCTGCTTAGATGGCAGACGCTCTATACGTCTGAGCCACCGAGTGCACGTAGGTTTACAGGGACTTATCCCTTGCACGCTCCCCGTCAGACCTACATTCCCAACTTAATGTCCACACACTACATTCGTAGTGCCCCTGCCATTACACTCAGTACTCGCGGCAGACAATCTTACCGAGTCCTGTAAGAGTTCGGGCAATACGTGTGCATCCGCACAGAAGAAGGTCAATGGCCGGCTAGCCTTAACAATATGTCCGAAAGAACAGATACCATCTTCATATAACAAAGGGGTAGCTAGCAAAACACTCATTCGACAAATACCTGAATACTCCTGGTCAGTATGGGATCTGTACCAAAGAGGAACAGTACAGGAAATAGGGAAGGTGCAAAGAAGTGCAGCACGTTTCGTTGCAGGTTCATTTAACAAGCGCGAAAGCGTCACGGAGATGCTCGGCCATCTCCAACGGCAGAAGCTGCAAGAGAGGCGTTCTGGAACACGGTTTGGTCTGCTGTTAAAGTTGCGAGAGCGTACGTTCCTACAAGAATCAACCAATATATTGCTTCCTCCCACGTATATCTCTCGAAGAGAACATCAAGATAAAATCAAAATGATTCGAGCTCACACGTAGACTTACCAAGCAGTCGTTCTTCTTGCGAACCGTGCGTGACTGGAACAGTAAAAGAGCGCAGTGACACTGATACACAAAGTACCCTCCGCCATACACAGTAAGGTGACTTGCGGGATGTAGATACAGAAACAAGCGCAGCCCATTGATAACGTGAAGTATTGTGAGGTAAATCGTTTACTGGATTTGAGGCGAAACAACACTGGAACAATCATCGCAGACAAAGAGAAGGTCTCAGACACTGACAACCGATTAGGCTCATGTTTGGCAGGTCGCTTATGTGCAACCTAAAATGAAAAGCTCTCAGATATTTTGGCTCAACATCCCTCCGTTTTTGAGAACAACCGCCCTTAATTTCACCACGCGCAATCGACTTAAACTTGCAGGTATCGATAGATAATTGAAAATTGAACATTTTTCATTATCGTATACGGGTCCAAAAACGCATTTTTTTTTTTTTAGAAATCGAGGAAAGAAACTGTTACTGCTGCCCTTTATGTATTCATAAGGTACACGATGGTGAACGAAAGCGCCTTTGGCGTAGCAACCATGGCGTTTGGGAGCGGAGTGGAAATCCTCTCTTCGATTCCCAAATGAATTCTTTGTTTTTTAATGTGTATTTTTTCTTGCATATCACAATTGTCAGGAATAAAAGGCAAGTAAGGCAAGTAAATTAATGCAGAATGATAAAAAAGTAGGCAAATACAATTCTCGAACGACTTTGTTTAGTACAGAATTAAAATTTTAAGCCTCATTCTGTGAAATCATTTCAGAGTAAAAGTGCTGCGAGTTTTTCTCAGTGGACCACGGACAACCACGCGCACGGTCCTTGTTTACAATAGGCGCTGGACAAGATTTTACTTTCATGCTTCAAATCAATAATGTCTTTCTGAAAACCCAGCAGCAATTACCCAACCGTGTGGATGCACTAACGATTCGTAGCATAATTAATAACCAACTGTCTGCATCGTTTTGTCGGGCACTGTTATCGTATGTCTGGTATGTATCATAATTAACTCCCGAAAAAAATATATTAAATGTAGGTTGTACATTTGTTAGGATTTGAATTGGCAAGTGATTCGAACCTAAAGTGCCGGTATCGCTTTCCACGTTGTGCCAGATGACAATTCAGGGGATGCTGTGCTTAAGTCCATTGCCGTTGGGGTTTCACTTGGTCGGACTATTTGTGTGGATGAGCCATCATTTAGTACTATAAGGGTTTTCGAATCTAGTACATCCATTAGTATTATTCCCCATCGCGTTGGCATTTCTGCAGTCCCACACTGCATGGTGGTCATTTAGTCACCTAGCAGCAGAAGGGGTGTGCCAAGGGAGGCAGCGATTGTTGTGAATTGTTGTTTGGAAAGTCCGTCGTTAGGCGATTTGTATGCTGAGATCAAACTCAGATGGAGGCCCCTGATCCGCAGACGGATACACATCATTTACAATGGACCATGAGGAGTGAAAATAATGGCAACGGAAAAGTGGGTACCTTGTTTTAAAAATAACGCTGCACCACCGTAACGATAATCTCTATCATTTCCAATGACAGAGTACCCCAACAGTGCGCACGGTTCGTTTGGTTTTAACCATATTTTGGTGATAGTACGAATGTCTATTTGAGTTGCGAGCAGAAAAGGTCGAAGGCTACCTTTATTTGCCCTGAGTGATCGTTCGTTACATTGGATGATTATATGGACCAGTTTGGGTGTTAGTAGTGGGGACAACATATTTTGGATTGAAATCCGAATCTAATCTATTTCTAGCACTTTAGTCGGCCCATTAGTAGCCCGCTGGTACGATATATCGTTCAGCAATGCCATAATCATACTTAAAATGGTGTTAACGAGGTAGTTCCCAACATCACTCTCTCGGTGTGTATGCGAAATTGCGGCGGGTAGAGGGTGGGACCTATTTGAGCAAGAGGAAGACAGAGTTTTGGTTCTTACAGATGGTCCCATGAGATCACGCTTTGATGAGGTCCTCTATGGTATACAGAATTTACATGTTGCTGATGGGGTAGTTTGGCATGCTGTTATTAGAGGAGGGGGCGGTGGTATCGGCGGTGAATCCAGTGGTATCGGCGTGAATCCACTGGAGCCACCGTTCCCCACGTCTGTGGCATTAGCGTCACGAGATGGGTTCGTTGCTGTGAATCGTGGGTGGCGGCGCTGATACATTCATTGGGTCGCTGTTGAGTCGAGAGGGGCGGGAATTCTGTACCCTGCTTCGTAATGTTCGGGACAGAAGTAACTACATTCGCGGAAGGCCTGTTTTCAAACTCAACTCCAGCTTCTTGGAAAGTACTATTTGTGACAGATATAATTTTGTTAATTTCCTGGTGTTTAAGGTACATTGGCTGGGTTCGAGATTGGCGCTGTGACCACCGCTGCAATGGGTACAGGTTTGTTGATTGGCTCTCCCACAGTCATCACTGCCGTGCGGCCCTGCACAGTACGCACATCTTGTGTTACTTCTGCATTGTTTGCTGTCATGTCTATATCGCAAACAGTTAATACATTGTAAGATGGAGAGTACATACATGTCTGCTGGACAGCGAACTACATGAATGTAAACAAACCGTGCGAGTCGCTGTAGTCTAAACGTTACAGTACAAACTGGTGAAGACTGTGTTACCTTTTGCCCGTACAGAATTACAATTTTTCTAAATCTCCTGATGGCAATAACGTCGCAGTAACACGTCATTTCCCTTAGTAATTCGTCCTGCGCTCAACGTTACTGATAATGCCTTATTTAGTAATGAATAACTCCGGAATGTAAGCCTCCAAATATGCCTTGACTAAGAAAGAGTGTTGAACTACGTCATTGGCAGTTAGTCCTGACAAAGTTTCAATTTTCACTCGGATTTTCTCTGCCGCCGTTATATTGATTGTGTCCTTTAATAATCGCTCGCACTCCTGCCTAATGAATTTGCTTCGTGCCATAGGGCGGAGTCTGCCTAGTTTCTCCCTCTGCTTTAAAGAAATAAGATTAAAGGTCCTTTGTCAATAGTTGCTTATAAATTAGCGATGCATGTTACATGTTGGTGGGTGATGGTTCCTTCTTGGGTGGCGTCGAAACGTAGCACTTTCTTCATATTGTCCCGTTGGTTGTCCTGTCCTTCCTCTTCTGTGCGGTTCCATTGGTATCTCTAAGTTGCAGGTCCTTACTGTAGTTGCATCGACAGATGTTAACATGTTGGTGGGTGTCTACGTTGTGGAACGCGATGATTGCGTCGGTAATTACTTCAGTGATGGGTGCATGAAGTGCTTCAGTATACATTGTGACACTGTGGGGCTGATTTTGGTAAGTTTGTGGAGGATGGTGGCTGAAATCACCACTGTACATGCTGGTGACAGATTATATAATGGTAAGACATAGATTTAGGAACCAGGTTTTAAATTGTAAGACATTTCCAGGGGCAGATGTGGACTCTGACCACAATCTATTGGTTATGAACTGTAGATTAAAACTGAAGAAACTGTAAAAAGGTGGAAAGTTAAGGAGATGGGACCTGGATAAACTGAAAGAACCAGAGGTTGTACAGAGTTTCAGGGAGAGCATAAGGGAACAAATGGCAGGAATGGGGGAAAGAAATACAGTAGAAGAAGAATGGGTAGCTTTGAGTGATGAAGTAGTGAAGGCAGCAGAGGATCAAGTAGGTAAAAAGACGAGGGCTAGTAGAAATCCTTAGGTAACAGAAGAAATATTGAATTTAATTGATGAAAGGAGAAAATATAAAAATGCAGTAAATGAAGCAGGCAAAAAGGAATACAAACGTCTCAAAAATGAGATCGACAGGAAGTACAAAATGGCTAAGCAGGGATGGCTAGAGGACAAATGTAAGGATGTAGAGGCTTATCTCACCAGCGGTAAGACAGATACTGCCTACAGGAAAATTAAAGAGACCTTTGGAGAAAAGAGAACCACTTGTATGAATATCAAGAGCTCAGATGGAAACCCAGTTCTAAGCAAAGAAGGGAAAGCAGAAAGGTGGAAGGAGTATATAGAGGGTCTATAAAAGGGCGATGTACTTGAGGACAATATTACGGAAATGGAAGAGGATGTAGATGAAGATGAAATGGGAGATATGATACTGCGTGTAGAGTTTGACAGAGCACTGACAGACCTAAGTCGAAACAAGGCCCCGGGAGTAGACAACATTCCATTAGAACTACTGACGGCCTTGGGAGAGCCAGTCCTGACAAAACTCTACCATCTGGTAAGCAAGATGTATGAGACAGGTGAGATACCCTCAGACTTCAAGAAGAATATAACAATTCCAATCCCAAAGAAAGCAGGTGTTGAGAGATGTGAAAATTACCGAACTATCAGTTTAATAAGTCACAGCTGCAAAATACTAACGCGAATTCTTTACAGACGAATGGAAAAACTAGTACACGCCGACCTCGGGGAAGATCCGTTTGGATTCCGTAGAAATGTTGGGACACGTGAGGCAATACTGACCCTACGACTTATCTTAGAAGCTAGATTAAGGAAAGGCAAACCTACGTTTCTATCATTTGTAGACTTAGATAAAGCTTTTGGCAATGTTGACTGGAATACTCTCTTTCAAATTCTAAAGGTGGCCGGGGTAAAATATAGGGAGCGAAAGGCTATTTACAATTTGTATAGAAACCAAATGGCAGTTATAAGAGTCGAGGGGCATGAAAGGGAAGCTGTGGTTGGGAAAGGAGTGAGACAGTGTTGTAGCCTCTCCCCAATGTTATTCAATCTGTATATTGAGCAAGCAGTGAAGGAAACAAAAGAAAAATTCGGAGTAGGTATTAAAATCCATGGAGAAGCAATAAAAACTTTGAGGTTCGCCGATGACATTGTAATTCTGTCAGAGGCAGCAAAGGTCTTGGAAGAGCAGTAGAATGGAATGGATAGTGTATTGAAAGGAGGATATAAGATAAACATCAACAAAACAAAACGAGAATAATGGAATGTAGTCGAATCAAGTCGGGTGATGCTGAGGATATTAGATTAGGAAATGAGACACTTAATGTAGTAAAGGAGTTTTGCTATTTGGGGAGCAAAATAACTGATGATGGTCGAAGTAGAGAGGGTATAAAATGTAGACTAGCAATGGAAAGGAAAGCGTTTCTGAAGAAGAGAAATTTGTTAACATCGAGTATAGATTTAAGTGTCAGGAAGTCGTTTCAGAAAGTATTTGTATGGAGTGTAGCCATGTATGGAAGTGAAACATGGACGATAAATAGTTTGGACAAGAAGAGAATAGAAGCTTTCGAAATGTGGTGCTACAGAAGAATGCTGAAGATTAGATGGGTAGATCACATAACTAATGAGGAGGTGTTGAATAGGATTGGGGAGAAAAATTTGTCGCACAACTTGACTAGAAGAAGGGATCGGTTGGTAGGACATGTTTTGAGGCATCAAGGGATCACCAATTTAGTATTGGAGGGCAGCGTGGAGGGAGACCAAGAGAAGAATACACCAAGCAAATTCAGAAGGATGTAGGTTGCAAGTGGTACTGGGAGATGAAGAAGCTTGCACAGGATAGAGTAGCATGGAGAGCTTTATCAAACCAGTCTCAGGACTGAAGACCACAACAACACATGCTGGTGATCGCAGCGTAACAAAAGTTTTTGAGGTTCGGCAGAGGCTATGGAAGCACAACAAATAACACCGTATACACCCGTATGCACTCTTCGAGTGTTAGCCTGGTAGGCAGTGTTTACACCGTAGCGAGCCGATGTTGTCTCTTCCGCTTCCCGGAGCGAACTGTAATCCTCACAGTTTGAATGCAAATGGTTACTGCACCGTCACCCCTTGCACTACTGCGTGGACTGATAGCTGCATTATTGGAAAGTAGATTAAAGGAAATGATAAGACGATTAACCGCACAGTGATTTATTTCAGGATCATGCAGTACAGCGGTTTATATTTTTACAATTCAACAACACAGAGCAGAGCTGAGTTATCAATCGCACAGGTAAGAAACAGTTGCTGGGCCCTTAGTAACAGTTTGCACTTGCAAAATTTGAATATGATTGAGTAGACGCTTTTTCTAACAGGGCACAGTTTTAATACGCAACAGTTAGACATCGTGTGTGATTGATGAGGAAGCCATTCTGCGTACTATTGATAACCATTCCTTGTATTTAATTTCAATTACAAATACGTTCAGTTTGGATTAATTTGTGTCACATATTGAAAGTAATTTACATAATTAGTGTTGGTGTGCTAGAGTAAGGTAGCTAAGTCTATTCTAGACCGTAGTACATGGGTGATACTGTAGTCGGAATGTAAAAGTTCGAGTTCTCGCTTTCACAGTGCTACTTAGAATTTTTGGTCATATTGTTTTCAACTACCAAGTTTATATGTAGAAGTTTCACATGTAACAGAGTGAATGAAAAAGCCACTGCAAGGCGGCAAGAATTAAAATTTTAATTATTTCCTATCCAGTCGTTTCAGAAATGTGTTTTCCTACCTTATTATTAGTTATCGCTTCATTTCCCTTTTTAACCTTCGTATTCATACTAAATTTGGTAAGGAAAAGATACAATTAAAAACAACAGCAGAATTCGTTCGGGAAACGATCACGAGTTCTCCGCTCGCCAAATGTCTTGGTCACTGTGCCAGGGGCGCTTTCGCTCACCAGCGCGTCCCTTGTTGGTACATAAGAGGCAGCCATAACGATTTATTTCCTAGATTACTATGACAATATGTATTTTCGGGTCCCGTATAAGACGAAAAATGCTCACTTTTCAGTTATCTGTCGATCTGTACTGAACTTTAGGGGGCGGTTTTCACAAAAACGGGAAGGTGTAGGCCCGAAATATCTTAAAGTTTTTCATTTTAGGTTGCACACAAGCGACCTGCGGAAATGAGCCGAATCGGTTGGCCGTGTCCTTTCCCTTGTGAGCTGGCAGCGCATCGTTCTATGACACTGCGGTCAGGCGGCGCCAGAATAGTCAAGCAAGTCTGCATGGCGAAGTGATAGGTCATCTGTCTGTGAACAACAGAGAATCACACAGGAAGCAGAAGCTAAGGTGCTTGAAGACCGGAGTATTACTATCGAGCCCATAGAGGGGAAAATGAAAATCAATCATGGATCTGTTTTAAATATCTTGCACGACCTTTTGGACACGACAGAAAGGTCACCAGTCACAGGGTTTCGCGTCTACTCTCACGTACTCCAGTGGTTCCTAATGTTTCTGAGACTATTACCCCTCAGTAGAATCAGATATTAGTTAGAACCCCTTCTTCTCCCCCTCCCCACCCCCAACATAAACAATAGCGACTAACAAACGCCCGCATCTCGTGGTCGTGCGGTAGCGTTCTCGCTTCCCGCGCCCGGGTTCCCGGGTTCGATTCCCGGCGGGGTCAGGGATTTTCTCTGCCTCGTGATGGCTGGGTGTTGTGTGCTGTCCTTAGGTTAGTTAGGTTTAAGTAGTTCTAAGTTCTAGGGGACTGATGACCATAGATGTTAAGTCCCATAGTGCTCAGAGCCATTTTTGACTAACAAACTTTTAGAATGAAAAATAATTTTCTTTGATCGTTATTTTTAAATAGAAAGCCCGAAGCAGTTCTCAGTGCATCGCGTATGCTACCTACAACTTCTCAGAAAAGACAACTAACTATCCACGTCAGGCTACAAAATATGTTACTCCTGCATCACTCTTTTCCCTAGCGACCCTGCACCGCCATTTAAAAACAACCAAATTAAAGTGTATGCACTATACACAGGCCTACTGTTTGTAAATCACTTGATTGCTCGACTCTTTACCTCTGAAGTGGCAGAAATTAGGGGACTTCAGGCTGTCAGTGCTTTTGTGTCTGATTACTGTCACTAATATTATTATCATTAAAATAATAATAATAATAATGTGTAGGCCTTGCAGCAGTGTAATAGGTTTCACAGTGTAACCGTTGTGCTACCAATTAGTTAGTTAACTGTTACAATGTGAATAAAGCACCTGTTTCTCATATATTGCGTGAACTGCCCGCAGTTCAGAGAGATGTATATGACAGTTTTACTGTCAAAGATGCATGGCGCAAAGTACAAAGTACGTGAACAGTGAGTGGTCTGTGTAAGGATGAAAATGATCGTATGTTCATTTCATAAGCTGTAACCAATACATTGTGTCATGCGTTAATTCTAGGATTTGAAAAAAAAAAATGTTATCGACATTTTGTGTAATCAGTTTAAGATCAAATAAAATAGTGATAACAGTAATGACACTTTATTAATAATTTAGTCTCGTGATCGAAACACAGTTGAACTTTTTCACACTCACAAGGGGAGGCCGCCAATTGTGAAATTCAGATTCGATTCATACTGCGCATAATAAAAGCTCATGGCCAGAGGTGTAATGTGGCAAAGCACCAAAATGCACTTCTCAGCCGTTGTCGAGAAAATCGACAGTTAAAAGAGACCGTTGCGGTGAAATACTCTCTACGATTAATAGTTTTCTACAGCGTCGTGGCGCGGCGGTAAGCACTCTGGTTCGTAATCCGAAGGTCGCCGGATCGAATCTCGCGCCATATCCTATATGCATAATTGTTGCAACTGATTACCGGGAATTTTATATATATATATATATATATATACGTCAATTACAAAGAACAAACACTAAAAAAAGTTGCATGGCTCGAGATTCGATCCGGCGACCTTTGGATTATGAACCTGAGCGCTTACCGCTGCGCCACGACGCTGTAGAAAATTATTAATCGTAGAGAGTATTTCACAGCAACAGTTTATTTTAACTGTGGATTTTCTCGACAATGGCTGAGAAGTGCATCTTGGTGCTTTGTCACATTACACCTCTGGCCATGAGCTTTTATTATGCGCAGTATGAATTGAATTGTCAGAGAATTACGAGGGTTGCCCAGAAAGTAATGTACCTCAGTTTTTTCCTTCAGCAGTTCCTTATTGAACATAATGTGAATTACACATACGAAAGAATGGTGTTTTATCTTCACACCCTACTTTTCCACATAATCTCCATCCCGTTCTATGGCCTTCCTCCAGCGCGAAACAAGGGCGTGTATGCCCTGTCGGTGCAAATCCCTATCCTCGTGGCGGAGCTGGTGCTTCACTGTGCGAATCGCCTCCTCATCGTCCTCAAGATATCTTCCACGAATGGCATCCTTGAATGACACAAACAAGTGGAAGTCCGAGGGGGCTGAGTCAGGTGTGACAGCGGTGGTTGGTCTCCACGATCGCTGCAAATCCTGGAGCTCCGCCGAACCGCCTTCTAATGACCTCACCCTCCGTGTCCAGTGACTAACTGTACTTCTGTAGACAGCAGATGCTCCATAGACTTTGCACAACAGTTTATGAATATTCCCCACAATTTCTTTCTCTGCAGTGAGAAATTCAATGACGCCACGTTGCTTGTAACGTACATCACCTGTAGATATCATTTTGAAACTGTTCTGCTGCTAAGCTATCTGTCGCAAGTGAAGGAAACTAGCGCGCTCACTCAGGAGACTTCAGATAATACATACGTGACATTTCGCTTTCGAAGCATTGTTTCTGGCTGAGAAAAAAATGCGGTGCATTACTTTCCGGGCAACCCTCGTACATTTTACTCGTCATGGGGTAATTAGCCACCATGTTGGGAACCAATCACCTACTCAATAAGCCTGCCAAAAACGAGGCAGCAGCGAATATATTGCAGCTGTGTCAGGCCGGTCCAGATGAAAGTCATGGACGAGTGCTGGCTGGATCACTACGACCCTGAGATGATGGAGCAGAGCGAACAAAGCAGCCATGTAGATTCATCACCGCTTTGGAAGTGCCATGCTGTGGAGCTAACAGAATGTTCGTAAGATGAAACCGCCCTAGAAACATACCACCAAAATCACCTGATGAGATCATGGACTGTCCTAAGCGGTGTATTTGCTCCATGGCAACGTCCCAGTTCATTCTGCGAAGAACAGGGTCACACACGCACTTCCTTAAGCTATCAAATTCCCCCCCCCCTTCCCCGTCACCCCCTTCGCGGTATTCTCCTGACTTGGCACCGACTTCTTCTTTCCTCGGATAGAGAAGAAATCATTGCCAAGCACATCCAAAATGACGAACTGGACAGGTTAGAGATAACAGAGTTATCGAGGAGTGGATTTCGAATCTGATCACTTCTTATTGGACTCAGTGGTTGACATCTATGCAAAATAGAGAAAACCGAAGAGATCAATTGAGGATCAAAAGCAAGAAAACTTTCTTAAAGTTTATCTTTTAGAAGATGGCAGCATAAGAGATCTCTGCCGGAAGCGATTGACACACACATTAGCAAATTTAGAAACGGTAGAAGACGAAAGAAGAATGGGAAAAACTTACAAACAGCCAAATCGAACGTAGCTAATAAGGTTCTAGAGGAGGGAAGGAAATACAGGAAACGTAGAGGAGTAAGGAGTTAGACACTAGAAATGGAAATAGCAATTAAAGAAAAACAAGAAACTTTCACGCCCTACATGAATAATCGCACTAATGAAACGTATAATAAATATAAAGAGAAGAGAAATAATTCGAAATGCTTAACTCAGAAAGCGCACGCAGAATCACGGGAACGCTTTATTAGAAAAATAGAGCAAGGTTTACATGGCAGACATATTATCGCTTATAAAGTGATGAAATCACTCAACAGACAACAAAATGATAGTATACTTGTTAATAATATAGGACAGCAAATGGATAGGCCATTATAAAAAATTATGGTATGATAATGCTTTAATTAAGACGTTACCTGAACTAAATGATACAAAATGCCTGGATGATACTGACATGAGAGAAATGACCGAAGCTGTAAAAGCTACAAAAAATGGGAAATACTTTAGATGGTGTTAGTATAGAACTGTATGGTGTAAACGTAGAGGTATAAGCCTCTTGGATTCAGCCAATATACTGAATGCAAAACTTAAAAATATCATGGAAAAGAACATGGAAGAACAATCAGGTACTAGAAAAAGACGATCAAATATTGACAATGTTTTTACACAGTAACGAGTTATAGAAAATAGCGCAGTAAGGAAACCCATCTTGCTTTTGTGGATTTTGAGAAAGCATTCGAGAATGTGAATAGAGAAATGATATGGAGTATCATGGCCGAACGAGCTTATCCATCTCACTTCTTAAATTCTATTAGGAGTCAATACACAAACACCGAAATTGTTATAGATATCAGTAATAAAACAACAAAGCCAATGAACAGAAACAAAGGAGTACGACAAGGATGCTGTATTTGTCCAGCACCCTTCAATGTTTATGTAGATGAAGTTATCAGCAAATGGAAAATGTTGAACATAAATAGGGTTCATTTAGATCATGACACTAGAGTAAATGTAATTTTATGTACAGATGACCTAACTCTGATTACAGACAATGGAGATGACCTTCAGGTGGGAGTCTGTAAGTTGCAGCAGACAGCCTCAAATTACAACCTAACATTGTCGACAGATGGAACGCAAGTGTTGGCATTCAGGACAAACAACCAGTAAGACCTAAAAAACTCTTGAAAAATAAGATCTTGGAGTAACTAAAACATTTTAAATATTTAGGATACGACATCACTTACGAATAAACCGTGACATGGGCAAAGAAAAATTAAATAAATTTACTTGTTTATGTGGAACCACCGTAAAAAGTTTGCAGGATAAACTCAAACAAACAATAGCAGTACCAACCATTACTTATGGATGTGAAGCATGGGCAACAACAAGACGTTAAGAAAGTAGAATACGGGCTCAAGAAATGACATTTCTTAGATGAGTAGAAGGATGTACAAGAGAGGATCGACAAATAAATGAAGATATACGGAAAGATTTAAGAATACATAAGCTAAACAAAAAAAAATAAAGTAAAATAGGAGGGAATGGAAAGAACATGTAGACCGTATGAATGATGAAAGATTTCCGGTAAACGCTGTACATTATAAATGCACGGCAAGAAGAAATGTAGGAAGACTCTGCAAGAGATGGGTCGCGTAACAGGCAATTTGCTTAGTACATGAAGCGAAGAAGATGAAGATACGCAGAGAAGAGCCAACGCAATGTACAAGTTTTACGGTTACAGCTTGACTTTTTCGATATGATACAACTTTAAGACTTCCCCTCGCAAATAAGTGAAAATAAGCAACTATCACACATTGCAGGTGATCACCAACTGCATCCTTCCCTTCTTGGTTGTTGCATTATTCTACTTTCGTTCGTTAATGGCAAAAACTGATACGAAATACACTACTGGCCATTAAACTTGCTACACCAAGATGAAATGCAGATGATAAACGGGTATTCATTGGACATATATATTACACTACAACTGACATGTGATTACATTTTCAAGCAATTTGGGTGCATAGATCCTGAGAAATCAGTACCCAGAACAACCACCTATGGCCGTAATAACGGCCTTGATACGCCTGATCATTGACTCAAACAGAGCTTGGATGGCGCGTACACGTACAGCAGCCCATGCAGCTTCAACACGATACCACAGTTCATCAAGAGTAGTGACTGGCGTATTGTGACGAGCCAGTTGCTCGGCCACCATTGACAACACGTTTCCAGTTGGTGAGAGATCTGGAGAATGTGCTGGCCAGGGCAGCAGTCGAACATTTTCTGTATCCAGAAAGGCCCGTACAGGACCTGCAACATGCGGTCGTGCATTATCCTGCTGAAATGTAGGGTTTCGCATGGATCGAATGAAGGGTATAGCCACGGGTCGTAACACATCTGAAATGTAACGTCCACTGTTCAAAGTACCGTCAATGCGAACAAGATGTGACCGAGACGTGTAACGAATAGCACCCGTACCATCACGCCGCTGATACGCCAGTATGGCGATGACGGATACACGCTTCCAATGTGCGTTCACCGCCATGTCGCCAAACACGGATGCAACCATCATGATGCTGTAAACAGAACCGGGATTCATCCGAAAAAAAATGACGTTTTGCCATTTGTGCACCCAGGTTCGTCGTTGAGTACACCATCGCAGGCGCTCCTGTCTGTGATGCAGCGTCAAGGGTAACCGCAGCCATGTCTCCGAGCTGATAGCCCATGCTGCTGCAAACGACGTCGATCTGTTCGTGCAGATGGTTGTTGTCTTGCAAACGTCCCCATCTGTTGAATCATGGATCGAGACGAGGCTGCACGATCCGTTACAGCCATGCGGATAAGATGCCTGTCATTTCGACTGCTAGTGATACGAGGCCGTTGGATCCAGAACGGCGTTCCGTATTACCCTCCTGAACCCACCGATTCCATATTCTGCTAACAGTCATTGGATCTCGTTCAACGCGTGCAGCAATGTCGCGATACGATAAAACGCAATCGCGATAGGCTACAATCCGACCATTATCAAAGTCGGAAACGTGATGGTACGCATTTCTCCTCCTTACACGAGGCATCACAACAACGTTTCACCTGGCAATGCCGGTCAACTGCTGTTTGTGTATGAGAAATCGGTTGGAAACTTCCTCATGTCAGCACGTTGTAGGTGTCGCCACCGGCGCCAACCTTGTGTGAATGCTCTGAAAAGCTAATCATTTGCATCTTCTTCCTGTCGGTTAAATTTCGCGTCTGTAGCACGTCATCTTCGTGGTGTAGCAATTTTAATGGCCAGTAGTGTAAGAGTAGTAATAACGTCTTGGGCACGAAGGTAGAGAGTACCGATATGAAAATAAAAGAAGGAAACCGATTAAAAGTGTAACGTCTCCTTGAGAGTACAGCCAAGAACAATGCCGCTATTGTCCTGAAGCAATTTAGGTAACATGTGTTACGGTGGAGGTGGCAGTTTTCCTGTTTCCGTTGGCGCGTTAGGATCGTGAAGGATTTGTTTACATGTAAACAAAGGCAATGACCTGGGGACGCATTTGTGTGCCAGAGGCAAATGTTTTCGTCTCCCGTTCCTCCCGTATTGAATTAAACAGCGTTAGCAAAACGACTCGTTGGTGCCTTTGTGCGTGTCGAAAGCAGCGTGGAAACTTCAATTAAGGTCACTAGCACGGCGCGTTTGATTTCGATCCTGTGAAAAAAAAAATGTTGGCGTTGCACTCCAGACAATGGAGAAAACGAGAACATCGATTACTTGCTGTGCGTGCAATGGTGGCAGCCGTGCGTCTTACGATAGAGGGTTTTGTTTCTGTGACGCTATCAGATTTGAGGACGCAAGTGTAGCAGTGTGTGATATGCCCTCTCTCTCTCTCTCTCTCTCTCTCTCTCTCTCTCTCTCTCTCTCTCTATCTCTAGTGCACTCGTTATCACTTTATAGCCCCCTTTAGTGACTTATTGCTTCCATTGCAGAGTTTCACTGCCGCAACGCTCAATTTTGGGTCCATACTAATTCATTATCGACGTGAATTACCTCCCAGCCAAACATGCCGTACGACTTCCACTAAGCATTCACCAGTGGAGTTAGTTATTTTCCGCCTTTCATTTTTTCCCCTCGTTGTCCGCAGTCCATTCCGCGGTATATAGCGGAGGACACATGGTGTACGTAATGGAATGGGCAACATTGTTCTGATGAGTTGACGCATAGAATCGAGACAGATGTAAACAAGTAAACGAACTCCTCTGCTCTAAAGGTACAGAAATGAGTCATAAGATTAGTAGATTTATGGTGATACTGATCTCCAGGCGAGACGCTAATTTACAGTGTCATTTATGTTTCCTCTTGTTAGGTTCCAATTGACTCCATTAATTTCAATTCAATCTAATTCAACTGGTTTGGATCCAGACAGAGTGATAAGCCACTGTCCCCCACCGTCCCCGTAACCCCAGTGGTATTATTGCCTCCTAACCCATCCAACGAGTTCAGGCTGCAGTGTTTGGAAATAGGACAAAGCACCAGAGATAATGAAAGTTTGAGGCAGACCTGCAAACGTGCTCAGCTAGCCCAGTCGTTAAAGCCGTTTCTCGCGAAAAGCAGGAAATCAGAATTCGAGTCCCAGTGGGGCACATACCAGGTGTAGAAATATGAAACCGGACTTTTCATACAGATGGTGCTAGCCGTTAGCGCAGAGCCCTTGAGACCCCGTCTGCAGCGCTACGTGCTTCCTGTAACGGCTGACGACGAATGTCAACACACAGAAACCCAAGTTTCATACATGGACATCTGTTTCCAACACGTAAACAGAAGATTTGCAGACACCATTCTTTTTCTGTCATCGTTTGAAGACAACTGTTGCAAAATCGCAGCGAATGCCTGTCGATGCTTTGGGCGGACATGATCTTGCGAAAACAGTGTTTCGAGTGGTTAAAAAAATTCAAAAGTGGTGATTCTGACGTGACAAACGACGAACTCGGGAAACCACAGAAAAAGTTCGAAGACAACGAATTGCAGGCCTTATAGGACGAAGATGATACTCAAACTCAACAGGAACACGCGGAATAATTGAATGTGACACAGAAAGCCATTTCTCTTCAGTTGAAAGCTATGGGAAAGGTCGAGAAAGTGGGAAAATGGGTTCCGCATCAACTGAATGACAGATAGCAAGCAAATCAAAAGACAACTTGTGAAATGCTGCTCGCCAGATACAAAGAATGTCGTTTCTCCTTCGAATAGTGATAGGTGATGAAAAGTGGATATATTTTGAGAATCCTAAGTGTCGTAAATCATGGGTGAATCCAGGCAAACTATCGACATCCACTGCAAGACCAAATCGCTTTGGAAAGAAGACAATGCTCTGTGTTTGGTGAGATCAGAAGGGTGTCATCAAAATGGTTCAAATGGTTCTGAGCACTATGGGTTGGTTCAAATGGCTCTGAGCAGTATGGGACTTAACATGTGAGGTCATCAGTCCCCTAGAACTTAGAACTACTTAAACCTAACTAACCTAAGGACATCACACACATCCATGCCCGAGGCAGGATTCAAACCTGCGACCGTAGCAGTCGCGCGGTTCCGGACGGAAGCGCCTAGAACCGCTCGGCCACCGAGGCCGGTGGGTGTCATCTATTACAAGCTGCTAAAACCTCGTGAGACCGTTAACACTGATCGCTACCAACAGCAAATGATCGATTTAAATCGAGCATTACGTGAAAAACGATCGGAATATGGAAAAAGGCAACACAAAGTCATATTGCTCCGTCAGAATGCACCATCACACAGCATAATGGACCAGGGAAGCGATCGAGGCGTTCAGTTGGGAAATATTAGAGCATGCAGTTTATTCTCCAGACTTGGCTCCGTCCGATTATCATCTGTTTGCATTACTGGATCACGCTCTCGCTAAACAATGTTTCAATTCGTGTGAAAATGTACGAAAGTGGCTCGCTGACTGGTTCGCTTCAGAAGAAGAACTGTTTCTTGGCGTGGCATTCATAGCCTGCCCGAGAGGCGTGAGATATGGATAACTAGCAATGGAGATTATTTTGCATATAGTATTGTTTATCAGTTTCAAACAACAGACGCGTAATTATTGGAATCAAATTCCGGTTTCATACGTCTACACCTGATATTTTCGTGAGTAATGGCATCTTCATCAGGCAAATAGACGGTACCGTTAGGAAACAGCCTACAGGCGCAGAGGGAGTAGGCGGTGTGTGGCAGTGGGTGCGGCGAACTGTGCCGCGTCGTGGCTGCGGCTGTGTTTAGGCGGGCGCTGAGCTGGCGGCGCGCCAGGTATCGACTGCTCTGGTGACGTCACGCGTACGTCACGCCAACAGGTGTGCGCGATAGCTGCTGCTGCTGGCTGCCTGGGTCGCAGGTCCGCGATAAAGCAACAGCCCCGCCGCTGCTGCTGCTACTGGCTTGCAGCTCAGAGTCGGCCAACCCGAAAGGCAAATGCTTCTCCTTCCCACCGAAGATCGCTGTAGCCCACGTTCTGGCGTGTAATTCAGGCAATACGGGAAGGACAGGTGATTTTAATGACTGGGCAGGAATCACGGAGACCGACAAGGTTCAGTTGTGTAACTACGAGGGCATGCTGAAAAGTAATGTCTCCGAATTGTTTATACTGTTCTCAATATCGGCTGCGATTTTATGTCATGTACAGTACTCGGTCGACTTTACCGCTTCGCTGACGCAAAGTTGCAGCCCTTTGCTTATAAAAAATGGTTCAAATGGCTCTAAGCACTATGGGACTTAACACCTGAGGTCACCAGTCCCCTAGAGCCTAGACTAACCTAAGGACATCACACGCATCCATGCCCGAGGCAGGATTCGAACCTGCGACCGTAGCAGCAGCGCGGTTCCGGACTGAAGCGCCTAGAACTGCTCGGCCACAACGGCCGGCCCTTTGCTTATAGAGGACTCCGAATTGTAGCGTGTAACGTGGCAGTGTGGAAAGTAACTACAGCGACGGAAAAGAAATCGAGCACCAAGAAGGATATTTTACTATAAAAATACAGCGAACAGCGAACAGCCACTTTTTTTTAATGCGTTTTATTTATGCCAATATGCATTTCGGGTTTGCACCCATCTTCAGCTGCCAAATTACATGTATCTTCAGTTTCTACAGTGGTAAAATATCGACAGCAGTTTGGATGCTGCACCTGGTCTGTGCAAAAGCAACGATTCCAATCATTTACTTCAATTTCGCGAGTTTAAAGTTACGCACTATCAGATGTTTAGTAAACAGTAGCTTAACTAGAACCTCAAAACTTTCGTAAAATATAACTCTGTCCAGAGATAAACTGCTTGTATGTAAACAAAACTGACAGTCGACAACGTGGCGGATAATGCAGTGCGCCTGTGTAAAATACGTGACAAAAAGTGTTTGTGCTGTTACAAAAAAGAAGAAAGGCCAAGAAAAAACAAAGAGAGGAGAATGTAAGTAAACTGAACAACTGCTGGTGTGTAACTTTAAACTCGCGAAATTGAAGAAAATGATTGGAATCGTTGCTTTTGCACAGGCCAGCTGCAGCATCCAAACTGCTGTCGATATTTTACCACTGTAGAAACTGAAGATACATGTAATTTGGCAGCTGAAGATGGGTGCAAACCCGAAATGCATATTGGCATAAATAAAACGCATTAAAAAGAAGTGGCTGTTCGCTGTATTTTTATAGTAAAATATCCTTCTTGTTGCTCGATTTCTTTTCCGTCGCTGTAGCTACTTTCCACACTGCCACGTTACACGCTACAATTCGGAGTCCTCTATAAGCAGAGGGCCGGCCGCTTTGACCCGAAATGCATATTGGCATAAATAAAACGCAATAAAAAAAGTGGCTGGTCGCTGTATTTTTATAGCAAAATATCATTACCGACGGCCACGGAGCTCAGCAGTCCAAATAAAATGGACAAATTGTTATCATCAAGAAGGAATTGTGCAACATAAACAAAAGTTGGTAGGGGTGTTTCTGCATCTGAAAGATGATGCCTATCCAAATTTAAACCCATCCGCTTACGAGTGGAGCCAGTAGTGCCACTATGAGGATGCAATCAGATTTGCTTCAAATACACATTGTAACGGTCGTTAGCGTTACGAGTTGATGTTAGTCAAGACTGTCTTTAAGGTGACGAAGACGTCATTCTCAACATGTCACTGAGTTTGAACTAGGTCGTGTAATAGGGCTACATGTTCCTGCTAGGCTATTTCAGAAAGACTTGGCAGGACTGTTATTACTGTACATGACTGTTGGCAGCGGTAGCACGAGAATGTATGGTTGAAAAAAGACCGGCTACTGACGGCCTCATAGCACTAACGAGAGGGAAGACCATTGTGTTCGGCGTATGGCTCTGGTGCATCGTATCGCATCTGCAGAATTTGAGCAGCAGCTAGCAACACAGTGACGCAACAAACTCTTGCAAATTGGTTATTTCAAGAACAGCTCCCTCTAGCATGCATTCCACCGACCCCAAACCACCGTCATTTGCGACTTAGGTAGTGTCGTCAACCGGTAACTCATTGGAGGGCAGGATGGAGGTGTGTTGTGTTTCTTGATGAAAGCTGGTTCTGCCTCTGTGCCAGTGATGGGTGTGTGTTGCTTACAAGGAGGCCAGTTGACAGCCTGTAACCAAACCGTCTGCATGCTAGACACACAGGACCTACACCTGGAGTTTTGATCTGGCGTGCGACTTCATATGACAGCACCAGCACTCTCGTAGTTATACCATGCAGCCTGACTGCAAATTTGTACGTCAGTCTGGCGATTCGACCTTTTGTGCTGCCATTCGTGAACGGAATTTGCAGCAGAATAACGCTTGCCCACATACCGCTGTTGTAAACCAACATGCTGTACAGAGTGTCGACATGTCGGCTAGGCCTGCTCGATCACCAGGTCTGTCTCCAATCGAGCACATACGGGAGAGCGTCATCCACGACCAGCATTAACTGTCCCTGTACTGACCTACCAAGTGCAACAGTCATATAACTCCATACCACAAACTGACATCCGGCACCTATACAAAGCAAGCTTACAGTCAACAATCTGGCGGTTACACGGTTGTTAATGTAAATGCATTTCACATTTGCAATAGCTTATTTCGCGCTTACATTAACCTGTGGTCTTGCAATGTTAATCACTTATATGTGTTACCTAAACAAATGTATTTCCGAAATTGAATTACTCTACATTTACTTTTTTCAGTGTTGTGATTTTTTTTCTGTCGGTATACGTCGGTGCGTGAGAAACGGGTGCTGCAATCGAGTTCCTAACCGTAGAAAACTTGGAGCATCATCTTTTTCAGCATGGTAATGCCAGACCACGCATCATTTGCATCAAGCCGACGCAATGGCTTCAGGGTGTCATCGATCATCACCCCTACAATCCCGACTTGGCCCCACCCGATTTTCATCTGTTTCCCAAACTTAAAGAGCACCTTCGAGGAACGTCACTTTCGTAGTGATGAAGCGGTGCCAGCAGAGATAAGGTTGTGGTTTCGTCAAAAATGTCTAATATTGTACAGTGACAGTATTAAAAGACTGGTCTTCCTTTGGGAGACATGTGTTCGTCGCCAGGCTGAGTGTGTTAAGATATAAATATGTAGACATCAAGAGTAAAGACGTAGAATGTTAATAAAGTGTGTTTTATTTTTAAAAAAGCATTAAGAGTTTTCACATAAAACGTTCCGAGTCATAACTTCTCAGCGCTCCTTAGTATATGATTGTACAACTTTTTACTTTCAAGTTTTTAAAAAGTTTATTGGTTAATATAATTCTGAATTTCTTGTCGTGGTCATTTCGCTTGACGTATGTGGGTGGTGGTGGGGGGGGGGGGGGGGTTGCCTTGTAATTTCAACTCTAAACCTCTCCGTAACGCAGAACGCCATCCTTGCGCCGTTCATAATTGAATCTTCTCTATCTATTCTATTAATCCAACGTGGTAAGTATCCCAGACGGATGAGCAGCACAGGTAAATTCTAACATAAGATTCCGCACGTCACCTTTGACCACTGACGCCATAGGTAACTCAAATATGCTAGACAGAGGCAATATTTGAAAACAACGACGCTTGTTCCTAAATAAACGAATGTAGCACAGAAAAGTTGGCAATTCACGTACATACCATAAACTGCAATCGTAGTTCACGCGATTAACTACTTTGCCATGAACTACACCGCAAAGGAAAGGACAGAAGGAAGCGGACATATAAACAAATTTAAAAAATTATTGTCATAGTTTACATTAGTAAGGAGAAGAAACACAGACAACCTTTAACGTCCACTACAATACTCCGCATCGTAACATTACAGAAACGGGGTAATTATTAACAATAAATATTGAATGTAACGGGAGTACCGCCGAAAAGTGTGGATTTTTGGGTGGGGACAAACTAAAATGTAACACAACCGCAAAATAGAACAAACTGTAACATACGCAGAACGCAAAAACGACATTAACAGCGAATAGCATAAAATCAAATCAACGAAACCGCACTGCACACGTAACGAAAATTCATGAATAATAATGAAAGAGGACTCGACAATTAGAATTCACCTATGTACGTCAATTCATGTTGTCGATTACAAGGTCTGTTATTTTTCATATTTTTGCAGTAGGTTAATAGAGTGCTTCAATGATATACATTTTTGGTTTCGCTTTATGTTCTCTTAGGTTCCTACCTTACCTCCTGCTCGGAAATCGTGCCACGTTCGGCAAGAAACAGCCAAATACGTGTGAGAACTAAGTTTAGAAATATTATTACAAATCGTCTCGCTCGCAGCAATGTAAGTTATCTTGTTAGGTTCCTGCCTAACTACCTGGAAATAGCGACATATTTTACAACTTACTAAGACGACAACAGATAACGCTTAATAATACGCCACTTACATCTTTCGCGACGTCAAGTCATGGCGTCACACAGGGCGTCGGTGGTGAAAGCTGATGGATGGAATCCAACACTAGAACTGAGCCCAAGATCGATATTACATGTGTTTTGAAAGCCACTTCCTTTGTTGATGAATCACGAGTATAATTTCTTATGAGTCTTGCAATGAATCTCTGCCTAATACCCGCTCTTCCTATACTTAATATTACGTGGCCATTCCATTTTAGGTCGGTCCGGATATTTACTCCAAGTTATTTTACTATGCTTACTGTTTCCACTGATTTATCACTGCGTAATGCACCAGTAGTGGATCTCTTTGGCTATCTATGCGCAGTACGTAACAGTTATTTACACTCAGAGTCAACCGGGTTTCGCTGCACCGATCGCCGGTCGCCTGCAGGTCTTTCTGCATTTTACTACTGCTTTCTAGCGCTCCAACATTCCTATAGACAACAGATTGTCTGCCAATAGCCTCACGGAGCCCCCATCGTTATCCGCTACATCATTAACAAACATTGAGGTGTCAAAAATCGTGGGATACCGCCCAATATCGTGTCAAACCTCCTTTTCTACAGCGATAGCAACTCGATCTGGCGTGTAGTCACAAGTCGTTGGCATCCCTCTGCAGAAATATTGAGCCGTACTGCCTCTGTAGCCGTCCGCAATTGCGAAAATGTTGTGGTGCAGTATTTTGAGAACGAAGTGAACTCTAGATCTATGTCCCAAAAATGCTCGATGGGATTCATTTCGGGCGATGTGGGTGGTCAAATCTTTCGCTCGAATGATCCAGAATGTTCTTCAATGCAATCACCATCAATTGTGGCTCGGTGACATGATGCATTGTCATCAACAAAAATTTCATCGTTGTTTGAGGACATGAAGTCCATGACTAGCTACAGATGGTACCCAAGTAGTCGAACGTAAACCTTTCCAGTCAATCGTCGGTTCAGTTGCCGAAGTAAGGACCATGTAAACACAGCCCACAGCACTATGGAGCCACCATAGCTCGCACGGTGCCTTGTTGACAACTTGGGTCCACGGTCTGTGCCACACTAAAAACCTACCATCAATTCTTACCACCTGAAATCAGAACCAGTGCGACGAGGCCACGGTTTTCCAGTCGTTTAGGATGCAACCGATATGGTCACGTGTCCAGGAGAGACGCTGCAGGCTGCTAGCGAAGGCAGTCGCATCGGTCGTCTGCTGCCATAGCTCATTGTCCTAACGGATAAGTTCGTCCTGTGTCCCACTTGATTTCTGTGCTCATATCAGCAGTGCTATTTTTCTGCTAGCACTGTGAACCCTATGCAAACGCTGCTGCTCTCGGTCGTTAAGTGAAGGCGTCGGCCACTGCGTTGGCACTGGTGACAGATAATGTCTGATATTTAGTATTCTGGGCACGCTTTCGACACTGTGTTACTCGGAATAATGAATTCTCTAACGATTCCCAAAATGGAATGGCCCATGCGTTTAGCTCCAACTAGCATTCCACATTCAAAGTCTGCTAATTCCCAACGTGGGCCATAATCACGTCGGAAACCTTTCCAGATGAAACACCTGAGTGCAAAATGAGAAATCCGCCAATGCACTGCTCTTGTTTACCTTGTGTACGCGATACTACCACCATCTGTTTGTGTAGGTATCCCAAACCGACGGATTTTGTCACCTGAGTGTAAACTGTAAACAGAAATGGGGCCTGCAACACTACGTTGGGATATTCCTGGAGCCGGCAGCTGTGGACGAGTGGTTCTAGGCGCTTCAGTCCGGAACCGCGCTGCTGCCGCGGTCGCAGGTTCGAATCCTGCCTCGGGCATGGATGTGCATGATGTCCTTAGATTAGTTAGGTTTAAGTAGTTCTAAGTTCTAGGGGACTGATGATCACAGCAGTTAAGTCC
Source organism: Schistocerca nitens (assembly GCF_023898315.1). NCBI lineage: Eukaryota > Metazoa > Arthropoda > Insecta > Orthoptera > Acrididae > Schistocerca > Schistocerca nitens. Next base: position 634,588,131 of record NC_064618.1, on the reverse strand, counting down.
CATAGTGCTCAGAGCCATTTAAGTAGTTCCAAGTCTAGGGGACTGATGACCTCAGATGTTAAGACCCATAGAGCTTAGCGCCATTTTTGATATTCATGAAGTGGCTTTACATCTGTCAGTCTTGAGTTCTACCTGCAAAGAAGTCCTCAGTCCAGCCACAAATTTAGTACTGCTCTGCTTCTGGGTGTATGGGTCTGCGAGACACCTGGTTGCACTGTGGAAAACGAGCTGCTAGAGTTGTACTTGACCTGCTGTCACATTTTGCAATCGTCCCGAACATGATTTTCGATTAGTATCTGCAGGCAGTGAGGCACCACCAACTGAAACTATTTGCGTGTCACGATGATGATGATGATGATGATGATGATAGGACGCTATTACTTTTGAAAACAGCACGGCCTGAAAACAGAGAGGTGCGTCACAGCTTAAAACAGCTGTATAAAAAGCAGAGCAACAGGATACGTCAGAAGCACGCGTGGCGTGTGATACGTTAAGCCCTTTTGTTCCGCTGGAAGCAAAGGGGGAAACAAAACGTTCCGACCACATAATGGGCAGGGAAAGCGCCTCTTTGGGTCCAACAGAGGCAAGCTCACTGAATGCAGGAAGGGATTGCGACGTGCCGTGCCCACAATGGAAGCCTCAAACAAATGCGGCTTATGCCTGCCTGCCCCAACAGGCACGGTCTGCGAAATTTACAGGGTCAGTGGTGTCACCCCTTCAGTTGAAACGGGTTGTTATTCTACTTATTCCAGCATTGAATCTACCGTGCTGGTCATATACCTTGTGGTCTGGGAAAGTTCTGATTTCAGATCAGTTCATTATGAAACTAACATGATTGGCCGAAAGCCACAGGAATGGTTGTCCGATTTTAAGGTGTACTGTGTACGACACCCAGACGTTGCGCGCAGTTACCACCTATGGCGTGAGCGTAGACACATAACTGAGCCGTCTGTTACAAACTAGCGTGTTGTGAACATGGCAGGACGCTGCTAGGTAACGGAGTTGAAAATGTGACGATAATTGGTGAAAGACGCGTGGGTCACAGCATATAGGAGACTTTTCCGTGGCCAATATTGTCTACGGTGTGTCTTCAGTGTGTCAGACACAATGTAATCACCTGTGTAAACTGACACACAGGACGACCATGAGATTTTGACGAACAAACGTCACGTCGCCTCCTCAGGGCCATACGGTCTGCCAATCTGAATGTCCGCCATTTCTACCAGAAACGAATGCACAGCGTAAAATTCAGCAGCCGACGACCGCTTTCTGTCCATTTGCTGACATGAGACGTAGAGACGTCCGCAACTCGTGGTCTAGTGGCTAGCTTTCCTGCCTCTGGATCACTGGGTCCCGGGTTCGACTCTCAGCCGAGTTGGGGATTTTCTCTGCCCAGGGACTGGGTGAATGTGTTGTCCTCATCATTTCATCTTCATCATCATCATCATCATCATCATCATTCGTGTCAGTGGCTAATTGGATTGTGAAAAAAATAGGACTGTGTCAAAACTGAGTACGGGCGCTGATGACCACGTTGTTGAGCGCCCCACGCCAATCATCATCATCGTCATCATCATCATGACACGTAGATTACGAGTGCCGTGGGCCTGCGAACATTATCACTGAACCAATGAACAACGGCGGCGTGTGCCATGGTCCCACGAATATCGGTCGCAGTTGTATCGAGCAAATGGACTCGTCAGGGTATGGCGCATGCCCCATGAAGCTACTGGTCTTTCGCGTTAACACGGTTGTGTCCAGACAGGAGGCGATTCAACTGTGGTGTGGGCTGGTTCCACATCGTTGCAACTAGGCTCCACTCTCTGGCTGCAAGGACCAATGACAGATGAAAGTTATATGCACATACTTGCAGATTATATGCATCCCTTTCTAGCATTAGAATACCATAATGGACATGCCATATTTCAAAAGGATAATGCAGCGTGTCCCCGCCCTTTGATTACACGCAAGTTGCTTCGTCCACATAATTTACGAAGATGGTCCCAGTCACTGATCTTAACCCAATGGAGCATTTGTGGGACGCTGTCGATATCTGTGTAAGCTGGAAGAACCCAGCACCAACTAGCCAATTCCTAAATCTCGTCGGTCCATTCCTCGAATTGTTACTGCAGTTATGAAGATTACTGTAATTTAAGATCAGATCAAGTGATTGTCTTTGAATTTTGGCCACTTAGACTGTGTGCGAATAAATGTGAAAATCGTCTGGTACTTAGACTTCTTTTTCTTTACTTTATCGTTATTTCATCCCCCATTCCCCATGTGAGCAGGAGGGGGGCTGTCAGCGGTACAATATTCCGCTCTTCAGCCAAGAGCATTGTTAAGGACATAATAAAGATGACAGAAAAAAAATTGTGGGGACTGTGTGCATTTTACATTAAAAAGATTAATGATGGACAGCTAAAAGGACGAAAATACATACAATTTAAAAAACACAGTTGCAATTAAAAAAGCTCTGGAGCACTGTATTTTCACTTCATATCTGAAGGATGGAGTGAGATTTATTGTTGCTGGAGGGAATATGTTGCATGGAGGTCGATAGATATGGGTAAGGAGATAGAGGTCTCTTAGGTGGGGACATTATGGAGATGACAGGTATGAGGGGAAGTGAACAGTGGGAATACTGGTGGTGGGAAGGACAGAGGGTGAGGAGCAGTAATGGTGTGAGGAGAGGGTAATGGTACAAGAAGAAAGGGGTAAGGGTGGGTTGTCAGGGAAAAGGTGAGAGGAACCCTGATGTGGAGAGGGATAGGTGAGGAAGCGTTAACGTTGGTAGGAGAGAGAAATATCAGCGCAGAGCTCATTGTCTGAGAGATGGAGATGGTTGAAGCTGCGTTGAGATATGTTATGGAGTGTGTGCAGGTATAGGAACAGACAGCATACTGCAGTTGGTGATCAGAGGTGAGAAAAAGCAATCTAGTTTATGGGTAGTGTAGGAGATGCAGAGGTGTTAGATGTGGGTGAAGAGGGGTGGGAGATTGATAAGATGGTAGAGGACCCATGTGGGGGAAGATAAAGTGGTGCGGAAAACGAGACTGAGTTCATGGCGTCCAAGGATCTGGAGGCACTTACAGAAATTTGATGGGGTTGGTACCCATGCAACATTTGCACAGTAGAGGATAGATCAGATCAGGATTTCGTTTTGTAGCTATGGAGAATGGTGGAGGGGTGTAATCCCGTAATCCCCAAGCTATGTCTTTAAGTAGCTTTAGCCTTTTGGGGGCTTTCTGTAGGATGGTTAGTAGGTAAGGTTTTTACGTTAGTTGTCAGTTGAAAGTTAGCCAAAAATATTTTAGTGTATTAGGTAACTGGATAGGACGTTCGTAAATGGGAAGGTAGAAGTAATGGATGCGGAAAGTATGGGTGGTTCGTGTTATAATTATTGCTTGGGTTTTGGTGGGGTCGATCTTGAGAAGCCATAGGTTATACCAGGAGGTAAACTGACTGAAACAGATTTGCAGGAGTCGTTGTTCAAACACCATTAAATCTTCTCGAAGGATCCGATGCGAAAACGATTTGCAAATTCTTCGCAAAATTACAGTGGATTAGACAAAGATTAAAATATAAAAAACAGACTTCAGAGAGTAATGAATGTAGTAGATACATAGAGATGAAAAGCTTAGCCAAAGACGGAGAAGATTGAAGATGGTATCAATCTAGTCGGGTGGCTGAAGATTTTTAAAACCTGTACACGTACCCGAAAGAGCAGCTGAATCGGAGATTGCAACTAGGTTTAAGAGAACGGACACTCCCGTCACTGTCGCTCCCCCACCACTTTGTGCCCATTGCGCTCAACCTTTGACGGTCCGCCATTTCGTGACGGAATGCCTTTTTTTAAACACTTACTTCTCGTTTGTGTTTGCAGTCTGAATTATCAGCCGTTTTAGCGAACGATGTGCGAGCTGTCGACCGCGTTTTACTTAGCAATATGGGGAAGGCCATTTAATTTTTAGTTCAGGACCTCTGTTTCTCTATGGCGTATTTTATAGACCTTTCTCCACGTCCCTGTTTGTAGCTGTCTTCTCTTCCGTCGATTGGGATTAACGTGTAGTCGTTTTTGACTCCTCTCTTTGTCTTCGTGTTTTACAGTTCTGACATGGGCGTTAACTATCGTGCCGCCCTGTGTGGCCGAGCGGTTCTAGGCGCTTCAGTCTGGAACCGCGCGACTGCTACGGTCGCAGGTTCGAATCCTGCCTCGGGCATGGATGTGTGTGATGTCCTTAGGTTAGTTAGGTTTAAGTAGTTCTAAGTTCTAGGGGACTGATGACCTCAGATGTTGAGTCCCATAGTTCTCAGAGCCATTTGAACCATTTTGTTAACTATCGTAGTTGTTATTGCGTCCTAAAACAGCGCTGTTTGACTCGGTTGTGTTCAGGACAGAGGCCTATGCCGACTATTGCAGACTGTCAGAAAGAGCACAAGGGCTACATTGTAACAAATGATTCATTATCTCAGTACTGGACAACATCTGGTGCGCAATCATATCATCCATAACGAGGCGCGCGCTATATGCCACAGAAGTCAAGTAACCAGACATGTGTACCTACATCTGCATCCGTACTCTGAAAACCATTTTCAATTACACAGCAGAGGGTACTTAGCTTTGGAGCCCACAGAAGGGTTTCTTCTCGTTCCAATCGAGTCTGATGCCCCTCAAGAACGATTGTTTAAATGCCTCTACACGCTATGTAATTAATCTACGTTTGTTTTGACAATTTCGACGGGAGCAGCACCTAGTAAGCTGTAGGGTATAACTAGATTCTGATTTCTGAAACTTTCTAAGTGGGCTGTCACGGCATAATTGGTGTCTATCTTCAAGGGTCTGCCATATTCAGGACTTAAAGCATTCCGGTGACTCTGCTCTGTGGTTGAAACACACCTGTGACAATCTTTGTTGTCCTTCTTCGTACACATTCAATACTCACTGTTAGTCCTATTTGGTATGGTTTAAATACAGTTGAGCAATATTCTAAACTCCGATAAACGAATTTTTTATTGGTAGTCTCCCTTGTAGAATGAGTGTATTTTCCTAGTATCTTACCAATGAACAGAAGTCCGCCATCTAATTTATCTACACTACTGGCCATTAAAATTGCTACACTACGAAGATCACGTGCTACAGACGCGAAATTTAACAGACAGGAAGAAGATGCTGAGATATGCAAATGATTAGATTTTGAGACCATTTACACAAGGCGAAGGTGGGATCTGGCCGCGTGGCAGCTGCCTTACCCCTTTCCAACAGGTACGGGGTGCTTCCTAGTGGTGATGACATCGTTTCCGAGCCACCACAGGATGCCTCGCCTGTTGGGCCAGTGGCCGATTCTCCGGCAAGATCCCGACAGTCACAGAGGGCGGGCCTAGTAGTTATAGGGAGCTCCAACGTTAGGCGGGTTATGGAGCCCCTCAGGAAAATAGCGGGTAGGTCGGGGAAGAATGCCAGTGTGCACTCGGTGTGCTTGCCGGGGGGTCTCGTCCGTAATGTGGAGGAGGCCCTTCCGGCAGCTATTGAACGCACTGGGTGTGACCGGCTGCAGATAGTAGCACATGTCGGAACGAATGACGCCTGCCGCTTGGGTTCTGAGGCCATCCTTGGTTCCTTCCGGCGGCTGGCTGATTTGGTGAAGACAACCAGCATCGCACGCGGAGTGCAAGCTGAGCTTAATATCTGCAGCATAGTGCCCAGAGTCGATCGCGGTCCTCTGGTTTGGAGCCGTGTGGAGGGTCTAAACCAGAGGCTCAGACGACTCTGCGACTATAATGGTTGCAAATTCATCGACCTCCGTTATTGGGTGGAGAACTGTAGGGCCCCCCTAGACAGGTCAGGCGTGCACTACACACCGGAAGCAGCTACTAGGGTAGCAGAGTACGTGTGGCGTGCACACGGGGGTTTTTTAGGTTAGAGGGACCCCCCCTTGGGCGAAACGATAAAATACCTGACGGCTTACCAGAGAGAACATCAGCATCGTTGATAAAGAACGTCCGTCCTCAGAGACCAAAAACAGGAAAAGTTAACGCAATATTGGTAAACTGCAGGAGTATCCAGGGCAAGGTTCCTGAATTAGTATCGCTTATTGAAGGAAATAGTGCGCATATAGTATTAGGAACGGAAAGTTGGTTAAAACCGGAAGTGAACAGTAACGAAATCCTAGACACAGAATGGAATATATACCGCAAGGATAGGATAAACGCCAATGGTGGAGGAGTATTTATAGCAGTAAAGAATTCAATAATATCCAGTGAAGTTATTAGCGAATGCGAATGTGAAATAATCTGGGTTAAGTATCAAAGGTGGGTCAGATATGATAGTCGGATGCTTCTATAGACCACCTGCATCAGCAACCGTAGTAGTTGAGCGCCTCAGAGAGAACCTGCAGAACGTCGTGAAGAAGTTTCGTGATCATACTATTGTAATAGGGGGAGACTTCAATCTACCAGGTATAGAATGGGATAGTCACACAATCAGAACTGGAGCCAGGGACAGAGACTCTTGTGACATTATCCTGACTGCCTTGTCCGAGAATTACTTCGAGCAGATAGTTAGAGAACCAACTCGTGAAGCTAACGTTTTAGACCTCATAGCAACAAATAGACCGGAATTTTTCGACTCCGTGAATGTAGAAGAGGGTATCAGTGATCATAAGTCAGTGGTTGCATCAATGACTACAAGTGTAATAAGAAATGCCAAGAAAGGAAGGAAAATATATTTGCTTAACAAGAGTGATAGGGCACAAATCGCAGAATATCTGAGTGACCACCATCAAACGTTCATTTCTGAGGAAGAGGATGTGGAACAAAAATGGAAAAAATTCAGAAACATCGTCCAGTACGCCTTAGATAAGTTCGTACCGACTAAGGTCCAAAGCGAGGGGAAAGATCCACCGTGGTATAACAATCATGTACGAAAGGTACTACGGAAACAAAGAAAGCTTCATCATAGGTTTAAGAGTAGTCGAATCATAGCTGATAAGGAAAAGCTGAACGAAGCGAAAAAGAGCGTAAAGAGAGCAATGAGAGAAGCATTCAACGAATTCGAACATAAAACATTGGCAAACAATCTAAACAAGAACCCTAAAATGTTTTGGTCATATGTAAAATCGGTAAGCGGATCTAAATCCCCTATTCAGTCACTCGTTGACCACGATGGCACCGAAACAGAGGACGACCGAAGAAAGGCAGAAATACTGAATTCAGTGTTCCGAAACTGTTTCACTGCGGAAAATCGTAACACGGTCCCTGATTTCAGCCGTCGCACGGACGCCAAAATGGAAAATATTGAAATAAACGATATCGGAATTGAAAAACAACTGCTATCACTTAGTAGCGGAAAAGCATCCGGACCAGACGAGATACCCGTAAGATTCTACAGTGATTATGCTAAAGAACTTGCCCCCTTTCTATCAGCAATTTATCGTAGATCTCTGGAAGAACGTAAAGTACCTAGCGACTGGAAGAAAGCGCAGGTCGTTCCCATTTTCAAGAAGGGTCATAAATCAGATGCGAATAATTATAGGCCTATTTCGCTTACGTCAATCTGTTGTAGAATAATGGAACATGTTTTATGTTCTCGTATTATGACGTTCTTAGATAATACAAATCTCCTTCATCATAACCAACATGGATTCCGCAAACAGAGATCATGTGAAACTCAGCTCGCCCTATTTGTCCAAGAAATTCACAGTGCCGTAGACACTGGCGAGCAGATTGATGCCGTATTCCTGGACTTCAGGAAGGCATTTGATACGGTTCCGCACTTACGTTTAGTGAAAAAAATACGAGCTTACGGAATATCGGACCAGGTTTGTGATTGGATTCAGGATTTCCTAGAAGAAAGAACACAACATGTCATTCTTAACGGTTCAAAATCTGCAGATGTAGAGGTAATTTCGGGAGTACCGCAAGGAAGCGTGATAGGACCTTTATTGTTTACAATATACATAAATGACTTAGTTGACAACATCGGTAGCTCCGTGAGGCTATTTGCAGATGACACGGTTGTCTACAAGAAAGTAGCAACATCAGAAGACTCGTACGTACTCCAGGAAGACCTGCAGAGGATTAATGAATGGTGCGACAGCTGGCAGCTTTCCCTAAACGTAGATAAATGTAATATAATGCGCATACATAGGGGCAGAAATCCATTCCAGTACGATTATGCCATAGGTGGTAAATCATTGGAAGCGGTAACGACCGTAAAATACTTAGGAGTTACTATCCGGAGCGATCTGAAGTGGAATGATCACATAAAACAAATAGTGGGAAAAGCAGGCGCCAGGTTGAGATTCATAGGAAGAATTCTAAGAAAATGTGACTCATCGACGAAAGAAGTAGCTTACAAAACGCTTGTTCGTCCGATTCTTGAGTATTGCTCATCAGTATGGGACCCTTACCAGGTTGGATTAATAGAAGAGATAGACATGATCCAGCGAAAAGCAGCGCGATTCGTCATGGGGACATTTAGTCAGCGCGAGAGCGTTACGGAGATGCTGAACAAGCTCCAGTGGCGGACACTTCAAGAAAGGCGTTACGCAATACGGAGAGGTTTATTATCGAAATTACGAGAGAGCACATTCCGGGAAGAGATGGGCAACATATTACTACCGCCCACATATATCTCGCGTAATGATCACAACGAAAAGATCCGAGAAGTTAGAGCAAATACGGAGACTTACAAGCAGTCGTTCTTCCCACGCACAATTCGTGAATGGAACAGGGAAGGGGGGATCAGATAGTGGTACAATAAGTACCCTCCGCCACACACCGTAAGGTGGCTCGCGGAGTATAGATGTAGATGTAGATGTAGACTGCCTATTGGCTTCTGTCTCGGGTTCTTCGGCCGACGTTCATCTAATGATTTTTCTGACGTTTCGCCAGCACGAGTGGCTGGCATTGTCAAAGCTTCACCCTCCATTGCCGGTGGTGAACTGGAGCCGAGCTCGCGGGCGCAGGCTATATGTACCTGGCGCGCCAACGTCCGAGGGCTTCTCCGCGGTCATTTCCGGTGCGGTTCTCCTCTTGCTACCTGCGACGGCCGTTCGCTGCAGTACGGGAAGCCAGGATCCGTTGACCTTAAGGCTTTCCTCTTTCTTGTTCAAACTGTTCGCGTGTTTTTGTATTTCTACAGCTTCTCTGAACAAGCGCGTGTGATAGTGCTTCTCTACAGCCAGAACTTCCGTGTCGGAAATTCGCCGATGAGAGTCGCTTCTGCCTTGGTGCCAATGATGGTCGTATGCGTGTTTGGCGCCGTGCAGGTGAGCGCCACAATCAGGACTGCATACGACCGAGGCACACAGGGCCAACACCCGGCATCATGGTGTGGGGAGCGATCTCCTACACTGGCCGTACACCACTGGTGATCGTCGAGGGGACACTGAATAGTGCACGGTACATCCAAACCGTCATCGAACCCATCGTTCTACCATTCCTAGACCGGCAAGGGAACTTGCTGTTCCAACAGGACAATGCACGTCCGCATGTATCCCGTGCCACCCAACGTGCTCTAGAAGGTGTAAGTCAACTACCCTGGCCAGCAAGATCTCCGGATCTGTCCCCCATTGAGCATGTTTGGGACTGGATGAAGCGTCGTCCCACGCGGTCTGCACGTCCAGCACGAACGCTGGTCCAACTGAGGCGCCAGGTGGAAATGGCATGGCAAGCCGTTCCACAGGACTACATCCAGCATCTCTACGATCGTCTCCATGGGAGAATAGCAGCCTGCATTGCTGCGAAAGGTGGATATACACTGTACTAGTGCCGACATTGTGCATGCTCTGTTGCCTGTGTCTATGTGCCTGTGGTTCTGTCAGTGTGATCATGTGATGTATCTGACCCCAGGAATGTGTCAATAAAGTTTCCCCTTCCTGGGACAATGAATTCACGGTGTTCTTATTTCAATTTCCAGGAGTGTATAATATATTTGTACAATGAATACCGTTTATCATCTGCATTTCTTCTTGGTGTAGCAATTTTAATGGTCAGTAGTGTATGACTGAGACTATCTGATCATTCCACTTCACATCCCCATAAATTATTACCGACTGCATTTATAAGAGTTAACTGATTCCGGACAATGTTTTTGTGAAGTTCGCAGTTTCGCATTTCTGAAAATTTGAAGCAACTTGCCAAACTGTGTGTTATCAATATCCGGTTGTATGTTCAAACATCTTACGAGAAATTTCGACAGATGCACTCCCTTTCATTTTCAAGGCACAAAAGCAGTGAGATAGCGCTATGCAACGATATTTAAAGAGGACCCCCCCCCCCCCCCCCACCACACACTGCAGGGCACGAACCCAGATTTCCCGCTTAACGTGAGCGGACGCTTTAACCACCTTGGTCATCGGAGTACCCTTCGCATCCGACCCAAACTACCAAAAATGGTTCAAATGGCTCTGAGCACTATGGGACTCAACATCTTAGGTCATAAGTCCCCTAGAACTTAGAACTACTTAAACCTAACTAACCTAAGGACATCACACACACCCATGCCCGAGGCAGGATTCGAACCTGCGACCGTAGCAGTCCTGCGGTTCCGGACTGCAGCGCCAGAACCGCACGGCCACCGCGGCCGGCCCCAAACTACCACCCTGTTGCACACAGCTGCTGACGCAGCATCGCCTACCCGTGAACCCCTTACTGGCAATTCCTGATTCTCGTAAGAGATCAGGCACGGTGTGCATCCGCACTGCAAGGCAGGATCTTTGGTGGTCGTCACCTCAGACATATCCGAGACAACATGAGTTGGCTTCCTATAAGCGGCATGTCCCAACGTACTGTAGTGGTTAATAAAAAAGAAAAAAAGAAGAGAAGAAAAGAAAAGGTTGAAAATGTGGGAAGAAATGGTGAATAAAAAGGGAGTTATAAAATCGTAAATGACCGTAAAAAAAGGAAAGAATGAAATGCAAATCGGACTTCGTATTACAGAAAAGCTATCGGACTTCGTGATTCGGAAAAAAAATTATTGTTGGGGTGGTCCTTGTGGCGTTTCTGAGCAAAAGTCGAACCAATTTCCACTACAAAAATTATCTGAAAGAGAACAGAGAATAACAAAATGTGATTAACAGGGGGAAATGGCGTAGATAAGAGTTCATCCTTTACCATGTTAACATGTCTTCTCTCGTTCGGCGTCCAGGTCTTGTTCTCCTAAAATCTCCCGCTTCATTTCTGCATGAAAAGTCATAGCTGCTCCGAAGTTTTGCAATAAATTTCATTGTCCAGGAATTACTAATGTATACAAATCGAAACCATCTGGATACTGAATTCAATGTATTTTTCGTTGCTGCTTACATCCTCCGAATTTCATACAAACTTCCACAATACGTCTGCACATCAATAAGCTTTTTCGTCTTCATCCGACCAAGACTAGCTAATAAGTATGTTAAGCTTCCGCTCTCAAGAGACAAAAGAGTTACAATTTTAGTACCTTCATTTTCTTATATATTTTCTTTGCCGTCGAGCACTCATACAGCTGCTACGGTATAATTTATATCTGAGGGAACGAGTGTAGCGCGGATAATTTATATCTGAGGGAACGAGTGTAGCGCGGCGAAATTAAAAGTCCCGCTACAGTACCGTCAATATTCTGCCTGACCAACATGTCAAGAAAGGATAGGCAGCCATCCTTCACCCACCTCTATCGTGCAGCACATATTCGGCTGGACTGAATTCAGTACAGTACACTAAGTGACAGTTTAGAATCAGGTAGCAGACTTTGGTTCATTGGTAGGGTAAAAAAAGAAATGTGTTCATGTGAAGAAACCTTTGCAGATAAAATAACTTTACGATGTATTGTGGGATACTGCTCCGAAACGAAGAGCGTAGTCAGAGATGAATAACTGCAGACACTGGACACACGGAAGAGCTCTACATTCACTATATGTAAAGATTTGGTGGAAACTTGTCAGTTACGACGAAGAATATTATCAGATACTGAGAGACTGATATCTCGCGAAACGTTAATCACAAAATTGCAATATCCGTGACTGACTGAGCAGACTGAGGATATTCCGCAGTGCCCTGATTGCCCCTCTCTCTCTCTCTCTCTCTCTCTCTCTCTCTCTCTGACACACGGCAGTAATTACGGGCGTGCGGCGTGGAGCCACTGCTGCAACTGCCGCTGCCGTAATTAGAGCCGCCAGCTCTGGCAGGTGTTTTTCTGCTCTGCACTCTACGCCTTGGAGTTCTGTCGGGCACAGAGAACACTGTCATCCCTCAACGTGCCGCACAAGCCCTCCGGCAGCACAGTAATTCACACCGACGTAATTAAACGTTTCGTTGAACAATTTTCAGTTACAACTAGATACAAATTAATGTACATTTTCATTAGCTGCAACCACCTAATGGCTGGACTACTTTATCTACATGGTTCAAAAATGGTTCAAATGGCTCTGAACACTATGGGACTTAACAGCTATGGTCATCAGTATCCTAGAACTTACGAGGGAACCTCCCCATCGCACCCCCCTCAGATTTAGTTATAAGTTGGTACACTGGATAGGCCTTGAAAAACTGAACACAGATCAATCGAGAAAACAGGAAGAAGTTATGTGCAACTATGAAAAAAAAGCAAAATATAGAAACTGAGTAGTCCATGTGCAAGATAGGCAACATTAAGGAACCGTGAGCTCAGGAGCACCGTGGTCCCGTGGTTAGCGTGAACAGCTACGGAGCGAGAGGTCCTTGGTTCAAATCTTTCCTCGTGTGAAAATTTTATGCCGGCACGGTAGCTCAGCGTGTTCGGTCAGAGGGTTACGTGCCCTCTGTAATAAAAAAACTGAGTCAATCGATAAACAACGAACATAAATGGATGTCTTACGGCGTCCGCCCCGAGCAGACACAACGAACAAAAGCGAACAAAATGAGATTAAAAAAAAAAGTGGTTAGCGTGAACAGCTACGGAGCGAGAGGTCCTTGGTTCAAGTCTTTCCTCGTGTGAAAATTTTAATTTTTTATTTTCAGACAATTACTATCCGTCCCTCCGATGCGAAGTAACTGCGCCGTAGTATGGGGACGCTACACCTAAACAAGAAACCCAAATCGGGCAAGGTAGAAGAATCTTTTTACCCATTCGCCAAGTTAGGTGGGTCGACAACATATTCCTGTCATGTGACACACATTCCGTCACCAGTGTCGTATATAATATATCAGACGTGTTTTCCTTTGGAGGAATCGGTTGACCTATGACCTTGCGATCAAATGTTTTCGGTTGCCATTGGAGAGGCACGTCCTTTCGTCTACTAATCGCACGGTTTTGCGGTGCGGTCGCAAAACACACCCACTAAACTTCTTACAGTGAACAGAGACGTCAATGAACGAACGGACAGATCATAACTTTGCGAAAATAAAGAAAGTAAAATTCTCATGCGAGGGGAGACATGAACCAAGGACCTCTCGATCCGCAGCTGCTCACGCTAAGCACGGGACCACGGTGCTCCTGAGCTCACGGTTCCTCAATGTTGCCTATCTTGCGCATGGACTACTCAGTTTGTATATTTTGCCTTTTTTTCATAGTTGCACATAACTTCTTCCTGTTTTCTCCATTGATCTGTGTTCAGTTTTTAAAGGCCTATCCACTGTGCCAACTTATAAGTAAATCTGAGGGGGGTGCGATAGGGAGGTTCCCTTGTTAGAACTACTTGAACCTAACTAACCTAAGGACATCACACAACACCCAGTCATCACGAGGTTTATCTACATGAACGAAAACAAAATCTGAAAGAAATTTCCACTTTTTCCAATGAATGGCAGCTCCTTTAAATGTGAATACTTGCTAGGTAACGCCTATATCAAGGAAAAAGAAGTTGAAAATATCGTTACAACGCGAAAGCGCTGGAACAAATTTGTTTCAGAAGGCCGCGAGCAGAGTTATAGTGTGGAGGCGGGGGGGGGGGGGGGGTGTTCCTTACTTCTTATTTGAGCTAGAAACTTGGATAAAAAAGTTTGTGGCTTAGCTCGGACCATAGGCCATTTGTAGTATAGCCACTCGAACAACTGCCTTAGTGTAGCTATGTTACAGTATATTAACAAGGTTTGAACAACGTCTATAACACCACATTCAGACCCACTTAAATCTTGACAACCTGATATTGAAGCAGCAGAAACTGACCTAACAACTGCGCCAGACACTTGTTGTCTTATACAGGAGTTGCCGACCGCAGTGCTGTATTCTGCCTGTTTACATATCTCTGAATTTGAACACACATGCCTGTACCAGTTTCTTTGGCACTTCAGTGTATATATAGGACGATGCTCGATCACACATGTTCCGTGTCTCTATGAACTGTATGCGTGATGTAGTGATGTTACTCCGATGGCCGGCAAGTTCCCCAGACCTGACTCTGACAGAGCATGTGTGAGACCATGTCAGCTCTATCGCAGTGACAATATCCAGAACATCAACGACTAATTACAACAGTTAAGAGCCACTTTACCTCGGGAGAGGATAAAAAACCTTTATGATACCCTCCTCAACCGAATCAGTGCATGCATCGAGGAGTGAGGTGTCGCAAAGTCGTACTGATAAGTGGGCTCATACTGCCAAGTTCTTCGTAAATTTGAATCGATTTTGAGCCGGCCGGTGTGGACGAGCAATTCTAGGCGCTTCAGTCTGGAACCGCTCAACCGCTACGGTCGCAGGTTCGAATCCTGCCTCGGGCATAAATGTGTATGATGTCCTTAGGTTAGTTAGGTTTAAGTAATTCTCAGTTCTAGGGGACTGATGATCTCAGATGTTTAGTCCCATAGTGCTCAGAGCCATTTGAACCATTTGTTTTTGAATCGATTTTGTAATCATTGAAATAACATTACATACCCTCTCAACCAGTGAGGTTTCATTTCGATTCCTCCTCTCCATCTGGATGTTCCACAGTTTTAGTCAGGCAATGTGGAATTAGGCCAGAAACAGTTAATTACTTTCTGATATGTCTGTAGCAATGGGTTGGGAGGTTTAGCATATTTCTAAAGAATATGTCTCCACAGAACATCTAGCTGTAAATATCAGGTACGTTTTGTGGAACTGACATGACATAACGATGTTACACAGCTTTCTGGTGTGTAACAATTAATTCCATGTCCTGCTGAAATGTTAAAACTGCTACAAATAATTTATTACACTATCATGTTACTGAATCTGAATACGACCCAAAGTCATTTACTACTGCTCACTTTCAAAACACTTCTGCTCCAATGAAATGTATTCGCAGTTGCGAATATGGGCAACCATCAGCTGTATAATGGAATGACGTCAATGAAAATTTCTGCTTGACAGGAAGTCGAACCCGAGTTTCCCGCTTATTGCGAACGGTCGCCTTAGCATTTCGGTGTCCGAGTACGACTCACGGCTATACCCAGATTTCCTTATGTCGTCAACCATGTGCCTACAACCTGTAATCGTACATCCTTTAAGTATATACCCGTACAGGGAAGGCATATTACTTTGAAAGTCGCTTGACTGCTGTCAACGGATTGTCCATATTTGATTCTGCGAATTCATTTCATGTATTTCATGACGGCTGTAGTCGCCGTTTTGCCTGTTCCGTTGGACATGCGTGAATGTCCGAAGGAACACTGCATCGTAACTTGGAACAGGGGCACTACAATATCGTATACTTCTGGTATAGGTGGCTCATTTGTAAAGTGGCATACTGCGGATCCAAGCTAATGAGTTCGATGCTTTTTCAGTCACAGGATCTTTCTCTGTCACGTATCGCTTGTTTCATGTATGGAAATGCCCCTCTAATGTGAAATATGACAGACTGTACCTTAGTTTAAACGGTAGGCCCCTTTATAATCGACTCAGAAGAAGGCAACGATATACCACCTCTAACAGGACGATGCCTGGTAAAGCAGTGTGACCTACAAACCAACCTTAGGGCTGTTGACAGCTTACTGTTTCAATTATGTTGTTATCTCAATAAAACACTCTGGACATGTTCATTTGGGATTAAATCTTGGTCTCTTCAGGCAAAAAGCTGGTCACGGAAGTAATATTTTGAATCACATTGCTTGCGTAACGACCTGCTTCGTAAATTATGCAAATCGACTTATCCGTCTCTACCGCACGCAACTGGTAAGACTGGAACGACCATGCTAAAAAATCACAACAATGTGGAACTAGAAGCGTGGTGCACTTAGTAGTATTACTCGGCAAAGTGAAGTAGTAATTTCGCCACTGTGGCAGCACCATCGTGTTTACGCCCGACAAACACGAAGGAGGAAATAATACTGGCGAACGCTCCAATATTCTTACAAATGGAGCACAATTACACGCCGCCCATCTATCACCACGTTTACACGCGACACAATTTGCGAAGACGAAAATCTAATTTCGAAATGTGAATGCGATGTCTGCTGTAGTGTTTACAATTTAGACCTGAGTCTATTTTGCTAACTCCATCAAATATCGGTTTGTGTGTCACGTGGCCAAAACAATAGAGAGAGGAGGTTGTTCTAGAAGAGATGTTTAAAAATCCTTTCCTTGTGAGGCTATTTTATTACTCCCACCAGTCCACACGTGATATGGAGAATCAATGCAAACTAATCACTGGTTGAATTGTAATCAAACATTTTGGCCGCTTACTGTGGCTAGAAATATTCCGGATGGGTAAAAACATCAATAAAAACTATTTCGTGTGATGGTGTACACAATTAAAAGGAATATAGCACAGGTGTTAAAATAATCATGACAAGTAAAAGGTTGCTGGCTCGAATCGCTGCAAGTGCTTTGAAATTATGCTTTAAAATCTTTATCAAAATGACTTAATTCATTATTTTTATTCAATTAATTGCATTTATTTTATTTCTAACCCTTTGTCCCGTCATTTAATCATTGTATTATCTTGTTTATCCTTCCACCATCTTATAGACAGCATCAAAGAGTCGATCCCAGTCTTCCCCTTGTGAGTTACCAGAAAATTATAGTGGACGAGAAAGTTTGCCAATAACAGAAAGTAGATTTAATAATCTACAAATTAGCCCTCCACAAAGGATAATACGGTTGTCGCCAATTAATTTTACTTTGTTAGTTCACAAAATATTTCAGTATACGTGTATCATGTTTCGTCAAAGAAAGATAAAATGTGATTCTCCTCAAATAAATAAAGCAAAGACTTCATGATCAGCACAACACTTTTCTTTCTACACTACACACAAAATCACTTAGTCCAAATAATCAACAGTTTAAAAGGCAAATAGAAACCTCTTAACTGTCGCTTTGTAGGCATTTTGGTTTTTGGGTCATACATGAGATGTGAACTCAAAATGAAATCCATGTCACCGCCTACATGCGCAACAACAAAACAGCACTTTTATCTGACAATACCCCTCTCACAGTGTCAGTTTGGCAATATTTATTTACGGTGTAATGGGTGTGAGTCCATGTGCCATCTAAGTAAATAGTTGGCCACTTTGATTCTAATGCTTCATTCTTCCTTAAAAACCTAATTTAGTATGCACTTTCTCCAACTGTGTCCTTTAGTTTACACCTAACAACACATTTAATTTGGCACATTTTAAAACTGAATTCTACATACAGAACAACTTTTCTAAGAATTTCCTACCTAGCCTTAAGTTCAGTTGTGTACGATAAAAACCGTGTAATTTTCGCAAAGTTGGTATTTATTTACATTGTTCGTAATAAAGTAGAAATTGCTGCCTGATAATACATTCATCCTCATTGTCAATGGAACGCTTATTATTACCACCTTGCTTCCCCTTCTTTGGCGTAGAAACTTGCGTTCCACTCTACTGGGCTTCGTGTCCCTCCTCCCATAAGTTGGAAAGCACCCTGTTGCACAATTTTTAACACATTGGCTACACGTTTCCATCGCCTTCTCCTTCGGCACGATAAATACCTCCTCTTTCCCGTAAGCAACAAATTTAATCACGTTAACTGCAAGCCATCGCGCCTGCTGCAAAGACTTTTTCCACGTTCACCTTCCATACTTGAACTGCGATGTAACAATGTCCACTGCATTAATCGGAACGTTGTTGTACCTAGCCCTATGGTCACGTTGGTGTCTTAGGCGGCCACATTACCACTTGTCCTTGCCGATTAATATTACTACGACATATGTTTACGTAATGTGGGCGGTATTTTCGTGTTCGTATTGGTAATACGACTTCGTGCGAGACCGTTCGACTGTACAGTTAGCACACACACTGAAGAACCAAAGAAACTGTTACACCTGCATAATATCGTTTAGGGCCCCCGCGAGTACGCATAAGTGCCGCAACACGACGTGGCATGGACTCGACTAATGTCTGAAGCAGTACTGAAGGGAAATGACACCATGAATCCTGCTGGTCTGTCAGTAGTTCTGTAAGAGTACGAGGGGGTGGAGATCTCTTCTGAACAGCACGTTGGAAATCATCCCATACATGCTCAAAAATGTTCTTGTCTGGGGCCAGCAGAAGTGTTTAAACTCAGAGGGGTGTTCCTGGAGCCACTCTGTTGAAATTCTGGACGTATAGGGTGTCGCATTGTCCTGCTGGAAATGCACAAGTCCGTCGGAATGCACAATGGACACGAAAGGATGCAGGTGATCAGACAGGATGTTTACATACGTGTCATCTGTCAGAGTGTATCTGGACGTATCAGGGGTCCCATATCACTCCAATTGCACGCGCCCCACACCATTACAGGGCCGTCACCAGCTTGAACAGTCACCTACTGACATGCAGGGTCCATGGATTCATTAGGTTGTCTCCACACCCGTACACGTCCATCCACTAGATACAAACATGAAACGAGACTCGTCCGACCAGGCAATATATTTCCAGTCATCAACGGCCAAATGACGGTGTTGGCCCGCCCAGGTGAGGCGTAAACTTTGAGTCACGCCGTCATCAACGGTATACAAGTGGGCCTTCGGGGCCGAAAGCCCATATCGATGATATTTCGTTGAACTGTTCGCAGGCTGACACTTGGTGATGGCCCAGCACTGAAATCTGCAGAAATTTGCGGAAGGGTTGCACTTCTGTCACGTTAGACAATTCTCTTCAGTCGTCGTTGGTCCCGCTGTTGCACGATCTTTTTCCGGCCACAGCGATGTCAGAGATGTCGTGTTTTTACCGGATTCCTGATATTCGCGGTACACTCGTGAAATGGTCGTGCGGGAAAAAATTCCCACTTCATAGTTACCTCGGAGATGCTGTGTCCGTGTACCGACTATAACAATACGTTCAAACTCACTTAAATGTTGATAACCTGCCATTGTACGAGTAGCAGCAGTAACCGATCTAACAACTGCGCCAGACACTTGTTGTCTTATATAGGCTTTGCCGACCGCAGCGTCGTATTCTGCCCGTTTACATATCTCTTAAAAATGGCTCTGAGCACTATGGGGCTTAACATCTGAGGTCGTCAGTCCCCTAGAACTTAGAACTACTTAAACCTGACTAACCTATCGACATCACACACATCCATGCCCAAGGCAGAATTCGAACCTGCGACTGTAGCGGTCGCGCGGTTCCAGACTGAAGTGCCTAGAACCGCTCGGCCACAACGGCCGACTTACATATCTCTGTATTCGTGTACGCATGCCTATACCAGTTTCTTTGGCGCTTCAGTGTATGTTTTTCTTCGTCCTAGCATCTCATCTGCTCTCTCTCTCTCTCTCTCTCTCCCCTCTCTCTCCCTCCTGTGTGTGTGTGTGTGTGTGTGTGTGTGTATGTGTGTGTGTGTGTGTCGCCCACCACACCTGCGTGTCGTTGACTGTTGACCTTCTGAACACTGTGGCTGTTATCTAAGGGGGGCATCAGGCTAATGATACCGCAAACACAACAAACAGGTACCGAGGCGACGAATTATGACGCACAGGCCGCTCCGGTACAATACTTAGCACAGCCAGTCGACGTCAGTTTACTAAAATGACATGTAACTTACGCACCTGCCGAACGCTACATCAGTTTCCGCTCACGGGGCTCTTTCTTGGTCCACCGACGAGCGACTGCGAAATTAGGGAACAAGAAATGTGCTGCGTATTAATTTATTAGGCGCTCGCGAGATTACTGTATTTGATGTTACAATGCTGTGACCGCATTTTATCAAATGTAAGTTTTCAGATAATTTCAGTTCCGCATGTCACTACTGAAAACGAAAAACGTCAGGTCAAAAATAACTTGAAAGAGACATTTCCATAACTAACCATTGCCCATGTTTAGAGGCATTTAGAGGCAGCAGTTCGGACTAGCCGCGGAGACATCACGATTAGCGATGCCGGAGTTATTCTGTAGGTAGAGTTGTACTGACCAGTATGGAAAATAAATATGGCTGACAGCAAAATTGCCAACATAGGGCATGTCCCAGTAACACGCACCCTGCGTAGGTAAGTGAAACAAGTGTGCGTAGGTAAGTGACATGTGTAGCACACACTACCTGTAACTGCATGCCTACCTTTTGCTGAGGCAGATGCTTGTGACGTCATTATTAAAGCGTCAAACGAGCTGTTCGCCATAACGACGACGTAACTTGTGAATCCTGTAATGTTTCATCCATTGTTAATTTAAGCTGAGAGACGATTATTAGCCAGGCAAATCGTATTTTGTAATGTACTGATCGGACTGGAGTGAAATAAGGATAAAGTGTTACATGCAAAAGATACCATAAATGTTCAAATGTGTGTGAAATCTTATGGAACTGAACTGCTAAGGTCACCAGTCCCTAAGCTTACACACTACTTAACCTAAATTACCTTAAGGACAAACACACACACCCATGCCCGAGGGAGGACTCGAACCTCCGCCGGGAACAGCCGCACAGTCCATGACTGCAGCGCCTAGACCGCTCAGCTAATCCCGCGCGGCAACAAAAGATACCATAACATTAGCAAAATTATAACCAGTTATAACGACGTTGAAGGGTCTGACGGTTTACGGTCGTTATAGCCGACAGTCGCACAAACCGGGTTTTTGCTTTGTTTTTTGATAAAAATTTCATAACAGTAAATTTTGGGTATCTTGAAATTTTTGTAAGTGACGTATGGTATAAAAGTCATGAACTGTACAACTTCGTTCCAGTTACTCTATTACAAAAATTAATCAACAGTAACAAATTGAAAAGACAGTATCATACACAAAAATTACGTGAACGGCTACCCTTTCTCCTATGTCTCTCTTCAAAATGTACAAATGCGATGCACAGTACATACTGTACGACACTGAAAATATCCAACACACATTGCCACAAAACATCAGTAATGAATACACTGTTATTCCAGTTCTAAACAATGAAAAAATAACACATACTGCAATTTAAATTCTCTAGTTTTCTACAATGAAGAAAAGACAGTGTGTTTAGTTTTTCAGACACTTGCAATACAAAAATGTTGTTCAAATGTGTGTGAAATCTTACGGGACTTAACTGCTAAGGTCATCAGCCTCTAAGCTTACACACTACTTAAGTTAAACTATCCTAAGGACAAACACACACACCCATGCCCCAGGGAGGACTCGAACCTCCGCCGGGACCAGTCGCACTTGCAATACAATAATGCATAATACAGTATATTGGCCTACTTAAGGTAATCTGTTATCTTTGTTTTCTTTATTCATTGAAGACGTGCATATGCATTTTGCCTTTGACGATGTATTGCCATTTGAATTAAACTTTCCCTGAAAATAACAAATTTTTGAGAAGTTTAGCTAAGCGATGACACAACAAACTTTTCTTGTTACTCATTTTCATGTTGATCAACCACATGTTGGCTCTGCATATATTTCTTCTTCACTAGCTGAGGCGTACACGGTAAGACTTGTCTACCTGAGTGAAGTCCTCTGTCTCACAAGTTGACAAAATTGAACAAATTTCTTGCACTAATTCCGCCACAGGAATTTCATCCCCATCTTCATTATCTGCACCATCAGTTGTTGCTGAAAACGTGTTGTCCTGAATGTTTAAAAGAATTGGCAATTGTCTGTTGAGAGATATTTTCACACGCTTCCGATGTCATTAAGCTTATATCAAAGAACTTTGAAAGCTGTTTCTTTACCTTCTTCGATATTTTGTAACACGTTCGCCACTTGACATTTCCTTTACTGTATTTTCAGAGATTTTGTAACTCCCTGGTCCAGAAATTGTACAACTGTTGTCACGTTTGAAAGTTAAAACACAAATTTTTTGCGCTGCAGATTATCGACTTCTGAATAAGCAGGACACTTATCGACCAGCAGAATAATTTTTCGTTTCTTTGATTTCAGGTGATAGTCCCAGTTACGCAACCAGTTTTCAAAAACGTCAGATGTCATCCAAGATTTTTCGTTGTTTTCATACATTACAGGTAGAGTGAATGTTTTTAAAACATCTTAAGTTTTCTCGATTTTCCGATCAACAAAAGCTTTGCTTTACATGATACACTCACATCTGCAGCAATAGTACCTGTGATCAAGGTTACCATCCGTCCCGATATATCGGGATCGTCACCATTATAGACCTTCTTGTCCCCACAACACGACAAGATCCACTTTAGTCTTGATTTTGCAAAATACTGTTACGAGCTTGGCTCAAGTACTGAAGTAACGCCATCTGTTAGCGCCACTTGTGAATGCAACCACAGTTAGTTTTGTTTATGCCAACAAGTTTATGTCGACAAGGTCGTCTGATAGATGGCGTTGGATGTTGCGTATCCTGTATCGACGAAATAAGGACCTTCTAAATCTAGAGTCATCATTCGAGGAAATACCAAACTTCTCCGGTAGTACGGGGCTCGAACTAATTAAGCAGCCCCACGTGTCAGAATCGGGCAGTTGCTATTTGAGAAGCCATATCCTTCTAAACGTTATACGAACAACGAGTGCACGTGAGCAATTTTTGAAGTATTTACTGCGGGTATGTAGAAGTGTATAGTTACATGTACTTCGATGACTAAAGCGTTATTGTCGACAGTTTACTGTCTAATAAGCTTATCATAGCTTACGGAAATGCCTAAGGATGGAAAGAGAAAGTATCACTCTTCAGCTGCCAGGGACTTTGCAATCAACCTTACAGTGCCAGTTTAACTACAAGCTGACTTCCATGGAGTTTTATAAATACGTAAAACGGAGAAAGACTTACTGAAAAGGATGAACTCTTCCGATAAATATGGTGCACCGACTCCTGCTGCAACAAGATCCACATAATTGTGTTCTAAATAAAAAGTAATTATATTAAATAAATTTGTACCCCATTGGTACACCCCCAGCTCAGAGCGTCCCGACGTGGTCCCAGCTAGATATAGCATCTCTTGTTTTAGACATTTGCCCTGGAGTCTTGTAACAAAAAAGCCAGTTTGATCTGCATTGAATACATCATCTGGCTTGTAACCGTCACACGAAGCAGACTACTTCTTAGACAGGCATTCGCCTGTTACGCCATCAGGCACAGCAACAGCTTCGCCACAAATTTTCCCAGCAATAATATCATGGCGAGCTCGGAAACGTTGTATATAAGATGAGTAACGAAGTTCGGATTTCCCATCAGAGGCACAAATTCATTGGCTTTCTCTTATAGAACAGGTCCACCTACCGGCAGATTATTTGATCTTTGCCGCTTGAACAACGACCTACATAGGGAGAAACGATCACCACGATAAAATAATGGAAATCATAGCTCGTACGGAAAGATATTAGTGTTCGTTCTTCCCGCGCGCTATACGAGATTGGAATAATAGAGAATTGTGAAGGTGGTTCGATGAACCCTCTGCCAGGCAGTCACTGGATTTTGGCCTAACATGGACCATGTAAATAACTACTTCTGATTCAAATGCAGGTTTGCACAACAATTTTTCATTAGATTAGAAAGCTGATGCTTCCGACTTTGCTCCATTCTTTTTTGTTTTTCTCTGGATATGAAAATTTAAACTTTCTTTTCGAAATATATCCCTCTTCAGAATTTCTACCTTTATCTCTTTCAGATCACTTCTCATTTCTTGGAGTCACTTGTACCAGGGATAATTTTTCCAGCTGAGATGTTCAAACATTCTCATGCTATACTGTTTTCATTCAACCGAACCAGAAATCCGTTAGACACCATTATATGTTTTCTCGTTGTAGTAATTAGTTGTTTACTTTTTTGCGAGGATAATTAATTTTGTTCCTGTATTCATCGTTGTTTATTATGGGCCCAAATATTATTCTATGCATTTTCTTCTCTTTGCCGGCCGGTGTGGCCGAGCGGGTCTAGGCGCTTCAGTCTGGAAGCGCGCGACCGCTACGGTCGCAGGTTCGAATCCTGCCTCGGGCGTGGATGTGTGTGATCTCCTTAGGTTACTTAGGTTTAAGTAGTTCTAAGTTCTAGGGGACTGATGACCTCAGATGTTAAGTCCCATAGCGCTCAAAGCCATTTGAACCATTTTTCTTCTCTTTCTTTACCCCGTTTTCTATTTCTTTCGTCTTAATCAAATTCAGTAGTTCGGCTGTATATTATTATTATTATTATTATTATACTGTTTATCGTTTATGCTTATTTTGTTATTTTTGTGTGTCTATTACTGATTATATTGCAACGGTAGACACAATAACGTACAGAAATGAACACTGCCGTCACATGCTGATGAACGCTGACCTGTTAACTCGCGAGTGCGCCAAGCCTATGAATATTTAATTCCGTAATTTGTTTTGATGCAGTGGCACGCGGTCAGTGTGCGTTAATGCACTGTGGACAGAATAATGAAAGAGCGAAAACTTTAATCTACGCTTGATAACAAACCCGACGTCATTAACACCGCACGGCGCTTCCTGGAACGTCAGCAAGCTTACCGGCGGTAAACTGCGACATACAGATGCAGCATGAAGACTTTCTATTCATTGTCTTAGACCGCGTGTGAGATTTACCTAAACCTTCAAAAATTTCAAACGAAAAATTTTAACATTTCTTGTACTTTTTGTACCATCTATCATCTATGTTTCGCCTGAGACATCTACATCTGTTTCTTTGTGGATCTCTCAGAAGTATCACCTCTTCCTTCCCATCGCTTCATGTACGCTAGCTCACAAACCATCTATGAAAGCACAAGCGAACACTCATGTACATCTACATGGATATTCTGCATTTCACACTTAAGTGGTTGGCTGAGGGTTCCTCGAACCACGTCCAGACTATTTCTTTACCGTTTCTCTCTCTAACAGGGCGTGAGAAAAATGAACACTTAAATCTTTCTGTACGGGCTATGCCGGCCGCGGTGGTCTCGCGGTTCTAGGCGCGCAGTCCGGAACCGTGCGGCTGCTACGGTCGCAGGTTCGAATCCTGCCTCGGGCATGGATGTGTGTGATGTCCTTAGGTTAGTTAGGTTTAAGTAGTTCAAAGTTCTAGGGGACTAATGACCTGAGAAGTTGAGTCCCATAGTGCTCAGAGCCATTTTTTGTACGGGCTATGATTTCACTTATTTTCTGATGAGCGACATTTCTCAGAATGCAAGTTGGCGACAGTAAAATACTTTCACAGTCAGGGGAAAAAGTTGGTGACTGGAAATTAGTGAAAAGATCTTGCCGCAACGATAAACGCCTTTGTTTTAGAGATTGCATTCCCAACTAGCCTACCATATTCGTGGCACTCTCCCCCTATTTCGAGATAATACAAAACGAGCTGCCCTTCTTTGAAGTTTTTTGACGTCTTTCGTCAGTCGTCTCTGGTAACGATCATATATATAGCACAGCAATATTCCAGCAGTGGACGTACAATCGTAATGTAGGCATTATCTTGTAAGTACTGGATGTGCTAGCTTATGTGATATAGGTAGTTCGAAATGTGCTAATGTTAACCTCCTTTAATATGACAAATGCTCTTTGCGCAACAACACTTCCAGTTGAGACTTGATTGGACACCTGATGAAGACTGTTTGAGAATTGAGGTGACCACGTGACAGTAGTCAAACTATGTAAAGAAGCTTTCCAAAATCTGAAGAGATAAAAGACAAATTAAAACCATTATCGCACTTTTAGTTTCCTCATGGAAGTGTACTGAGGGATTTCCACGTCACGTTCAGGTGGCTCATGCATACTATACCGTACAAAATAACTTCTACTGCTACCTATTCCTAAGTGACCGATACTGTGACATTCATAATCAAATAAAGATGATGAAATCTATGTACAAACGTTTTTAATGAGGCTATATCATGTGAGAAACTTTTCAAGACCTGTAACACATAAATGCACGTTGTCTCCGTCTTTGATTCGCAATATAAACTGGTAATCCTCTTTCACTTACAATGCAATGTACTCCTACACCTATGAAATGTCTCTACTGTATTTATTTAGTGTTTAGCCGCGGGGAGTGGCCGCGCGTTTAGAGGCGCCATGTCACTGATTGAGCGGCCCCTCCCACCGGAGGTTCGAGTCCTCCCTCGGGCATGTGTGTGTGTGTGTGTGTGTGTGTGTGTGTGTGTGTGTCGTTCTCAGCATAAGTTAGTTTAAGTAGTGTGTAAGTCTAGGAACCGATGAACTCAGCAGTTTGATCCCTTAGGAATTCACCCACAATCAAACATTTAGTGTTTAAGAGATATTCAGTGATATAAATACGTGTTTATAATGACCTCTTGAGTTCTTTTTGCTGGATCGTCTTACCGTTTGTAACACATGACTCAAGTATCATACATTATCTGATCAAAAGTATAAGGACATACTATCTGATCAAAATTATGACACCAACTAGTGGACATTAAGATTGGATGCGTCAACCTTTCGCCTTCCTGACGGATGGAACTCTGCTGCTGACAGTTTCAATGAGGTGTCTGAATGTCTACGGAGGAATGGCAGCCCATTCTTCCTCAAAAACCGAAACCAGAGAAGTTAGTGATGTCGGCTGCTGGGGTCTGGAGTGACGTCGGCGTTCTTCATCAAACCAGAGGTTTTCCCTTTGATTCTGGTCGGAACTCTGGGCGGGCTAGTCTATTACAAAAAAGTCATTGTCCACAAAACCCTGTATCATAGATGCTGCTATATAACAGGGTGCATTTTCATACCGATATAAACAGTCATCATCCCCAGATATTTCCTCTAATGTACGCGTTACACAAACGTAAAAGGTATTCATTTCCTTCCTCATTTAGCGTTTTCGCGAGTGAAATATGTGAATTACACCCTAACCAAGAGAAGCCATCCTATCCATAACACTACCTCTTCCGTATTTCACTGTTGGTGCCACAACGCTCTCCAGACATCTCCATTCATCGGACCGCCACAGGTATAAAGTGATTCATCAATCCAAATTATACGCTTTCGGTCAATGGCGTCGCTCTTTGAACCATCTCAAGCTAAGCGTCGCTTAGCGTTGAATACATATTCAAATGGTTCTAATGGCTCTGAGCACTATGGGACTCAACATCTGAGGTCATCAGTCCCCTAGACCTTAGAACTACTTCAACCTAACTAACCTAAGGACATCACACACATCCATGCCCGAGGCAGGATTCGAACCTGAGACCGTAGCGGTCGCGCGGTTGCAGACTGAAGCCTCTAGAACCGCTCGGCCTCACCAGCCGGCGGTGATTACAGAAATGCGTGGCTTACGATGAGCTGCTCTATCACTGTACCTCATTCTTTTAACTCCCTATGCACAGCCATTGTGCAGGCTATACTATTCACGAATGATTCCTTCCGCTGATTCCATGAAATAGTATTTTACAGCCACCTTCCGCAATACTCGACGGTCGTTGTCCGTCAATACATGAGCACTGCCTGGTCTTGATTTGGCTGTGGTTTTTCATTCGCATTTCCACTTCAAAGTCACATCACCAGCAGCCGACTTCCGCTGCTTTGAAAGGGTTGAACTATCCCTGATGGATCAGTTACTCAGGTAGCATCCAGTAATTAATCCACGTTCGAAGTCACTGACCTCTCCTGACCCCTTCTGCTGGTACCGCTTCTCTAGTAACAAAACATCACCCCTCGCCTCCTTTTACATTGGTGGGTCCGTTTCTCGTGACATCTGGTGGTCAATTCCGTATCACAGAGTCGTCGGATACTTTTGATCAGATAGTGTAGAGTACTTTATCGAAGAGCAGAAGGTAATACGGGAAGTCGAGTAGCAGAGGACTAGCGTGGCTTTAGAAGAATCAGGAAGCATTCATCTAGCTGTTTCAGCACTGTGGGACATTATACAGGGTGAGGCATAAAGGATGAACGGTTTCCAAATGAACAATACATCGTTAGGAGTGATTCAAAAATTTTAATTACAGAATAACACTCAAATAATGTTGCCATTTAACAAAATTAATGCTTGGAAACTACATCTCCCAGGTGATGGCCGTTTTCAGCGATGCACTTCTCAAGGTGCTCTCGGAAGTTGGCTTCAACTCTCTGCAAAATGCCTTTGTCTATTTGGACGATTTCCACACGAACAGCTTCCTGCAATTCTTCAAGTGTACGTGGTTTATCCATGTACACACGTGATTTGAGGTAACCCCACAAAAAGTAGTCACACATGGATAGGTCAGGAGAACGAGGAGGCCAATGAATGTCCCCGAAACAGGAAATAACTCTATCACGAAAAACAGCCTTAATTGCTTCCATAGTCAATCTTGCTGTGTGAGCTGTAGCTCTAGCCTGTTGAAACCACACTCGCCGGATGGGAATACGTTTTCTTCTTAATTCAGTTAGGAACAATTTAGTGATCATCTCTCTGCATCGTTCAGAGGATACAGTTACAGTGTTCCCATTCTCATCTTGGGAAAAGTATGGACCAATAACATCTGTACCTGTTACAGTACACCAAACAGTCAGCTTGGGACTATGTAATGGTTTCTCATGCAGTAGTTTTGGGTTTTCACTGGCCCAATAACGACAGTTCTGCTGATTTACCATTCCATTCAAATGGGAATGATCATCACTCGTAAGCAAAATAATGTTGTCGTTTTGCTAGAATATGGCCTCCATTTCTCAGGCAAAATTTAGCCGCTGTTCATAATCTCTTGAGTTTAATTTTTGCACAATGCCCATTTTGTAGGGATGAAATTTTAGGTTAGTATGCAAAATACGCCTTACCGAGCGATTACTGAGGCGCAGATCAGCCGAGTGTCTTCTAGCAGAACTCTTTCCACATTTTCTTGTGTCCGAACTGAGCGAGGAGCCCCTGGTGGTTTTTTGTTCATAGCTGTTCCTCGTGTTCGAAATGATTCTACCCGACGTATAATGGTGTTATGAGAGGGAACACTATTATGTTTAGCGAGATTGAAATGGCGACGTAACTCACGCTACACTGCAACGATAGACTCACTATTGTGCACAAAACTATCGTAGCTAAACACACGATGTTGTACGGTCCACGGCTCCATGACCTTGACTAAACAAAATGGCAGGAGCTACCGATAAAGGTACCACATCACTCCCCCCCCCCCTCCGACCGCTTGAGCCTGAATACTAGCTGTTCTAAAAACGTCCGTCCTTTTTGCCTCACCGTGTAGAAGGCACATTTTGAAAAAAGTTACATTTCATTCGTAGATTTGAAGAAGGTTTTTGATAATGTGGTATGGGATAAAACTTTTCCATTGTTAGACAATGTGGAGTATGTGTAGCAAGGTACTCAAATACTTTTTTGCGCAGCAATTTTGTGTACTCACACTGATAGAAACATACAACATACCAAGACAAAGAAAGTTGTAAGGTGAGGTTGCTCATGATCACTATGTATACTTAGTTTAGGGCCTACATAGGAGATATAATGAGGGAAATAACGGACTGTCACGATGTGGGAGTTTCGTGTCACAGGCAGAAAACCAGCAGGATAGATATCGTTGAAGACATGGCAATGGTCGCCGAAAGTGAAGAGAAACTCGATCGGATGGATAATGAAATTCAACATGTGGTAGCTGATGGCTGTCATACCAAAACCAGGGCAGTGGTGTATGTGCAGCAGGTGGACATGCTGGATAGCTAGTTACTAAACTTTGACAATAGACTCTGGAAGAAAAAAACAACTTTTTATCTAGAAAACAGAATAAATATACAATACTTGGCAAAAAGTGAAACACCTTGAAACATGGTTGGATGTCATTGTAACTTTGTAATTGTCTGTGACAGGTAGAACGGAAACCAGAGTGCATTCATGTTTTGCTCGTGTTTATTATTATTACCGGGCCTGATGCGATACATAAGCGGCTTGTACAATGTCAGGTGTTCACTGATCACTGCGAAAGATACGGATGTTCTGTGTACACTTTTGAGACTGCGTTATCAGCACGTGACAGTTTGAAACTGGCCTCATGGTGGATTTCCATCTGCCCAACTGGTCGAATCATGCAGTATACAGATTTTTTGGGGATTCGGATGGGACAATGAACTTACATTGGGCGAGATCGGAACTTGAGAACAGGTACAGTCGGCATCGAAGTTACGGTCGACCACGCTTGACCACCACAAGGGTTGGATCACAGTATAGTGCGCCAACATCGTCACCCCTTCATATCTGCGCCTGTCA
This sequence comes from Schistocerca nitens, assembly GCF_023898315.1. Taxonomy (NCBI): domain Eukaryota; kingdom Metazoa; phylum Arthropoda; class Insecta; order Orthoptera; family Acrididae; genus Schistocerca; species Schistocerca nitens. Next base: position 634,557,728 of record NC_064618.1, on the reverse strand, counting down.
TCCGAGAACTACACTCATGCTCATAAATTAAGGATAATTGTAGAATTTGGTGCCACAAAACGAGGCATTACACAAAACTGGCGCTAATAGCATTGGCACATAGGGAACACACGCGATACAGATCTGTAAGTCCACGGTATTGGTGATATGTTGAGAAAACCGTCCCGAAACACATGTGCTACAAAACGCCACTGTTTCCTACGCATGTAACCCGACATCAATATGGGATATGATCACCATGCACACGTACACAGGCCGCACAACGGGTTGGCATACTCTGGATCAGGTGGTCGAGCAGCTGCTGGGGTAAAGCCTCCCATTCTTGCACCAGTGCCTGCCGGAGCTCCTGAAGTGTCCTAGGGACTTGAAGACGTGCAGCGATACGTCTATCTAGAGCATCCCAGACTTGCTCGATGGGGTTTAGGTTTGGAGAACAGGCAGGCCACTCCATTCGCCTGATATCTTCTGTTTCAAGCTACTCGTCCACGATGGCAGCTCGGTGGGGCCGTGCGTTATCATCCATCAGGAGGAAGGTGGGACCCACTGCACCCCTGACAAGGCGCACATACTGGTGCAAAATGACGTCTCGATACACCTAACCTGTTACAGTTCTTCTGTCAAAGACATGCAGGGGTATACGTGCACCAATCATAATCCCACCCCACACCATCAAACCACGACCCCCATACAGGTCCCTTTCATTAAGAGGTTGGTATCTGGTTCCTGGTTCTAGGCGATTCAGTCCGGAACCGCGCGGCTGCTGCGGTCGCAGGTTCGAATCCTGTCTCGGGCATGGATGTGTGTCATGTCCTTAGGTTAGTTAGGTTTAAGTAGTCCTAAGTCTAGGTAAGGTTCCGAGCAAAATTACCTGCAGTACTCCGTGGCCGTTTGCGGGGACTGATGGTGAGATATCGGTCTTCTTGTTGTGTTGTACACTGTGGACGTCCCGTGCTATAGCGCCTGGACACGTTTCCTGTCTGCTGAAATCATTGCCATAATCTTGAGATCACACTTTGTGGCACACGGAGGGCCCGTGCTACGACCTGCTGTGTTTGACCAGCCTCCAGTCGCCGTAGTATTCTACCCCTCATAACGTCATCAGTATGTGTTCTTTGAGCCATTTTCAACACACAGTCACCATTGGCACGTCTGTAAACGTCTGCTCACGTACTCGCTCCACCGTACTCTGACATGCACCAACACACCCCTGCGTATGTGGACTGCTGCCAGTGCCACCGTGCAACGACCGCAGGTCAAATGCACCGCATGGTCATACCCCGAGGTGATTTAAACCCGGAAACCGCCCACTAGAGAGTTGTTTCACCATGTATCAGCATTATCCTTAATTTATTAGCTTGAGTGTAGTAATGGAGTCCCTGCAACACTGTGTGTCATTCCGCGCCGTTGGTCAGCAACCGTCCCAGCGAATTAACGTACTGTGCGTGAACTGTAGTTAACACTACTACAGGAAAGCGGCCATGTAGTGCCGCGACAGAAAAGCATTAACTGCTGATGAATGGCGTCGCAATATGTTCAGGGATGAATCACTGTTCGGCTCTTCCCAGGATGACCATTGCCGGTGATTACGGTGGCGACTTATGGTCAGGTTCCATCTTCGCAATGCACAGCTATTTACTGCTGACGCCATGTTGCTGCGAGCCATCAGGAATGATTTCAGGTGACGGCTGGCGGTGTTTGAGGGGGCTCTGAAGGCACAATGGTACATCATCGTCTTCCCGCATCCTCATGTGTTATCTCTCATGTGACAGTATCGTGGTGACGTTTTTCAGCAATATAATGCTCGTCTATACATCGCACGTGTCTGTATCGACTTTATGGATATGTTGAAGTACTCCCATGACCAGAAAGGTCCCCGCATCCGTCCCCAATACAGCAAGTGTGAGACCAGCACGGATATGAACTCCGTTCGACTGCCAGTATCCAGGATGTCAAGAACTACTTACAATATTTGTGGGCCAGATTGCCTCAAGAGAGGATACAAAGGCTTTGTGACACACTTCCCAAACGAACCAGTGCATGATGCATCCAGGCCATACCGGGTGCAACGTAGTACCTGTAAGCGCACTCATACTGACAAGATTTTTCTAAATTTGATTCAGTTTTGTAATCACTGAAATAACATCGCAGACAGTGTCAAAGCGTGAAGTTTCACTTCGCTTCCTCCTCCACTTCTAGGTGCTTCACTTTTTTGTCGGGCATTGTAAAAGGAAGATGGAAGGAAGACCCAGTAGCCGTGTAAAAGGCCAAAGAGCGTTCTATACTAAGAAGAAAACCTTTGCTAGATCCAGAAGTGACCAGCTATATGTGGAACATCGTGGAAGACACAAATGAAATGAACGGACGCCTATAAAATCTAGGATTACAAGAGACTGTTGAAGACGAGAAGGATTTGTCGAGTACAAAATGAAGACGTCCTGCCCGAGTCAACAACAAAAAATGTTTGACCAAGAAAATAATGAAACGGAGAGATGGAACGGTTGGGTATAAACTGCGACAATAGTCAATGTAAACCGTAGTGGATGAAATGGTGAAAGGAAAGAAGGAACATGAAGGTTGAACATCCCGTCTACGACGCGGCCATTAGGAAAGAAGCACACGGTCGCATTGAGTAATGACAGATAACCATTCTGGCATTCGCCTGCATCGAATTTGGAGAAATCGCGAAAAACCGAAATCTGGATGGCCGGACAGAATGCAAGTTCAGTGTGCTTACCACCGCCTTAGCCAGCTCGTTCGTTGAGCAGAGGAAAGACTCGAGGGGCACACTTGGATAAGAGGGTGTAATTAGCGATTCGTCGATGACATGAGATGTAGCAAATAAGAAAGAAATACAAGGACATAACACACTTAGCAGTCGGCTTGCAATCATCGTGCAGAGGGAGGAATCATTACAGCACCAGCTCGGTTTCTACGACGGATCGCAGAGCGATTCTGCTGTGCCCTATTTGAGCAGCCGATAAGGAATTCATCACTATTGAAACGACACTCATATGTGTCATACAAGCGGAATTTGGAATTTCCCTACTCGTTACAAGACGAAATCTGTTATCTGTCGATACATGTTGAATGTCAGATCTTCTATCGATCATCCTTTATGATGGAAATTACCTCTACAACTAAATCTAATACAGACAAAGTCATACTGGATAAATAAATCCAAACCTCTACAACTGATATCATATAGTATGGCGAAATTCTGGAACATCCTACAACACAATGTTAACACCACTTTCGCAGAGGACATGTGATGTCAAAAAAACTATGTCTCTCCATAAATTCAGTGTGCTCTTGTAATCTCCCCCTCACTTATCGACCTTAATGACAGTGAAAAATTAAACCGCGTGTACCTAATGGGAAATTTGGGAAAGCAATCGTCACCGAAGTTAATCTGTCGGTAAAGAGGGAGGAAAGGGTTACATCTAAATGAAAGGAAAAATGCAAATGAAACTGGTGGAAATTAATTTTGAAAAGGGGTAAAGTTAATAAAGAAAGTAAATGTGCGGCCGTTACGTCAACAATTAACTAGCGGTAATTAGATATTTGAGATTTGGGGGAAATCACTGTCGCCAGTCCTAAGGACAATTACTATAGTAACTGAAAAAGAAAGGTTATTACACATATAATTAGCACTAGAAGCGTGGCAACTGAAGGTTGACACGTGTAGTGTGAAAACTGAAAGTTTGTCAGAAGTAATAAATTTCGCTACACTCTGACTTAATTTAGCAAAAGAATTAATAAAACCGGAAAATCGAAAGTTAATTTAGTGACTAAAGTTAATAGTGAGCTTTCTTTCTGAAGCACATCGAAATCCAGCAGAATACGGTTAGTCTTGGACTACCTCAACAATCATTTCAAAAGCAACTTGACTCTACGCAATTTAGAAACAAGAGATTTAACTTTGAACTTGAATTAAATGATTCTGAATAATTAACAATAGTAAAATTTAGTACGTACCAAGCTGAGCTGCAGTCACAGGTAAGCTAAAATATGCTAACAAAACTCGCACTCTTAATTTGTGCTTGTGTAATCTAACTGTTGTAGCCAGCTATGCTTTAACTGCACTTGGAAACTAAAGTAACGAAATGCAATGATAGTACTTTAATGCTGGCGTCTGAATTTCAACGACACTCGGTTTCATTTCGGAAAAGGAAGGGACCCTGCTTGGTAATGCAATTGGGACAATGAGCAACAAAGGTTCATGCTGAGTTGCTGTAATTTTGCGAGGCAAATGGAACAATTTGAAAAGCTGAGGTCTGCCATACAGTTCTGAAACTTTACGTGCTTTTAGTCTTCCTTGTTAGTTGATTGAAGGTTTGAAGCCGTCGATCGAGGAGGTGGCGACAGTCACTCATTGTCGGCCGTCGCTGTTGCAGAAGCTGGATGTTGGCGCGCGTTCTTCTCAACACGGTCACCAGACGAAACGGGCTCTTGATGTGCGCCAGCTAATGCTTCCCGTCCGCGACACCATGTCAGAAACTATCATCGCAAGTCGAGCGCAATTACATGCTGCTAAACCCCGAAAGCGCGGCAACTCGCGGGAGCGTCACACCACACACCTGCTCCACTCGCTACTCCAGCCAGACTCCGACTGCCCTGCCCGCGCTCCACGCGGCAGAGTTAACACTACCAAAGATCCTACACACTTTGATTCTTCACACGACCTATCGATGTAATCGTTCGATAGCAGTTTTCCCTAGGCAAGACCCAGCGTAAAAATACAAATAATATTTACGAAACAAACCAATTATACATCGACATAAATGCACATATATATATATACAAATAGTAAACCAATTACAATATATAAAGGCACAGAAATGTCATATATTCAGGTAACAAATTAAGGAAAAAAACTTACAGTACAATAGATGGAAATAGGAGGATATGCATTTCCGGCGTTACACTCTATATGGCGGTCATATAACTAAAAGGTCAGTAACCACTAGAGAACTGAGAGTCTCTACACTATTAAAATTGGATCTTAACTGAACTGGCAGTACTGGTACAAACTGTACACGGATAGGGTAGTTCTAGAAATGTGTGTCAGTGTAGGAACCGCATTTTTTTTTTTTTTTTTTTTTTTTTATTGATCAGTCGCCCCCGGTAGCTGAGTGGTCAGCGCGACAGACTGTCAATCCAAAGGGTCCGAGTTCGATTCGGAGATTTTCTCCGCTCAGGGACTGGGTGTTGTGTTGTCCTAATCATCATCATTTCATCCCCATCGACGCGCAAGTCGCCGAAGTGGCGTCAAATCTAAAGACTTGCACCAGACTAACGGTCTACCCGACGGGAGGCCCTCGTCACACGACATTTCATTTTTAATGATCAGACATTATGGGGACAATCCTTCTTACCTACACAAGCGACGATGTTAACCGCGGAGTTATACACCATTATTCAAGCTATTACTTACGTAGCCGACTTAAAAGCCGACAATGTCCTGGTCAGTGCCAAAAGAGCAAAACAGTTACGTCAGCTGATTTACCTACAACGGATGTTGTTGTTGTTGTGGTCTTCAGTCCTGAGACTGGTTTGATGCAGCTCTCCATGCTACTCTATCCTGTGCAAGCTTCTTCATCTCCCAGTACCTACTGCAACCTACATCCTTCTGAATCTGCTTAGTGTATTGATCTCTTGGTCTCCCTCTACGATTTTTACCCTCCACGCTGCCCTCCAATGCTAAATTTGTGATCCCTTGATGCCTCAAAACATGTCCTACCAACCGATCCCTTCTTCTAGTCAAGTTGTGCCACAAACTTCTCTTCTCCCCAATCCTATTCAATACCTCCTCATTAGTTACGTGATCTACCCACCTTATCTTCAGCATTCTTCTGTAGCACCACATTTCGAAAGCTTCTATTCTCTTCTTGTCCAAACTGGTTATCGTCCATGTTTCACTTCCATACATGGCTACACTCCATACAAATACTTTCAGAAACGACTTCCTGACACTTAAATCTATACTCGATGTTAACAAATTTCTCTTCTTCAGAAACGCTTTCCTTGCCATTGCCAGTCTACATTTTATATCCTCTCTACTTCGACCATCATCAGTTATTTTACTCCCTAAATAGCAAAACTCCTTTACTACTTTAAGTGTCTCATTTCCTAATCTAATCCCCTCAGCATCACCCGATTTAATTTGACTACATTCCATTATCCTCGTTTTGCTTTTGTTGATGTTCATCTTATATCCTCCTTTCAAGACACTGTCCATTCCGTTCAACTGCTCTTCCAAGTCCTTTGCTGTCTCTGACAGAATTACAATGTCATCGGCAAACCGCAAAGTTTTTACTTCTTCTCCATGAATTTTAATACCTACTCCGAATTTTTCTTTTGTTTCCTTTACTGCTTGCTCAATATACAGATTGAATAACATCGGGGAGAGGCTACAACCCTGTCTCACTCCTTTCCCAACCACTGCTTCCCTTTCATGCCCCTTGACTCTTATAACTGCCATCTGGTTTCTGTACAAATTGTAAATAGCCTTTCGCTCTCTGTATTTTACCTCTGCCACCTTCAGAATTTGAAAGAGAGTATTCCAGTTAACGTTGTCAAAAGCTTTCTCTAAGTCTACAAATGCTAGAAACGTAGGTTTGCCTTTTCTTAATCTTTCTTCTAAGATAAGTCGTAAGGTTAGTATTGCCTCACGTGTTCCAACATTTCTACGGAATCCAAACTGATCTTCCCCGAGGTCCGCTTCTACCAGTTTTTCCATTCGTCTGTAAAGAATTCGCGTTAGTATTTTGCAGCTGTGACTTATTAAACTGATAGTTCGGTAATTTTCACATCTGTCAACACCTGCTTTCTTTGGGATTGGAATTATTATCTTCTTCTTGAAGTCTGTGGGTATTTCGCCTGTCTCATACATCTTGCTCACCAGATGGTAGAGTTTTGTCATGACTGGCTCTCCCAAGGCCATCAGTAATTCTAATGGAATGTTGTCTACTCCCGGGGCCTTGTTTCGACTCAGGTCTTTCAGTGCTCTGTCAAACTCTTCACGCAGTATCTTATCTCCCATTTCATCTTCATCTACATCCCCTTCCATTTCCATAATACTGTCCTCAAGTACATCGCCCTTGTATAAACCCTCTATATACTCCTTCCACCTTTCTGCCTTCCCTTCTTTGCTTAGAACTGGGTTGCCATCTGAGCTCTTGATATTCATACAAGTGGTTCTCTTCTCTCCAAAGGTCTCTTTAATTTTCCTGTAGGCAGTATCTATCTTACCCCTAGTGAGACAAGCCTCTACATCCTTACATTTGTCCTCTAGCCATCCCTGCTTAGCCATTTTGCACTTTCTGTCGATCTCATTTTTGAGACGTTTGTATTCCCTTTTGCCTGCTTCATTTACTGCATTTTTATATTTTCTCCTTTCATCAATTAAATTAAATATATCTTCTGTTACCCAAGGATTTCTATTAGCCCTCGTCTTTTTACTTACTTGATCCTCTGCTGCCTTCACTACTTCATCCCTCAGAGCTACCCATTCTTCTTCTACTGTATTTCTTTCCCCCATTCCTGTCAATTGTTCCCTTATGCTCTCCCTGAAATTCTGTACAACCTCTGGTTCTTTCAGTTTATCCAGGTCCCATCTCCTTAAATTTCCACCTTTTTGCAGTTTCTTCAGTTTCAATCTGCAGCTCATAACCAATAGATTGTGGTCAGAATCCACATCTGCCCCTGGAAATGTCTTACAATTTCAAACCTGGTTCCTAAATCTCTGTCTTACCATTATATAATCTATCTGATACCTATTAGTATCTCCAGGATTCTTCCAGGTATACAACCTTCTTTTATGATTCTTGAACCAAGTGTTAGCTATGATTAAGTTATGCTCTGTGCAAAATTCTACAAGGCGGCTTCCTCTTTCATTTCTTCCCCCCAATCCATATTCACCTACTATGTTTCCTTCTCTCCCTTTTCCTACTGACGAATTCCAGTCACCCATGACTATTAAATTTTCGTCTCCCTTCACTACCTGAATAATTTCTTTTATCTCGTCATACATTTCATCAATTTCTTCATCATCTGCAGAGCTAGTTGGCATATAAACTTGTACTACTGCAGTAGGCATGGGCTTTGTGTCTATCTTGGCCACAATAATGCGTTCACTATGCTGTTTGTAGTAGCTAACCCGCACTCCTATTTGTTTATTCATTATTAAACCTACTCCTGCATTACCCCTATTTGATTTTGTATTTATAACCCTGTAATCACCTGACCAAAAGTCTTGTTCCTCCTGCCACCGAACTTCACTAATTCCCACTATATCTAACTTTAACCTATCCATTTCCCTTTTTAAATTTTCTAACCTACCTGCCCGATTAAGTGATCTGACATTCCACGCTCCGATCCGTAGAATGCCAGTTTTCTTTCTCCTGATAACGACGTCCTCTTGAGTAGTCCCCGCCCGGAGATCCGAATGGGGGACTATTTTACCTCCGGAATATTTTACCCAAGAGGACGCCATCATCATTTAATCATACAGTAAAGCTGCATGTCCTCGGGAAAAATTACGGCTGTAGTTTCCCCTTGCTTTCAGCCGTTCGCAGTACCAGCACAGCAAGGCCGTTTTGGTTAATGTTACAAGGCCAGATCAGTCAATCATCCAGACTGTTGCCCCTGCAACTACTGAAAAGGCTGCTGCCCCTCTTCAGGAACCACATGTTTGTCTGGCCTCTCAACAGATACCCCTCCGTTGTGGTTGCACCTACGGTACGGCCATCTGTATCGCTGAGGCACGCAAGCCTCCCCACCAACGGCAAGGTCCATGGTTGATGGGGGAAGCTACAACGGATACTGGGGCATATTCGTATTAAGAGTAATGGATGTGCAAAGAAGCCTGCAAAAACGGTGCAGCATCTACTTTCCACAGACATACTCTTACCATGCAATGGTTTTCAGAGCACATTAACCAATCAAGCAAAAGCGGAATGAGCACTGTTAGTGGACATGGGCACTAAGCATCAGATACCACGTCACCCTTGGTTTCTCAGCTCGGCGAACACGAGAAAAGAAATTGGTACTACAACAAACTAACAGCAGGTCGCATGAACACTAATAAACTGTGACATTTGTTAACAATAATATAACTCTCCAAGGTGTAATTTCTGCCTCACTGACAAGGACGTTTTACAGAGAGTAACACAATGTCAATACAATCACGAGAGAACAACGACACTGCACAATATATTAAAGATCAAGGATTATTTTTCTCTTAGAGCGGATTTTAGTCCCATGGATGGACCATTTCATCCGTCTTTATAAAAGGGAACTTTAAAATCTGAGAAGTTTTTACTATGTATACAAACATTTTGATTTTCTGTTAAAATGTATTGGCTTTTATTGTAATGGACAGTCATATTAATTAACAATGCAGACTAATTATCCCGCGCAGTGATGTTTTATATTTTGTAAAGAAGTTTACAAATGTCCTTTTTGGATCATTATGTGACATAATTGTATCTGCTGGAACAAGACCTTACCGGAAACCCAACAAATAAAAGTTTAAAAAAATTCGCCGCCAGTAATTTACGAAAAGCGTTAAGATCTTAAGTCAGGAATTACGGGCTGTTATTCGAATGCCGATGTCATTCCCTCGAAAACCCAATATTTTAGACCGTCCTGGTCACCGTGAAATTAGTTCCAGACCGGCTCCAGCTCACGCTGACAAGACTGACCACAGTCGGCCAGAGTCAATCGATGCTGATGGCTGGCGACCCATCGCACTGGCGATTCCGGTGACCTGATTTCCCCCCCCCCCCCCCCCCCCCCACCACCGCCACTTCCGTGCAGCTGAACGGGATGCGATCCTCTATTTTAAGCGCTAACTACGACTTTGATCTCTTAGAGTAGCTACCGAGTCAACTTAATTTACGGCGCCGTCAGAAAGGTCCCCACAGAAATCACACCACATTTTAGAGTCAAAGAGTAGCCTTCATTTAAACCATTTTACTTTTTACCGCTTTCGGTCAACGCACAGCGAAATTACACTCCGTCGTTGACAGGTCGGCCAAATAACTTACTGCTCTCATAAGGATAACACGTATCTTCTGACACGCAAGAAAAATATCAATTCACTGCATCAGCCATGTTTTCTTTTACAATTTCATGACCTCATCACCAGGTCGATTTTGTTCTGTTTACATCGCTAAAAGTACTTATGGTATGCCTCTGTGTCACCCACTCGGCAGACTGCGAGTATTACGGAGATGCTCCGTGAAATCAAATGGGAATCCCTGGAGGGAAGACGGCATGTTTTTCGCAAAACACTACTGAGAAAATTTAGAGAAACGTCATCTGAAGCTGACTGTAAAACGATTGTAATGCCGCCGACGTACATTCCGCGCAAGGACCATAAAGATAAGAGAAGTCGGGGCTCGCACGGAGACATATAGACAGTCGTTTCTTCCTCTCTCTCTTTACGAGTGGAATAGGAAAGGAAGTTAGTAGCAGTGGGACACGGTTTACCCGCGATGCACCATTCGGTGACTTGGGGAGTATGTAGGTAGCGTTGTGAAAAGGTATCTTCTTGCACTAGTGAAGAAATTAGCGTTAATTAGAGCGATTTTGACGCTATTTGACGCATTTTGGTATGCATGTAGAAGCAGTGCTCACCGTAGGAAGCCACACGTGGATGTCGGTACACATTTGAGAATCACAATATTTTGTAGCTTTCACAATAAAAATATGTTAGTTAGCTGTCACAACAAGATTTTGGATACACGTTAATTCTTACAAAAAGCGAAAAATCAGCAACCACCCACTTTTATTAATATCATTCATTAGAAAATTGCGGCGTTATTGGTTTCAAACCGACATTTTCATGATCAAACAACGATTCACATTTATGTTTGCCATTTAAATGTTGCTTCATTTACGATGTCGGCTGTTTCCGGCTGTGGTGCTGGTGCTGTCAAAAATCTTGAGTAATTTATACGGCACTGTTGTTCAAGTGCTGCAATTCCGCAGAATAACATGCAAGATGAACAATTTCCGAGACATGAAGACTTAATATAGAGCTCTACAGTAACGAAAGATATATAGGTAAATGACACTGAGATTTAGAAATAATCTTACGCAGTTCGTAGTTTAATACACAACAGACCATTACAGAAGCTTCAAGTTAATCATTTCAGTTTTTAAAACGAAATCGAACTGCGATGAAAACCAGTAATATGGATTTGTAGCTTTTGACAGTTTTACACACATGCACCACATACCGTACCTTAATTGTGAATATTGCCTGAAAACTGAAATTTGAGATGGGGTATGTAAATATTGTTTACCGTTTAAGGATATCTCTTTTGTGTAACTGAGAAACTTTTTAAAAACGTTCCTGAGGATGATTTTTTAAAGTAATGTTTGTGTGTCATCTGCATATTGTGAATAAAAACCTCAAGCCCTTTATATGGGTCGATCTTATGTCCATTTGTCAAATATGCAGGATTTTCATGTTACTTGTTGTGTCTTCAGATTTATGTTCTATGTCTTTGATATGTGTCGCTGTTGCTGATCCATCAGAGGCATTATATCGAATACTGAAGTTACTTGCAGTCTGGTATTAATACTGAACGGGACATTCAGTAGATATAAAAATTTAAGTAGAGCTCATGATTGCTTTCAGTATTGTACAGTACCTGACAACATAGCTTATTGTTTGCGGAAAAGGTGTTCTAATGTTATAAGATATACAGGTATTTGTAATATTTTCCGAAATGTTACCTAAATATCGTATATATACATTGGGCCTGTCACTTCGTATATTATTATTATTTCTTTACTTTCTCAGACGTTAAGTCTGGTTGAGAATGGAAAGTGACGCGGACCTTGATCAAGCGTCACTTCCTATTAACTGTACGGTATGTGTTATATTGCATTTAGGAACTTTCGGGTAATTGAACATGTATCAATAATTACGGATTTCTGTAGTTGTATATATATGTTTGGATGTAGCTGTATTGCATTGATGTACTGGTGGATATTGTGTGGTATGACTCCTGTAGTTGATAGTATAATTGGTATGATGTCAACTTTATCCTGATGCCACATGTCTTTGACTTCCTCAGCCAGTTGGATGTATTTTTCAATTTTTTCTCCTGTTTTCTTTTGTATATTTGTTGTATTGGGTATGGATATTTCGATTAGTTGTGTTAATTTCTTCTTTTTATTGGTGAGTATGATGTCAGGTTTGTTATGTGGCGTTGTTTTATCTGTTATAATGGTTCTGTTCCAGTATAATTTGTATTCATCATTCTCCAGTACATTTTGTGGTGCATACTTGTATGTAGGAACTTGTTGTTTTAAAAGTTTATGTTGTAAGGCAAGCTGTTGATGTATTATTTTTGCGACATTGTCATGTCTTCTGGGGTATTCTGTATTTGCTAGTATTGTACATCCGCTTGTGATGTGATCTACTGTTTCTATTTGTTGTTTACAAAGTCTGCATTTATCTGTTGTGGTATTGGGATCTTTAATAATATGCTTGCTGTAATACCTGGTGTTTATTGTTTGATCCTGTATTGCAATCATGAATCCTTCTGTCTCACTGTATATATTGCCTTTTCTTAGCCATGTGTTGGATGCGTCTTGATCGATGTGTGGCTGTGTTAGATGATACGGGTGCTTGCCATGAAGTGTTTTCTTTTTCCAATTTACTTTCTTCGTATCTGTTGATGTTATGTGGTCTAAAGGGTTGTAGAGGTGGTTATGAAATTGTAGTGGTGTAGCCGATGTATTTATATGAGTGATTGCTTTGTGTATTTTGCTAGTTTCTGCTCGTTCTATAAAGAATTTTCTTAAATTGTCTACCTGTCCATAATGTAGGTTTTTTATATCGATAAATCCCCTTCCTCCTTCCTTTCTGCTTAATGTGAATCTTTCTGTTGCTGAATGTATGTGATGTATTCTATATTTGTGGCATTGTGAGCGTGTAAGTGTATTGAGTGCTTCTAGGTCTGTGTTACTCCATTTCACTACTCCAAATGAGTAGGTCAATATTGGTATGGCATAAGTATTTATAGCTTTTGTCTTGTTTCTTGCTGTCAATTCTGTTTTCAGTATTTTTGTTAGTCTTTGTCTATATTTTTCTTTTAGTTCTTCTTTAATATTTGTATTATCTATTCCTATTTTTTGTCTGTATCCTAGATATTTATAGGCATCCGTTTTTTCCATCGCTTCTATGCAGTCGCTGTGGTTATCCAATATGTAATCTTCTTGTTTAGTGTGTTTTCCCTTGACTATGCTATTTTTCTTACATTTGTCTGTTCCAAAAGCCATATTTATATCATTGCTGAATACTTCTGTTATCTTTAGTAATTGGTTGAGTTGTTGATTTGTTGCTGCCAGTAGTTTTAGATCATCCATGTATAGCAAATGTGTGATTTTGTGTGGGTATGTTCCAGTAATATTGTATCCATAATTTGTATTATTTAGCATGTTGGATAGTGGGTTCAGAGCAAGGCAGAACCAGAAAGGACTTAATGAGTCTCCTTGGTATATTCCACGCTTAATCTGTATTGGCTGTGATGTGATATTATCTGAATTTGTTTGGATATTAAGTGTGGTTTTCCAGTTTTTCATTACTATGTTTAGGAACTGTATCAATTTAGGATCTACTTTGTATATTTCCAATATTTGTAGTAACCATGAGTGGGGTACACTATCAAAAGCTTTTTGGTAATCAATGTATGCGTAGTGTAGAGACCTTTGTTTAGTTTTAGCTTGATATGTCACCTCTGCATCTATTATCAGTTGCTCTTTACATCCTCGCGCTCCTTTGCAGCAGCCTTTTTGTTCTTCATTTATAATTTTGTTCTGTGTTGTATGTGTCATTAATTTCTGTTTAATGACTGAAGTTAATATTTTGTAGATTGTTGGTAGGCATGTTATGGGGCGATATTTAGCTGGGTTTGCGGTGTCTGCTTGATCTTTAGGTTTCAGATAAGTTATTCCATGTGTAAGTGTATCAGGGAATATGTATGGGTCTGCTATGTAACTGTTAAATAATTTAGTTAGATGTGAATGTGTTGAGGTGAACTTCTTTAGCCAGAAATTTGCTATTTTATCATTTCCAGGGGCTTTCCAATTGTGCGTAGAATTAATTGCTCGGGTGACTTCATGTTGCAAAATTATCACTTCAGGCATTTGTGGTATCATCTTGTATGTATCTGTTTCTGCTTGTATCCACCGTGCATGCCTGTTATGTTGTACCGGGTTTGACCATATGCTGCTCCAGAAGTGTTCCATGTCTCTTATGTTTGGTGGATTGTCTATTTTTATGTGTGTGTTATCTATTGTTTGGTAAAATTTCTTTTGGTTTGTGTTGAATGTTTGGTTTTGTTTCCTTCTATTTTCACTTTTTTTGTATCTTCTAAGTCGTTTCGCCAAAGCTTGTAATTTTTGCTTCTTTTCATCTAATTGCTCTATTGCTTCTTCTTGTGAGATTTTACCTAACCTTTTTCGTTTTTTGTCTGATATTTCATTTCTTATAAATTGTGTTAACTGTCCGATGTCTTTTCTCAGTTTTTCTATTCTGATCTGTAGCCTGTGTTGCCATGCTGGTTTTGTGGGTTTCTTCTGTGTGTTGGTTGGTTCTGATATCTGCCTAGTGTGTATATTTAGTGTAGTGAGTGCTCCTACATAAACCAGTAGTTGTAACTCTTCCATAGTTGTGTATTCATTTATTTTGTTGTGTATGATTGTGTTGATAGTTTTTATTGTTGTTTCGACTTGTGGGCTATTTGGTGGTCTATACAAGAATGGTCTAATGTCTGTATTTGTGTCTTTGTATTCTATATATGTCAACTGAAATTTTTCTTCTATATCTAACATGTGTGTCACTTCGTGTTCTATTTGTGCTTGTGCTGGTGGCTGTCTTAAAATTTCATTTTCCTCTGATTGTTTAATTGATGCGTGTTGTTCTTTGTTTGTTTGCTCTGGGATGTTTGAGTCCGTTACTGTATTTTCTTCTTCTTCTAATTGCACATTATTTTGTTCCAGTATTTGTTGTACTTGTTGTTTGATGTTTTCTAATTCTGACTGGGGTATCCTGTTATTTTTTATTATTACACGAATCTGATCAGCTAGACGTTGTTCTGTTAAAAATTTTAATTCTGGGTATCTGGTAATAAATGTTGTGTATACTTGTGATCTGTATCCAGTTGTGTTGGTTCCTAGGTTTGTTGCTTGGTAATAACAGAACATGAGGTGTCGATTAACTTCATCTGACCATCTCATCCTCTGTCTTTGTTTTCCTTCTAGGGTGGTTGCAGGAAGCATATCCTGCAAAACACCTCTATTTGGATTTAAATCATTTTCCAGTTGGCTAGCAGTGTCATTACCATTGTGGGCGGGCATAGGGTTCAAGCGCCGTCCCCGACCATGACGGCGCTTGTCCGAGGCTTCTTTAGTTCTGTCCTGAACCAAGTAATCACACTAAAAGGGGGGTTAGCCCTATTAGTGGTTTGTTCTTTTCGTCGCCTTTTACGACTGGCAGAACATACCGGATTATTATTATTATTATTATTATTATTATTATTATTATTATTATTATTATTATTTTGATTGTTGTTGCCTTGTAATTTCTTAATCACTTTTTTTGGAAGGGCTGTCTATAGATAACGGCTAGTATCCTTTAGCTTATACCACTCTGATTTCAGTAACCTCATATTGTTACGTTCGCTGCGGCCCTTGAAATCTTACCATCTCTTATTTATGGATTGGCTGGCTCTGAGCACTATGGGACTCAACATCTTAGGTCATAAGTCCCCTAGAACTTAGAACTACTTAAACCTAACTAACCTAAGGACATCACACACACCCATGCCCGAGGCAGGATTCGAACCTGCGACCGTAGCAGTCCCGCGGTTCCGGACTGCAGCGCCAGAACCGCTAGACCACCGCGGCCGGCATTTATGGATTCTTGCTTTATTTCTTGTTAGAACAATTTTATATTTGAGGCTGAATAACAAGTGCATTTTTTCTGTTCTACTGATTTTTGTTTATTTCAAACTATTTTTCTGCTTATTGGGCCGTCTTCGCAAAGCCCTGTGAAGCACACAAATAACTTCCTACCACTTCAGGTGCCCACAATGCAAACCTTTCATTAATTTACGAGCGTAGTGTTAGGAAGGCGAAAGGTCGTTCATAAGATCCCTTAGCAACTTCGCAAAGTAGGATACCTGCAAAATTGTATGAAATCACATACAGAAACAAAAAGTTTCCTTGACGTCTGGGTAAGTTTGATTTAAGAGACGTTTCGATGATGAATATTGAAAAATTAGGTGCAAAGATTTAAAAGTCTGATCACCTAGCGGTCTCTTACTGTAATCAGCCAATTTTAAAGTCAGTAAAAATGTACAGGGAAACTCAAACTCGTCAACAAACTTTTTGAGCGTGTACATGGATACTTTCTGAGCATTTTGGTTCAAGAGACCCGCGGTCCCCGGTGGCTCCTTACACAGTAATCGGATTTCGTATGATGTGTTGCCTCCATTTATCTATTTGTATTCTTTAAAACACGAGGTCCGTGTCACTGCGCATGCGGCCACAGACACACAAGGGCCGGACATGATGTTCGCCGGCGAAGAACTTAGAATGAACCGAATCTCTGGTTACACATTCGATCTAGGCCAGAATATCGATGCATAAATAGGAGCTGCACTGTGGCGAGGTCTTCGCGAAGTTGTCATAGAAAGTGCCGGATGCAACGTTTTTATTAACTGAGTCGTTCCCCAAACGAACTTTCGCTGCTTCCTTTACCCCCATTCCCACCATGATGGAGCAGACGCTACAATTTCGAGATTGTAATGCGGTACAGAGTGGACAGTGCCCATCCTATGCTCTGCTGCAGTCAGTTTCTTCGGCTGTAAGAACCACGTCTTCTGTGCATCTCTTATAGACCATACGTGTCGTCTGCTCGATGTGTGATTTGCCCCATTCGCAGGGTATCTAGCAAATCCAAGCCTTGCGAAGGATACAGTCATCCTTGACAGGAATCAAAAGTACTTCTCGGATTTACGAGGACGGACGCGATTACTGTATTGCAGACAGAAGATTGTCGAAAAGCACACAGCCGAAATATCAGTTGAAGGAATGCCTTATATTGACGCCCGGCGCAACAGAATCGATCCCTATAGTGTCTGTTACAGTGATCTAGCGCTGATGCCGGTACTGTAAAGAGGCCGAAGAGGCGGCTCCCTCTCTGTCGACTACCGGGGCATACCTGTAAAGCGGACTGCATGTCCCACAAAAATCAGTACGGTATAGACCATACGTGTCGTCTGCTCGATGTGTGATTTGCCCCATTCGCAGGGTATCTAGCAAATGCGCCGTGTCAGACTTGTTATTTCGACCAGGCTACACTCTTGGTTTTTCTTGTTGTTTGCTATCAGAACTGTGTGTCTCACCTATGACTTTGGTTTGTCTTACTGGTTATCCAACGCAGTACGCCCACAAGGCCTGTGTTCATCTTCAATGTGTTCGCAGCACTGCTGCTCATGCTCGTGAATGCGGAATTTTAAATGTGCGTTCTAATGTGCTACGGAAGAGTTTCTGTGCCTGCACGCCCGAAACAAACAGAATCGATCAAATACGTGAAGATGCTAATCGACACGTTCTGTGATAGCACGACAACGATCGAAGCTCTACTTTTTATCTTAATTTGATGCGTGAAGAATAGCGAGATTAAGTTATACAAGTTAACTGCTGGACGTTTTTACCGGCTACCCGATTCTGTTGTGGTAGTTTTAGAGTCAATCAAATAAAATCTACTGGCAGTAGCCCGGAAATACCTAGATCATGGAATACTAGTTGGAGGCGATTTTAACCTACCGAGTATAGAGTAGGACTTCTGTGGATTAATTGCGTGGGAAACAGAAAGTACTTTTGAACACGTTTTCCGAAAACTGTCTTGAGCAGCTAGTTCGACAGCCCGCAGGCAGTGGAAATATTCTGACCTTATAACAACAAGCAAGCCTAACCTTATCGACGGGGACATTATAGCAACAGGGATTAGTGATCAAGATGTTACCATAGCGAATATTGTTACTAAAGATAATAATTAGTTGGACTAGGAAAGTATACCTGCTAGAAGGAGCAGATAAGCAGTTAACTTCCCATTTGGACAATGAACTGACATCATTTATGTCAAATATGATGGACGCAGACGAATTACGGGCAATGTTTAAACAGACTGTAAATCATGCTCCGGAAAACTATGTGCCGAGGAGATGGGTTAAGGACGGTCGGCCGTGGTGTCCGGCCGGTTCTAGGCGCTTCAGTCCGGAACCGTGCGAATGCTACGGTCGCAGGTTCGAATCCTGCCTCGGGTATGGGTGTGTGTGATGTCCTTAGGTTGGTTAGGTTTAAGTAGTTCTAAGTTCTAGTGGACTGATGACCTCAGATGTTAAATCCCATAGTGCTCAGAGCCATTTGAACCATTTTTTTGACTAAGGACGCAAGAAAAACACCGTGGCTTAACAACAAAATTTGGAAAATGCTGAAGAAGCAAAGGCTGTTGCACTCACGGTTCAAAAGAGAATTTGCATTTGATGATAGGGAAAAGTTAGTAGAGATTCGTGCGTCTATAAAAAAATCGATGCGGGAAGCACATAAATACCATCGTCATATTTTAGCAAAAGATATGCCGAGAACTCGGAAAATTTCTGGTCGTATGTAAAATCGCTAAACGGGTCAAAGGTTTCCCTTCGGTCACTCGTAAATGTGTCTGGTGTGGCAAGAGGATAGTAAAATGAAAGACGAAGTCTTATATTCCGCAGTCAAGATTCGTTATCGCGAGAATCGTACAAAAAAACCGTTGTCCGTCGCACAAACTCCCGTACGGAGGACATAGTAATAGGCATCCCTGGCGTAATGAAACAACTGAACGAGTTACAAAGAAGTAAGTCGCCAGGTCCGAATGCACGCACGTTTGCATTAGCCCCGTACTTAGCTTTCATTTGTCGTGAATCTCTCGCCTAGCGCAAAGACCCAAGCGACTGGAAAAAAAGCGCTGGCGACTCCTGTATATAAGAGGGTAAAAGAACGGACCCACAAAATTAAATACCATTCAATATCTAGGCGTAACAATGCAAAGCGATATGAAATGGAAGGTGCATGTAAGGATTGTAGTCGGGAAGGTGAACGGTCGGCTTTGGTTTATTTGAAGAATTTTCGGAAAGCGAGGTTCATCTGTAAAGGAGGCCGTATATACGACACTAGTGCGACGCACTGTTGAGTACTGGTCGAGTGTTTGGGATCCACACTAGGTTGGATTGAAGGAAGACATGGAAGCAATTCAGAGGCGTACTGCTAGATCTATTACTGGTAGGTTAGAAGGACGTGTAAGTATTACGGAGTTGCTTTGGGAACTGGAAAGGGGAATGCCTGGAGGGAAGGCAAAGTTCTTTTCGAGGAACACTGGTGAGAAAATTTGGAGAACCGGCATTTGAAGCTAACTGCAGAACAATCCTATTGCCACCAACGTACATTTCGGTTAAGAACGTCGAAGAAAAGATAACTCAGGGCTCGTACCGAGGCATATAGATAGCCCTTTTCCCTCGCTGTATTTGCGAGTGGAAAAGGAAAAGGAAAGGACTAGTAGTGGTACAGAAATCCTCCGCCACGCACCATACTGTGGCTTGCGGAAGATATATATACGAAGGCTGGAGCTTAAATCCTGGCAACTATTTATTTGCAGCTCGTACAAAATAGATAAGTGTTTCAAAGTTTTACTGATCTTGAAAGTAGTCACCAGCATTTTGTATAACCCGTGGCCAGCGATGTGGAAGTCGCAGGATACTCTTAGCAGTGCCAGTTGTGTTGGAAATCGAGCGGCGTGGTCTATTGCCCGACGAATTTGTAGCAGTTCTGAAGCGAATGCCGTGAAGTGTTTCCTTCAGTTTATAAATCGAGCTGAACTCACAAGGGCTTAAGTCAGGGGAGTGCAGTGGGTGGCATAGCACTTAGCAACCCTATCAGTCAAACAAATCAGTAACAGCTTGCACTGTACGTGCTTGAGCATTATTCTGCAAAATGATGGTCAGGTCCTGCAGAAAGTGTCATCACTTTTGTATCTAAGCTGGTCGTAGGTTGTGTTCCAAAAATGAACAGCATAGAGACAGAAGTGATGACACTTTCTGCAGCACCTGAACATCATTTTGCAGGACAATGCTCAAGCACGTACAGCGCAAGCTGTTACTGATTTGTTTGACTGATAGGGCTGCTAAGTACTATACCACCTACTGCACTCCCCTGACTTAAGCCCTCGTGAGTTCAACTCGATTTCTAAACTGAAGGAAACACTTCACGGCATTCGCTTCAGAGCTGCTACAAATTCGTCGGGCAATAGACCACGCCGCTAGATTTCCAACACAACTGGCACTGCTAAGAGTATCCTACGATTTCCACATCGCTGGAAACGGGTTATACAAAATGCTGGTGACTACTTTGAAGATCAGTAAAACTTTGAAACACGTATCTATTTTGTACGAGCTTTAAATAAACAGTTGCCACTATTAAAGCTCCAACCGTCGTAGACGTACATTTAGATGCCGTCGGCTGCCAGGTTATCCTGCTGACATCTGCCTGCAGCCGTATTCGACGTGTGGGTATATCATCGCAGCGTTCCGCGGCCACACTCGCTGATACGACTTTCACTGACTGGGCCGGCGGCCGCGACAGCTTTCGCCCATATCGGACGAACGCAGCCCGCAGATAAGAGGCGAGCGGACGTCCCTTTGCGGCGAACGTCCGTTTCACGTTCCCTGTGGGAAAACCACGGCAGCCAAACCGTCCAATCAGTGCTACGTGCATCCCTCAGCCACTCAGTTCAGGCGACATCCAATCTGCTTCCCAAATGTGCGGTTGTCATTTGCTGTTAAAATATTCATTGTCGGTCGAAAAACACTGATCAGTCGTATCTTGGCAGGGCTTTACTTTGTCTCTGTCTCCAAGTAGACCGTCCATATTCCCCCTCTCTGACCACGTCACTGTTCCTGCATTTGCGTAAATACACCCATACTCTACAAACCACTGTGAAGTGCATGGAACAGGGTACTTCCCACTGTACCACTATTCCAGTCACGTATGAAAGGCCGGAAAAATGACTGTTTAAATGCCTCTGCGACCGCTGTAATTAGTCTAATCTTGTATAAAAAAATTCTCGGATTTCTCGTCGCGTCATTTCAGTCTAATATCTCGAGCTTTCGACGATTACCTACACTGTCTTCGTCAAGAACAAATGACTGTCAAAATTGCTGCTTTGGTGGCCTTATATAGCCCAAAGATGGCTACTGATTGGTCGGAAATTACGTAATGCAGTCGCAGATGGTGTCAACCTCCGCTCTGGTGGTGCCACCGCTCAAGTAGCGGCGTAAACACGGCGACGAATATCTCTGCCTGTTCTCTGCATCGATAGCCCGCTTCCATGCACCTCTAAGAATATATCCGCTGTCTTCTCGCACATTCTTGTTTCTACAGCCATTTTAACTAAGGAATATCAATATGTAGGAGCCTGGAACAAAACTTTTACACTCCTGGAAATTGAAATAAGAACACCGTGAATTCATTGTCCCAGGAAGGTGAAACTTTATTGACACATTCCTGGGGTCAGATACATCACATGATCACACTGACAGAACCACAGGCACATAGACACAGGCAACAGAGCATGCACAATGTCTGCACTAGTACAGTGTATATCCACTTTTCGCAGCAATGCAGGCTGCTATTCTCCCATGGAGACGATCGTAGAGATGCTGGATGTAGTCCTGTGGAACGGCTTGCCATGCCATTTCCACCTGGCGCCTCAGTTGGACCAGCGTTCGTGCTGGACGTGCAGACCGCGTGAGACGACGCTTCATCCAGTCCCAAACATGCTCAATGGGGGACAGATCCGGAGATCTTGCTGGCCAGGGTAGTTGACTTACACCTTCTAGAGCACGTTGGGTGGCACGGGATACATGCGGACGTGCATTGTCCTGTTGGAACAGCAAGTTCCCTTGCCGGTCTAGGAATGGTAGAACGATGGGTTCGATGACGGTTTGGATGTACCGTGCACTATTCAGTGTCCCCTCGACGATCACCAGTGGTGTACGGCCAGTGTAGGAGATCGCTCCCCACACCATGATGCCGGGTGTTGGCCCTGTGTGCCTCGGTCGTATGCAGTCCTGATTGTGGCGCTCACCTGCACGGCGCCAAACACGCATACGACCATCATTGGCACCAAGGCAGAAGCGACTCTCATTGCTGAAGACGACACGTCTCCATTCGTCCCCCCATTCACGCCTGTCGCGACACCACTGGAGGCGGGCTGCACGATGTTGGGGCGTGAGCGGAAGACGGCCTAACGGTGTGCGGGACCGTAGCCCAGCTTCATGGAGACGGTTGCGAATGGTCCTCGCCGATACCCCAGGAGCAACAGTGTCCCTAATTTGCTGGGAAGTGGCGGTGCGGTCCCCTACGGCACTGCGTAGGATCCTACGGTCTTGGCGTGCATCCGTGCGTCGCTGCGGTCCGGTCCCAGGTCGACGGGCACGTGCACCTTCCGCCGACCACTGGCGACAACATCGATGTACTGTGGAGACCTCACGCCCCACGTGTTGAGCAATTCGGCGGTACGTCCACCCGGCCTCCCGCATGCCCACTATACGCCCTCGCTCAAAGTCCGTCAACTGCACATACGGTTCACGTCCACGCTGTCGCGGCATGCTACCAGTGTTAAAGACTGCGATGGAGCTCCGTATGCCACGGCAAACTGGCTGACACTGACGGCGGCGGTGCACAAATGCTGCTCAGCTAGCGCCATTCGACGGCCAACACCGCGGTTCCTGGTGTGTCCGCTGTGCCGTGCGTGTGATCATTGCTTGTACAGCCCTCTCGCAGTGTCCGGAGCAAGTATGGTGGGTCTGACACACCGGTGTCAATGTGTTCTTTTTTCCATTTCCAGGAGTGTAGTTTCGTCAAACGGGGCTGTGCTCAGCAGATTTCTCCAGTTCTCGATTTCTAATACGCCATTGATGTCGTGCACGGCGGTGTGAAACGGTACGGATGAACTGATCAATGTAATTGTTTCCTCAGTTATAAATGACGTTCTAAAGCCAAGGGTTTCTGTGCCGAGACTGTCCTTAACAGGGCGTAACATCTCCTTTGCCTTCTAACAAAGGCCGGCCGCGGTGGTCTCGCGGTTCTAGGCGCTCAGTCACGAACCGCGCGGCTGCTACGGTCGCAGGTTCGAATCCTGCCTCGGGCATGGATGTGTGTGATGTCCTTAGGTTAGTTAGGTTTAATTAGTTCTAAGTTCTAGAGGACTGATGACCACAGATGTTAAGTCCCATAGTGCTCAGAACCATTGGAACCATTTTCTCTAACAAAGTCGGAAAATAGGTCTTATATCTCGCCTTTGGTTCAAATGGTTCAAATGGCTCTGAGCACTATGGGACTTAACATCTGAGGTCATCAGTCCCCTAGACTTAGAACTACTTAAACCTAACTAACCTAAGAACATCACACACATCCATGGCCGAAGCTGGATTCGAGCCTGCGACCGTAGCAGCAGCGCGGTTCCGGACCGAAGCGCCTAGGACTTTCCTAATATGACATCCTAAAAGCCATTGATCAGAGCAGCCAGAAATATGCACGATTTTTTTTTTTATTTCTGAAAAAAAAATCTGACTGCGAAATTCGTGACTGGATTGAGAATTTCTTGGTAGAAAGGCCGCAACAAGTTATGTTGAACGGAGAGACATTGACATATGTAGGAGTAAACAGGAAAGAGTGTTTGAACCCGTATTTTTCATGGTATGTATTAATGACCTTGCAGACAATACTAATGAGAACCTCAAACATTTTGCAGATGATGCAGCTATCTATAATGAAAAATTGTCAACTTGCTTTAAAGACTCAGAAATGTAAAATTTAGAACTTCACAAAACGAAAAAACGTAATATCCCACGACTGCAACATCAACGAGACACACAGGAGTGGTTTATCTTGTAGTGAAGTCGAAGTAGATACTCCGTGCGAATTGGTATGGGTGGAGGTTATACTTAACAGCCGAACTAAGCTAATAATTGGGTTCTTCTACCGACCCCCAGACTCCGATGATATAGTTGCTGAACAGCTCAGAGAAAATTTGAGTCTCGTAACAAATAAATATCCCACTCATACGGTTATAGTTGGTGGGGACTTCAACCTTCCTTCGATATGTTGGCAAAAATACTTGTTCAAAACCGGTGGTAGGCAGAAAACATCTTCCGAGATTGTCCTAAATGTTTTCTCCGAAAATTATTTCGAGCAGTTAGTCCACGAACCCACGCGAATTGTAAATGGTTGCGAAAATACACTTGACCTCTTAGCCACAAACAATCCAGAGCTGATAGAGAGCATCATGACTGATACAGGGATTACTGATCACAAGGTCGTTGTAGCTAGGCTCAATACCGTTTCTTCCAAATCCACCAGAAACAAACGCAAATTAATTTTATTTAACAAAGTGTATTAAGTGTCACTAGAAGCCTTCCTAAGAGACAATCTCCATTCCTTCCGAACTGACTATGCAAATGTAGACGAGATGTGGCTCAAATTCAAAGATATAGTAGCAACAGCAATTGAGAGATTCATACCTCATAAATTGGTAAAAGATGGAACTGATCCCCCATGGTACAGAAAACAGGTCCGAACGCTGTTGCAGAGGCAACGGAAAAAGCATGCGAAGTTCAGAAGAACGGGAAATCCCGAAGATTGGCTAAAATTTACAGACGCGCGAAATTTGGCACGGACTTCAATGCGAGATGCCTTTAATAGGTTCCACAACGAAACATTGTCTCGAAATTTGGTAGAAAATCCGAAGAAATTCTGGTCGTATGTAAAGTACACAAGCGGCAAGACGCAGTCAATACCTTCGCTGCACAGTGCCGATGGTACTGTTACCGACGACTGTGCCGCTAAAGCGGAGTTATTGAACGCAGTTTTCCGAAATTCCTTCACCAGGGAAGACGAATGGAATATTCCAGAATTTGAAACACGAACAGCTGCTAGCATGAGTTTCTTAGAAGTAGATACCTTAGGGGTTGCGGAGCAACTCAAATCGCAAGTCTTCAGGTCCAGATTGTATACCGATTAGGTTCCTTTCAGATTACGCTGATACAATAGGTCCCTACTTAGCAATCATATACAACCGCTCGCTCACCGATAGATCTGTACCTACAGATTGGAAAATTGCGCAGGTCGCACCAGTGTTTAAGAAGGGTAGTAGGAGTAATCCATCGAACAACAGACCTATATCACTGACGTCGGTTTGCAGTAGGGTTTTGGAGCATATACTGTATTCAAACATTATGAATCACCTCGAAGGGAACGATCTATTGATACGTAATCAGCATGGTTTCAGAAAACATCGTTCTTGTGCAACGCAGCTAGCTCTTTATTCGCACGAAGTAATGGCCGCCATCGACAGGGGATCTCAGGTTGATTTCGTGTTTCTGGATTTCCGGAAGGCTTTTGACACCGTTCCTCACAAGCAACTTCTTATCAAGCTGCGGGCCTATGGGGTATCGTCTCAGTTGTGCGACTGGATTCGTGATTTCCTGTCAGGAAGGTCGCAGGTCGTAGTAATAGACGGCAAATCATTGAGTAAAACTGAAGTGATATCAGGTGTTCCACAGGGAAGCGTCCTGGGACCTCTGCTGTTCCTGATCTATATAAATGACCTGGGTGACAATCTGAGCAGTTCTCTTAGGTTGTTCGCAGATGATGCTGCAATTTACCGTCTAGTAAGGTCATCCGAAGACCAGCATCAGTTGCAAAGCGATTTAGAAAAGATTGCTGCATGGTGGGGCAGGTGTCAGTTGACGCTAAATAACGAAAAGTGTGAGGTGAACCACATGAGTTCCAAAAGAAATCCGTTGGAATTCGATTACTCGATAAAAAGTACAGTTCTCAACGCTGTCAATTCAACTAAGCACCTGGGTGTAAAAATTACGAACAACTTCAGTTGGAAAGACCACATAGATAATATTGTGGGGAAGGCGAGCCAAAGGTTGCGTTTCATTGGAAGGACACTTAGAAGATGCAACAAGTCCACTAAAGAGACAGCTTACACTACACTCGTTCGTCCTCTGTTAGAATATTGCTGCGCGGTGTGGGATCCTTACCAGGTGGGATTCACGGAGGACATCGAAAGGGTGCAAAAAAGGGCAGCTCGTTTTGTATTATCACGTAATAGGGGAGAGAGTGTAGCAGATACGATACGCGAGTTGGAATGGAAGTCATTAAAGCAAAGAAGTTTTTCGTCGCGGCGAGATCTACACTCCTGGAAATTGAAATAAGAACACCGTGAATTCATTGTCCCAGGAAGGGGAAACTTTATTGACACATTCCTGGGGTCAGATACATCACATGATCACACTGACAGAACCACAGGCACATAGACACAGGCAACAGAGCATGCACAATGTCGGCACTAGTACAGTGTACATCCACCTTTCGCAGCAATGCAGGCTGCTATTCTCCCATGGAGACGATCGTAGAGATGCTGGATGTAGTCCTGTGGAACGGCTTGCCATGCCATTTCCACCTGGCGCCTCAGTTGGACCAGCGTTCGTGCTGGACGTGTAGACCGCGTGAGACGACGCTTCATCCAGTCCCAAACATGCTCAATGGGGGACAGATCCGGAGATCTTGCTGGCCAGGGTAGTTGACTTACACCTTCTAGAGCACGTTGGGTGGCACGGGATACATGCGGACGTGCATTGTCCTGTTGGAACAGCAAGTTCCCTTGCCGGTCTAGGAATGGTAGAACGATGGGTTCGATGACGGTTTGGATGTACCGTGCACTATTCAGTGTCCCCTCGACGATCACCAGTGGTGTACGGCCAGTGTAGGAGATCGCTCCCCACACCATGATGCCGGGTGTTGGCCCTGTGTGCCTCGGTCGTATGCAGTCCTGATTGTGGCGCTCACCTGCACGGCGCCAAACACGCATACGACCATCATTGGCACCAAGGCAGAAGCGACTCTCATCGCTGAAGACGACACGTCTCCATTCGTCCCTCCATTCACGCCTGT
The DNA here is from genome assembly GCF_023898315.1 of Schistocerca nitens. Lineage (NCBI taxonomy): Eukaryota > Metazoa > Arthropoda > Insecta > Orthoptera > Acrididae > Schistocerca > Schistocerca nitens. The sequence continues at coordinate 634,530,638 of NC_064618.1, read as the reverse complement.
CGCGACACCACTGGAGGCGGGCTGCACGATGTTGGGGCGTGAGCGGAAGACGGCCTAACGGTGTGCGGGACCGTAGCCCAGCTTCATGGAGACGGTTGCGAATGGTCCTCGCCGATACCCCAGGAGCAACAGTGTCCCTAATTTGCTGGGAAGTGGCGGTGCGGTCCCCTACGGCACTGCGTAGGATCCTACGGTCTTGGCGTGCATCCGTGCGTCGCTGCGGTCCGGTCCCAGGTCGACGGGCACGTGCACCTTCCGCCGACCACTGGCGACAACATCGATGTACTGTGGAGACCTCACGCCCCACGTGTTGAGCAATTCGGCGGTACGTCCACCCGGCCTCCCGCACGCCCACTATACGCCCTCGCTCAAAGTCCGTCAGCTGCACATACGGTTCACGTCCACGCTGTCGCGGCATGCTAAAGACTGCGATGGAGCTCCGTATGCCACGGCAGACTGGCTGACACTGACGGCGGCGGTGCAGAAATGCTGCGCAGCTAGCGCCATTCGACGGCCAATACCGCGGTTCCTGGTGTGTCCGCTGTGCCGTGCGTGTGATCATTGCTTGTACAGCCCTCTCGCAGTGTCCGGAGCAAGTATGGTGGGTCTGACACACCGGTGTCAATGTGTTCTTTTTTCCATTTCCAGGAGTGTATTTACGAAATTTCAGTCACCAACTTTCTCTTCCGAATGCGAAAATATTTTGTTGTGCCAACCTACATAGGTAGGAATGGTCATCAAAATAAAATATGAGAAATCAGAGCTCGAACAGAAAGGTTTAGGGAGTGGAATGGTAGGGAGATAGTATGATTGTGGTTCGATGAACCATCTGCCAAGCACTTAAATGTGAGTTGCAGAGTAATCATGTAGATGTATAACTGGAAGCGGTCAGCATGGAATACCTGGGTGTGACAATTGTAGAAATGTGAAATGGAACGATCACATAGGCTCGGTCGTAAGTAAAGTAGGTGCCAGCCTTCGGCGCATTTGTAGAATGCTAGGGAAAAGCAGTCAGTCTACTAAGGTGATTACATACATCCTAGAATATTGCTGACCCATTAGCAGCTAGGACTAACAATGAATTTTGAATGTATACGTAGAATGCATAACGAATGGTCACAGGTTTATTTCATCGCTAGGAGTAATGGAGATGAACAAACTGAATTGACACGCACTTTATCATGCAAACGATCCCGAGAAAGCCTTATTACAAAGTTTCTAGAACCGGCTTTAAATGATGACGGTGAGAATATACTAATATACTACGACCCGTTATGTGTCGCTCCCATAGGCATCGTGAGGACGAGATTCTGAAATTAATCAAATGGTTCAAATGGCTCTGAGAGCTATGGGACTTAACATCTGAGGTCATCAGTCCCCTAGAACTACTTAAACTTAACTAACCTAAGGACAACACACACATCCATGCCCGAGGCAGGATTCGAACCTGCGACCGCAGCGGTCGCGTGGTTCCAGGGTGAAGCGCCTAAAACCGCTCGGCCACAGTGGCCGGCTGAAATTAATCATTTGAAGTATGTATTCCGAAAGAACGGCTATGGTTCGCGTCATATGAAACAAATAGATGTGGATCACTGCAACCCTTCTTGTAGAAGGGTGTGACCAGTGCTTTGTTCCAGCTACTGTGCACAGCTTTTTGGTCAAAGGGTCGACGGTAGTTCTGCTTAAATGAGGCGGCTGACACAATTGCAAATTCAGTACAGAATCTGACAGTGATTCCATCGGGTCCTGGAGCTTTGTTTATCACAGAGATTTGCACTCTGTCAGACCGCTTGGTCACATAAAGGTAAATGAACGTTTAGATCGCTCCAGTTACGTTCTCATTGGCTGCTATAATTATTGACAGAGCAGCACACAACTTGGGGAGGGTGGAAGGAGGTAGAAACTGGAGTCGATGGAGAAGTCGTTAACGACGTAGAGAGACTTATGAGACTGATATGCCGCCATGAATCCGGAGCCGAACTACATCGAAATGTTTGTTGCTTCTCCGATGAAAACAGCACCCTACCAAAAAGTAAGGGATAGTGGTATTCACATTATGAACACACCGCAGAAGATGATGGTTGAGCTGCAGCCGTATAGGAACTCAGAGAGCATTCTCTGGTTTCATAGCACCAAAGCCTCTAACAAGAGGAGTACGCGGATCTCCTCGGAAAAGAAGCAACGCGCAAGGTCATGCACTTACCCCCGATGTCAATGCATCCGGATAAATTTCTGCAATGAAACCGAGGGCACGTGTTGCTTGTAATATAATGTGCAACCTGCTTCGCTAATAGTACCATCACTCTGTACAAGGCGCTGCTCCGCCCTGTACTCCAATACGCCGCCGTCGTCTGGGGGAACGCCGCCGACACGAACCTGAAGAAGCTGGAGACACTGCAGAATCGCATCCTTCGGCTGGCCTTACACCTGCCTTACGCTTTCCCCACCGCTCATCTTCACGACGTCGCGGAAGTACCTCTGCTCCGTGACCTCTTCCAGGCGACCGCCCGCACCTTTTACGAACGTGCTGGCCGGTCACACAACGCCCAAATCCGGACGCTGGGCCGAAAACTGCCGCGCTGCGTCACCACCCGCTGGCCACACCTGCTCGCTGCATAGCTAGCACTGCAGAACTGTGCTGAGGAGACACCCAAGAAGACAACCTACACGTGAAGTCGCATTACATCGGCATGCATGGGAGGCAAAGCAATAACTGCTGCGAACTCCATCACACATCGGAGGACAAGTTATCTCCGTGCAGATCCACGCGAGGAGCTAATAGTACCACGGTTTACCGATTGGATATCATGTAGATGATACCCAACCTCGACGAAAATCATATAGGGAGACTTCCTCAGTCATCTCTACAGTACCGGGTCTTAAATGAAACGTGTCAAGCCGTTTGCTGTTACCTAGTGCGCCTGTCAGTAATCCCCACGGAAATATACCCGTCGCTATACATATAAACAGTATCAAGTCAGCGTCTGTTAGTACATATAATGTGTATATCTGTCGCTGCAATGATGATAAAGATGAAAACAAAGTTCTCCTAGGAGACATCCCACAAAATGACTGTTGGCTTTGACTCAACTGTCAATACCATAACATATAAGAAGTATATTGTAACTCCCGCACTGCGAACCCATCAGTAATCAGTAATGAAAGCATGATCATAATATATTACATCTGTACGGTAAAGTTGTAACAGTAACTGTCACTTCTTTCATATGTTTGACCGCAAAGGTGGAATGTGATCGAAATCATAAATATTCCGCACAGCCAAAACTATAGTGCGTCAAACTGACCTGAAATAAAATCTTAATTTCTTGTAATTCTTTTCGTAATTAATACTTACGAGACTACATCGACTCTCACCTGGCTTAGTAATAGACGACACATCAATACTTCCTGGTATATATTTTAAAAAATCTGTTTGCCTGCGTCTCTGTATTAAAACCAAGATTAATGCGTCTCTACACTTCCATTAATAATTAGAAAGACAGAACAATACACTGCTTTCATTTAAGAAAAGAAAATAAACCATGATCCGTAAATTATTTGCTTCAAATCAAGCGTTAGTCATGCTTGATACTCCCCTTCCACTTTTTCCTTGTTCATAGATACAATTCTTTCTCAGGGTTCGTCGGAGACCGTAGACTAAAAACAGTAGCCAAGACATACTTAATATTACAAGATATCCATTTTTACAGGCATTTCAGTATAATTTCCATGAGTAGTAAGAATTGCTTAACGCTTACTGGAGATATCGCATGACAAGAAAATCATACAACTAGTTACATTTCAGAACAAATTACGGCATCTCTATTGTTCTGTATTTCTATCCCCTCAATAATTTATTAGAATTGCATTTATTTATCGCTGCCATGATATTGTATGATGTGTTGTCAGTGTATATTTACATGAATATGTTAATTTGTTTTAATCATGAGACGTAAATTATCACTTTTTAGTATGGAGCTGACTGCATGGTACCTACATAAAATAAAAATTTCTGATGCTGAAGTTTTACACTTTTAACGTACTCTGGTTCCGCCATCGTAACGTTTTTTGGGTTAACAGCTGGTACTAAGACATAATTCTTACTGCCGTACACAGAATGTGTCACGACAGGTGCTGATTCAGAGCAGAGTATCAAACCGCATTGAGTGAAATAGTGCGGTAGCGTTCTCGCTTCCAGCGCCCGGGTTCCCGGGTTCGATTACCGGCGGGGTCAGGGATTTTCTCTGCCTCGTGATGACTGGGTGTTGTGTGATGTCCTTAGGTTGGTTAGGTTTAAGTAGTTCTAAGTTCTAGGGGACTGATGACTAAAGATGTTAAGTCCCATAGTGCTCAGAGCCTTTTGAATAATTTTTTATTTTTTGAGTGAAATATCGATACACGCTGATCATGAGCAATGTTATAACAACTGTGAAGATCCATAAATGTTGCCGTTCCATTTCGAGCTCACTTCAAACAAATTGATTTACAAGTGCGTTATGTCGATAGGGACGCTAATGATTACATGAAATATCTCTAGACGGTCGTGGCAAATCATCTGGCAATATAAATGTTTACATAATCTCGACCTTTGGCGCAATAGTTTTCATAGTGCGCCGTTGATACTACACGCACAACAGTGGGCTTATTTAAAGCAAGCGGAGAGCTCTCTGACTCATACGTCCATCCAGTCCACGAGGACGTCGCGCAGATGCTCGGCTGTCTGACACTGGAGACCCCGCGGAAAAAAGAAAACAGATCGCCGTACATATATTGCAGAGCTGGCGGAGTTCCGAGCATCTGTCACGGCAGCGACTAACACTACGCTTGTGTTGGATATTAACGTCTGATTAAAATTATTTGTTATTTGACACTTCACACCGTGGAACTGATATCCTCCAGTCAGAGCTCTCACTCACGCGCCAGTAGCTCAGCGTTCCCATCGTTCCACTACAAAAGACTCAATTCGCCCTTAGTGTCGAGTAGGGAGGTCTACAAAACACGTGTGTTCCGTTACTGACAGTGTGTATTGTAACCACCTGGTTTAGTTCTGATGCTGTTTTTCGTGCGTGTATTTGGATCCAAACACATCAAGAAAAAAAGCCGGTCTGGTAACTGCATTTAATGGTCCTTATGGACAATTGCGATAATTCGTATGCACTGAACTGGAATGGTTTGAGAGAGTGAGTGGTGACCTTTCTTAGTCAATTCCAAAGAAGTTACACGATCTGTAGCCACGATGGGTGGAAATTAAATTACTGAGTGCCATATTAACAAGGAAAAATGACAGAAGCAAAGCAGAACCCTCATGTCTCTATGCACAGGTAGAAGAGGAATGTTCAGAAGTTAATTACAAAGCTGAATGCGATTCGGCGTCACTTATACTGTTATCATCATCATAAAATGCATACTAGTTTCGATGAGCTTGTTACTACACCTTGTGAATCCGAAGTTAGTTAGTTTATGTGTGTGTGTGTGTGTGTGTGTGTGTGTGTGTGTGTGTGTGTGTGTGTGTGTTTGTGTGTTTGTTTGTTTGTGTATGAGGGGAGGGGAGGGGAGGGGCGGCGGCAGTAAATCGTCGATGCGAATCGTTCGCAAGATTTGTATGAGAAGTAAAATACAATGATTTTTGTGGTACAATTTAGATGGACAAAACGTGGATAAATGTTGGTCACAGTCTTACAATGCTTGAGGTGATGACAATAGAGAAACTATGTGGTTCTTCAAAGGTGGCAGAATTATGTGCTGGGTTTATTGAAACACAGTTCCATTTTTAACTACAGCTGTTATATAATGGCGTTATTCCCGGCAGTCGGCTGTTTCCAGGTAGAAGAAAACGCCTGGAGTACCACGAAAAAGTTAATCATTACACATTTGATTTTCTTGGTCTGAAAATTATCAACATCTGTACTGTAAATTACATGTCTGAGGAGCTTTACGTTTCATGTACGCTATATTATAGTCAAAATCCGCAAATGACGACAGACTAAAGCTATTAGAGATGCACGCGTCTGTAAAACGATCGATGCGCAAAGCATACACCTGTCACCGGCACAACATAGCAAAAGGTCTCACAGAGGACTCGACAAAATATTGGTCCTACGTAAAATCGCTAAGCGGGTCTAAAGTCACTCCAGTCACTCGTTGATCAGTCTCGTGTGGCAACAGAAGACAGCAAAAATAAGTCCAAGTTCTAAATTTCGTGTTTAAGAAACCGTCCACAAAGGAGATTAGCCCAAAGATACAATCGCCTGACCATAGTACAGACTCCCGTATCGATTACATAGTGATGGACATCTCTAGCGTAGAGAAATAACTAAGAGAGATGGAAATAATTAAGTCGCTAGGTCCAGATGGAAACCCAATACGGCTATATCTTTAACATATTTGATGTAGAATTCTTGATCACATTCTCAGGTCGTATACAATAAATTTGGTTCAGACGGAAAAGTTCCTGTCCATGAATCAGCATGGTTTTGGAAAGCATCGCTCGTGCGAAACTCACCTTGCCCCTTTCCCACACGATATCTTCGGCGTATGGATGAAGGGCAACAGGTAGATTCCGTACTCCTAGATTTCCGAAGAGCATTTGATACGTGTCCCACTGCATACCGTTAACGAAGGTACAAACATAAGTAATTGGTTCCCGGATATGTAAGTGGCTCGAAGATCTATTGAATAACAGAACGCAGTATGTTGCTCTAGATGGCGAGCTTTCATCAGCGACAAGGGTACCGACAGGAATGTCCCCGAGAAGCATGATAGGGCCACCTTTATTTTCTATATACACTACTGGCCATTAAAATTGTTACACCACGAAGATGACGTGCTACAGACGCGAAATTTAACCGACAGGAAGAAGATGCTGTGGTATGGAAATTATTATCTTTTCAGAGCATTCACACAAGGTTGGCGCCCTTGGCGACAACTACAACGTGCTGACAAGAGGAAAGTTTACAACCGATTTCTCATACACAAACAGTTAATAGGCGTTGCCTGGTGAAACGTTGTTGTGGTGCCTCGTGTAAGGAGGAGAACTACGTACCATCACGTTTCCGACTTTGATAAAGGTCGGATTGTAGCCTATCGCGACTGCGGTTTATCGTATCGCGACATTGCTGCTCGCGTTGGTCGAGATCCAATGACTGTTGGCAGAATATGGAATCCGTGGGTTCAGGAGGATAATACGGAACGCCGTGCTGGATCCCAACGGCCTCGTATCACTAGCAGTCGAGATGACAGGCATTTTATCCGCATGGCTGAAACGGATCGTGCAGCCACGTCTCGATCCCAGAGTCAACAGATGGGGACGTTTGCAAGACAACAACCATCTGCACGAACAGTTCGACGACGTTTGCAGCAGCATGGACTATCAGCTCGGAGACCATGGCTGCGGTTACCCTTCACACTGCAGCACAGACAGGCGCGCCTGCGACGGTGTACTGAACGACGAACCTAGGTGCACGAATGGCAAAACGTCATTTTTTCGGATGAATCCAGGTTCTGTTTACAGCATCATGATGGTCGCATCCGTGTTTGGCGACATCGCGGTGAACCGACATTGCTGCTCGCGTTGGTCGAGATCCAATGACTGTTGGCAGAATATGGAATCCGTGGGTTCAGGAGGATAATACGGAACGCCGTGCTGGATCCCAACGGCCTCGTATCACTAGCAGTCGAGATGACAGGCATTTTATCCGCATGGCTGAAACGGATCGTGCAGCCACGTCTCGATCCCAGAGTCAACAGATGGGGACGTTTGCAAGACAACAACCATCTGCACGAACAGTTCGACGACGTTTGCAGCAGCATGGACTATCAGCTCGGAGACCATGGCTGCGGTTACCCTTCACACTGCAGCACAGACAGGCGCGCCTGCGACGGTGTACTGAACGACGAACCTAGGTGCACGAATGGCAAAACGTCATTTTTTCGGATGAATCCAGGTTCTGTTTACAGCATCATGATGGTCGCATCCGTGTTTGGCGACATCGCGGTGAACGCACAATGGAAGCGTGTATTCGTCATCGCCATACTGGCGTATCACCCGGAGTGATGGCATGGGGTGCCATTGATTACACGTCTCGGTCACCTCCTGTTAAGCGTGTATTCGTCATCGCCATACTGGCGTATCACCCGGAGTGATGGCATGGGGTGCCATTGATTACACGTCTCGGTCACCTCCTGTTCGCATTGACGGCACTTGGAACAGTGGACGTTACACTTCAGATGTGTTACGACCCGTGGCTCTACCCTTCATTCGATCCCTGCGAAACCCTACATTTCAGCAGGATAATGCACGACCGCATGTTGCAGGTCCCGTACGGGCCTTTCTGGATACAGAAAATGTTCGACTGCTGCCCTGGCCAGCACATTTTTCCAGATCTCTCACCAAATGGAAACGTCTGGTCAATGGTGGCCGAGCAACTGGCTCGTCACAATACGCCAGTCACTACTCTTGATGAACTGTGGTATCGTGTTGAAACAGCATGGGGAGCTGTACCTGTACACGCCATCCAAGCTCTGTTTGGCTCAATGCCCAGGCATATCAAGGCCGTTATTACGGCCAGAGGCGGTTGTTCTGGGTACTGATTTCTCAGGATCTATGTATCCAAATTGCGTGAAAATGTAATCACATGTCAGTTCTAGTATAATATATTTGTCCAATGAATACCCGTTTTTCATCTGCATTTCTTCTGGGTGTAGCAATTTTAATGGCCAGTAGTGTACATAAATGCATAAATGATCTGGTGGACAGGGTGGGTTGTTTGCTGTAAGTGCACAGAAACGTGTCGTCGTTGAGTGGCTTAGGAGGATAATAAATGATTTACACAAAAGTCCTAATTGGTGTGAGAAATGGCAACTGCCTCTAAATGTAGAAAAATTTTAGTTAGTGCAGATAAGTAGAAAAACATACCCGTAATGTTCGACTACAGCGTTAGTCGTGTGCTGCCCGATAATGTCATGTCCGTTAAATAAGTAGGCCTAACGTTGCAAAGCAACATGAAATATATGAGCATGTAACGACTGTAGTAAGGTAAGCGAATGGGGAAATTTTAGGTTCATTGGGTCATTTTGGGAATGTATGGTTCATCTATAAAAAATACGGCATACAGGACACTACTGCGAACCATTCTTGAGTACTGCTCGAGTATTTGGGATCCGCACCAGGTCAGATGAAAGGAAGACATCGAAGCAGTTTAGAGGCGGGCTGCTATATTTGTTACCGGAGGTTCGAACAACACGCAGGCATTATGGAGATGCTTCGGAAACTCCAGTGGGAAGGCGACGTTCTTTTCGAGAATCACTATTGAGAAAGTTTAGAGAACAGGCATTTGAAGCTGACTGCAGAACGATTCCACTGCCGACGACGTACATTTCGCGCAAGGACCACGAGGTTAAGATAAGTTAAAGTAAGGCTCATACGGAGGGGCATACACAGCCGTTTCCCCCTCGCAGGAAAGGAAATAACTATTGATGGTACAGTGTACACTCCGCCACGCACCGTACGGTGGCTTGCGGAATACTGTGTAAATATAAATGTAGAAAATAGGTGTCAATAGCTAGGAACTAATAATATGGTGGGAAGTAGGCCACCGTGTCGGCAGAACCATAATCCGAAAATTCCGCCTGCAGATCGAAATCGATAGCCCGAGAACTATGTTTGTGACTATAGACGTAAACTACCTCTAGTTGGCTTACACGCGAAGTTTCAAGAACCAGCTCCAAATGATGAAGATACTGCAACTCCGTATGTATCACTCTCGTAGAGATCATGAGGACAAGATTACATCAATAACAGCACTCACAGTGGCAGTTAAACAGTCACTCTTCACGTCCTCCAAATGTGAATGGAACGGGAAGAGCCCTAATAACTGATACAGTGAAAAGCACCCTCTGCCTTGCTCTTCATAGTGTTCTCATGGTATGGGTAAGTCCCCGTAACGACAATTTACTAACACTGTCCGAAGAGAAAATTTTTCAGTCGAACTTACCACTTACTCCCAGCAGTCCTTGGCAGCTGGAAGGTACTGGTAAGAGGAAGCTATGCTCGCTTCTCGATAGCAAGACGTAGAGCGGCTTGTTTTCTCGCAGATTTGCGGTGATCGAAACCAGCAGCATGAAGGGTCACCGGACAGTAACCACACTGATCAGCAAGTCGATTCTTTTGTACCTGACGTGAAGGAATTATCGACACTGGCAATTTAAATACCTCCACTTGGACCCTGGTAACTTCTTTAGGCCATCTTCCCATTCAAGTTTCCGCGTGTACCTACTGTAATACGATGGATAAGAAGACAGCATTCCCATAGGTCGCTAGTTAGACAAGTAAAACTTGGTTCGAAAGAGACTCCTTCCCGTTATTCGCTTCCTCGCCGTTAGGTAACACTTGTACGCTGACGTAACATTTGAAGGAATCTGTCACTGCAATGCCGGACTAATGAGCTCGCGTTTATTGACAAATCCGAGCGGGACGAACGGCTGTCCATATTTGATTCCAATCAGCTATAGGGGAAATCGGTGCGAAACTGGGCCGGCCGCGGTGGTCTCGCGGTTCTAGGCGCGCAGTCCAGAACCGTGCGACTGCTACGGTCACAGGTTCGAATCCTGCCTCGGGCATGGATGTGTGTGATGTCCTTAGGTTAGTTAGGTTTAAGTAGTTCTAAGTTCTAGGGGACTAATGACCACAGCAGTTGAGTTCCATAGTGCTCAGAGCCATTTGAACCATTTTACGAAACTGGATACGTAATATTTAACAGTCTTTGTAAAATAAAGAAGCATAAGCAAACACTTCTTAAACGTATAAAAATCACTTTGTAGTATAACTTAACGTACCTTGCTTGAAAATCACTTAAACTGCCTGTTATGTATTTTTCACATTTTACAAAGAAATGTTTGCGTAATTCCGTTCTGTCCCACCCGCGGGGCAGAATGGGATAAGGCAATTTTTTGTGAAGTTATTGCATAAAAGTTGAAATTACTCGGAACGTCACTTTGAAACTAGCACACAAAGCTGCTTAATGTCAGTATTTCGACTACGGATTATGGAATCTTCAGAAAAAAAATATTAAAAAAAAGAAAATATTTTAATGTCCTTTTCAAAAACGTTCAATTATTTTTAATGCTAATGCCGAGTTACTGTTCCTGCTACTTTAATGCAGTGCTTTTTCTCTAAAAACAAGTTTGAGGGTACTCCGACATTGGATATAATGCAGCGAAAATTACTTGTAACTGAAGCATGGGATGCCACCCGTCTGCTTTTAGCCATGACGTCATCTACATGTCGAACGAAAAAAAAAAAATGTGTCGAATGTATCGTACTCTTCATTTGACTTTACTATAGCAGGAGAACAAGTAAAATAGATTGTTAGTTTTCTGCTCATCTCTCACCTTCAAATTAACTTATAAGTTGCAACGAAAGACAGGATACACTGCAAAACTTCGCACAACCGACAAGAACGGAACAGCAAACACAAACGAATAAAGAACAACAAAACGAAGATGACAATGAATCACGGAGGATCATGGTAGCGGGACTGTAGAGATATCTATCGGTAGCTCGGCGTTTGAGCGAACGCATATCCGTTTAGCACTACCATCGCCCGCTATTAGCGGACGAGGGCACTACATGCTTGTCGAACTGGCTGCCAGCGCTTCAGCTGTCGAGAACGGTTGCCGCAGCTTCGAAATGCTTGAAAAAGTCAATAACATCTCTTTTCCCACAAAAAACTGCACTGATATCGTTCGTATTGCAATTACCAACACTAAAAAATGAAATAAAAAATTTACACCCGTGAAATAAATCTTTAGTATTCTTCCAAGTTCTCAACATCGTAAAAAAACTACTTTGTCGATGGAAAAGTTTGGGGGTAGGCATCCCCCAACGTTCCCCCAGAGTGTAGCCATGTATGGAAGTGAAACATGGAAGATAAATAGTTTGGACAAGAAGAGAATAGAAGCTTTCGAAATGTGGTGCTACAGAAGAATGCTGAAGATTAGATTGGTAGATCACATAACTAATGAGGAGTTATTGAATAGAACTGGGGAGAAGAGGAGTTTGTGGGCCGGCCGCGTTGGTCTCGCGGTTCTAGGCGCGCAGTCCGGAACCGTGCGACTGCTACGGTCGCAGGTTCGAATCCTGCCTCGGGCATGGAAGTGTGTGATGTCCTTAGGTTAGTTAGGTTTAAGTAGTTCTAAGTTCTAGGGGACTGATGACCACAGCAGTTGAGTCCCATAGTACTCAGAGCCATTTGAACCATTTTTTGGAGTTTGTGGCACAACTTGACAAGAAGAAGGGACCGGTTGGTATGACATGTTCTGAGGCATCAAGGGATCACAAATTTAGCGTTGGAGGGCAGTGTGGAGGGTAAAAATCGTAGAGGGAGACCAAGATATGAATACACTAAGCAGATTCAGAAGGATGTAGGTTGCAGTAGGTACTGGGAGATGAAGAAGCTTGCACAGGATAGAGTAGCATGGAGAGCTGCATCAAACCAGTCTCAGGACTGAAGACAACAACAACAACAACAACCGCTCCTGCACAAGATGTATTTTCTGGCTTACAAATAGGCAACATAGGATGCGTAGCAATAAATCCTACAACCCACTCCTACCACGCTATGCAAGTTTCTTTGGCAAATCTGTGTGGTAAGCCATTTCTTTCTGCTAGCTGACAGGCTTTTGATCTGACAATGCAATGTTTCATCGTTGGACTGAAAAATCTGCTCCCCAATGAATAAATTTTAATTCTCATTTGATTTATTACCTCTGCAATTGGTATTACTCTTAGTTTTACGAACATATCTTTCTAGCGTTGATTTGGATACGTTAAACTCCTTAGACGATTTTAAAACTACCATTTCAGAAGATATAACAGTTGAAACTGCCACTTCCATTGATTTTATCCAACTGCTGTCTATCAGTCTTTCTAATTTAAGTTCACGCCGTCTGCAAAACCAAGGGAAAAGAAGAAGAAGTAAGGATGTGACGAGTACAAGCCCAGATATTTTTATATGTGGTACCTTGATATGTACACACATCAGTGTTCTTTCGGATACGTCCGAAGGAACAGACACCAGGCACTCATATGATTGATTCGCCTCAATGGACAATAATCCACTACCTTCAGTGCGAGTGCACAGTAATGTTCGAGCTCCTGCGGGAATCTCAAAGTAAAGAGCATGGAGGACATGGACCAGAACTGCAGACACATGGCGCGAGATGGGAATGTGGGTGGGCCGGTAGGCGCACCGAGATAGTTCACACAATTCCGATAAACACTGTGTCCAGATGACGTAGGGATTAATGAAAGTGCCTAGCAAGCAGGAGATCGCGGGTTCGAAACCCGGTTCAGCACACATTTTCACTCGTCGCCGCTGATTCCACAAGACGTCTCGGTGCAACTGATATCAGTAGTTTCTTCCCTCCCCTTTCCCTTCTCCCCCTACCACCCTCAATAAACATAATATGTATTACAGCTGCGGTGATGTCCGAAAGTACAGACAACACGCACTCATATAATACATTAATGTATCGTTTTTTTGCCGAGTGTCGAACAGTCTTCCAACAAACACGTCACGAATTTTATAGCCCGCTATTTTTGACGTCATTATAGCTGGATCACTAACAAGGAGACCGTACGAACTTCCTCTCACCGATCTGATTCGTATTGGCAGAGTGTGTAGGGCACGACTAGGACTTCAACATGAGTGAATAGGAAGACGCGACTCTCAACCATTTTCTGGTAATTCTATTTTGAACATTTTAGTCGTGCTTACATGTTGTGTACGCTCGCTAAGATGCAATTTGTCCGCTGCCGAACAAATAAGCGCATATTTTCATAAGCGCGAGGCCTCTGGATCGAATCTCGCTGCCGGTACTGCTTGTTTTATAAGTCATCTACACCAATATTCGGTGCTATACTTCGATATGCGTGGAAAGCCGTGAAATTGTGTGACGACCGAGAACCGTTCATGAATGTAAATCAAGTCTGTTTTGCAAAAGACACTGAAAAAACCATGCACATGCAAAAATACGGTGTTCATTACATCTGCTGTATGGCGCTATAAATGTTGTTTTCCATATTTCTACAATCAGTATCATCCTGATACGTGCAGTCTGCATAGGTTACACATTGTGCTTGTCATAAACATAGATACAATAGTATGACTGGACGTTCTCGTGTATCCTTTTTTTCATTTTCAGTATCCTTAAGGAAAAAAAACTTTTTCTCCTTTTTCATGTTAAAAATTACGAATATAATTAATAAATGATTGTATACTGTTAATTTTCACGGTCGTAATAAATCTGTTGTTAGACCCACGTGGGAATGAAAAATAAACTAGAGGAAGCAAGATTCGATCAACAGTGCTTGCGCTTATAAAACTAAGCGCTTACACGTTCAGCTGCGGATTCCATGGACACTAGCGCCCTTACAAGGATTACACTACCAACCACGCCTTCTCTCAAAAACGGTCGAAAGTTGAAAAGTTGCGACTTCCTGTGTATACATGTCAAAGTGCTAGTCGTGCCCTACATACCCTAGCAGTATGAATCAAATCTTGCTAGGGAAAGTTCGTATTGTACCTTTGTAAACAGACTACACCTGTCAGTATAGACAAACCATTTTACGTTCACTCTTCAACACATGACCTGGTGCCCACAGGAAAACAGGCACTAAAGACGTGCTGTTGCCACAAGTACTTGGAGATACTGCTCAACCTAAAAACATGCGACTTGTAATAGCTATAATTATTAGTCCGCAAATGGAGTAAATACAGACGCAGTGTTGTTCAGCACACCGTCCTCAATTACCAATACAAATACCTACACTTATTCCGTTTACACCTATATATAATTCGAAATCTACTTGCATACAAAAAGTGAAGACCGGCCGGAGTGGCCGAGCGGTTCTAGGTGCTGCAGTCTGGAACCGCGCGACCGCTACGGTCGCAGGTTCGAATCCTGTCTCGGGCATGGATGTCTGTGATGTCCTTAGGTTAGTTAGGTTTAAGTAGTTCTAAGTTCTAGGGGACTGATGACCTCAGCACTTAAGTCCCATAGTGCTCAGAGCCATTTGACAAATTTTTGAAAAAGTGAAGGGGCCTATCGGGACGCTACCCCATTGCGTACCGTCCCGTTCCTCCCCGAGAGCAGATTTCAGGTTAACAAATCTTATGGAGCATAGTAACTGATGCATTTAAATGTATTATGTAACTAATGTAGGAGCTCGAGGAAAAGTTACACAAGGCGAACTTGCAAAATTATGTGCAGAAAAATGGTTCAAATGGCTCTGAGTACTATGTGACTTAACATGTAAGGTCATCAGTCCCCTAGAACTTAGAACTACTTAAACCTAACTAACCTAAGGACATCACAAACATCCATGCCCGAGTCAGGATGCGAACCTGCGACCGTAGAGATCGCGCGGTTCCCGACTGAAGCGCCTAGAACCACTCGGCCACTACGGCCGGCTTATGTGCAGAATATTTGCAAAAGAAGACAATGTTTAAAAAATGGAACAGTCATAAAATTGAAACTTCCTGGCAGATTAAAACTGTGTGCCCGACCGAGACTCGAACTTGGGACCTTTGCCTTTCGCGGGCAAGTGCTCTACCAACTGAGCTACCGAAGCACGACTCACGCCCGGTACTCACAGCTTTACTTCTGCCAGTATCTCGTCTCCTACCTTCCAAACTTTACTGAAGCTCTCCTGCGAACCTTGCAGAACTAGCACTCCTGAAAGAAAGGATACTGCGGAGACATGGCTTAGCCACAGCCTGGGGGATGTTTCCAGAATGAGATTTTCACTGGCTGTGGCTAAGCCATGTCTCCGCAGTATCCTTCCTTTTAGGAGTGCTAGTTCTGCAGGGTTCGCAGGAGAGCTTCTGTAAAGTTTGGAAGGTAGGAGACGAGATACTGGCAGAAGTAAAGCTGTGAGTACCGGGCGTGAGTCGTGCTTCGGTAGCTCAGTTGGTAGAGCACTTGCCCGCGAAAGGCAAAGGTCCCGAGTTCGAGTCTCGGTCGGGCACGCAGTTTTAATCTGCCAGGAAGTTTCATATCAGCGCACACTCCGCTGCAGAGTGCAAATCTCATTCTGGAGTCATGAAATTATTGACCTTCACAACAAAGAGCATATTCAAAACATAACACAATATAAGCCTATCACCGCCGGCCGTAGTGGCCGAGCGGTTCTAGGCGCTACAGTCTGGAACCGCGCGACCGCTACGGTCGCAGGTTCGAATCCTGCCTCGGGCATGGATGTGTGTGATGTCCTTAGGTTAGTTAGGTTTAAGTAGTTCTAAGTTCTAGGGGACTGATGACCACAGCAGTTAAGTCCCGAAGTGCTCAGAGCCATTTGAACCATTTTTTAAGCCTATCACCACACTATCTGTTGCGCACAAAACGTTCACTAAAATTGTCAGCAAATGTATAGGATGAAGCATTGGATTTTATAGGGGAAATGATGCTTTAGTAATGGATGTAGCACAATGAATCAATAGCAAGCCGTAAGAGAAATTGTAGAAGCAGTGGTTTTGAAAACCTATTTATAGATTTTGGAAAATCGCCTTTGACTCAGTTTCAATAAAGTCTGTACCGACTGTCCTCAAAAAAATTATCCGCCATAAGCTAGTATACTGAATAATATGTTGTAACGGCTCCATGTAAGCCGCTACATGGCTCGACCCCACAACTAAAGACACCCGAGTGCCCTTCCGACACTCAGGGAAGAGCCTGATGATAATTAGTAAGATAGGGTTATTTAAATATAGACGATCATTTTAATATTAGATATGGTAATTGTCTGCAAAGTGTGAATGCGAACGTATGATGAGGTATGCGTGAGATGTCGGCGGTGGGTGTGCTATAGGCATAGTGGAAGTGTAGCCAACCTCGAATCTAGTAGAGCGCGACTGCACTGGACCAAAGAGGCATAAGCTCCACGCGCGTCATTAGCGCTCGTTAGGTTGGCAAATAACCGTGTGCGGTATCTCTGAGTCCTTGCGGCCACGATGTGTGGACCCGGACGAGGGAGAACGTATCGGGGTTGTGGCTGGGAAGACCTGGGTGAGTAAGCACGCTCTGCTCTATCGCTCCGATAGTTAGCGAAGATTTAGAATTCCATGTTCACTTTGAACTTGGAAGCAGCTTCCCTGCTGAGGAAAGCCACTATGGTATTTCCTAGAATCATCTCGGTTAGGAGAGATAGGGAGATGATTTATTTCGCCAAGTAATTTGATGGGAATTTGTGTTCACTGCACTTGGGAGTGAACAGGCGCTCATTGCCGAGTAATACTCAGAATTGCTCAATTTGCATTTCAGTGTGAGTGTGAAGTATATATGCAAAGTGTATTTTATTTAAATATGTTTATTGACTACTGATTGTGGAGAGATTGGTAACACGTGGTCCGCAGACCCCGTGCATTTCTTGGTGAGAAGCTTCAGCTCGACGTAATCACATTTCGTGATCGAGTTGGAGCTTCTACGTAAATTCACGCGTTTGATTTAATTGTTCCTTCATAATATCCAGTAAAACTCGCGGAGTTAGTTAAACGTGAAGACGGGACTTGCCCGAATTAAAGTTACAGTTGGAACCATGTGCTCTCTCCCAATGTTGTCCCACTTGGTGTATGGGAACCTTCCTCTTTTATCTGTTAGATAAAATGAATAGAGTGAATGTTAGTTGTGTGTGTGTGTGTGTGTGTGTGTGTGTGTGTGTGTGTGTGTGTGTGGCTAAATGATGATAGAAATGTGCAGGCGGTAGTCATTGTCGATTCACGGCACATATTAGCCGGATGTTTAACTAAGTTTACGCCAGCATTCCGTGATAAGTGAGAGGGAATATTTGAGATGGTAATGTTTATTGAATAAATGTGATTGTGTTATTATATAAATATGTTACAGTGACTTCTCCCAGCCATACCATATTCCCTTATCATTTCACAGAATATTTGGTATGCGTATTTCAGTTAATCACCTGTCTATGTCCCACTCATGGGCATATCGCATTTAATAAACTCTGTAAGGTGGTATTAAAACTTCATTATAATAATATTCTAATTCTAACTTGATCAAAACCACCGAATGAAACTTTAGTTTGGGTATTGATGCTTGTTGCTGCAAATGGCCGCCGGCGTCTTCTATAGTACAGGTCCCATTTATAAAATTGAGGATGCCTGCCGAGGGTGCGGAAAGCAAGTATCATGCAATGTACGTTAACGCTGGAGTTTTAATTATAATTTATCAGGACTGTGAGACGTACAGAATTAGAGAGGTGTCAGACAAGGAGGTTGCATAAAACCAAAAATAATTTCAAAGGTAGTAGAGGAAGTACTCAGGTCCTTCAACTGGAGAAGCGAAGAGAGAATCCGTGTTAATGCAATCACTTTCATGTTGTTTGAAACAGCCCTGAAAATCAAAAGAGTGAGACTAAAATAATGTATAGTCGACATACAGGGAAGGAAATTGTACAAATTAAACGTTTAGTGATAGAAGAAGTTAACGAGTTACTTTACTTAGAGCAGTTCAAAACGACGACTGCAGGGGAAAAAAAGAAAAAAAGAAACAATAGAATAAAACTTGCCTCGAATCCTTTTGCTAAACTAAAGAGAGTTTTGGAAACTAAGCTGGCGAAGTGACTGAATATAAAAGCATACAATCAGTGTACATTCCCAGTCTTGTGGTTTGACAATCAACCATGCCCTTTAAATGTGGAAATCGTGTCAAAAACTGAGGGTTGCTCTGTGAGGAAAGAAGACATACAAGTTTCTACTAAAAAGTGCCACAGATTACCCCAAAGTCGTAGAGACGACACATTCATGTCGTATTAATTTACACTGATGATGGAAGTTTAAACCTCTGAAACGCTACGTAGAATTAAATTAATACTGACTGGTAACAGCAGACTTGTAGAATAAAATCTTCTCGGTTTACGAGCCACTTCACTTCGAATAAAACACTCGAGCTTTCGACAACTGTCACTTCCAGGTCACCACTGACTGTCGACAAGATGTACCGCTTAAACAGGTGCGACGGCGGCGTCTGGAACCTTCCCGAGAGGGCCACAGAGACGCAAGCGTGGAAAGACGAGTTGGACAACTCATAGCACCTCATGACCAAGACAGCAGTGACAACTGTCGAAAGCTCGAGTGTTTTATTCGTAGTGACGTGGATTAAAAACAGAGAAGATTTTATTCAAACATGCGACTACAGAAGATTACGAGAGTTGATTTATTGTTCCAGTATATAGGAATAACAGTCATGGTACAGCCTAAGCTAAAATGTTCGACTTTACAGAAAACAAACAGATCAGGTGGCAGACTGGAACAGAAGGCGTAATTATAGAGCAAATGGTTCAAATGGCTCTGAGCACTATGGGACTTAACATCTGAGGTCATCAGTCCCCTAGAACTTAAAACTACTTAAACCTAACTAACCTAAGGACATCACACGCATCCATTCCCGAGGCAGGATTCAAACCTGCGACCATAGAGGTCACGCGGTTCCAGTCTGAAGCGCCTAGAACCGCTCGGCCATACAGCCGGCGCGTAACTATGACTGCTCCGAAAATTAATTGGAAGTAGCCAGGAAATGGATTAGGTGAATGGATGGTAGACGCGCTGAGGATGTTCCTTGTTGGATTCCAAGAGATGGATCTCTCAGTTACTGCATGACACTTTCCATCCCAAGCTGTTCCCTGATTCATTTATTCATTTTCCGGTCTCCTAATAATTCTCGGCATGGATCTTCCAGTTCCTTGATGGAAGACGAGCTGACGAAAGATGGGTACATTACATTATGAAATACGAAGAAGGAACTTAGACGTGTATAAATGAAGACCGTAATGAGCACTGAACTCTAGAGGAGGCATTCGTGTGGCAGTGATTGCAAGACAAATGGGAACAACAATTTCGTTGCAGTAGTTTAAGGTGAAAGTAGCCAGGCCCAACACCCGATGGCACAAGAAAAATTCATTATGAGTGTTTGGTTGATGAAGATAGGACAGGTGGTGTCGTTTCTAGTCACCTGGTCTTAAGCCAACGTTCTCAGTTTAAAACCTATCCCTAGTACCTCACAGAGTGCGAGCGTGTGACACTGTTATTGATCAGTCGACTGCCCGATGGAGAAGTTAAGTTCATTGGCCATTTGGGCTGCCTTTCGAGAAAGACAGACTATGCTCCTACACCAGGCTTTAGTCTCTCCAATTGTTTCATCCTATACTCCATAGCAACACAAAAGTTACATTACAAAGTCGCATACACGCTACAGATGCGCAGTGGCGCTTCATGACAGCTCGGGAGAAGGCATCAGCGAACCACCTGCACTAGCAGTCTGTCCGAGATAGCCACTGCGAGGAAGCAGCGGATGGCGCAGAGTACGGCGTCAACGAAGAGAATGTAGAGATGAGCCTCACACAAAACGAATGGGTGGTTGCGGCCCCTGGCCAGAAAGGCATTACGATTAGTTGGGAGAAAGCATTTGGTCAACTATGCCGAAACAAGCAACAGAGAAGGCATTTCGTACTGGTGTATTAACTTTCTTGATTTCTTGCATAATGTGTAACGCAGCATCATAGTGGCTTTGCACAGTGGCGGACGTATCGTTTGCCAGCTCACACGTCAATATCCTGGCGAGCTGTCGGCGTCCACAGCACATCACACCACGCAGCTGAGCTGCAAAACGCTTCCAATTTAGCAGTGACTCACACTGTTCCGCCGCATCGGTCGCCAGATTGGTCTGCCTTGCCTCCGCTCTGCAGGGCTGCAGTGGTTTAGCTGAAGCAGCTCGCCCTAACTGTCCCGGCAGCCCGTCTGAAAGTACACTGAGCATGTATTTTCCATCGCTTTTTTTGCCGCTAATAACAAGAGTTTACTCTTTAAAATATATTTGTGAAATCGTTTTGACACGGTACTGTATCTAAAGTTTTGTATCTGATATTCTGATGATGGACCATGCCCGAAAGATGCAAATAAATAAAGTTTCAGACCCCCCCCCCTCCATGTGCACTGTTGTTAAAGGACAAAAGCAATGGAAAATACGAGGATTTACAGCCCGTACAAAATACGTACATGTTTCAAAGTTTTACTGACATTCAAAGTAGTCACCAGCATTGTGTATAACCCTTTGCCAGCTATGTGGAAATCGTAGGATACTCTTAGCAGTGCCAGTTGTGTTGACAGTTCAGCCGGCGCGATCTATTGCCCGACTAATTTGTAGCAGTTCTGAAGTGAATGCCGTGAAGTGTTTCCTTCAGTTCAGAAATCGAGTTGAACTTACGAGGGCGTAAGTCAGGGGAGTGCAGTAGGTGGTATAGCACTTAGCAGTCCCATCAGTCAAACAAATCAGTAACAGCTTGCACTGTACGTGCTTGAGAATTGTCCTGCAAAATGGTCAGGTCCTGCAGAAACTGTCATCACTTCTGTCTCTATGCTGTTCATTTTTGGAACTCAACCTACGACCGCTTTTCAATGTCTAGTTGCTAGTTGTCTTACTGTTCAACCAAGCTTTATCGGATGCCGCTAGATAGGGTGACTAATCTCTTTGTTCCCAAGACATAAAACTGTCGGCCACTATCCGTGCTGCCACTTCCTGCGGATAACACACGCGAAAGCCGTGGAGTGCAGTGATTGGCGGCCGCTAAAGTGTGTCGCAGCGAGACACGTGGAGAACGCGTGTTCCGCAGATCACACGCACCGCCTCTTCGCAGCTGCAAACACCAGCTCATCGCCCGCTATCTGGTGCTCACCGTATTTTTAATCCGGTGCGGAGCGGAGGAACACCTCGTGCACCAGATATCATCATTCCGGGTTGGGCTGCTACCGAACAGCGGGACATTCTTGTGTACAGTATGCGTGGTATTTTTGCCGCGTCAGATTAGAATAAAGATGCAGGCTTTCAGCGATAACCTCCAGTGTCTTGACCCGTAACAACTGGATGAACTCGAATGGGACACGAACATTACAAGGCTGATCATAAAATAGATCCTGCTTTACTCTCAATTATGTTTCACTCATACACTCCCTTGTCTTACAAAAGAACCCTGTGAAGTGCAACAAAAATCTATAAATTAGGCATTATATTAGTCAAACCTTTAACTAAGTGTACTTCCTAGAATCAAATATTATAAAGAATGCAGACGCTTCTTTAACAAAGTTGATATCGTCTTAACAGACAAAGGACTATTGATAAATACTGCGTAAGAACAAAGCAAGTACTTATTTACTACATGTGGTAAGGGGGCTATTATTTCTTCAACCTCCTATCTGTCGCGAAATTAAAAGCATAGTGAAGATGCGGAGAAGCTTTGCGCAGATATGTTGCGCAGTATCTCTAGCATGTCCATCTATCACGGCGCATCGCACTTCTCAATTCTGAGCCCACAGTGAGCACGTAAAGATGCTTAGAAAATGACTAATTTCATGCAGCCCACATAACGCAACAGCCACGCATTTTCCTTCTTCAGGACTTCTCGGTCCCGTACTGCAGATGCAAGGAAGAGGCTCCGGCAACGTTTTCGATGGACAATGTTTGATCACCAATCCTACAGCCCGGGCTTGACTCCGCTTGATTTTCATTTCTTTGCTTACATTAACCACTGGCTATGAGGACCCGTAGACAACTGTTATGAAGTAATGGACGGCTGCCTTCTAGGACAAGGGAGTTGGAAAGCTGGTACGACGCTACGCTACGCTGGGACGGCGACTATGTAGAGAAGTAGCAGGAAGATATGGCTAAATATTGCATATGAAACATTTTTGATTACCGCTGTGATTTACATTTCGCAATCGATCGGAGGTTAAAAAAATATCCCTCTTATTAAAAAGTTCAAGGGCATCTAAACCGAAATACATATTTACATGTCGGTTACAATCTCTGCGGATTCTTGGAAATGGATTGACGACATGATCACAAGCATAATTAGTGCGCTTCCAAGCATCGTCATGTCACAAGCAAAATTTGATCGCTTGCGCAAAGAGCCAGGACAAAATTCGGAGCACCGTACTGACATTAATCTCATTGACAAACATCAGAATGAAGATACGGTGAAACTCTTCACTAAAGGGCTAAATTTCGTGCCCACGCTAAAACTGCTACCAATAGCAGAGAACACCAGCTCCGTGGAGAATGTTGCAGCTTTTCTCTCGCCGGAAGCAGCAGAAGAGTTTCGCCATGTAAATTGTAGAGTACCTACCAAGGTGCCAATGCTAACATGCGAGACCTCCAAGGAAGAACTATTAACAATGAGAAATCTACGGGAGGACAAGGACACTGGGAATGGGGCAATGCTACGGTCCTAATATCACGGAAGGACTACAATTAGAAGAGTATCGATCTTTTGAGTGATGCTGCCAACGGACAGACACATGTCGATCCTATGAATAACACCACGAGGACATTTATTTAACACACGTAGTAAAACTGGCACATCTGCATACCAGCTGGAAAAATCCTGTAATGCATTCTCGGCAAATGTGAGGTTAAGTGCGAGCACGAAATAAGGTTACTTTGTACATCACTTCAGTCAAGTGCTGCTCCGGTATATGGACATTATGGTTAGTTTAGATGTAGTGCCCCTTTCTACGAGAGTCCAATTTCCTGCTTCCTCGGAACTAACCGTGGAACCGTTCAACGATTATTTCACACAACTTTTATAACTCGGAAAATTTAGGCCTAGATCGCGTCTATCTAAATAGTAAACAATTTGAAATCACAGAAGAATGAAATTGTAATTAATTTGCTTTTAGAAAATTTACGTTATCAGGCGTGTTTGGTCAGGTTTTTTTAAACGTTTATAACTCGGAAAATTTAGGCCTAGATCGCGTCTAACTAGCTAGTAAACAATACGAAATGTGTTAGTTAAATACGGTTTAGAAACGTTTAATTACACTTTTATTGCGACAGGAGACACTGATGAAACTAGTAGCAGACTCTTTTAAACGAATTCTGCACTATCAAGAAAACTTGAATAGAATTTTTTGTGTTTAAGGCATGCAAAATTTGGGGTTATGTCGCGATTATCGGGACTTCAGCTAAAGAACACGTTTTATCAAGAAAAAGCGCTGCTGGGACGCTAATATTCAGTTGTGTGACAAGAACTGACACTACAAGTATACAAAACTAAGAAAATTTAAATCTGACACTATTTCTTCTTAAATAAGTTCTTTTAGCGCCCGAAGAAAATTACATATTTTGCTCATTACATTCTTTCATGTCATGTACATAAAAGCAGAATGTATGTGACATAAAAGAAAGTGATGAGCACAACATGTAGTACATGACATAACAAATGTGCTTCATAATGGCTCACGCCCGAAATTAGCTAACAACACGATTTTAATAAAGCACAGTACAGCCTACAACGGACAATGTTTCTTTTATCAAACACACAGAGGCTGTGGATCCCCACGGACGCAAAATCTTTCTCAATAGTGTTCCTCAAAAAGAATTTCGTCTCACCCCCAAGAATGCGCATTCGACTTCACAAGGCATCCCCGTTAATACCTGCGTGTTGTTCGAACCAACCGGTAACATACCTAGCAGCCCGCCTCTGAATTGCTTCGATGTCTTCCTTCAATCCGACCTAGTGCGGATCCCAAACATTCGAGCAATACTCAAGAATGGGTCGCACATGTGTACTATATGCAGTCTCCTTTACAGACGAACTACACTTTTCTAAAATTCTCCCAGTAAACCGAAGTCAGCCATTCGCTTTCCCTACTACAATCCTTACATGTGAAACCTTCCCGTCTCCTCTATACCTCTTTTGTTATTACGCAATAACCGCCTCCTCTATATCTCTTTTGTTACGCAACCTTCCCTTTTACAATAACCTATGAAACCTTTCCTTAGAATTTCTATCTCTTGCTTAATAATAACAAATGAAATCTTCCCTTTGAAATTTATTCTCTTTCTCTATCTTCCCATGCAAATTTAATTGCTGCTTATTAAAAGTGATTTTCTGATTATTTCGACGAAACGTAGAATGTGTCGTCGTCGTGGCCCTCAGTCGTTATCTGCAATAGCCCAAAACTGTTCCTTACCTTTTTTACTGTTACTGGATCGCCATCTGACTGCTACATCGAACTGCGACGTGAATATACTTACTCTGGTTTACTATACTCTATTAACTGCTGGTGGGCTGTCATAATAAGTGCCTGTATTTATTAGCAAAGCTGACGTTATTCTTTAATTAATTTGACTGAAGTTACGTAATTCATTTTCTTGACAGCAATAAAATTTTTGCAAAATTTTACGTTGATGGTTTTTGGGATGGATTATAATCAGTAATGCAACATTGCTGGCAAAATTAATTATATTCTGAAAACGCTTCAAATATTTACTGTTGGTAATGAAATGATTTCACAAACGTTCAAATGGGACTTACTTTTTACAATAATCTTACAACTAGCATTGCGCAAACATACCTTCAGTACTCTTGAGTTTCGCAAAGAAAATAATTCAATTATATTAGTTCCTCTTATCATAATAGTTAGTGGATGTCTCTGTAAATCCGTTTATAATCTCTTGTAAATCATAGCTGGTGGCTGGCAGGCACACCGCTTCTCTCAACCTTTCGCTTCAGACCTGCTACCGACTCGCTTCACTTCTCGCTTACTACTGACTTCCTACGAACGCTAAAGTGCGGTCTATCCTGCCAAAAATGCTTTCTGGTGCAGACAATCCCTGCTACCATTACAAAATGTATCAATGCGCGGTCTTTCCCGCTCTTTTTAAAATTACGCTGCTGGCCACCGTAAATGCAACAGCAAGAAAGACAAGAGGTAGCACAACAAAATTTATTTTGTAGATAACATGTTGACCAAGTATCAAATGATTACGTTTACAGACGTCTGTGACATGTGGTTCCTGCCAGAATCAGTAGCCAGAGTAGCCGCCATTGTTGGAGATCACCGCTGCCACACGTCTCGGCATTGAGTCAAAGAGACGTTGGATGTGTTCCTGGAGTACAGCAGCCCAAGCAGCTTCCACACGTTGCCAAAGATCATCTGGTGTGGCAGCTGGGGATGTAATCTGGGTCACTCGTTGAGCAACCATGGACCACATGTTTTCTATCGGCGAAAGATCCGGAGAGCGAGCCGGCCATGGAAGCAATTCAATCTGGTTATTGACGAAGAACCTTTGGACAATGCGTGCCTCGTGTGGTCGCGCATTATCCTGTTGAAATATGGCTGTGGCCGAGCCCTGAAGGTAAGGAAGGACAACTGGCTCCAGCATCTCGGATATGTAGCGCCGGCTATTTAAAGTACCGGCAATGCGTACTAGAGGCGTGCGAGAGTAATATCCAATACCGCCCCATACCATAATACCCGGTGCAAGACCAGTGTGGCGGTGCATAATGCAGCTGTCCAGCATCCTCTCTCCACGGTGTCTCCACACTCGAATCCGACCATCGTGGTGCTGCAGACAGAAGCGTGCCTCGTCAGTAAAGACAACGTCATTCCATTCTGCCGTCCACATCCGTCTGTCATCACACCATTGGCGACGGAGACGTCTGTGGTTCTGCGTCAATGGTAGACGAAGCAATGGACGTCTTGCGGACAGACTACTCTGCTGTAAACGGCGTCGAATGGTACGCGCAGACGCTGGATGATGCGTTACAGATGCAATGTGCTGTGCTATGGTTCGGGATGTCACTGAGCGATCCGTCACTGCCATGCGCACAATTTGCCTATCAGCACGTGCAGTGGTGCACCGAGGTGAATGCGATCGACCACGTCGGTCCGTCGTACCCTCCTGCATCCAACGGTCACATATCCGCATTACAGTTGTTTGGTTTCGTCCAACACGACTAGCGATTTCTCTGTATGATAATCCACAATCTCGGTAAGCCAGTATCCTTCCTCTGTCGAACTCGGATACTTGATCAAACGATGTTCGCTGTTGTCTACGAGGCATAACTGATCGTCTTGTGAAACAGTCACAAGGTAAACACACGTGCCGAACGTACACTCCTCGAAATCGCCAAGCCTTAAATGGCGCTATGAGGTGGCGCCACAGGCGCGCGTGATGTGCGTCTGCGCTGAAATTCTAATCAGTTGCATATCGCATCGCTGCAAACCCATGGTGTAAATTTCACTTGATTCGGATGCTTCCTTCAGGGTGTTGCATTTACGGTGGCCAGCAGTGTATATCAAATTGCGGTCTCTCTTGTCAACAATACTTTGGTGCAGACATTCCCTGCTACCACAATTATTTCCAACATGACAAATATTAATTATTCCTACTTAATCCTATTAATAAAATATAAACATCTTTCACACATTGTGATTTGACAATAAACAATAGAAGTATACACGTGTTACACGTGTTACACATGCTCGTTTAGTTCCATTTCAATTCTAGCAGAGGTATCGGCAGTCCAGCAGCATCTACTATGACGAGAGGACTACACGCGGAGGTTCGGGTCCGCCCTCGGGCATGGGTGTGTGTGTTTGTCCTTAGGATGATTTAGGTTAAGTAGTGTGTAAGCTTAGGGACTGATGACCTTAGCAGTTAAGTCCCATACGATTTCACACACATGTGAACTTTCCGACTAGACGCGCTGCCGGAGCGATATGGGTCACCATGCAACCACCGCGAGGGCGGGCCTCCGCCACCGATGGACCGTCTTCAGGCACTAAGTCCTCCACCGGGCTGGAGATCTCGGCTGACAAATCAGCAGTCGTTCCCTTCTCCAAGTCGACGTCATCTCGCACTGAAGATCACATTACTTGTGGCAAGTACACCTTCCAAATAAAATCTCACGTTCGATTTCTGGGGATGATTTTTGACTCTCGGTTAAGCTGGGCGCCCCACATCCGATCCACCGTTATCAAGTGTGAAGCAGGTTTAAATGTAATCAGATCACTCACTCGTGTCTGGTGGGGAGCGCACCAGAGTGTTTTACTCACCATGTACCGAGGGATAATTCGATCTCGATTAGACGGGTCTAGTGAAGCAGGGGATACAACCCGTCGGCTTTGAACAATGACGTCATTCCTTAGTCATAGATAGTAATGTCTTCACTTCGAGGCATAGATAATAAAGCAGTTCTGTGTTCTAATAAGCGCTATCATTAAAATAATTGAATGTGAATCTAAAAGCGATCGTTTATCTATATTTCACTATTTTACCATATTTCACTTTCTTATTCCACCAATATGCTTCAGTATCTGATAAGTGTTTTTTGGCTTATTAAAAAAAATCTCACGAGATAGAATAAACTGATCCTAAGATACAGATGCTTCAGTAGCTTATAAGTGTTTTTTGGCTTTTTTAAAAAAAATCTCACGAGATAGAATAAACTGATCCTACTTCATTAAGCAAGGAGGATCAGTTTATTCTATCTCGTGAGTTTTTTTTTTTTAAGCCAAAAAACACGTATCAGCTACTGAATGGAGCTACAACACTAAGAAGAATCGCTTCTCGGCTTATGACAAGATCAGTGTGTAGTTCCCTTTCAACAAGTGAAACACAAAGATTAAATAAAGAATCAAAACATATAAAATGAAACAGGTTGCAAATGTAACGTACGTGTATTTCCACCTATTCGTTACCAGTGTACATATATCGAGATCAAAAATGGTTCAAATGGCTCTGAGCACTATGGGACTCAACTGCTGTGGTCATTAGTCCCCTAGAACTTAGAACTACTTAAACCTAACTAACCTAAGGACGTCACACACATCCATGCCCGAGGCAGGATTCGAACCTGCGACCGTAGCAGTCACACGGTTCCGGACTGAGCGTCTAGAACCGCGAGACCACCGCGGCCGGCTATATCGAGATCAATGGAAGTCTCGTATACATATATTACATACGTAGGTCCTTCTGTCATCAGTAATACTGATATGTACGTAAGAAAAGACTGTTAGTAATAGCGGAGACGAAATAAGCAGCACATCTACAATTTGTATCCCGTGTTCCACTTAGGGTTTACTGAAGTGGAGGGTACATCGTTCAGGTGAAAAACAGGACAGTAATGCTAGTGAAAACGAAGAAATCGACTTACGACAAACTCGTATTCCGGACTGTACTTAAGCAACACACTTCGAATGAGCTTTTAATTTGTATCGGGTGTTTCATTTGCGGTTTAGTGAAGCAGGGGATACATAGTTCAAGTGAACAACAGGACAGCAATGCTAGTTGAAACTAAGAAATCGACTACGCTGAACTTGTATCCCGTACTGCACTTAAGCAATACAGTTCGAAAGACTTTCGAGATACAACTGACATACATGTAACGTGATGTATTCTTTGCTAGTAATTTCATTCATTTCTTTCCATTGTATTTAGCGGAGAAATACTAAGATACAAACACGCGACATCGTTAACGTGAAAATACTACTGGCCCTTACATATGTGAAATAAAGTTTATCTCTCTCGCATTCCTTTGTTTCTCAACATTCTCCTCAGCTCTTTCATCTTTGTAATACATGCTCTCTGGCGACTTGTGACGTCATTGTTCAAAGCCGACGGGTTGTATCCCGTGCTACACTAGACCCGATTAGACTATGGCTGTCAATTCTACCACACTGCGTCAAAGATTCATCTCTCGAAATTAGATACTCTTCAATATAGAGCCATTCGTACCTATCTTGGAGCCATGCGATCGACGCCCACCAACGCCCTTTTAATAGAAGCAGGAGCGATGCCATTGAGCATTAGGCGCCAAATGCTATCGGACAAATTCTACATTCAAGGCATGGCCATTATGGACAGTTCCGTCTATCAAAGTAGAGACTGCATTTATCGACTGTGGATTGCATCCCACAGAAGGAATAAAGTGCCAGCCGTTAGTGCCAGCTTTGACACTTGGTCACCTGTCATACATTCTATACGGCGTTCAGCGCATCTACCTGTTTTTGAATATGATCTTCAAACGCTCTGCTCCCAGATCCCAGTCCATTATTTAAGTACGACCTGGCTGGACAGTACTAATGTCAACGTTGGCTTCAATCGTCTCGTTCAAGTACAATGGCCGGGTTTTCTCTGTGTATATACCGATGGCTCCAAAATTCCGCAAGAAGAGTGTACAGGATGCGCTTTTTTCTGCCCTCAGATCCAGATCCGCAAAACCTTCAAACTGCCTACGAGCACTTCTATTTTTACGGCGGAGACAGTGGCAGTTTCGGAAGCACTTAAGTTTGTCTCTAGCACTTCATTCCCCAAGATATTGATAGTATCTGACTCGCAAAGCGTTCTTAAAAACATTCAGTACAGTCGATGGAACAAAACAACCAACAGTTACATCTTGGATGTGATATCTGAACATATTCGCAGCACACGCACGGGCCGGACGATCCATTTGTTGTGGGTACCTTCCCACTCTGGTATCCTCTATAATGATGAAGTCGATGCATTAGCCAAACAAGCGGCAACCTTAGGCACTGTCCTGGATCTGCACCTTCCTTATACAGACTACTTACGTGAAGTCAAGGATCACGCAAGTCAACAATGGCAGGAAATGTGGAACGTTTCTCAACAGACAAAAGGCGGTTATTACGCAGTGCTACAACCTCGGATTCCTTCACAGCCGTGGTTCATGAGGACACATCTGGACCGATCCGCCATTTCTACCATCATAAGACTCCGCTTCAATCATGCCTCCTTCCCACAACATCTACATCGGACCAACGTTTACAGTTCACCAGCATGTGAGTGTGATCCTGAGTCGGAAGCTGATGTCAACCACATCTTATTTAGGTGCCCCAAATTTGACCGTGAACGGTTGGTCTTTCTGAAGACATTGCTGAGTATGGGCTACCATCTTCCTCAATCAGCTTCTTCTCTTTTGTGTACTAAAGACGTTCGTCTATATAAAGTGATAGTTAACTTCATCAAGAGTACTGGTTACAATATGTAGGTTTTAATGGTGTACGTAAATAATAAATATGTCTTGCTGATGAAGATATTTCAGAATTGGTGTGAATTGTAAGCCAAGAAACTTTTAATTATTTTCCAATTCAATTCAATTCAATTTTTAAAACATTATGTACAAAACTGTAACAGTTAAGCTTTTTATTCTTGTAAATATGCATTTCTGTATTTGTTTATTCAATTATGTGTACATTGTCACTATGTCTTGCCGATGGCTAAATTGAGTACACACTCAAAGGCCAAATAAAACAAAAACAAACAAGTCCTCCATCCTGGAGCCTTCTTTCTAGTGACCCATCTCCAGGCTCACTCCAGCAGCAGCCCTAGCCCTGCCCTGGTGTTACCGGGAGGGGTGGGGGGGGGGGGGGGAAGGGAGAGGAGGGAGCAGATCATGACCGAGTCTGTACACCTGCTCGCCCTCCTATGCTGTTGCTATGCGCACGTTTCGCCCGCAGGGGCGAATACCACTCTCGGAGGCTGTCATCCCCTGCTAGAATTCCGGCAGACTTTGACGCCTGAGGCGCCTTCCGCAGGCAGCCACCGCGTCTAACGGAGGCACGCGCCGCTCAGGGGACTTCTGGGCGTCAGCGTTCCTGGGCGCACACTTCAAGGCCGGTGTCTTGGTTGACAGTGCACCAAGAGTCATTCAAGAAGAGCCGTGGCCGCCTTGTCGCAGCACAAGAAGTGTGGAAGCACGGATCTTAAAAAAACGTTTAATTTTCAGATACTGTTTGCGTATGTACTGACAATTTTGAAATCAGCAATAAACCAAACTTCGACAGCATTGGAGTGTTGGGGAAAGTCTCCAAACGGTATTGCTTATGTCGCTTTGGATTACATAGTAATATACAGTCAGAGTAGACATAATAATCACTCACACTGTCGCACACACAACTAAACTTCTAATTACGAATAAAGTAAAATATTAATTTGTACATGGAATGATGTGCAGTTTTTGATTCTATTAATTTACTGTATCGGCAAAACAGTACGTTCTGTTTAATTCTGTGCCAAATGTATTATGAAAGTGGGTTAGAAAAATAGCCACATAACACACGGATCCATTTTACTGATTTTAATGAACGGCAGTGTCTACATAGAGAGCAAAACGATTCTTATTTCCTTGGAAACTGTACTTTACAAAGGAGCCACTTAGCTGGATTATTGTCACCGTGGTAGAGTTTTAGTGGCAGATAACCTTTATGTCCTTTCTCGTTCGTTTTATAACAATGTCACATCAATGATTCCATAGTGGCTTGCCTCTTCTTCTGATAGTCCGGTATACTGCCATGTTCGAGGTAAATTTCCCTTGTGCGTTCCCTTATCGTCACAAAAGCGTCCTGCTGCTTTATTCCGAGCAAAACACAACAATCAGCTACAACCAGCTACCACATACTGTAACCGTACTCAGCTATTACAAAAATAAAGCCTCTGCCTAGTTTGTGCAGCTCCAGTACATTTATGTCTATTTAGTGTACATGCTGCATTTGCTTTCACTACATACACACATCAAAAAAAGTTTTGCATCACCTCGGATCCGAGAGTTCCGAAACCTGTACAGAAAATTGGAACAGAGATCAACATAAACATCAATTTCGCCCTTTTTTATTGCTCATGAAAACCACACATTGCTTGTTGTACCACCATATAGCGAGACCTTTAGAGGTGGTGGTCCAAACTGCTGTATACACCGGTACCTCTAATAGCCAGTAGCACGTCATCTTCCATTGATGCATGCCTGTATTCGTCGTGGCATACTATCCACAAGTTCATCAAGGCACTGCTGGTTCATATTGTCCCACTCCTCAATGGCGATTCGCCGTAGATCCCTCAGAGTGGTTGGTGGGTCACGTCGTCCATAAACAGCCCTTTTCAATCTATCCCAGGCATGTTCGATAGGATTCATCTCTGGAGAATATGCTGGGCACTCTAGTCGAGCGATATCGTTATTCTGAAGGAAGTCATTCAGCAGATGTGCACAATGGGGGGGGGGGGGGGGGGCGAATTGTCGTCCATGAAGACGAATACCTCGCCAATATCCTGTGTAAATGGTTCCACTATCGGTCGGAGGATGGCATTCACGTATCGTGCAGCCGTTACGGCGCCTTTCATGACCACCAGCGGCGTACGTCGGCCCCACATAATGCCACCCAAAAACACCAGGGAACCTCCACCTTCCTGCGCTCGCTGGACAGTGTGTCTAAGACGTTCAGCCTGACTGGGTTGCCTGCAAACACGTCTCCGACGATTGTCTGGCTGGAGGCATATGCTTCACTCGTAGGTGAAGAGAACGTGATGCCAATCCTGAGCGGTCCATTCGGCATGTTGATGGGCTCATCTGTACCACGCTGCATGGCGTCGTCGTTGTCAAGATGGATCTCGCTATGGACGTCGGGACTGAAGTTGCGTATCATGCAGCTTATTGTACACAGTTTAAATCGTAACAAGACGTCCTGTGGCTGCACGAAAAGCATTATTCAACTTGGTGGCGTTGCTGTCAGGGTACCTGCGAGCCATAATCCGTAGGTAGCGGTCATCCACTGGAGTAGTAGCCCTTGGGCGGCCCGAGCGAGACATGTCATCGACAGTTCCTGTCTCTCTGTATCTCCCCCATTTCCGAACAACATCGCTTTGGTTCACTCCGAGACACCTAGACACTTCCCTTGTTGAGAGCCCTTCCTCGCACAAAATAACAATACGGACTCGATTGAAACGCGGTATTGACCGTCTAGGCATGGTTGAACTACCGACAACACGAACCGAGTACCTCCTTCCTTGTGGAATGACTGGAACTGATCGGATGTCGGACGCCCTCAGTCTAATAGGCGCTCCTCAAGCTTGGTTGCTTACATCTTTTGGCGGCTTTAGTGACATCTGTGAACAGTCAAAGGGACTGCTTCTGTGCTACATTACCAACAGTCAACGTTTATCTACAGGAGTTCTGGTAAGTGGGGTGATGTAAACCTTTTTTTGATGTGTATATTTAATGGTTTCTACATTAATAATCTTTTGAAAGAATTGATCACGCAAATAATAACATCAACAGTCGCGAGTTTCTTCATGCGGGAAAATGATAACATTTGTGCAAATAGTTCTTCACGCCTCTGACAGATGGTTTTAATTGTTCCATTCCCAAAATACTGGTCCCTACTTTCAAATATCTCAAACTCGGCTATGTACGGAAATTTACAAATATGCAAATAAAATTTATGCCGCGTCATGATGTTCTACAAGCAAGTGTATTTAAGTTTGTGTCACTGTCTCTAATTAATTGCGTCATTACATGCCGCCAACGGTCTGCCCCCTCGCCACGACAACAGAAGTGGCTCTTCACCCAGGGCTGCTTCAATAGAGATCGTGAAACTTTTAGTTTATATGAGGGAAGGAATTATTGTGGTTCAGAAGATGTCTTCTAATAAAGAAACAACCCCGTGCTAGTCCCAGCTTCAGGCACTTTCGTAACATCAATAATCTGAATTGGGTAAATTATCCATAACAAGTATAGAAAGAACCAAACATTTTTGTCTTACTGTAACATGGTGGACGACGCTGAAGACAGGTATCTGGTGGCACGCTGCAGTTATCTACATAGAAATCAGAGCTCTGCATCCTGCTACTACAGAGATGACTGCTGCGCAGCTAGTGGTGCTCCACCGCCAGTCTGAGTGTCAATATCTCGGCGAGTTTCTCTGTGGGCTGTTCGTCCACAGGCTCAAAGGCAACAACGCGACCGCTAAGCGACTTTGGCTACAGCTGGATGAGTGTCCCGTTGCATGTTTTCGTCCACTGAGAGAGCCCTTTTTCGACTGACGATCGACTCAAAAGTGCTACTTTTTCGTCAGTTTCCTCCACAGTAACAAGCCACACAGTTCGTACGTTCTCGCTGCGCATCTACATCTACATCCATACTCCGCAAGCCACCTGACGGTGTGTGGCGGAGGGTACATTGAGTACCTCTATCGGTTCTCCCTTCTATTCCAGTCTCGTATTGTTCGTGGAAAGAAGGATTGTCGGTATGCTTCTGTGTGGGCTCTAATCTCTCTTATTTTATCCTCATGGTCTCTTCGCGAGATATACGTAGGAGGGAGCAATATGCTGCTTGACTCTTCGGTGAAGGTATGTTCTCTAAACTTCAACAAAAGCCCGTACCGAGCTACTGAGCGTCTCTGCTGCAGAGTCTTCCACTGGAGTTTATCTATCATCTCCGTAACGCTTTCGCTATTACTAAATGATCCTGTAACGAAGCGCGCTGCTCTCCGTTGGATATTATCTATCTCTTCTATCAGCCCTATCCGGTACGGATCCCACACTGCCGAGCAGTATTCAAGCAGTGGGCGAACAAGCGTACTGTAACCTACTTCCTTTGTTTTCGGATTGCATTTCCTTAGGATTCTTCCAATGAATCTCAGTCTGGCATCTGCTTTACCAACGATCAACTTTATATGATCATTCCATTTTAAATCACTCCTAATGCGTACTCCCAGATAATTTATGGAATTAACTGCTTCCAGTTGCTGACCTGCTATTTTATAGCTAAATGATAAGGGATCTATCTTTCTATATATTCGCAGCACATTACACTTGTCTACAGTGAGATTCAATTGCCATTCCCTGCAACATGCGTCAGTTCGCTGTAGATCCTCCTGCATTTCACATTTCAGTACAATTTTCCATTGTTACAACTCTCGATATATCACAGCATCATCCGCAAAAAGCCTGAGTGAACTTCCGATGTCATCCACAAGGTCATTTATGTATACTGTGAATAGCAACGGTCTTACGACACTCCCCTGCGGCACACCTAAAATCACTCTTACTTCGGAAGACTTCTCTCCATTGAGAATGACATGCTACGTTCTGTTATCTAGGAACTCTTCAATCCAATCACACAACTGGCCTGATAGTCCATATGCTCTTACTTTGTTCATTAAACGACTGTGGGGAACTGTATCGAACGCCTTGCGGAAGTCAAGAAACACGGCATCTACCTGTGAACCCGTGTCTATGGCCCTCTGAGACTCGTGGACGAATAGCGCGAGCTGGGTTTCACACGACCGTCTTTTTCGAAACCCATGCTGATTCCTACAGAGTAGATTTCTAGTCCCCAGAAAAGTCATTATACTCGAACACAATACGTGTTGCTGTTTGAGAAAGAATCAAATGAATGGGATTTTGGATTTATCTTTTCGTTCGCGAGAATGGGACACTTTCAGCTTTCATATTAGTGGGAGAACTTGAAAATGATGACGTAAAGGTCAGTTCAGAACACACGAAGCACTGTAATTTATTACGCTTCCACTCACATTAATGCTCCAGTGCCTTGGCCAGCTGCGCTAGGTTTCTCCACGACGCGAACAGCTCGATCGAGGTAGTCCCACTGATGCTCGATTGGGTTCAAATCCGTGGAGTTTGGTGGCCAAGTGAGCACATAAACTCATCCTGTCGCTCTTTGAACCGTGCAAGTGCAGTGCGAGCTGTGTGACAGGTTGCATTGTCTTGCTGATAGATGCCATCGTGCTGAGGAGAAACAAACTGCGTGTGGGAATGGACTTGGTCCCCAAAGATAGATGCCTACTTGTGTTGATCCAATGTATCTTCCCGCATGACGAGATCACCCAGGGAATGCCACGAAAGCATTCACCAGATCATATTGCATCCAGAGTGTTTGCCTTCAGACGTTTCACGACCATCTGTCCGTTGGAGCACAAAATGTCGTTTATCTGAAAAGGATACCTTTCGCCAGTCGGTGAACATCCAGTTGCGGTACTGCCGTGCAATTCCCAGCCTTGTTCACCGATTTACAGCAGTCAGCATTGGTGCATGAACCAGGCGCCTGCTGAGGAGGCCCATACGCAGTGACATTCGTTGAGGAGACACTGTTGGTAGCTCCTTGGTTCTTATGGGCGGTCAGGTGTTCAACAGTTGAACGCCTATTCGCCCGCACACATCTCCGCCGCGTCGTTCATCCCTGTCACCTATGGTCCACCACAGTTGCCTCGGCAACGGATTTGGAAAGCGCCATTTTGCTTGGTTTAGGCGGTGCTCACATTAATGTGACTGTACCGTGTATGAAATAAATCCATCTGTATATATAAAAGGCAATGGCCCGACTGCCTGACTCAGCCACTAACCCATCATCGCCCAGCCCAAACCGCTAAGAACTGAAACTTGAAATCTTACCCCGGCGTTATTTAAGAAGAGATTTTTCGAAATTTCACCCCTAATTGGATGAAACAAGGGTGAAAGCTTTCTGAAAAATGTCGTTATTAACGCAGTTTTGAAGCTGGACCTACGAAAGTTGGTATTTGGTTTCTCAGTCTGAAATAAAGAATTACGTGCTTCAGCATTTTTCTAAATTTAACCCCTATGTGGGTGAAAAAGTAGGTTAACTTTTTAAAAAAATACATCGTTACTAAAAGACTACTAAAGTATTTTAAAAGCTACCTCTATGAAAAATGATGTTTGAATTCTCAGTTACAATTTTAAAAATGCGTGATCCAGTGTTTTTGGAAATTCAGCCCCTAGGGGGGTGAAATATGTGATGAAGTATTTCATGAAAATATTACATTATAAAAGTAGTTTTAACGTTAAATCCATTAAAATTTGAATTTCGCGTTACGTGCTTCAAGGTTTTGGGAAGTGCAACCCCTCTGGGGGTAAAATAGGGGATGAAATTTTTTGTGGAAATATTTCGTCATACAAACATTTTTGAAGCTAAATCCATAAAAATTTGTATTTGGCTTCTTTGTTAGAAATAGAACAACATGCATTTCACTATTTTGGAAAATCAACCCCCAATGGGCTGAGACAGGGGATGAAATATTTTATAAAAATGATTCATTATGGAAGCATTTTTAACGCTAAACCTTTGAAAGTGGGTGTTTGGCTTCTCGGTTAGAAATGAAACAAAGACCTATTTGACTAATTTTGGAAATTCAGTCCCTTAGCGAGTGAAATAGGGGGTCAAAATTTTTAAGTAAATATTTCGTTAACGCTGTACTAAAAAGTGGTATTTCACTTCTCTGTCAGATATAAAGAAATTTGTGTTAGGAAATAAAGTTTCTATGGAAATATCTCCAAAAGAACCCAAAAGGCATGATTTACAAAGCCTCGGTCTCCAGCTACCAGCTTCGCTTTTTGGTCGGAAATATTCGGAATTGGCCATACTTCTATGGGCTTAATTAGTGTTGTAGCTTGTGAACAACATAAAAATTCGATAAACAAGAAGAAACACAAAGTGAAAGTGATTTTTCGCAGCAC
Source organism: Schistocerca nitens (assembly GCF_023898315.1). Taxonomy (NCBI): domain Eukaryota; kingdom Metazoa; phylum Arthropoda; class Insecta; order Orthoptera; family Acrididae; genus Schistocerca; species Schistocerca nitens. The sequence continues at coordinate 634,492,502 of NC_064618.1, read as the reverse complement.
CCCTGGGTTCCGTTCAAGATGATTTGCTGCTTCGGAGGCCTGGGGTTTACAAGATCCCCTGCGAGTGCGGCCTTTCGTACGCCGTACATCGGACAGACGACACTTACAGTCCAGGAGAGATGCACAGATCACCGCAGATACACCCGGCTCTTACAACCTAATAAATTTGCGGTGGTGGAGCACTGTATTGACACTGGGCACTCTATGGTGTAAGATAACTTCGAAATTTTAGCTTCGACTTCATCTTTCTGGGACACAGTAGTGAAAGAAGCAATTGAAATTCGGTTCGCGACGAATTTAATTAATAAAGATACCTGCTTTAGCTTGGGTAAATCTTGGAATCCGGCAATTTCTGTAATTAAATCACAAAGATGTCGCGACGGTGCAGCTCGCAGTGATACATCGATATCACCGTGTGGATCGACTGCGCAGCCATAGATCTAATTGCATGCATATGTCATACCTCTTTGCTGCCGATCAACGTCTCTGGCGCCTTGTGTATCTGTGGCCGCATGCGCAGTGGTTCGGTACGAGGGGTTTAAAAGGATGGAGCAGTCACCTGGGATCACTCTGACGATGGATGGGCGGTATTCAGCCGAAAAATTAGAAGTAGAAGCCGAATTTATGGAGCTGCACGCCCGAAATTTTATGGAACAATCTTTACGCTGCGAAAATATGAAGATGCACAAGAAGAAACAAATGTGTTCAGACCATACTGTCTGCCCGAGCGAAGCAGCGGGCGCTAGGTAGTATACTTATAAATTTAAACACATTACCTACGATAAAATTTTATAGCATTTCAACATTTTTAATATAAATAAACGAATAACGACGTGAGTTCTCAGAACCAAACATCTGTGCTTCCAGCATCACATTACCACCAGTTAACCGATAGATGATGGTAATCCAGGGAGGTATATGCTTTGTGGTTAAACGTTCATGCGTGAGATGATGGATACGAAGTGATTTGTGAGTATGGTGATGATGACTGTGATGATTTCGAAGAGCCCAGAATACCACCACTCAACAGGTGAAATTGTTTGTCAGTCAGGCCTTCCACCTCTGGCAGTACATTCAGTGAAAAATATTTTCTCGAAGCGTCTTCTGTGACAATACTCTGCTGACTATGGAAGTCGATAAAAGCTTTGTCGGCTGCAAATACGGGGTGTCCCACTCAAACCTCCCTGATTTCAAAGACCAAGGAAAAAAAGACCACAGTAGATACGACAGTGAAAAATGCACCACGTTATAGAGCATCTCAAAGAATTTATTTATTTATCGTCAGTACACCTCTACATGCGAACCATTTGTTGTAGCACGAAGAATATCCAGTCTATATTCAATTTCTTGCCAAGTTCTTCGTAACATTTCCTCTGTTATTGTTGCAATCGCATTAGTGATACGACGTCACAAATTGTTGTCGCCGTGCTTTGTCGTTCGGCGTCAGATGTTGCAGAATTTTCACTTTGTAAGCACACGTACGAAGACGCTGGTGAATTACATGATGCAATGTTGATCGAGGTACATCAAGTTGCCTAGATGCTTGACGAATTGACTTACGTGGACTTCTCAGAAACGTTTGTCTGATGTCCTCCACTGTCTCTTCTGAAACTCCGTAACGTGCACCGCCAGAATGTTCCAGAACACTCCCTGTTGCCAGAAATTTGCTATACCATTCCTTAATTGTTTTCACATCAGGTGGATCACATTCATAAACACGACGATAATTTCTTTGCACAGTAATAGGCGATTTTGTTTCTCCAAACCACACAACTGTTTGGAGTCGCCACTTTCACTTCATGCGACCTTGCTGCAGTCTGCTGACGATACTTGGCACTTCTCACACGGGAATATAAATTATTGGAGATGCTCTACAACGTGGTGCATTTTTCATTGGCGTATCTATTGTGGTTTTTCTCTCCTGGATCCTTGAAATCAGGGAGGTTTGAGTGGAACACCCTGTATTTGCGACTGGGCTTTTATCTTCTTCACAGTGTGTTTGGTCTTCATTTCCAGAAGCACGTGGGAAGGCTGAGATTTAATGTTGGGTTGCGATGGCTAAGATAGAGTTGTGTTATCTGGTGAACCATGTTCGTTTGGTAACCCTTTACCACGGAGTGCATAAACACGGAGACGCGGAAGCCTCTCCATTGCTTCAGCCAGCTTAGGGCAAACCACTTGGTCTCAGTCAAATATTGCTAGCAATGAAACAACAGACAATGAGAGGAGAGTGCCTCCAGACTCGCGACGCAACTGTCACAGCAGTTGCATCACTGCTGACTGCTTGCAGAGCTGTACAAATTCGTCTTCCAGCCTGCCTGCCCCTACATCCGCCGCAGTCACTAAAGCAGGTCAAGCTGGCGCAACGAAAACACAAGAGTGCATGTTTATTGAAGCACAGTGTTTAAAGCATGTCAGTTCTCGTTTCCGCAAGCCTGACATGCTTCACGGGACCCGTTCAGCCTGCTGCATCAGACAACAGATTGCACTGGGAATTCAACGTGACTACAGAATGGCCAAGTATGCATTTGAGTAGGTAATTTCACTGCAGCTCAGCTAGCTTAAGGTTTGGAGCAGCAAAATGAACAAATCAAACTTAAAGGTGACTGAAGAGAAATTAAGAACTTGGGAATGTATGTCATTCACGAAGCAGAGCCCAAGTCCAAAATGGGAAAAGTTTTCGTGTGTTTATGAAACAGTTTCAAGTAAATCGGTAAGTGTCTCGCAGTAAACTGTTTAAGGATTTACTGAACACTCATTCGGGAACCTCGAATATTTTACGACACGTTCGTAAATTTGACCAGCAGTTTTCTCACTCAATAACTTTTTTTAAAGAAGACAAAGACGTAGTGGCTGACAAGTGTGCTGAAATGTTTGCTAAGGACTTGAGGCCATTTAGCAGTATATAGGCTTTCTAAATTTAGGGCAAACAATGACTGAAACATGAAAAATATATGTCTCAGTGGATATTAAAACCATCTTGTGGTGGTATGCGACGTCATGCGAAGAAAGCTTAGTACGAACGAAAAGCTTCTTCTTTCAGGCATGTACTTTTTAGGTCAACGTAATACGAAAACGAATTTCGCTTTTGCAAATGCGTATGTAGAATTTAGAATGAATTATCTTGGCCACTTGGAATGAATTCGGCGAACCCGGATCACAGATTCTGGAAAAAGTAATTAAAATTATTACAATTGGGTTCACATTTGGCTGAAACACACTGAGGTTACAGAAACTAGACTCCCATAATCTTACTTTGTATTGTATTGTATGTTAACCGGCGGCCTAGAAACGACGGACAGGCTCCGTCCCCGCAGCAGCCGCAGTGGTCCACAACCCTACGACGACTACCGCAGTCCACTTCATCCTTCCGTCGCCCCACACCGAACTCAGGGTTATTGTGCAGTTCCGCCCCCTCCCAGGGAACGTCTGACACCAGACGAGTGTAACCCCTATGTTTGCATGGAAGAGTAATGGTGGAGTACGCGTACGTGTAGAACTTGCTTGCGCAGAAATCGCCAACATTGTGTAGCTGAGGGGGAAGAAGGGGAACCAGCCCGCATTCGCCGTGGCAGCTGGAAAACCGCCTAAAAACCATCCACAAACTGGCCGGCTCACCGGACCTCGACACAAGTCCACCGGGCGGATTCGTGCCGTGGGCCAGGCGCTCCTTCCCGTCCGGAAAGCCGTGCGTTAGACCGCACGGCCAACCGGGCGGGCTAATCTTACTTTAGTAGGAGTTGCAGTACAATGGACGTCATCAGGTTCATGAGTGCTAAGGATGCCGACTTTAAGATTTGATTTTGCTTACTATAAAAAAACATGTATTAGAGATGATATGATGGTGGTTCGAAATGAGAATTGTCAGCACTAGTCCAAAGAGGGTGAAGTTGCAGAGAAAAACCGTTCATGTCGAAGTAACTAAATAAGCTCGACATATGCCGAAAATGAAAAAAAGGACAAATACAATCCACAATCTTCTGGGCTACAATGACCAAAATTGAATATATGTAGTATATTGGGCCTCGTGTTGCGATACCCAGGTAAAAAGCTTCCGAACGCTACTCATAACACTACAGTGAAAGCCTACAGAACAAACTGCTACGTAGCGTAGCACGGCGGGATGATGGGCAGGCAAGAAATACTCCTTAAGTCTGCTTGGCCTGGGCATAGCTTGGCTTGGCTGGGATCAAGGCAGCCTGTCCGTTCGGCTGGTGACGTGCAGCGGCTTGCCTGCCTGGCTAAAAAGGCGAGCACTGGCTCGTTAAAAGCGGAATGTATGCACCTCTGATAGCTTGGGAGTTGCACGCAGGTTGCCCTGCAAGTGCTCTGCAGTTGCGGAAGTGGGCGAGGAGCAACGCAGTACAGTGCGTCAGACTCTCAAGTGACTGGTGCCCGCAGCTCACGCAACATAGCGTGGCCGTTGCGTTGCGCCAGTCTACGTCGAACCTCCCAGATTACAGTCGCGGTGGCACTTTAAGTTGTTGTTGCACATTCTGGTCTCTACAGCCTCTTCGATCGCATAATCCCAGTAGAATGACGTACTAGAAAAGATTTTCGTTCTCTCAAACACGTCTGGTGTGAGTCTGTATCCAGCAACCACTGATTTGTGAAAATTACGATGTTTTTTTGTGTCTACGGTGTTCTGCACAAGTTCATAAACTTTACGAATTGATTGACCATTGCGTTTACACCTCCACTGACAAGAAATGTTGTAAATTCCAATGATCTTGAGACTAAGATGTCATTAACCGAGCCCAGCTCTTCTCTGGCGCCTTGAAAATTGTTTTTATGCCTAATCTCGGGATGCTAGACACTTCAAAAAAATTATGAAAATCACTAAAGAATTTTTTGCATGGTCATAGGTGGAGTCTATGCAGTAACTAACTGTATTACTTAGACGATAGAAACTTTAAAAACAGATTAACAACATGTCCATCTAAACAGTAGACTACAATCACGTTATTTCAGCGACAGTTATAATCTAAAAATATTTATGTCTATGATCAAAATAGAGATCTCTATTTTATAATTTATCGGTATATATTTTTCCTCTTGTTGATAGTAGGCTGCTGTCTGTAGACAACGTTTCTCGAAATAGTCCTGAAACAGGCCAATAAATTTCAGGTCTTTGGCTCAAATAGTTTTCTTTCTTTTGCATCAAATAAACATGTCAGAAAATACAACTATCTGGAAATTAAATTCAAATATTTGCTACGAAGTATTTCACGACAGAGTCCCTGCATAAAACTTCTCGGTTCACTAGCCGCGTCAAATTCAGATAAAATTCCAAGATTTCGATGATACCCTCGACCAGAGACTAAAACTAACTTCGTGAGATGACAAGGCTCCCTCTTCTATACCCAAAGGACGGCATCCGATTGGCTGGATTACCTGTCGATCACACGTACAGAGGTGGATGAACTGGATATCAGACCAGTCATCAACGACTTCATGTTCAGTAATCCAGTCAGACGGTCGACATTACACATTTCTAAAGATACTCTAGCCCTAAAAATGGCATTTAGAGCAATATTAAAAGTCTTTATACAGGAGAGAATTAAATACATACGTAATGTTAAATTTTCGGTTTCGAAATATTAGTACTAGTTTAGTACTGTATTGCTATATTACTATAGTACTGTATTATTTATTTTCAAATAATTAAATATTTTTAGGGTATAAGACCCAATTAAAACCCGTTATTTACATACTTTTTGACTGAATGTATTAGGCATGCTGTATTAACCTTATTAACTTTGAGATGTTGTTTTTATTTAATGAACCCTGAGCCTTATTCAGAGTAAACTTAAATTAGCTATTTCACTTATTAATCAAAGTGCTATTACTGTGCGAGAGCAATATTTTTTGTTTTATTATTTTAATGATACTTTAGGATTTATTTAAATTTAATTTCAGTCTTTTCAGAGCTGTATATTCACTGCTCTGTAATAGTCTGTAAGCATGATTATTACTGTAAACTAAATTAGCTTTTTACGAAAATACCGTGCGTGTTTATGTTTTGTTTCTTTTTTCAAAGCCAAAAAATATGTCAGGCTTGTCGAGTTTCCCGAAGTGTCGAGTTATCGAGAGTCCAGTTTTCGGGGTTCTAATGTTGATCATATGACTCTAAAATGCTTAAAAAATATTTAATACTCACTTTTTTTCCCGGGGCAAGACCCTCAGTATGGCTCCCCCCCCCCCCCCCCCCCCCTCCACAATATTTTTTATAAGTCGGCGCCCCTGTCTGTGATCAGAGAAGCAGTTGAAATTAGCTTTAGCGGTTTGAGCCGGGGGACTATGCGTCAGTCAGTCAGGACAATGCCTTATACGGGGTGTTCAAAAAGTCTCTCCGCAGAGCCGTATGATTGTTAGCCGCGCGTGCCGTATGCCGCAGTGAATAGACCGAAATGAAACTCAGTGAAATACAAGTTATTAATTTATTGAATATTCATTTTTACTTACTAATTTCCAAATTAAATGTTGAAAGTGTCCCCCCTGTTTTTGATTACATAATTCAATTCGTCTAATCATTATTCCAAACACAAGCTGTAACATTTCTTCTGTAACGGAAACAGTGAAAGTGGATATTGCAGTTTTCGATTCATCGATGGATTTTGGACGGTTTTTATAGACAGTTGCACCCTAGACGAAAAAGTCGGGTGGTGATGGGTCAGGCGATCGTGGAGGCCAAAGTCCCTGTGAAATTATGCCATCAACGAAAACATCAGCAAGCAGTGACATTGAAACGCGAGCTGTATGCGCGGTTGCGCCACCTTGCTGAAAATAACCGTTCTGTATTTCACTTAACACAAGTTCTCCTATGACTGGGTAGAGAATATCTCTGCAGTATCGTTGTGCGTTTATTGTTTCGTTGAAAAATATGGGACCCACAATCCGACGTCTAGAAACTGCAATCCAAACACCTACTTTCACAGAATGAAGTGGTTCCTCATGACTACACAATGGATTTGCAGTACTCCATATACGAGAATTTTGCGAGTTCATGTACCCGGATAAATGAAACCACGCCTCTCAGTAAAAAACGTTTCATTAAGAATAGCCCTTCCATTCTGTCGAACGAAATTTTTGAACCACTGACAATAATGCAGTCTCTTTCCATGATCAGTATTTCTCAGTTCTAGCACGACTGTCACTTTGTATAGGAAAAGTTCTGTTTTTTTCCTTACAGCTGTGTGGACCATTCCGACAATAACATCGATTGTCTGGGCGAATTTTCTTACTGACTTGTTCGGACTCGTGGACATTTTATCGAAAATGTCGAGTAGTTTTATCCTCAGACAAAACGCTAGGGCGACCACTTCTCGGTACATCTGCAACCGAACCTGTACGTCGAAATTTGTTAATCAAATCTCGCACAGTATCGCGATGTGGGAGTGTTGTCTCCGGAAAACTGAATTAAATGTTTGACAAACAGAAACTGTGTATTTCCCAACAGCTTTGAACACTTGTTCGACTAAAAATACTGGCTCTTCAATGGTTAGCATTTTAACAGCGACAAAAACGAAACAAACGAACAAAGGAACTAAATTTAAACGTTCACGTCAACACGTAACGTCACACACCAACGATACTACTGACGCTGGCTGAGATAAATTAAACAGTGGAATGTTGGGACAGTCCACTTGAAGGGAAGTAACCCAGGCAGGCGAACAATCATACGGCACGCGCGGCTAACAATCATACGTCACTGCGGAGAGACTTTTTGAACACCCCGTATACAGAGTGGAGCAAAATTGTGTCACGAAATTTTAACCCTGGATAGCCGATGCCAGTAGGAACCAAAAATACTAATGTTGTGTAGGTCGACAACGCACCATTTTTAAACTACGGAAACTTGGCGCCACGCGCTCCGATTGGCCGTGGGATTGCCCTGTCACCGATTCGACACGTGTGCCTATCACGCTGGGGCAGTGACAGGGCGAGGGACGTTTGTATGTGCACCTACAACCACAGCGTTGCCCGTCAACCGACGAAAGGCTTGAATTTTGCAAGTCGTTACGTAGCTGCATATCGTAGCCAAGACGCCGATTTCGGCTAACCAAGTTTTCCCAGGATAGAAGCTTGCCTTTACGTGCATCACCGAAAACGTGCCAGGGGTGTCGTGTTCGGGAACCCACGGATCTTGGTAGGGCTGCTTCATCGACAGGAAAGAGCGAGAAGCCGTGCGAATGTCTCTCTACCGGTCGAATTTCAGCCGGGCAGGCGCCTCGACGCTGTCTCCAGCCCGGATGCCGAACACTTGTCAATCAGACACACGTTCGCTACAGCCCCTGCATTACGTCACCGCGAATTTATGACGAGTATCGACAAGCCGTCGCACCAAAGCCCAGCGTCGCCCACGCAAATCTGGAGCACTCTGTACTGTTTCGTAGCCTAACACAATACAAGCACCAGGCCATGTTACATCTTGTACCAGGGTTCGGTAAATAGGAGTTTTCAAGTGCCAACAGATATAAAAGCTAGTTGGTTTTGATCAGGAGTATGTGGAGGTCAACGAACTGTGCCACCTCATCCTATTTACCTGTCAAGTAATCTGTTATTCAGAAGGGCATTAATATTGGAATCAGAAGGAAATCAATCACGCATGAAGTACGCAATGAAGGCACGACTTTTACGAGACGAAGTAGAGTATCTGTATTACTAAACGACGAAAACGTTCATTGTAGCAAGTTGCCTGTCTAACTCCTCAAAGGAGCTACAAAAATTTTACGTTCTGTATTTCGTATAATAATTGATCTTTATAAACACAAAGTCAAATAGGGGTAATGCAGAAGTAGGTTTAATAATGAATAGGAAAATAGGAACGCGGGTAAGCTACTACAAACAGCATAGTGAACGCATTATTGTGGCCAAGATAGATACGAAGCCCACACCTACTACAGTAGTACAAGTTTATATGCCAACTAGCTCTGCAGATGACGAAGAAATTGAAGAAATGTATGATGAAATAAAAGAAATTATTCAGATAGTGAAGGGAGACGAAAATTTAATAGTCATGGGTGACTGGAATTCGAGTGTAGGAAAAGGGAGAGAAGGAAACGTAGTAGGTGAATATGGATTGGGGCTAAGAAATGAAAGAGGAAGCCGCCTGGTAGAATTTTGCACAGAGCACAACTTAATCATAGCTAACACTTGGTTCAAGAATCATGATAGAAGGTTGTATACGTGGAAGTACCCTGGAGATACTAAAAGGTATCAGATAGATTATATAATGGTAAGACAGAGATTTAGGAACCAGGTTTTAAATTGTAAGACATTTCCAGGGGCAGATGTGGACTCTGACCACAATCTGTTGGTTATGAACTGTAGATTAAAACTGAAGAAACTGCAAAAAGGTGGGAATTTAAGGAGATGGGACCTGGATAAACTGAAAGAACCAGAGGTTGTACAGAGTTTCAGGGAGAGCATAAGGGAACAATTGACAGGAATGGGGGAAAGAAATACAGTAGAAGAAGAATGGGTAGCTTTGAGGGATGAAGTAGTGAAGGCAGCAGAGGATCAAGTAGGTAAAAAGACGAGGGCTAGTAGAAATCCTTGGGTAACAGAAGAAATATTGAATGTAATTGATGAAAGGAGAAAATATAAAAATGCAGTAAATGAAGCAGGCAAAAAGGAATACAAACGTCTCAAAAATGAGATCGACAGGAAGTGCAAAATGGCTAAGCAGGGATGGCTAGAGGACAAATGTAAGGATGTAGAGGCTTATCTCACTAGGGGTAAGATAGATACTGCCTACAGGAAAATTAAAGAGACCTTTGGAGATAAGAGAACCACTTCTATGAACATCAAGAGCTCAGATGGAAACCCAGTTCTAAGCAAAGAAGGGAAAGCAGAAAGATGGAAGGAGTATATAGAGGGTCTATACAAGGGCGATGTACTTGAGGACAATATTATGGAAATGGAAGAGGATGTAGATGAAGATGAAATGGGAGATACGATACTGCGTGAAGAGTTTGACAGAGCACTGAAAGACCTTAGTCGAAACAATGCCCCCGGAGTAGACAACATTCCATTGGAACTACTGACGGCCTTGGGAGAGCCAGTCCTGACAAAACTCTACCATCTGGTGAGCAAGATGTATGAAACAGGCGAAATACCCTCAGACTTCAAGAAGAATATAATAATTCCAATCCCAAAGAAAGCAGGTGTTGACAGATGTGAGAATTACCGAACAATCAGTTTAATAAGCCACAGCTGCAAAATACTAACACGAATTCTTTACAGACGAATGGAAAAACTAGTAGAAGCCGACCTCGGGGAAGATCAGTTTGGATTCCGTAGAAATACTGGAACACGTGAGGCAATACTAACCTTACGACTTATCTTAGAAGAAAGATTAAGGAAAGGTAAACCTACGTTTCTAGCATTTGTAGACTTAGAGAAAGCTTTTGACAATGTTGACTGGAATACTCTTTCAAATTCTAAAGGTGGCAGGGGTAAAATACAGGGAGCGAAAGGCTATTTACAATTTGTACAGAAACCAGATGGCAGTTATAAGAGTCGAGGGACATGAAAGGGAAGCAGTGGTTGGGAAGGGAGTAAGACAGGGTTGTAGCCTCTCCCCGATGTTATTCAATCTGTATATTGAGCAAGCAGTAAAGAAAACAAAAGAAAAATTCGGAGTAGGTATTAAAATCCATGGAGAAGAAATAAAAACTTTGAGGTTCGCCGATGACATTGTAATTCTGTCAGAGACAGCAAAGGACTTGGTAGAGCAGTTGAATGGAATGGATAGCGTCTTGAAAGGAGGATATAAGATGAACATCAACAAAAGCAAAACGAGGATAATGGAATGTAGTCGAATTAAGTCGGGTGATGTTGAGGGTATTAGATTAGGAAATGAGACACTTAAAATAGTAAAGGAGTTTTGCTATTTGGGGAGCAAAATAACTGATGATGGTTGAAGTAGAGAGGATATAAAATGTAGACTGGCAATGGCAAAGAAAGCGTTTCTGAAGAAGAGAAATTTGTTAACATCGAGTATAGATTTAAGTGTCAGGAAGTCTTTTCTGAAAGTATTTGTATGGAGTGTAGCCATGTATGGAAGTGAAACATGGACGATAAATAGTTTGGACAAGAAGAGAATAGAAGCTTTCGAAATGTGGTGCTACAGAAGAATGCTGAAGATTAGATGGGTAGATCACATAACTAATGAGGAGGTACTGAATAGGATTGGGGAGAAGAGGAGTTTGTGGCACAACTTGACCAGAAGAAGGGATCGGTTGGTAGGACATGTTGTGAGGCATCAAGGGATCACCAATTTAGTATTGGAGGGCAGCGTGGAGGGTAAAAATCGTAGGGGGAGACCAAGAGATGCATACACTAAGCAGATTCAGAAGGATGTAGGTTGCAGTAGGTACTGGGAGATGAAGAAGCTTGCACAGGATAGAGTAGCATGGAGAGCTGCATCAAACCAGTCTCAGGACTGAAGACCACAACAACAACAATTGATCTAAGCTACAAGTTTAAAATCTTCTCGTAATCTATTCATTATGATGTACTCTGAAGTAGCTAAAGTCATGGAATACTTCCTAATATCGTCTCGGACCTCCTTTTCCCCGTCCGCAGCTCGTGGTATCGTGGTCACGATCTCGCTTCCCGAACATGGGGTCCCAGGTTCGATTCCCAGCGGGGTCAGGGATTTTCACCTGCCTCGAGATGATGTTTGTGCTGTCCTCTTTCCTCTTCTTTTCATCCTCATTCATGAATGTGGCGAGATTGGGTTTAGCAAAGGTTGGGAATTTGTACGGGCGCTGATAACCGCGCAGTTGAGCGCCCTCCAAACCAAACATCATCATCATCTCCTTTTTCCCGGCGTCCTGCAACAATTCGACAAGACATGGACTCAACAAGTAGTTGGAAGCCCCTGCATAAGTATTCAGCCGTCCATAAGTGTCACATTTTTGCCGGTGCAGGATTTTGTGTACAAGCCAAATCTCGGTAAGGCCGCCGTTGTGGCCGAGCGGTTCTAGGCACTTCAGTCTGGAACCGCGCGACCGCTACGGTCGCAGGTTAGAATCCTGCCTCGGGCTTGGATGTGTGTGATGTCCTTAGGTTAGTTAGGTTTAAGTAGTTCTAAGTTCTAGGGGACTGATGACCTCAGGTGTTAAGTCCCATAGTGCTCAGAGTCATTTAAGCCAAATGTCGATGATATCCAATAAATGTTCGATGGAATTCATGTTGGGCGATCTGGATGGCCAAATGATTCGCTCGAGTTGTCCAGAATGTTCTTCATGCCAATCGCGAACAATTGTGGCCCTGTGACATGTCGCATTGTCATCCTTAAAAAGCAACTGTGGCGCTGTCACATGGCGCATTGTCATCCATAAAAATTAGGTGCATGAATGGTAGCAAATGGCCTCCAAGAAGCCGAACATAACCACTTCCAGCTAATGTTCGGTTCAGTTGGAGCAGAAGACCTAGTCCCTTCCACATAAACACAGCTCACACCATTATGGAATCACCACCAGTTCGCACAACGCCTTGCTAACAACCTGCCTTCATCGCTTTGTGGGATCTACGCGACCGCTCGAACACTAACATTAGTTCTTACAAGCTGAAATCGGGACCCTTCCGATCACTCCACGGTTTTTCAGTCATTAGGGTCCAACCGACATGGTCACGAGCCCAGGAGAGACGTTGCAGCGATGTCGTGCTGTTAGCAAACGTACTCGTGTCGGTCGCCTGCTGCCATAGCCACATTTTGCCGCACTGTCCTAACGGATACGTTCACCGTACGTCCCACATTGATTTATGGGGTTATTTCACGCAGTGTCGCTGCTCTCGGTCGTTAACTGAAGGCCAGTGGGCACTGCGTTGTTCTTGGGTACCTGGAATTTGGTATTCTAGGCAGACTCTTGACACTATGGATCTGGGAATATTCAATTCCCTAACGAAATGTCTCATGCCTCTAGCTACAACTACCAGTCAAAATTGTTATAACCGTCGTGCGGGCATAAACATATCGGGAAGTATTTCATATGAATCACCTGAGCACAAATGACCGCCCAGTCAATTCATTGCCTTTTTAGACCTGTGTATGCGATAGTACCGGCATCGGTATACTTTTGGCCCCCAATGTATAATGTAGAGTTAAAAGTTTTGGTTTTGACTTTTCCACTGTTCTGTGTGTGGGTGAATAATCCGAAACTAATAAAACCTACATAATCAAGATTTTGCGTCTTTGAACATAAAGGTTTTACACGCTTAGCGTCAAATTTTTTGCACATTAACTTATTTGTATGGTAATCAGCTGCATTTAACATGGGAGTTCGGCTCTTTGAATAATAAGAGTTCGGGTTACTGGTTCTCTAAGAAAGCACTGCTGCAGGCTAAAAGAGTCAGCACTCCCTAAAACAAAGGTTAGTAGCTTGACACTTCCTGCTGTCGGGGCACCTTCGTTCTGGAAATCTCTCTCGACACAAACGAACATTATCGTACCGTCATCCAAATTTTAAATGGTCGTCACCAAACTAAGCATTTGTGCACACTACCATTTTTACCGTGTTTTAGTTCTGCGGCTTTAATTTATTAGCGACGCCTTTCGAGCCTTTAGGGCTCATCATCTGGCATCAAGACATACAGATAACTTAAACACTATTTACGCTACTATTACTGTTGAGTAATTTTTTGGGTTGCCAGTGTCTTCATTAGTTCGAGAACATGCACCTCTCAACATGAAAAATTAAAAAAAAAGTGTGCAGCACGTATGTTGCCAAAGAAAGTGGCGTCAACTAAATGCTTTCGTGGTACACGCAAGTGACTTTTCTTACGAGAGAGAGTAGTGTCAATTTCTGTGTGTGTGTGTGTGTGTGTGTGTGTGTGTGTGTGTGAGTGTGTGTGTGTGTGATACAGGCAAGTACATGCTCCTCCACTGCCCGCTGTGATGGTACAGCAAATGGTCTCGTTTTTGTAATACTTTTATGCACTTCTAGAATCTATACCACAATCGGAGAAAAGGAACCCGTACGGGATCACTTTGTTGTCCGTCTGTCTGACTTTTCAAAACCCCTTTTCTCAGCAACACGTAGACGTAGCAAGTTGAAATTTATGCCTCATATTAAGGTCTACGTTGCCTTCATCCTGTAAAAAGTGAATCTTCGATCTCAGCCGGCCAGTGTGGCCGAGCGGTTCTAGGCGGTTCAGTCTGGAACCGAGCTACCGCTACGGTCGCAGGTTCGAATTCTGCCTCGGGCATGGATGTGTGTGATGTCCTTAGTTAGGTTTACGTAGTTCTAAGTCCTAGGGGACTGATGACCTCAGATGTTAAGTCCCATAGTGATCCGAGCCATTTTTGATCTCAATCCAATCAAAAGATATGGATGGCATTTAATGTCCCATATTTTGACTTTCGCAAACTCACAATCAGTCATCAAAACCTCCACGATACCTACCATCGACCTAGAATCACGAAATTTTTCAGGAAGCAAGATTTCACACTACAGTAAAAGAAGAAAATCCGAAGACTGTTAATTTCTAGTTATATCACACGAAAAAAAAAATTTAGTTTGTTATCAGACTGTCTCTATCCTTCCGTCAGTTCGGGCCTTTTTTCTCATGAACGGGTAGATGTATCATGTTGAAATTTGTGTCACATACTAAGGTCTAAGGTATCTTGACCAGGCCCGTAGCCAAAGGGGGGGGGGGGGGGTGAATTCAGGGGTGTCCAGACACCCCCAGTCACCTAAATGAAGTTACACGCGACCTAGTTTCCGTGTAGTGAAATTGAGAGCTATTTTGATTTTCGGTCATATGACGAAAAAGCGTTACGCACTATCAATAGATAGCAAGGCTACATATAGATTTAAACTGTTTATACATCGACAGTAATATTGGCTATCACCCATTCCTATTTTAGCCAAGACCAATTGTTGGCATTGTTTGAGCTCAATAGTTTTTCTGTTATTCAGTTCAGTTTTTACTTATAGTTGGATTTAATGTAAGCCGATACCGTTTATTTTTTTGTGCTGTGTATTGCTGTGATAGTCTGTAATTTTGAATAAGTTTGTAACAAAAAATAAAAGGAAAACCGATTTTGCTTCGGCCGCCAGCGTCATCGTAATTTAAAATTTGTACGCACTGTTGTAATAGCCTAATCACTCACCTGAAGCAGTTAAACGTTAGCACTGGATTCGTTATCTGGAGGCTAGTAGAGCTTGGGGGCTGCAATATTTCAGTATTTCACTAGACAAATGGGCGATAAATGTCATGACAAATAACATTAAATTAAAACCAGTGCATAAAAACACACTTGGATTTCTCCGTGTCGGCAAAAAATCCCGTTGATCAACAAAAATACGGCCCAAACGGCCATGGTTGCAGTTCTTTAAGAAATTTGCTCAATGTTCTATCATAAGCAGCCCAACTGGCAAAATATCGCTCAGTCACATTACCAGGGCGGTACTCAGTTATGAAAACCATTTCCGATACGGAAAGATGGGGAGGGGTTTGTGGAGAGCGGAAGGGGTACGGGATGACAGCACATTCTACAGTTCGTTTGTTTCTAAAAAATATTTTCATCGGGCTGCTTGAATTCGTCCGAGCCGACTGCGCTCTGCACCCCTCCGTCCCACTTTGATCCAAAAGCTATTTACGCTCTTGTGATACTGTAATAACTAAAGCCAGCAATTGCATGCACAATTACATCTTAAAATATGCATGTATTCGCGCAATATCAAACGACTAAATATGCACAATTAATGGAAAAACATGCAATGTCAGAATTCAGTCTTTTGTTGTAATACATTTTATTTTATTTTAAAACACTGTACAGCAACCATTTTTCCCAATTCTCCACCGACTTCGGCTAGCTCAGCGTGTTGGGCCTCTGAGCTAGAAATCCCTGGATTCGGGAGGCGTGGTGGTTTGAATCCTCCTGCCAGCAACCTTGAAAATGGTTTTCTGCGGTTTCCGATTTTCTGTTTCGGCAAATGTCGGGGTTGGTCTCTTACTACGGGCCACAGCTACTTGCTCCAGAATACCTATCTTTCCTGGAAGATTCCAGTTCCCCTAAAGATGCAGCCCCTCTGCTTAAATGAGAAGAGTTGCATTGAAAGCGAGCCGACCATCTTTTTGGAGACTCAGCATTAAAAGTCATATAATAAATAAATACTGATCCAAATTCTGCTCATTTAAGCTCATGCATTTGTCTGCCGGGACATTGTTTAATGTAGAAAATGATCGTTCTTACACTGCAAGAAGTGGGAGATGTATACTTAAATGAGGAAATTTGGAAAAATATAATGCTGAATAATTCCAGATCCTTTGCATTTTCGCCATCAAAAATTGTTCTAGCTTCTCTGTAGAAAATATATTTCGTTTTTCCAAGAGCCGCATCGGTAATGATCACGGTATCCCAAAAATTTTGCGCTCGTCCGTCCCTGATCACTTCCTCAGTTCAAATTCAGACTGAAAGAAGCAGAATGTAAAATAACCTTGGATGGTGAAGAGAGATTGGAGCACGACTGCTTCTTAGTCGTTTACCAACAAACAGTGCTCCTAAGTACGGATATTATATCTGAGCATCGCGAAAACTCCGAGATCATTGTCGAGTAAAATGTTTTAACATTCTTTGTAGAAAGTTTAAGCTTAAATGATAAACATGTGTCTTTTTAAGGTCCTCTTTAACAAAGCGGACACCCCCCTCCCCTTCTGACAAAATCCTGACCACGTCCTTGCCTTGGCGATATAATAAACGTTAGCTTGTAAGTCAACGCAAACAAGAGATATGACACATACATCACATAACTTGATACTTGCAAGCTCACTGATTAAAACCTATATCGTACTTCCCTTTGACATAGAATCATGAAATTGGGTAAGAAGAAAGATTTCACAGTATATGTACAGGAGAAAAACAGAAAATTGTTAACATGTAATATTTCTTTTGTCATTTGTTACCAGACTTCAGACTTGAAATTAAAACATTCTCGGATGTCTTGTTATCCATGGGACCGGTATCTTGCCAGTATCAAAGTCGAGAATGGGCAAAACACGTCGAGGTTCTCGATTCTCAGAATGGATGAGCTGTCCTTATGCTTAGTTTGTACTGAACCGTTCGTACGCCAGCTCTACTCGCATCTGGCAAAGATTTTTACGTCACTTTTCTTCTTCCTCAATGTTTTTAAAGCAAAACTAACAAGGAAAAATGTACTAATACCTAATAAATGGTTGTAAATGTGCTCCTTATGGAAGATTAGTACGTTGTATGTGCAGAAAAAATTACCGCAGACCACTCGATCGTCTCTATCAAAACACTGGTTCGAAATTCGTCGCATATAAATAAATCTCGTAAGATTAATAACGCTTAAACTCTGTGACTCGCTGCCTTGCATGTGTACTGAGTGATCTCGAACACCACCAACAAAATTTAGGAGGTCGATCAGGGGTATTTTCTGAGCGCTTTGTTACAAGGCACCGGTGGACTGCGGTGGCTCATGATAAGGTAATTGTACGACGTACGATTTCTTATCCTCATTTTTCATCCCTATTGCACTGAAAATATCTACTACGCAGCAGTGAAAATGTTGATTGTACACGTTGTGTGTCTTGTTTGAAAACATTCACTGACGATACTTGCTCTTGACAACAGAAACGCCCACTTTGCTCTTCCCCTCAAGCTGTCAGTCACTACAGCCCTGTTCTGTCTCGCGTTTGTTTTTAGTAACGGTTGCTGCACGTTAATAGTCGCTTTACACTTTGCCGTGATACTGGTGGCCGAGATATTGAGCAATACCTGTAAGGGGATAGATTTGCATTTGTTATGTACTGTACACTGACAGATTAGATTGAACATAGTGTGAAAAGCTGTTCGTGACTCGTCTGAGGGTTGTTGTACATCGACCAAAAAAAATTGCAACACCAAAAATTCGATAATCAAGAGCAATGAAATTACGGGAATACATTTGTCTTGGTGACGTATTTCAGTGATTAACATTGTAAGGCCTCAGATTAACGTAAAGGCGAAATAAGCCATTACAATGGTGATACCCTGGAATATTAATAACCCATGTAACTGCCAGAGTGTTGAATGTAAGCATTCAACGTGCATCCATTGTGTTGTACAGGTGCCGGATGTCAGTTTGTAGAATGAAGTTCCAGGCCTATTGCACTTGGTCGGTCAATACAGTGACACTTGATGCTGTTTACGGGTGACACTGGATTTGTTGTCCAATGATGTTCCAAATGTGCTAGACTGGAGACAAATCTGGTGATCGAGCAGACCAAGGCAACATTTCAACACTCTACAGAGCATTTTGGGTTGCAACAGCTGTATGTGGGCGAGCGTTATTCTGCTGGAAAACATCCTCTGGAATGCTGTTCGTGAATGGCAGCACAACAGGTGGAATCACCAGATGGCGTCCAAATTTGCAGTCAGCTAAAAAAGCAGATAAAAATTCACTTGACGCCTTCCTGCGAGACAATCTCCACTCATTGCAAATTGATAATATAAGTGTAGACCAGATGTGCCTTGAATTAAAAGAAATAGTACCGGCAGCAATTCAGAGATCTATAACAAATAAATTAACAAACGACGCAGCTGATCATTCTTGGGGCACAAAACGGGTTAGAACACTGTTGCAGAAACAACTAAACAAACATGCCAAATTTAAACAGAAGCAAAATCCCCAAGATTGGCGATCTTTTACAGAAGCTCGAAATTTAGCGTGGACTTCAACGTGAGATGCTTATAACAGTTTCCACAACGAAACTTTGACTCGAAACCTGGCAGAAAATCCAAGGTGATTCTGGTCGTATGTGAAGTATGTTAGCTTCAAGAAGCAATCAATGCCTTCTATGCGCAACAGCAATGGAGATGCTATCGGAGACAGTGCTGCCAAAGCAGAGTTACTTAACACAGCCTTCTGAAATGCCTTCACAACAGAAGACGAAGTAAATATTCCAGAATTCGAATCGAGAACAGCTGCCTACATGAGTAACGTAGAAGTAAATACACTCCTGGAAATTGAAATAAGAACACCGTGAATTCATTGTCCCAGGAAGGGGAAACTTTATTGACACATTCCTGGGGTCAGATACATCACATGATCACACTGACAGAACCACAGGCACATAGGCACAGGCAACAGAGCATGCACAATGTCGGCACTAGTACAGTGTATATCCACCTTTCGCAGCAATGCAGGCTGCTATTCTCCCATGGAGACGATCGTAGAGATGCTGGATGTAGTGCTGTGGAACGGCTTGCCATGCCATTTCCACCTGGCGCCTCAGTTGGACCAGCGTTCGTGCTGGACGTGCAGACCGCGTGAGACGACGCTTCATCCAGTCCCAAACATGCTCAATGGGGGACAGATCCGGAGATCTTGCTGGCCAGAGTAGTTGACTTACACCTTCTAGAGCACGTCCCCTACGGCACTGCGTAGGATCCTACGGTCTTGGCGTGCAGTTAAAGGCGCTGCAGTCTGGAACCGCAAGACCGCTACGGTCGCAGGTTCGAATCCTGCCTCGGGCATGGATGTTTGTGATGTCCTTAGGTTAGTTAGGTTTAACTAGTTCTAAGTTCTAGGGGACTAATGACCTCAGCAGTTGAGTCCCATAGTGCTCAGAGCCATTTGAACCATCTTGGCGTGCATCCGTGCGTCGCTGCGGTCCGGTCCCAGGTCGACGGGCACGTGCACCTTCCGCCGACCACTGGCGACAACATCGATGTACTGTGGAGACCTCACGCCCCACGTGTTGAGCAATTCGGCGGTACGTCCACCCGGCCTCCCGCATGCCCACTATACGCCCTCGCTCAAAGTCCGTCAACTGCACATACGGTTCACGTCCACGCTGTCGCGGCATGCTACCAGTGTTAAAGACTGCGATGGAGCTCCGTATGCCACGGCAAACTGGCTGACACTGACGGCGGCGGTGCACAAATGCTGCTCAGCTAGCGCCATTCGACGGCCAACACCGCGGTTCCTGGTGTGTCCGCTGTGCTGTGCGTGTGATCATTGCTTGTACAGCCCTCTCGCAGTGTCCGGAGCAAGTATGGTGGGTCTGACACACCGGTGTCAATGTGTTCTTTTTTCCATTTCCAGGAGTGTATCCTCGGAGTAGTGAAGCAAATTAAATCACCCAATAAAAGCAAGTCTTCTGGTCCAGACTGTATACTAATTAGGTTTCTTTCGGAGTATGCTAATGCATTAGCTCCATACTTAACAATCATTTACAACCGTTCGCTCGACGAAAGATCCGTACCCAAAGACTGAAAAGTAGCACAGTTCACACCAATACTCAAGAAAGGTAGTAGGAGTAATCCACTAAATTACAGGCGCATATCGTTAACGTCGATATGCAGCAGGATTTTGGAACATATATTGTGTTCGAACATTATGAATTACCTCGAAGAAAACTGTCTATTGACACATAGTCAACATGGGTTTAGAAAACATCGTTCTTGTGAAACACGACTAGCTCTTTATTCACATGAAGTGTTGAGTGCTATTGACAAGGGATTTCAGATCGATTCCGTATTCCTGGATTCCCGGAAGGCTTTTGACACTGTACCACACAAGCGGCTTGTAGTGAAATTGCGTGCTTATGGAATATCGTCTTAGTTGTATGACTGGATTTGTCACTTCCTGTCAGAGAGGTCACAGTTCATAGTAATTGACACAAAGTCATCGAGTAAAACAGAAGTGATTTCTGGCGTTCGCCAAGGTAGTGTTATAGGCGCTTTGCTGTTCCTTATCTATATCAACGATTTGAGAGACAATCTGGGCAGTCGTCTTCCGTAGTTTGCGGATGACGCTGTCATTTATCGACTAATAAAGTCATCAGAAGACCAAAATAAACAGCAAAACGATTTCGGATAGATACCTGAATGGTGCGAAAAGTGGCAGTTGACCCTAAATAACGAAAAGTGTGAGGTTCAAAAAAATGGTTCAAATGGCTCTGAGGACTATGGGACTATGTGAGGTCATCCACACGAGTGCTAAAAGGAACTCGTTAAACTTCGGTTACACGATAAATCGGTCTAGTCTAAAAGCCGTAAATTTATCTAAGTACCTAGGTATTACAATTACTAATAACTTAAATTGAAAGGAAAACATAGAAAATGTTGTGGGGAAGGCTAACCAAAGACTGAGTTTTATTGTCAGGACATTTAGAAAATGCTAAGGGGACTGCCTACACTACGCTTGTCCGTCCTCTTTTAGAATACTGCTGCACGGTGTGGGATCCTTACCAGATAGGACTGACGGAGTACATCGAAAAAGTTCAAAGAAAGGCAGCACGTTTTGTATTATCGCGAAATATGGGAGGGAGCGTCACAGAAATGATATGGGATTTGGGCTGGTCATAATTGAAAGAAAGGTGTTTTTCGTTGCGACGGAATCTTCTCAGGAAATTCCAATCACCAACGTTCTCCTCCGAATGCGAAAATATTTTGTTGATACCCACCTACATAGGGAGGAACGACCACCACGGTAAAATAAGGGAAATCTGAGCTCGTACGAAAAGATATAGATCTTCATTCTTTCCGCGCGCTATACGAGACTGGAAAAATAGAGTATTGTGAACGTGGTTCGATGAACCCTCTGCCAGGCTCTTAAATGAGATTTGCAGAGTATCCATGTAGATGTAGATGTAGTGCGTGGGATAACCATGAGAGTGTTCCTGCTGTCATACAAAACTGCACCCCAGACCGTAACGCTTGGTGTGTCCAGCAAGCCGACAGGTTGGTTGCAGGCCCTCAACTGGCCTCCTTCTAACAAACACGCTGCCATCAGTGGCACCGAAGCAGAACAAGATTTCATCAGAAAACACAACAGGCCTCCATCCTTCCATTCAATGAGCTCTCGCTTGACACTACTGAAGTTGCAAAAGGTAGTGGTTTGGGGTCAGTGAAATGCGCGGTACAGGGCTTGTTGCTCGGAGCTGTCCTTGAAGTAACCGATTAGTATCAGTTCCTTGTGTCGCTGTGGTGCCAAGTGCTGCTCAAATTACTGCTGCAGATGCAGTACGATGTGCCAGAGAATACGCCAAACGCTATGGTCTTCCCTCTTGGTAGTGCCGCGTGGCCGTCCCGAGCGCGTGCATTCTGGCGCCGTACATTCTCGCGACCACAGCCGCCAGCAATCATGAACATGACTACATTCCTACCAAGTCCTTCTGCAGTATCGCAGAAGGAGCAGCCAGCTTCTATTACACGACCTTGTTCAAACTCAGTGGGGCGTTGATAATGGCGTTTTTGTCGCCTTAAAGCCGCCGCTGACTAAAATCAACTCACCAAGTCTAGTCTCCAAGGTAAGTAACGCACACTACCATTACAGCATGTATTTAAAGCGTACCTGATTTTCATTCTCACAGTTGTGCTACTAGTGCCACTCGTATGCGAATGGAACGAAATTTGAATAGATATAATCTTTCAGCTCTAGAAACACGCCTATCAACTTTCCTTTATGTCGCACAACTCCTTGTTGTTGTTGCGATTTTTTACCGTTAGTGTATTGTTCTCTGTTTCGTATTGTATGTTTCAGTGGTCGTATATTACGGGCTTTTTGGCTGTTGTGAAGGTATTTTTCACAGAAACAAAGGTAATTATGGCTACAAATCGAATAAATTATAATGGCATTATTACTCTGTAACAAGCCCCCGGAGACTATATGTCCCTTGTGGCCAAGATATACACGAAGCCCATGCCTACTACAATAGAGTTTGGACAAGAAGAGAATAGATGCTTTCGAAATGTGCTGCTACAGAAGAATGCTGAAGGTTAGATGAGTAGATCACATAAGTAATGAGGAGGTATTGAATAGAATTGGAGAGAAGAGGAATTTGTGGCACAACTTGACAAGAAGAAGGGACCGGTTGTTAGGACATGTTTCTGAGGCATCAAGTGATGACAAATTTAGCATTGGAGGGCAGCGTGGAGGGTAAAAATCGTAGAGGGAGACCAAGAGATTAATACACTAAGTAGATTCAGAAAGATGTAGGTTGCAGTAAATACTGGGAGATGAAGAAGCTTGCACAGGATAGAGTAGCATGGAGAGCTGCATCAAACCAGTCTCAGGACTGAATACCACAACAACAACATACCGAAGTACACGAAAAATGTACCTGAACAACCTCGGAACTTTGTCGGCGGAGTTCGGATTCACCCTGAGCATTCTTTAGAACAACACAGCCAAGAAAAACTAATTTCCAGTTTGACTAATTGTGGTGAAGCTCACCCACTACCCTTACACTGACGGATTAACCCTGCGCGCCGAGGGATTTCCTCCTGCTCCCTGCTTCCCTACTGGTGCCAACGCAGCCTGCAGCTCCAACACTGGCCGGTAGCGATTGCGTAACAACACATCACTAACACTATTGTAACTAACTTGTATCAAAGTGTAGCTCAATACGTTGCATACTACGTAAAAGTGATATACGCTCAGTTTGAGAACCAGTTCAATCAGAACTTTACGAGAAAATCAAGTTTTTCGTTATTTTGATTTCCTTGACACCAGAAGCTACGAACTTAAAATTTGAATAGTATATGTTGTAAGTATACAAACATTTTTTCTTTGTTTTTAGTTTTTATTTCGTTCCCTAACACGACCAAACCGCTCTTTAGGAAAAGGGTACCCAACATTTGCAAACGCGAAAAAATAAAATAAAACAAATTAAAAGGTAAGATATTTGATTTTCTTCATCTTTAGTTTTAAAATAGTAATACTAAAAGGTACAACGAAAACAATCAGAATACATTTAAAAGACCTTGGAAACATCTAAAGCGCGACTGCTACGGTCGCAGGTTCGAATCCTGCCTCGAGCATGGATGTGTGTGCTATCCTTAGGTTAGTTAGGTTTAAGTAGTTCTAAGTTCTAGGGGACTGATGACCACAGACGTTAAGTCCCATAGTGCTCAGAGCCATTTGAACCATTTTTTTGAAACATCTAAAATACGATGTAGAAAGCTGTAATCAGAAAACTGAAGCACTCCGCTATCACTAAAAGTTTATGGGCCTGCACGGTTGTTGTAGGGAAACTGAGTAGGCGATCAGTTGACCAGGAGAGTATGGGTGTAAATATGGATGACTGATGGGTTATATCTATGGAGAAAGTGTAATTTGGGCAGACGAGGTGTTGCCGGTAAGGTTGTAATATTAAGGAAAAGATCGGTAGGAAAAGATGCGGAGACAAGGGAAATTGGGTACGAAAAAATGGGTAGGGAAAGAAGAAGGTAGCCCTGACGAGACGGAATGGGTGGGGCCGAATTATAATTGGTATGATGAGTAAAGTCGGGACTGATTTCATAGTTTGGGAGAAGGAAGCTGTTGAAATTTAGTCGAACCAGGATGTGGAGAGCGTGCAGCTGAATGGCTGGTGGAATTTGTCAGTAAAGGCCCGGTAGCGTACTAGGAATGGACATTACTGGAGTCGAGTTTAAGGACGCCGTAGATTGTTTGGAAGTGTTCAGTGTGAGAGAGGAGAAGTGGTAATTTGGTAAGATGGTAAAGGGTCATTGTGTGGGAAGTAAATAGATGCCGAAAGCAACTTGGCGTGTATGACTTTCAAGGATATGTAGGGGCTAGCATAACGTTCAAGGATTTGGAAAGTCTAACAGAATTTAGGTGGAAAGGATATCCATGCATCATTTGCACAGAAGCAGACGGATTGGATCAAGGTTTTGTGGGTGTGCAGGGTAGTGGACGTGTATAATCCTCAAGTCTGGCCAGTTAGTAATTTTAGTCTGTTGTGGGCTTTCTGTTGGATATTTAGTAGGTGAGGTTTCCATGTTAGGTACCAGTCGAGGGTTAATCCAACATACTTTAGTGAATTAGTTAACTCGATAGGACGATTGTAAATGCTAAAGTAGAAGTCATGCAGATGGGAACTGTAGGTGGTTCAGCCTACGAGTATTGCCTTGGTTTTGGAGGGGCTGATCCTGAGGAACCACTTGTTGCAACAGGCGATAAACCGACTCAGATAGATTTGGAGATATTGTTGGGATTTCTCGAACGTAGTAGGGGACGAGGGTAGTGGGCTAGAAAACTGTTGTCATCAGCATACCGGAGGACATGGACTGGTGGAGGTGGTTTGGTATATCGGCAGTGGGATGGATAAAATCATGCTGAGCTCCTTGTTCAGATATCTTCATCATTTCCTCAGTTACTCCGTGTAATGTGAAACAGCAAAACATCGTTGGTTAACCTTAGAGATTAGAAAATTCAGTGCTTTATTCTGTACTGATTTTCAGGTTTGTAAATGTAATAATTCACAGTACAGGCTGTTCCGAATAGGTATGGAAAAGGGCATGCGAAAGCCTACTACCGGTCCCATATTTAAATCATAGCGTCCTTCTTTAACTTTCGCTGCCCTGTCATCCCCACTTCCGTGTAATATTATGTTTACAGTTCTCACATTAAGTCCATCTATATACAGCTGAATCAAACAAAGCTTATTACGCCACGCGAGATTCGCCTTTATTTTTTAAAAAATCTGTTCTAGCCGTGATCTTCTTTTAAGTTTACAGCTGTTCTTCTGTTGTTGTCGTTCGAGTTTTCGTTATCACAGCACTAAGAACATGAATACTCGTTTACTTCGCGTAAGATAGCAACACCATCCAAAACATAACATAAAGGAAACGAGTGTTCACATTCTTAGTGCTGACAATGAAAATTCGAGAGACAGAAAACAGAAGAATAGCTCTGAAACCACAATAAGACAATATGCAGAGTAGCAGCTGCACGCATTGTCACTGATGCCTTTCAAAAAGTAAAGGTGAATCGCGTACGATATGATAAAATTCGTTTTATTTAATTGTACATAGACAGACATAACGCGAAAATAATCAACATAACATTGTGCCCTTATTTATTCGACAGAACTTTCTCTCAATTTGTCTGGAGAACCATCCTCTAGAGTAGACAAATCTGACATTGGTTTAGGATCACAACTGGGAAATTTTTCAACATTTTATGTTAGGCGAAAGCATTGTTTCACCCTCAAGTATAGAGCACTGTTTAAGAATGCTGTGTGTTCCCCCCACGGTCCGCAGTCGCGGGCGTTGCTCGAGACGTTGCGGGCACACCACAAAGACATAGCTAAACAGTAGGGATGAACGCAGGCAAAGCACACAGCGCTTGAATTACAGTTTAACAAGACAGGTATTCCCGCCATGTCATAAGTGAGTGAGTGAGGAGTTCAAGCAGTCTGTCGGAGAAGCATATGTTGACTGTCGGAATAGTGTAAGCAGCTTATTTATTTGCCATTAGAAGTATAAACACGCTCTCTAGACGGCTGTGTTTGAGAACCATGGTGCAGTGGAGATTTTAAGAAAATTTGAAATTTGTGGTAAGGTTTTATGGGACGAAACTGCTGAGGTCATCGGTCCCTAAGCTTACGCACTACTTAATCTAACTTAAACTAACTTACGCTAAGGACAACACATACACCCACGCCCGAGGGAGGACTCGAACCTCCGATGGGGGGAGCCGCGTGGACCGAGACAAGGCGACCACAGACCGCGCGGGCCGGCCGCGGTGGTCTCGCGGTTCTAGGCGCACAGTCCGGAACCGTGCGACTGCTACGGTCGCAGGTTCGAATCCTGCCTCGGGCATGGATTTGTGTGATGTCCTTAGGTTAGTTAGGTTTAAGTAGTTCTAAGTTCTAGGGGACTGATGACCACAGCAGTTGAGTCCCATAGTGCTCAGAGCCATTTTTGAAGACCGCGCGGCTACCCCGCGCGGCGAGATTTGAAGGAGAGATTTATTAACATATCTCACTTTCGATAACGAGTGAAGAGTATCTATATACACAGAGGTGACAAAAGTCATTGTATAGCGATATGTACATATACAGATGGCGGTGCTTCGCGTACACTAGGTATAAAAGGGCAGTACACAGGCGCGGCTGTCATTTGTACTCAGGTGATTCGTGTGAAAAAGTATCCGACGTGATGACGACAGCACAAGGGGAATGACGTGGAACGCGGAATGGTGGAGCTACAAGTTTGGTACATTCCTTTTAGGAAATCGTTAGGGAATTCAATATTCCGAGATCCACTGTGTATAGAATGTGCCGAGAATACCATACATCAGGCATTACCTCTCATCACTGACAAAACAGTGGCCGACGCCTCCACTTAACGACCGAGAGCAGCTTAGTTTGCGTAGAGTTGTCAGTGCTAACAGACAAGCAACAATGCATGAAATACTGCAGAAATCAGTGTGGGACGTACGACAAACATATCCAGTAGGACAGTTAGGCGAAATTTGGCGTGATGGGCTATGGTAGCAGAGGACGGACGCGAGTGCCTTTGCTAACAGCACGACATCGCCTGCAGCGCCTCTCCTGGGCTCGTAATAATATAGGTTGGACATTAGGTGAATGGAAAACCGAGATCTGGTCAATGAGTCCCGATTTCATTTGGTAAGAGCTGATGGTAGGTTTCGAGTGTGTGCGCGAATCCCACGATGCCATGAACCCAAATTGTCAACAAGGTACTATGCAAGCTGATAATGGCTCCAAATTGGTGTGGTCTGTGTTTACATGGAATGGACTGTAGCTTACAGGTAATGCTTTTAGCTTGTTTTGGGAAAACCTGATTGAGTGATCGTCTGTTCCTTCTGGATGGGAGAAAGAGGAATCAAGTGAGTGAAAAAGTTAGAGAACGGATAATGAACATTCTATTACATCTAACTACCTGACGAAGACTGACTGTGGTTAGGTTTCCTCA
Organism: Schistocerca nitens; assembly: GCF_023898315.1. Lineage (NCBI taxonomy): Eukaryota > Metazoa > Arthropoda > Insecta > Orthoptera > Acrididae > Schistocerca > Schistocerca nitens. The sequence continues at coordinate 634,464,805 of NC_064618.1, read as the reverse complement.
CGAGTATTTCGTTCCCATTCTACATAAGGACCTTTACTGGGCATGCGTCAACCCATATACACTACTGGCCATTAAAATTTCTACACCAGGAAGAAATGCAGATGATAAACGGGTATTCATTGGACAAATATATTATACTAGAACTGACACGTGATTACATTTTCACGCAATTTGGGTGCATAGATACTGAGAAATCAGCACCCAGAACAACCACCTCTGGCCGTAATAACGGCCTTGATACGCCTGGGCTTTGAGTCAAACAGAGCTTGGATGGCGTGTACAGGTACTTCTGCCCATGCAGCTTCAACACGATACCACAGTTCATCAAGAGTAGTGACTGGCGTATTGTGACGAGCCAGTTGCTCGGCCACCATTGACCAGACGTTTTCAGTTGGTGAGAGATCTTGAGAATGTGCTGCCCAGGGCAGCAGTCGATCATTTTCTGTATCCAGAAAGGCCCGTAAAGGACCTGCAACATGCGGTCGTGCATTATCCTGCTGAAATGTAGGGTTTCGCAGGGATCGAATGAAGGGTAGAGCCACAGGTCGCAACACATCTGAAATGTAATGTCAACAGTTCAAACCGCCGCCAATGCGAACAAGGGGTGACCGAGATGTGTAACCAATGGCACCCCGTACCATCACGCCGGGTGATACGCCAGTATGGCGATGACGAATACACTCTTCCATTGTGCGTTCACCGCGATGTCGCCAAACACGGATGCGACCATCATGATGCTGTAAACAGAACCTAGCTTCATCCGAAAAAATGACGTTTTGCCATTCGTGCACCCAGGTTCGTCGTTGAGTACACCATCGCATTCGCTCCTGCCTTTGATGCAGCGTCAAGGATAACCGCAGCCATGGTCTCAGAGCTGGTAGTCCATGCTGCTGTAAACGTCGTCGAACTGTTCGTGCACATGGTTGTTGTGCTGCAAACGTCCCCATCTGTTGACTCAGGGATCGAGACGTGGCTGCACGATACGTTACAGCCATGCGGATAAGATGTCTGTCATCTCGACTGCTAGTGGTACGAGGCCGTTGGGATGCAGCACGGCGCTACGTATTACCCTCCTGAACCAACCGATTCCATATTCTGCTAACAGTCACTGGATCTCGACCAACGCGAGCAGCAATGTCGCGATATGTTAAACCGCAACCGCGATAGGCTACAATCCGACCTTTATCAAAGTCGGAAACGTGATGGTACGCATTTCTCCTCCTTACACGAGGCATCACAACAACGTTTCACACGGCAATGCCGGTCAACTGCTGTTTGTGTATGAGAAACCGGTTGGAAACTTTCCTCATCTCAGGACGTTGTAGGTGTCACCATCGGCGCCAACCTTGTGTGAATGCTCTGAAAGGCTAATCATTTGCATATCACAGCATCTTCTTCCTGTCGGTTAAATTTCCCGTCTGTAGCACGTCATCTTCGTGTTGTAGCAATTTTAATGGCCAGTAGTGTATTAAATTGTTGGACGTTTTGCAGTGTTTACAGTCTTTACTCAAAGCCGCCGGGCTATGTGAAATGCGCTTTTCCGTCCGTTGTATATGGGCAGTGCAGTAGCCCTCGGCCACATGTATGTGTATACCAGTGTGTTTGCGTGAGCCGCGACGAGACCAGGTGGCTGTGAAGTGAACGCGGTGCAGTGTATCGACCGCTCCCAGCCACGAGGCGGGCACGCAGAAAGAGGAGCGCAGCTCTGTCTACAATCCCCCGCACTTCACCTCACCTACGGGCACCTAACACCTCTCTGCCGTCCACCCACCCGCGCTCACACACACACTACTGTAATCTGACACTCCTTTCCTACCTGTGTGACACCTGCAAACATATCACCACACTTACTCCACATATGGGTAGACAGCGCATTACGTCTGTAAAACTGCCGTGTCAGCCTGTTTGTCTGTTTGAACATATTTCCCCAAATCAAGTACATGAAGTTTCATGCGATTTTCGCTTGTAACTTGAGCGTAGCTTGGAGCACCGTATAGGCTTTAATTCATCAAAATCACACCACGAAAAGAAACTAGATATCGTGATTTAAAGTTTGACGAAAACCGTCCTGTCCGTCTGTTTGAACACGCTCCAAAATTACGAGAGTAATCCCAAAAGTAAGGTGGCCTATTTTTTTATAACTACATATACCTGTTTATTTGTGTGTGAAATCTTATGGGACTTAACTGCTAAGGTCATCAGTCCCTAAGCTGACACACTACTTAATCTAAATTATCCTAAGGACAAACACACACACCCATGCCCGAGGGAGGACTCGAACCTCCACCGGGACCAGCCGCACAGTCCATGACTGCAGCGCCTAAGACCGCTCGGCTAATCCTGCGCGGCCCTGTTTATTTCTACAATGGTTTACATCAGTTTACAGCTTGAACATTTAGCTATTTTTCGACATAATTACCATTTCTGTCGATGTATTTATGTAGACGCTGTGGCAGTTTTTGTATGCCCATGTCATACCAGCTCACCGCCATGCTGTTCAGAAAATTATGAACCTCGTCTTTCACCTCGTCGTCGGAGCTGAACCGCTTTCCGGCAAAATGTTCTTTTAACTTAGAAAACAGATGATAGTCACTGGGCGCCAAGTCAGGACTATAGGGTGAGTGGGTAAATATGTTCCACTGAAACTGTTGCAGGAGCGCAACGGTTTGGCGAGCGATGTGTGGGCGAGCGTTGTCATGGAGAATGTGTACGCCCTTGCTCAACATTGCTCTTCTCCTCTTCTCCGGTTCTGAATTGCCCGTTTGAGTTTTTTCAGAGTCTCACAGTACCTGTCAGCGTTAATTGTGGTCCCAGTGCTCAACCTTCAACACTGTCTCCTCAGAAATTGACGGTCTCCCGCTCCTTTGTTTGTCGTGAATTTCGGCCCGACCAGCTGCAAAGTCTCTACACCACTTACAAACATTTTTGACATCCATGCACGACTCATCATACACTTCTGTCAATTGAAGATGGATTTCAATCGGCGCAATGCCCTCTGCGTTCAAAAACCGAATAACTGTGCGCAATTCGCACTTGACGGTAACATCCAACGGGAGCTCCATTCTCAACGTCTGACAAGCCAAGACTGAGCGCCTCAGCGCGGCGTGCGCACGTTTACACACAGCGAGTGAAGCACTCTTCGTAACAGTGTGACCAACTGCCACACATAGTTCTGTACTTATAAAAATAGGAGACCTTACTTTTGGGATTACCGTCGTAATTGAGGAATATCATGGGATTTTCACACTTAGTTTGAGCATATCTTGAAGTACCGTAAAGGCTTTTTCCATCAAAATCGAAAACGGAAAGAAAATATACTGTTATATGAAGTTTTATCTGAAACCGTAGTATCTGTCTGTTTCTTTGAACGTGTTAGTCTCTTCCATGGAGTTTTCACAGGTAACTTGAAAATAGCTTGGGGCACCGTACAGGCTTTGTTTCGTCAAAATCGAATCACGAAAAAAAAAAAAAAGATATCGTCATTTAAAGTTTTATCTACAACCGTTGTATCTGGCTGTTTGAATACGCTTATCTCTTTCATGTGGTTTTCACAGGTAACTTGAGCACAGCTTGGGCCTCCGTATAAACTTACTTTCCTCACAGTCGGACCAAAGAAAAGAAAACGATATCATAATTGAAAGTTTTAGCCATACTAAAATCACAAATGCGAAAGTAACTCTGTGTGTGTTACGTTTTCACGACTAACCCGCTGAACTGTTTTAGATGAAATTCACTGTGCAGATAGCTTGAATTCTGAGGAAGAATGTAGGCTGCTTTAGAAAGTGTGTACTGATTTGAAGAACATTACGTGAAATAGGGAAAAGTATTTGCTCCTTGAAAAAGCTATTTACTCTTTGACTTTTTATCATATTTGCGAAAAAGCTTTTATTGGTTGATATGTGCTACGTGATATGATTCAAAGTAATAATGCAATGCTTATACGATCTTCAGTGTGATTAATCCACACTATTTGTTGCATAAAGTACACATTCTATAATGTATAGATACTTCAATAGCACGATGCGCAGATGGACGCTCCTGCCAATGCCGATCTGTTCGCACTGCTCGGTAGCGATGCTGTGCATGCCGACGCATCGTGAATTGGGACAGCTTGGAAGAGGGGTGAGGCGGGGGGGGGGGGTGCACTTCACGAGCTATGCTTACCCTGACAAGCAAACACGTGAGGGCAGCTGACGATACTGCACATACAGCAGCTTACTTACTCATCATTGCACCAAAAAAATGTTTCAAATGGCTCTGAGCACTATGGGACTTAACTTCTGAGGTCATCAGTCCCCTAGAACTTAGAACTACTTAAACCTAACTAACCTAAGGACATCACACACATCCATGCCCGAGGCAGGATTCGAACCTGCGACCGTAGCAGTCCCGCGGTTCCGGACTGCAGCGCCTAGAACCGCACGGCCACCGCGGCCGGCTTAGAACTACTTAAACCTAACTAGCCTAAGGACATCACACACATCCATGCCCGAGGCAGGATTCGAACGTCAGACCGGAGCAGTCGCGCGGTTCCAGACTGTAGCGCCTAGAACCGCTCGCCACTCCGGCCGGCCATCATTGCACATCATAACATAACTACTGATATGGGAACGCAGTTGCTGGTAACAACTAGTTGGAAATAAACTCTAATTATAAACAATAGTTAGGTAATTTCACCTCTCTTGGCCACTGTTAAGCGACAACACACGAAAATTTCTTTACCTCCTTGCTATTGCCTGGATGGCATGACACACATAGTGAAGTGGCAAGTTCAGCATGTAATCACCTCCTACACACCTGTCCCATGACCTTATAATTTACCATCACTGACGAGTACTTCTACATCTGGAACACACATGAACAAACCGTATTTGTGATTCTTGAGTTTCTTCCGGCGTATTTGATAATCAAAATATCCACGGGTGTACTGCCGGTCTACAGTGTCCAACGGGCACAATATTTCGGCGATCATACATGTCGCCATCATCAGGTGAACTGACGGACTGAGTTCCTGTGAACGTGCCGGCACGGAGATCCGTACACTATGGCTGCTCAGGGGGAACTGGGTTCGGTCGCGGCGGCGGCCGATTTAAATACCCTCCGCCCGCGGCGCGCTCACTCCGCCGTCCGCGCCCCGCGCCACGGTCGCGCGGTGGAACAGATTGCGACGGCGTCTGAGATGACGTCGGTGTGATGGCTCTGTCCGCCGTGGTCGTCACAACTATACATTTGCTCGATTTACTCTTGATTAACCCAATCGCTGGTTCCCAAGCCTTGCTAAGATGATAGCCACAGTCACGGTTTATGAGGTCGTCATTGGTGCGAATTTCGATGGCCTCTCTAACAACGCTGTCCCAGTATCTCGACGTCTGTACCAGAATCCTCGTGCGTTCATACTCCATAGCGTGATTTTCCGACAAACAATGTTCAGCGATCACCGACTTGCTCGGATACATCAGTCGAGTGTGCCTCTGGTGTTCACGACATCGATCCTCGACGGTACGCATCGTCTGACCAATATACGACTTGCCACATTGACACGGAATCTGGTACACGCCGGCCTTCCTCAAACCGAGGTCATCTTTGGCGCTCCCCACCAGCGCACGAGTTTTATTCGAAGGACAAAACACAGTTCCGACCCGGTGTTTCTTCAAAATGCGGGCGATTTTCCCCGAGAGTGCGCCTGTATATGGGATAAACGCAGTGCCTACCTCCTCCCTCGTGATTTCATCCATCTCCACAGGTTGTGCTGTAGTGGTTGGGCGGAGAGCACGTTGAATCTGCCACTCTGAGTACCCATTTTTTCGAAATACAGTTCTCAGACGTTCCAATTCCTGGGGTAGACTCTCTGCGTCAGAGATAGTGCGCGCCCTATGCACTAGAGTTTTAAGTACCCCATTCCTCTGTGAAGGGTGGTGGCAGCTGTCTGCGTGCAGATACAGATCAGTGTGCGTTGTCTTCCGATACACCCCATGACCTAGGGTGCCGTCAGGCCTGCTCTTGAACAAGACGTCAAGGAAAGGTGGTTTACCCTCTGTTTCAGTCTCCATAGTGAATTTGATGTTGGGGTGTATGGAGTTTAGATGTGTAAGGAAGTCAAGGAGTTTATCCATACCATGTGGCCAGATGACGAAAGTGTCGTCCACGTAACGGAAAAAGCAAGTAGGTTTCCATTCGGATGACGACAGGGCTTCCTCCTCGAAGTTCTCCATGTACAAATTCGCTACCACCGGTGAGAGTGGGCTACTCATGGCGACTCCCTCCGTTTGTTCGTAGTATTCTCCATTAAAAAGAAAATACGTGAAAGTCAAGACATGCCTAAAAAGTTCAGTGGTCTTCTCGTCAAACTTCTGACTAATCAATTCTAGTGACTCTCGCAGGGGTACCCTCGTGAACAAGGAAACGACGTCAAAACTCACCATGATATCTGACTCACCCAACGTGAAGCTATCAAGGTGTTTAACAAAATCCACGGGATTACGGATGTGATGAGGGCATTTACCCACATAAGGACTTAATATTCCCTTCAGGTATTTGGCCAACAAATATGTAGGTGCCCTGATGTTGCTGACAATGGGGCGTAATGGTACCCCATCTTTGTGAACCTTCGGGAGTCCATATAGTCTAGGTGGTACCGGAATGGGGTACTTAAAACTCTAGTGCATAGGGCGCGCACTATCTCTGACGCAGAGAGTCTACCCCAGGAATTGGAACGTCTGAGAACTGTATTTCGAAAAAATGGGTACTCAGAGTGGCAGATTCAACGTGCTCTCCGCCCAACCACTACAGCACAACCTGTGGAGATGGATGAAATCACGAGGGAGGAGGTAGGCACTGCGTTTATCCCATATACAGGCGCACTCTCGGGGAAAATCGCCCGCATTTTGAAGAAACACCGGGTCGGAACTGTGTTTTGTCCTTCGAATAAAACTCGTGCGCTGGTGGGGAGCGCCAAAGATGACCTCGGTTTGAGGAAGGCCGGCGTGTACCAGATTCCGTGTCAATGTGGCAAGTCGTATATTGGTCAGACGATGCGTACCGTCGAGGATCGATGTCGTGAACACCAGAGGCACACTCGACTGATGTATCCGAGCAAGTCGGTGATCGCTGAACATTGTTTGTCGGAAAATCACGCTATGGAGTATGAACGCACGAGGATTCTGGTACAGACGTCGAGATACTGGGACAGCGTTGTTAGAGAGGCCATCGAAATTCGCACCAATGACGACCTCATAAACCGTGACTGTGGCTATCATCTTAGCAAGGCTTGGGAACCAGCGATTGGGTTAATCAAGAGTAAATCGAGCAAATGTATAGTTGTGACGACCACGGCGGACAGAGCCATCACACCGACGTCATCTCAGACGCCGTCGCAATCTGTTCCACCGCGCGACCGTGGCGCGGGGCGCGGACGGCGGAGTGAGCGCGCCGCGGGCGGAGGGTATTTAAATCGGCCGCCGCCGCGACCGAACCCAGTTCCCCCTGAGCAGCCATAGTGTACGGATCTCCGTGCCGGCACGTTCACAGGAGATCAGTACGTCAGTTCACCTGATGATGGCGACATGTATGATCGCCGAAATATTGTGCCCGTTGGACACTGTAGACCGGCAGTACACCCGTCGATATTTTGATAAACCGTATTTGGGTTTACTCACTTTTTTAATAGTTTCTGTCAACTATACATTAGAATGTAAGTTCATGACGTCACATTATGTTATTGTACAATGTCTGTGTTGATGATTCACGCATGCATGCATGTCTGAAGGAACAGCTGCTCATCAGATATTAAGAAATTTGACCTCATTGTAATATTTAACAGTACCATATGAAAATCTGTGCCAGACTGGGACCCAAACCCGCATACCCTGCTTTACGTGAGCAGTCGCATTAACCGCTTCGAGTATTAGAGCATGTCTCGGGCCGACCCAAACTTCTATACATCACATTTGTCCAGGTCTCCTAATGCTGGCTCACACACTACATGATTCCTACCAAAGAGAGACGCCCAGTATGACCGTCGTTGTAACCCATCGATGAAGGAACGGTCTATAACGTGAACTACTTCGATGCCTTCCTTTAATTCGATCTGGTGCGGATCCCAAACACTCCAAAAGTACTCAAAAATAGGTCACACTAGTATTCTGTACGCGGTCTCCTTTGCAGATGAACCACACTTTCCTAAAATTCTCCCAATAAACCCAAGTCGACAATTCACCTTCCCTACTACCAAATGTTCAAATGGCGCTCAGCACTGTGGGACTTAACATCTGAGGTCATCAGTCCCCTAGACTTAGCACTAATTAAACCTAACTAACCTAAGGACATCACACACATCCATGCCCAAGGCAAGATTCGAACCTACGACCTTAGCAACAGTGCCGCTCCGGACTGAAGCGCCTAGAACAGATCGGCCACAACGGTCGGCTCCCTATTACCAACTTTCCATACCTGTTCCATTTCCTATAATTTTGCAACTTCGTGTCTCCATATTTAATCGGCGTGACTCTACTAAAGCCGTATTCTAACATTACCGGCTTGCATCAACTTACATTTCTCTACATTTAGAGCAAGCTGGCATTCATCACGTCTCTCAGACTGCTGCTCACTCTTTCCACCAGACCATTTATGTGCACAGACAATAATAGCAGTACCATCACACTTCCCTGGCGCACTCCTGACGATATGTTTGTCTCTGACGAACACTCGCCGTCGAGGACAACATACTGGTTTCCATTTCTTAAGAAGTTCAAATGGCTCTGAGCACTATGGGACTCAACTGCTGAGGTCATTAGTCCCCTAGAACTTAGAACTAGTTAAACCTAAGGACATCACAAACATCCATGCCCGAGGCAGGATTCGAACCTGCGACCGTAGCGGTCTTGCGGTTCCAGACTGCAGCGCCTTTAACCGCACGGCCACTTCGGCCGGCTTCTTAAGAAGTATTTGGCCCACTCATATATCTGGGAACATATTCCTTATGCTCGTACCTCTGTTAAAAGTTTGTAGTGGGGCACCATTTCCAACGCTTTCCGAACATCTAGGCATATGGAATCTGCCTGTTACCCTTTATACAGGGTTTGCAGGATATCGTGCGAGAACAGGGTCAGCTAAGTTTCGCACGAGCGATTTTTCTAAATACTTGCTGATATGTGGAGAGGAGGTTTTCCATTTAAAGGGCTTTCATTATATTCAAGCAGAGAATATGTTACAGAATTCTACAGCGAATCGATGTTAGGGATACTGGTCTCTTAATATTGCGGGTCCGTTCTTTTACCATTCTGATATACAGGACTCCCCTGCGCTTTTTTCCAGTCGCTTGGGACTTTCCACTGGGTGGGAGATTCGCGGTAAATGCGACCTAAGTAAGGGGCCAGTGCCGTAATTCCATAGTCCATAGTGTACTCTCTGGAAAACCGAATTGTCAACCTTTTCAGTTGCTTCTCTACGTCAATGATGTCTATTTTTTGTCCTCCATACGGGAGTCTTTGCGACGGTCAAACGACGATATTTTGTATGATCCTTCTGGGTGAATGATTTCTTAAAAGCGAAATTTAAAATATCGGCTTTCCTTTTGCTGTCTTCTATTGCCATACCAGACTATCATTTGCAATAATAGCACAATAATATTTTTCGCCCGTGTTTTTGAGAAATCGGCTGAAAATGAATCGCTCTCCAGCTATGGGATGCGTTGCCTTCTACTCCTGAGTGTGCAGTGAACTGGATGGCCCACAGTGCAGAAAGAAAGGGAAATTCACCGGAGAAAAAGTTGTTATTGGCGCTTGTGGGAATATATACGAAAAAATGTAAATAAAATATTTAAAATTTTGTTTGTAACACTTTTACCTGAATACAATCTACATCTACATCTACATGATTACTCTGCAATTCACATTTATGTGCTTGGCAGAGGGTTCATCGAACCACAATCATACTATCTCTCTACCATTCCACTCCCGAACAGCGCGCGGGAAAAACGAACACCTAAACCTTTCTGTTCGAGCTCTGATATCTCTTATTTTATTTTGATGATCATTCCTACCTATGCAGGTTGGGCTCAACAAAATATTTTCGCATTCGGAAGGGAAAGTTGGTGACTGAAATTTCGTAAATAGATCTCGTCGCGACGAAAAACATCTTTGCTTTAATGACTTCCATCCCAACTCACGTATCATATCTGCCACACTCTCTCCCCTATTACGTGATAATACAAAACGAACTGCCCTTTTTTGCACCCTTTCGATGTCCTCCGTCAATCCCACCTGGTAAGGATCCCACACCGCGCAGCAATATTCTAACAGAGGACGAACGAGTGTAGTGTAAGCTGTCTCTTTAGTGGACTTGTTGCATCTTCTAAGTGTCCTGCCAATGAAACGCAACCTTTCGCTCGCCTTCCCCGCAATATTATCTATGTGGTCTTTCCAACTGAAGTTATTTAGCGTCAACTGCCACCTGCCACACCATACAGCAATCTTTTCTAAATCGCTTTGCAACTGATACTGGTCTTCGGTTGACCTTACTAGACGGTAAATTACAGCATAATCTGCGAACAACCTAAGAGAACTGCTCAGATTGTCACCCAGGTCGATTATATAGATCAGGAACAGCAGAGGTCCCAGGACGCTTCCCTGGGGAACACCTGATATCACTTCAGTTTTACTCGATGATTTGCCGTCTATTACTACGAACTGCGACCTTCCTGACAGGAAATCACGAATCCAGTCGCACAACTGAGACGATACCCCATAGGCCTGCAGCTTGATTAGAAGTCGCTTGTGAGGAACGGTGTCAAAAGCTTTACGGAAATCTAGAAATACGGAATCAACTTGAGATCCCCTGTCGATAGAGGCCATTATTTCCTGTGAATAAAGAGCTAGCTGCGTTGCACAAGAACGATGTTTTCTGAAACCATGCTGATTACGTATCAATAGATCGTTCCCTTCGAGGTGATTCGTAATGTTTGAATACAGTATATGCTCCAAAACCCTACTGCAAACCGACGTCAATGATATAGGTCTGTAGTTCGATGGATTACTCCTACTACCCTTCTTAAACACTGGTGCGACCTGCGCAATTTTCCAATCTGTAGGTACAGATCTATCGGTGAGCGAGCGGTTGCATATGATTGCTAAGTAGGGAGCTATTGTATCAGCGTAATCTGAAAGGAACCTAATCGGTATACAATCTGGACCTGAAGACTTGTCCGTATCAAGCGATTTGAGTTGCTCCGCAACCCCTAAGGTATCTACTTCTAAGAAACTCATGCTAGCAGCTGTTCGTGTTTCAAATTCTGGAATATTCCATTCGTCTTCCCTGGTGAAGGAATTTCGGAAAACTGCGTTCAATAACTCCGCTTTAGCGGCACAGTCGTCGGTAACAGTACCATCGGCACTGCGTCGCGAAGGTATTGACTGCGTCTTGCCGCTTGTGTACTTTACATACGACCAGAATTTCTTCGGATTTTCTACCAAATTTCGAGGCAATGTTTCGTTGTGGAACCTATTAAAGGCATCTCGCACTGAAGTCCGTGCCAAATGTCGCGCGTCTGTAAATTTTAGCCAATTTTCGGGATTTCGCGTTCTTCTGAACTTCGCATGCTTTTTCCGTTGCCTCTGCAACAGCGTTCGGACCTGTTTTGTGTACCATGGGGGATCACTTCCATCTCTCACCAATTTATGAGGTATGAATCTCTCAATTGCTGTTGCTACTATATCTTTGAATTTGAGCCACATCTCGTCTACATTTGCATAGTCAGTTCGGAATTTTGTCAAAATTTATCAAAATTGCGTTAATTACAGGGCTACGTGCAGCAGCTCGGTCATTTTTTACCACAGTGCTTGGTTTCCTGTGCAAATTGTTAAAATGGTGACCGTAAGCTCTACAAGTTAAAGAAATAGAGACCGACAGCTACATTACTCATACTTGATAATGACAAATGGGGGTGCCTTATTCTACTCGTCACGTGACTTTGACGAGTCTTTCAAAGCTCAGCACGGCAAGAGATAGGGACATGTACGATCTAAATTTATCTCTTGTCTAAGCAATTGCGACAAATTACTCACACACTAGTGTCCGAAAGAGAGCCACAATAATGACAAATCGGAAAAGCCCTAGAGAAAACGTCGGCAGTCACTCTTAACCATCACACTAACCGGAATTAAACTCTCCGTATAGAACTCCCTGTGCGTGATTCAAAGGTAATGCAAGGCAGTGCGTTAAACTCATAATCTGTTCGTACGTACACTCTCTTGATGAAATCTACAATGGAATACTACAACACCTCATTTCACAGATGCATATTTGCAGTGATTTTCGTGTATTGTGGTAGCCATGGTAGAAACCCAATATTTTCGTTAACCCAAGTGCACAGAAGGAGTCCAAGCTAACTCGTTTATATATACGCATGTTACTTTAATAGTAACTGAGGCATCAAGGGATCACCAATTTTACTGGAGGGCAGATCGGAGGGTAAAAATAGTAGAGGGGGACCAAGAGATGAATACACTAAGCAGATTCAGAAGGATGTAGGGTGCAGTAGTTACTTAGAAATGAAGAAGCTTGCACAGGATAGAGTAGAATGGAGAGCTGCATCAAACCAGTCTCTGGACTGAAAACCACAACCACAACAACAACAACAACAACTTTAATAGCACCTTCTTCTTCTTGTTTTTGCGTTACGGCCTCTGTAGGACCATGGGTAGCCCCTTCGTGGACTGCAGTCTCCTCTTCTTCTCCCAGAACCTCTTCATTCTCTCTCTTCGTCTCTCCCGCTCTTCTTCCGAGATCTTCTGTGTCCGTTTCTCCTGTCGCTTCCACTGGTGACATTCTAATCTTTTTCTGTATTCTTCCCTGTCATTGATCTCCGGCATATTGGTCGGTGTATATTTGTTCCTGCAATTTTCCTTTCCTTCGACCTTGATCCCCAATTCCAACCAGTCCTTCCGAAGTTTAACAACCCACTTGGTTCCTGTCTTTCCCCTTGTCCTCCTGTTGTTTCCCGCACTCTCTTCGTCATTCTGTCCATACTCATCCTAACTACATGTCCAGCAAACCTTGCCCTTTTGAGTCTGATTTCCCCGGATATTGTTCTCATGTTCCGGTACAGTTCTTCCCTAGGTCTTCGCATCCACCTCTCTCCACCTCTTTTTGTAATGAAAACAAATGACATCGCTGCGACTCTAGCACAAAAAAAACATACTTTCATAGTAAAGTCAAGTCAATGTATGTACGATAGGTAATACTTAATGTTAGAGGTGTATCACATTTCTTTCAGTTTCATGAGAACATTAGTCAGATATTGTAATATTTTTCTATTACTGTTCACGATTCTGAGGATGATATGTGCGATAGCAACTGACATTAAAAAACAAATTTTCATTTGAGCAGCAGCTCGTGATCTTCTTTAAAACTTTTAATTAGTCTGACGTACACAGATGCCGGTCTACTGGTTCCACCATACTGCGCGCAGATTCCACTCTCAAAGTTTCATGCAATAACGAGCCTTTAAAATGGGTTTCGAGAGTCAATAAAACACAGTCTCCCCATATTTTCACAGTCGTATTATTTCAGCTGAAACAAAAACGTTTCCAATATATTTTGCTGACACGTGCGGTAGGATCTGCCAGTCCGCTGATAACACTTTTTTGCTATTATTTGAAATAACTGTCTTCTACCGAGCGGAAGCATATCTCGCTAGATACAGAAAAAATAAGCAACCGTTGCTGACAAAAATAACGAACAAGAGAAGAGAAAAAACAGAGCACGCTTTCATCCGTTGCGGAACATCTGCTTCCAGGTAGTCTCTTATGAAAACACAGCTATCCACTTTGAATATTCGGCGTATGGTACCCTAAACAAATTCCTGAAACTACATGCTGTTGGTTGTCGAGGGATAACACACCGTGCCATTACTACGACCTCTGCTCTTTTTTTCTCTTTTTTTTCCCCAGTACACAGCCTACCACGTCACGTCCAATGCATGACATTTCTGAAGGTTGATTCTTACAAAGGAGAAGATAGCAACCAGCCACTATTAAACTGCTATTTGTTTAAGTAAATAGCGTCGTAACTGGTTTCGTACTGACAAGTTCATCATCAGACGGCTCTTCGCAAGATTTACGAGATGCACTTTACATAATCGCCAGTTTTCGATTTTTATTCTTCCACTGTAGCGAAATATTGTTGGTGTGTTGGTGCCCTACGGTAGAAAACAGCGTTAGAAGCGCCGTATGTGAACATAACTAACCTCCAAACGACGAAATACAGAGTAAACTTCGCAACAAAATTGCGTGGAATCTTCGATGTAAATACTATAACAACTTAACTTCACATATTTGTTTACTCTGTATTTCATCATTTGGAGGTTAGTTATGTTCACTTAGGGCGCTTATAACACTGTTTTCTACCGTAGGGCACCAACACACGAACAATATTTCGCTACAGTGGAAGAATAAAAATCGAAAACTCACGATTATGTAAAGTGCATCTTGTAAATCTTGTGAAGAGCCGTCTGATGATGAACTTGTCAGTTCGAAACCGGTTACGGCACTATTTACTTAAATAAATAGCAGTTTAATAGTGGCTGGTTGCTGTCTTCTCCTTTGTAAGAATCAACCTACATTAATTGTACTCAGCCACGGTCTCACTATGCCAGTTTTAGACAAAATAGCACAAGACGTTTCTTACGTATACTCGAATAACATGTAGACGCTCTAACAACCTATCCCACCTCTAGTGAGCCAATCTCATAAACCTCTGGCCACACGTATCCTAAAACCCCTTCTTCCGTACATTATCTGCCCATGTGATTTTTAATATTTTTTGTACTAGTACATTTCACACAGTTCGAGATTTACTATCTCAGTCTCACCGTTTCACCACCTTTTCTATTGGCTGAATCAAGTCTCACTTTCAAACTCACTTTTAAATCAGCTTCTAATCCGAAGAGAAGTTGACAGTTCACTCAAGCTATTTCCCTGCGTAGGGTTAGTTACATTGTTCAGTCACATTAATGTGACCACCTATCAAAATCCTGAATAGCCCACTTTTCCAGCGGAGACCGCTGCGAAATGTGGAGGAGAAGGGTCAGTGTGGTTCTGGAAGGTACTGTCAGGGATGTAAAGCCATACCGACTCCAGCTCCATGGCCAGCTGCGCTACGTGGTCCCACAGATTCTCGACTGGGTTTAAACCTGGGGAGTTTAGTCACCAGGGAAGTACGGTAAACTCAGCCTAGTGCTCTGAAACCACACACGTGCACTGTGAGCTGTGAGACATGTTGCATTGCATTGCTGGTAGATGCCATCGTGCCGATGGAAAACAAAAATGGTTCAAATGGCTCTAAGCACTATGGGACTTAACATCTGAAGTCATCATCCGCGCGGGATTAGCCAGCGGTCTGAAGCGCTGCAGTCATGGACTATGTGGCTGGTCCCGGCGGAGGTTCGAGTCCTTCCTCGGGCATGGGTGTGTGTGTTTGTCCTTAGGATAATTTAGATTAAGTAGTGTGTAAGCTTAGGGACTGATGACCTTAGCAGTTAAGTCCCATAAGATTTCACACACATTTTTTTGAAGTCATCAGTCCAAATGGTTCAAATGGCTCTGAGCACTATGGGACTTAACATCTGAGGTCATCAGTCCCCTAGAGCTTATAACTACTTAAACCTAACTAACCTAAGAACATCACACACATCCATGCCCGAGGCAGGATTCGAACCTGCGACCGTAGAAGTCACGCGGTTCCACACTGAAGCGCCTAGAACCGCACGGCCACACGGCCGGCTCATCAGTCCACTAGACTTAGAACTACTTACACCTCACTCACCTAAGGACATCACAGACACCCATGCCCGAGGCAGGATTCGAACCCGCGACCGTAGCAGCCGCGTGGTTCCGAACCGAGGCGCCTAGAACCGCTCGGTCACAGCGGCTGGCGATGGAAAACAACCTGCATGTAAGGGTAGACATGGTTCCCAAGGATACTTGCATATTTGTGTTGATCCATCGTGCCTTCCAGAATGACGAGATCACCAAGAAAGTGCCCTTAGGTCAGGACCCTTCCGACGATCGTTGCTTGTTGTTTGCTTCCAGACATTTAACGCGGCACACACCAGCGGTCACCTGTCCGATGGAGTACAAAACGTGATTCATCTGAAAAGGCCAACTGTCGCCACTCAGTGGTTGTTCAGTTGCGGTACTGGAGTGCAAATTCCAACCTTCGTCGCCGATGAACAGCAGTCAGTATAAACAGGAAGTTCGTAGAACAAGGCACCTTCTGCAGAGGTCTATACGCAGTAACGTTCGCTGAAAAGTCGTTGACGAGACACTGTTGGTAGCTGTTCGGTTCATCTGGACGGTCAGTTGGTCAACAATTGTACGTCTATTTGCCTGTACTCATCTTCACAGCATTCGTTCACACCTGCCATCTATGGCCCGTGGTGCACCACAGTTCATCTACATCTACATCTACATTTATACTCCGCAAGCCACCCAACGGTGTGTGGCGGAGGGCACTTTACGTGACCTCGGCGCCCGTTTTAGATGGCGCCATTTTGCCATGGACAGTATACTTTAACCACGGAGGCACGCGAACAGTTAACTAGCTTAGCCATTTCGGAAATGCTTCTACCCTTGGCCCCAAAGCCAACGATCATGCTCTTTTGGACATCAGATAAATCGCTCAGTTTACGTATTACAACGACTGTCCGGTTTCCACGTCCCCTCGACAAGCTTCATATACCCTCTACTAAGACCTGCCGTCTGAGAGGGATTATTGCATATTGACGTCGAACATAGGTGGTGGTCACAATAATGTGATTGGACCGTGTAGTTACTATCCCGGTATCGAGTCGGTCTCTTCCTTCAAGGCGCGTCCTTGATAGGAACTAAATGGAGAATAAATGCGCCGTCATAGGTTGTGTCGATAAGCAGACCCGCGCTGATCCAGCCAAGTATTCTTAATGTTCCACTACACTGGGGCACAAATCGAGATCACACCAGTGAGGTCGTCTTCAGACATGGAAATGGAAATGAGCGTTTGGCGTCGTTGGCCGGGAGGCCCCTTACGGGGCAGGTCCGGCCGCCTTCGTACAGGTCTTATTACATTCGACGGCACTTTGGGCGACCTGCGCGCCGCATGGAGATGGAATGATAATGAAGACAACACAACACCCAGTCCCTGAGCGGGGAAAATCCCCGCCGGGAATCGAACCCGGGCCCCTAGGACGGCAACCCGTCACGCTGACCACTCAGCTATCGGGACGGACGTTTCCAGACATGAATGCCATGGAGTACCACCTTCTGCGAGTTTGCCACCTCCATGTGTATAGTACATGTTCAGAACGAAGGAATGGAATTTTAGTTGGCTGTCGGTCCGTAAGTAAGAAGAAATGAAGACTGATTATAAGTCACTATCGGAAGCGAAGTACCTCCATCTGATAGCACAAGTAATATATCTTGTACAGGGTGTAGCAGAAATGTTGTGACACACTCCGAGTGGTTGGAGAGCGTGTGTTAAGGAACAAATCGAGGACAGGAAACGTCATCCAACGACGCTACAGAGCGCTGAAGTTGTAGACGCCGGCGCCAACGAGTAGGCCTCGCACTTGGCAGCAAATGTGGCTTTGTACGCTGACGGACCGTTGGCGGAACGTTTCGCAATGTGTTTGTTATTCAGTGTTCATAACTGATTACCACGACTGGCAATAGAGAAGCTGCTGCATAGAAAGGCCTTGTCATCTATGAATGGGATTCTCTGTTGCCTCAGTGCATGACGGTTTGATACATGGGTTTCCATCTGAAGTTTGTTTATCTCCTATATATAGAAAAAGTTGGAGATTTTAGAGGGTTCCAGTTTGTTTTTCTCCTATATATCGAAATAGTTGGAGAATTTAGAGGGTTCCAGGAGAAAAATAAATTGCGGATGGAAGCCCTTGTCCGTAACCGTCATCCGCCGAGGTAGCGGAGCATCCCACTCACAGACGACAAGGCCTTTCTACACATAAGTTATCTCCATCTTCTCCACAGGTGACCGCGAGAAAAGATTGATTATTTAAATGTACCCCGTGCTTGCTGTATAGAGCCTAATATTGTACTCGCGGCCGCTACGGAAGCGGTACGCAGGAGGGAGTATTATGTCGCTAGGTTCCTCGCTTAAAAGTGATTTTTGAAACTTTGGAAGCTTTCGTGGTATATTAGGTGTTCATTTCTAGGCGACTAGAGTGGTTGGACAAAAATATGGAAATACAGCGAGAAATGCATGCTTGAATATCCTTAATATGGAGGAAGCGTCAGTCGTGATCAAAATAGTGTTCTGTATATTTGTGAGTGCATTCTGGCGGAACGAAGTAAATTGGAACGTGGGGAAATTGCTGGTGTTGCTATTATAATTGCTTCCGTGATCAACGGATCCAAAGTGGCCGCGCGGGATGAGTCGAGCGGTCTAAGGCGCTACAGTCACGGACTGTGTGGCTGGTCCCGGCGGAGGTTCGAGTCCTCCCTCGGGCATGGGTGTGTGTGTGTGTGTGTGTGTTTGTTCTTAGGATAATTTAGATTAAGTAGTGTGTAAGCTTAGGGACTGATGATCTTAGAAGTTAAGTCCCATAAGATTTCACACACATTTGAACATTTGATGCAAAGTGTTTGGTGTTTCAAGGGGTACCGTATCGAAGATTTATACCGCATACAGGGACAGCGGAAGAAACGCCACCCATTAAATCAAATCGCAAACAAAAGTGTGTGGTGAATGGCCGTGAAGGATGGTCATTGAAGAGGGTTGTGAGAAAAATATGAGAAAAGCAGATGCAAAAGTCACTGCAGAGCTGAATGTCGCGCCCACGAACCCCGTCAGCTCTGACACAACACGAAGGAAGCTCCAGAAGCAGGGAATTGCAAAGAAAGGTCGAATTCCAAAACCACTCATCAACGGTGCAGACGCCCGTGACAGGAAAACGTGGTGCCGAAGCCATGAAACCTGGACTATGGAGCAATGAAAGAAAGTCATTTGGTCAGATGAGTCTTGTTTGTCAATGTTTCCAACTTCTAGTCGAGTTTACGTGCCAAGAGTGAAACATAGCGAGAGTTCAGTAATCACTTAAGCACCCAAGTCGTGGTACTTCGTGGGCCCCATATCTACTTTGCAAGACCGCATTACTACCAGGGATTATTTGGCCATTTTGGCTGATCAAGTTCATTCCGTGGTACAATGTTCATTCTCCAATGGTGATGCTGTGTTCAATGACGACACGACCCATCTTCACACAGCTCGCATCCTCGAGGACAGATTGTATGGTCACGAGGATGAACTGTCGCATCTGCCTTGGCCACTGCTGTCACTTCATCTCAATATCTTCGAATTTTTGTGTCTACTAAGGAAAGAAGGGTACGTGATGGTTATTCACCTCCATTATCGGTAACTGAACTTGGCACTGTTACTCAGCAAGAATAGAGTAATATTCCCTTCAATACCAAACAGGCCTGCGATTATCCATTCCGATACGACTTAAAGCTGTTTCGAAAGCCAACGGTTTTCATACTGCGTATTAGGCAGGGTAATGTGCTATGTTTATGGTGTTTCCATATTTTGTCCACCCGTAGTATCAGGTTTTTCAGCAACTCGGTGACGCTCTCCCGTGGATCAAACAAACCCGAGATTATTCTTGCTGCCCTTCTTTAAACGTTCAGTATCCCCTGATAGTTCTATTCGGTACTGATCGAACAAACTTCAGCAATGTTCTTGGATGAATCGGCAGTGTGTTTTGTAAGCACCTTTCATCACAGACCTGCTTTACCTACGACTCAGCCTGTATTATTTTTCCATTTCATATACCGAAAAATTGTTACACCCATGTGTTTATATGAGTTGGTCGATTCCAGATGTGACTTACTAATATTGCAATCACTGGATATTACGTTTCTTCGTTTTATGACATGCATTTTTTTTTGTTTCTTAACATTTAAAGCATGTTGGCTACTTACAACTTCAAAATCTTACCGAGATCTGCGTGAATATTTGTGCTGGTTTTCTTAGATTGTAGTTCGTAATATACTGATCCTCTTCCAAAAAGTCTTGAGTGGCTATTAATATTGTCTGTTAGGTCATTAGTACACATAATGAACAACAAAGAACTCAACGCACATCCCTGGGGCACACCTGAAGTCTACGTCTCTCGATGGCTCTCCAGTTCCCTGAAAAGAAATCCTCAACCCATTCACAAAAATCGTTTGATACTGCTGTACAGGATGTTCCGAAATTCCCGTTACAAACTTCTATGACTTATAGAGAGGAGTGAGTACATTATTTTCTGAACAGGAATCCCTGCGTGGAAACGTAACGTTGGACTGGTTGTCATTTGACGCCTATCCTACCCCTCTCCCTTGGTTCGAGCCTCATTCACGAATCTTTGAGTGTTAGAGGTGGTATGAAGTGTTGGAGGTGTTATGGATGTAGTTGTTGGTCATCCACAACATACCAGACGGCGCTGGTAGCAACATCCATTGCACGAGCAATTGCTCCTGTACTCTTTGATGGGTTATCTTCAACGTGATGCAGTATGGCCCCTTCCAATTCGGGTGTGCGGTATCACTTTGGAGCACCACAGTCACGTCAGCCGACGGTTAAGGCCATCCTTTCTCAATTGTCGCGAAAACGATATGTACGTTTTGCATAAAGATCTTGATATAGGCGATGACCAGATCTTCCATTATCGTGAGCCTCGCAATACAGAAGAATCATTTCGGTGTATTCTGCAAACGTGAACTCATCCGTGTCGCTCTAACATTCACAGACATTTGAATGAGGCTCGAACCAGGTCAGAGAGGTAGGATATATGTTAAATGATAGCCCATCCGATGTAAGCAACCGCCCCCCCCCCCCCCCACCGCCACCACCAACACCCTCCACAATGACTACCGTTTTGTAGACCTACCAAGCAAATACGTTTTCCAACGGCTTTGCACGGAAACGGTACGGTTCCACATATGGGTTCCTATTCAAGATGTTATGTACACACTCCCCCCAAGTCCTAGAAGTTTCTAAAGGGAATCTTCGAACACCGTGTAAGATCGTGTTCCCGTAAATAAGTGTCGGTGAGGTAATGAAACAGTGATTTTCGAAAGTCAAGAAATGCGCATCTGCATCACAGCCTTGGTCGTCTTCTGGGCATTGCGTGCCAGTCGCAAGAGCAGTGGCCCAATTTGTCTGTGGTTAGGTTACACATGCTGCAGCGATCTCTACAGAGCCTCCGAATGGGGTGGCTAAGACAACGGTAAGACACACGACTCGTATTCGTGAGGAGGCGGTTCCAATACCCATCCGACCTTCCGGAATTGCGTTTTCCGTGATTTCCCTAATAATATCTGGACGGTTCCTTTGAAGAGCTATGATCAGCCTGAAAATATCGGGATGGTTCCTTTGAAGAGGTCTGGCAGATTTTCTTTCTCATGCTTCTCCAGCCCATCGTCTAATGACCTCTTGGTCAACAGGATATTAAACTCCTGTCTTCCTCTGAGGTTACGTGTTCCGTAGTTCAGTTGAATTTTTTTTTTTTTTCTGAATAAGGTGGAAAGAGCCAGTTTACCCCATGTATACCTAGTTAGTTTCAATGGATGGCTTCAAGCTGATTATTTAGTTATTAAATGGCACACTGACTTAAATTTAACGTTAATGAACTTACAATTTCTTAGTCCTACTCACGTAAGTACATTTAAAACTAGGTTTATCACAGACTATCTGCTTTTAATTAAAAATTCGTGTACGTAACAGAAAAAAGTTATGCAGAAGAAATGATTTTGGGCTAGATTTCAAATCTGTCAGTCATTTACCGTTATTGGGCAAATCATTAAATATTTTTGTTGACTGCTTTGGACTCCTTTCTGAGTCATAATAATGATCGATAAAGCTCATTTTTTCCTTTAGTGTTGATGGTATGGACATCGATATTCAACACAAGTTGTGATGGATTACAACTTTCGCGGGCAAGTGCTCTACCAACTGAGCTACTCACGCCCCGTCCTCACAGCTTTACTTCTGCCAGTACCTCGTCTCCTACTTTCCAAACTTTACAGAAGAAGGAGAGCTTCTGTAAAGTTTGAAAAGTAGGAGACGAGGTACTGGCAGAAATAAAGCTGTGAGGACTGGGTGTGAGTCGTGCTTGTGTAGCTCAGCGAGTCGAGTATCTGAACACTTATGTGGTTTCTCGAATAGTGCATATTTCGCAGATCTTGCCCCTAACACTCACGCTCGGACGTCGACTTCAATCAGCACTAGGCTATTTTGTGATGATTGGATCGCCCCTCAAGGTGCGATGCACAACGCTCATGCTCCCTACGGAGGGTATTACCCTATCAGAACTTTTATCGGCACCTTTTTAATATTTATAGTATTTGATGTATGGCAGACAGTCTTATAATAATTTACATTTGCTTATCTGAACAATTAAATGCGCTCAGTCTACCGGTGTGTGCTACATGTAAACTGTAGGTGTTAAATAAAAAAAATGGCTCTGAGCACTATGGGACTTAACATCTGTGGTCATCAGTCCCCTAGAACTTAGAACTACGTAAACCTAACTAACCTAAGGACATCACACACATCCATGCCCGAGGCAGGATTCGAGCCGGCGACCGTAGCGGTCACGCGGTTCCAGACTGAAGCGCCTAGAACCGCACGGCTACACCGGCCGGCAGGTGTTAAATAAAACTGTGACATTTTGATTAAGAGTGGGCTTACTCGCTTACCGCTCCCTTGGATCCCCGAATCCTATGCCATTTCAAAAACAACATCCCCTTGCTACAAAATATTCCAGTTTAATTTCCCTGAGCATTATAGTTACATTTTCGTATTGGATGCATCGACCGGTTTCTGAATTTGTTCCATTTCTGCTTTTATGCCTATCTGATAAGGACTCCGAACGCTGAAGCAATACCTGACATTGGTTGTACTAACGGGTTGTATGAGATTTACCTTACATATGTATAGCGCTTTTCAGAACCATACCAACAACTCTAAGTGGGCGATTTTGTGTTGGACAGTCTGTGCGTAATGTTGAAGAGCGCCTTATCGAACACTAGAGGTGTTTCCGTCTGCGATATCCTGAGAAATCAGCGATAGCAGAATTTGCTCTGGAAAACGGATACCAAATTGCATTCTACGAGACATATACTATTAAACAGAGTAGTGGTTACTGAGGTAACATTATGAAAGAGATCGAGACAAAAAAGTCTGACAGCAACCTCAATAAAGGCGGCAGTCTGCAGCTAAGTACAGCTTCGAACATGGCCATCGCAGTGTTGAAGCGATCGCGCGACAAAAAAATTACCTGGACTAGGCACCAGTGACTTCAGCAGCGGTAGCCCTGCTGCATAAATATGGCAGCAACAGTCACACGTATCACCACTTGACAACGGCCGAAGAGCACTCGGCCGAATAATTAACCACTTGAAATGGCTGGAAGCCTGAGAAAATTTTATCAAATCAGATCTTTCATTCGCCTTTCCTACTAAAGATTTCATGTTTTCTTCTCACTTCGCATCACTTCTATTATTCCAGAATAATTATATAAGGTGGCGCGCTCCTATTGTTCAGCTCTAATTTCTGAACTAAATACTACTCTGTTCTTTCTTTATTTACCCTTTTAAAAAGAGCTGACGTTCATTACATTCAAATAAATATTTGTCCACTACTCCCTGCAGTTCCTTACGATCGTCCAAGAACTTTCTTGTAGAAAACATCACCGACAACTAACGCTCTGATAATGTTGTTGACCCTATCTGATACCTCGTTCACGTACCGTATGTTGAACATTAGCGTCCCTAATATGCTTCCTTAAGCCACATTCGAGGTTACTTTCGTTTGTATTGAACGCTAGCCGTCAAATATAACGTACCGAATTCTGTTGGCCAAATAATCATTACCAGGCTCGTCTCATATCTCTGAAGATACTCAGTACGGCCGTATCTTGGGTTTTAGGATACTTCGTGTACAGTGTGGAAAGCGTTTTGGAAATTTACGAAGATGGGATGTGACTGCTGTCCTGCATCCACCATTTGCAAGATAAAGCAATCGATGTTTCACGCGAGTGGTTTTTTGTACTGCTTATTTGGAGAAGCGTTTTCCCTCAAGGAATATCTTAATATTTGAGCTCAAAATATGATTTATGATCCTGCAATAGACAGACTCAATTGATACTAGTCTGTAGACTAGCTGCTTATCCAACTGACTTACTTCATCCCTTTGAGAACGATCCAGTTACAGAGCTGTGCGATACTACGCAACCTCTTATTTGGCTGACTGGCTGACAGTTGCGTGCTGTCTCTCTGCAAAAGCTATGACGTTACTGGCACAGCACCTCAGAACAGTGTAAGTTGCCTGTGGCTTAGAGGCTTTCAAAGCTGTTGTTGAACTGGGCTTGCGCTTCACTGCTCAGGACCACCACCTGTACTCTTACATCTGTCCATCTGTACCCAGTCACACAACGGATACACCTAACACTCTCCATTCCACAAGTGCAAAAACGCCAGCAGGAATTAATAAACACGCCAAGGTCGCAAGGAGTTTCCAGCCCAGAATAAGTAAAGTTAAGTGAGAATTTATTACAACAGTTGCGCCTCACAACGACACACCATTATTTAAGGAAACTGTATTCCTTAAGGAAGTGGTATTACTATCTTAAGTTAATTATTCACATTAAAATGGATAGGCCAAGAATTGTTTCTGGACAGGAAGAACCAACGAACCATTAAATTCAGATCTACCCTCCAGTGTTGGACATTCGTCACGATCGACCATCGACCAGAACCAAGCGATTTCTTCGAGAGATATCGTCTCCAAACTGGCTCATACTACGAATGTTTGCGCCAGCCAGTCAGGGGCCGGTATCTCCGTCCACAGTGTTTTAGCTTTAAGTGTCATTTTGTAACGGCGACTTTGACAAAGCAATTAATCTTCCCAGATGATTTCTTGGGAGACAACCCTTTTTGCCTGTAAGTCTTGAATTTAGGAATTATTTTTTATAGTAAACAGAACGTGCAGAATTTAAATGCGAGGTTGTAATTTGTTGACTCCGTGTTTTGACAGAAACCAGTATGTTTTAGGCACGCGAGGCTGGTTGGACCGTTCCTTCGTGTCCTCCCCATGCCCGGATGGTCACCGGTTTTTAGCCTGGCGTCGCCGTGTTGGCGGAATCCGACGTGTCGCATTCCACCCACTGTTTTACAAACAGCTGGTGCGTCTCTCAAAGCCCCCGCCTAGCCTAGCCCGCCACTTTCCACCCCAGAATCCGTCCTCACGTCATTTTATATCGCACCTACCGCACCTGACAATAAACTTGCTTTCTCATGTACTTGTCCATTTCATTGTGACATTTACATACAATGATGAGCTAAAACATTATGACCACGTCCTTAACAGCATGTTGGACCATCTATGTAACTCAGTACAGCATCGACTGTGTGTGGTGTGAGCTCTACAAGTCCTTGGTCGGTTTCCAGAGCTGTTTAACACCAGATGTCTCAGCACGGGGCAGTGTTTTTGGGCGCGGCTCTGGCACCCAAAAGCGTCTCTGGTACACTCCATTGGGTTCACATTTGGGATATCTGGCGGCTAGTACAACAGTACGTGTTCACTATCAATCTCATATCACTGTAGCACAATGCTGTCTTGCGATATGGACAGTTAACCTGCTGAAAGATGTCATCGCCCTCAGGGAAGACATCAAGGCGATCCACAATAATGCCCCCACGTGGATCCTCTACGACCTGATTCCTTTCCCCCATCTGCTCCTATTCCACGAACATATCCGCAAACTCTACACCTCCTGCTGCCTTGATCCCCCTCATCCCTTGGTTGCTCCTCTCCTCTCCAACCCTTGCACTCTGCCACGCCTTCACTGTTGTTTCCCCCCTACCCTCCATCTCTACATCCTTCATCTCCTTTCTCAAGGTGGCTTCCGTCAAATTCCCCTCCCAGATGATGCCCTCTCTCCCTCCATTTATCCCTCCTGTCAACTCTGATCCTCACCTCCCCCTCCTTTCCTCTGTCCTTTCCCCAGGATATCTGTCCCTCCCCTTCCATTCCATTTTTTTCCCACCTAACCTCTCTCTGCCTCCCTTCTCTCCCTCCCCTCAAGTCCTTTTGCATTCCCCTCCTCTGCCTTTCCCCACTCCCTCTCGCATCTGGCCAGCCCCCTCCCCCCTCTTCAGAGTCCTTGTCCTCCGTCGGCTTCTTCCCCCCTCCCCCCCTTCGTTTTTCCTCTCCTTCCCCCTTTTCTTTCCCATCATCTGTCCAGATTCCCCCCATATGCCCTTGGCTGTGGTATGTCATATTTGTGCCAACTTTTTAGTGCAGTGTTCATGCAAATGTTCAGCATTGTGCGTCTTTTCCGAAGTGTTGCGAACAGAAATCATGCTGTAGCTGGGTGTGTTGTTTTATATCTCTTGCGAACAGAAACCAGACTGTCACCGTGTTTTTTAATTGTCTGTCTATTATTTTACCTGTCTGCTTCCTGTGTATTTTATTAGCATCGCCAACCCTTTGTTCTATGTTTTAAGTTCCACAATTTTCCGCCATTTTACCATTTAAGTCATTGATTTTATCGCCTGCTTTTATTATTTATTATCTTCATTTTTTTTAAAAATTCTGGAGGCTGAAGAGCGGCATACTAAGCTGCTGCCAGCCCGAATCGAATCTCAATAAAGGAAAAAAAAAACACAATAATGTTCACATAGTGAATATTCGTTATGGTATCTTCCATTATTAGCACTGGTCCCATGGAAGCCCAGACGAATGTCCCCCATAACATAAAACGCCCCCATCAGACTGTGCGCTGTAGTGCAACGGTTCACTTGGAGTATTTGGACATGACAATCCGCCTGGTGTAAGAAACGTGCTTCATCCCACTGTAACTCGATTCTGGTCTTGTGACACATGCCGGCCGCTGTAGCCGATCGGTTCTAGGCGCTTCAGTCCGGAACTGCGCGACTGTTACGGTCGCAGGTTCGAATGTTGCCTCGGGCATGGACGTGTGTAATGTCCTTAGGTTAGTTATTTTTAAGTAGTTCTGAGTTCTAGGGGACTGATGACCTCAGATGTTAAGTCCCACAGTGCTCAGAGCCATTTGAGCCATTTAGCCTTGTGACACGTACAGTTAACATGCTGAAAGATGCCATCTTCATCAGGGAACACAATAAGCATGAAAGAATGCGGGTAACCCACAATAATGTTCACACAGTCTATAACTGTTATGGTACCTTCGATTACTATCACAACTCCCATGGAAGCCCAGATGAACGACTTCCACAGCATAAAACTGCCTCCATCGGTCTGCGTTTGTGGTATGGTTCGTGTTTCGAGCAATCGTTCACTTGGGTGAAATATATGAACACGACCATCCACCTGGCATAAGAAATGTGAATCATGCGACTAGGCGACAGGTTTGCATTGACCCACGATCAAGCCGGGGATCCTTTGACCACAGCAATTGAAAATGGTGTTGTCGTGTCAACGTGGGAATACAAAGGGATCATCTGCTGCGCAGCCCCATGTTCAACAATGCGCACTGAAGAGTATGATACGAAAGACTTGTGTCTGTGCCAGCGTTGTAATACCGCCAGGTCTAGCACAGAACCCCGCCCATCCTACTTTACATAGCGTCCAATTTGCAGCCTTCACGTTCTGTGATGAGGACTGTACGTCCAATACATTGTCGCCTACTCGTGGTTTCACCATCCTTCAACGACTTTCCGGAGATGTTAACGATAGTAGCACAGCAACAGCCGACCAGCTTCGCCGTTTCCAAGACGCTCGTTCCCAGGTGTCCAGGCATAATATTCTGTTCTTTATCAGAATAGCTTGTGTCAGAGTGATTACCCATTTGTGGCTTGTATCGTCACTAGAACGATTTTCCATTCGTACCTGCACCACTTATAAATATTTCCTACTGCGTCACATATCCACGACGTCACCAGGCAACATTCAGTCTATTGGTGGGCAGTGGCCATATTGTTTTGGTCCATCAGGGTATACAGATTTAAAAAAAAAAAAGCTTTTGAAGTTATGGAGTGAATATATTCTTTGAAATCTGTATCTGGAGCAAGCTGTAAAGGAAACTGAGGACAAAATCGGAAAATGAATTGAACTTCGCAGAGAAGAAATAAACCTTTCAAGTTTGCCAATGGTATTGTAAATCTGTCATCGCCGGCAAAAGAACTTGCAAGATAAGTTGAATGGAATGCAACCTGTAGTGCATAAGAAGAAGATAAATGAAAGTAAAGGAAACGCAATGTGTAGTCAAAGTAAATCAGGCGTTGCTGAGGGAATCAGATTAAGACGTGAAAGAATGTATGTTGGAGATGAGTCTTGCCAAAGGCAGTAAGGAGCACATAAGTAAAGAGGAACTAAAATGCAGACTGGCAACAACAAGAAAAGCTTTGAAAGATTTAAATTTGTTAGCTCTGAATATAAATATTAGTGCTGCGAAGTCCTATCCGAAAGAAAGTATATGTCTTGCATGGAAGCGGAAGATTAACAATAAACAATTCAGACAAGAAGCTTTTTTACAATGGGAAAGCCGACAACTAATGAGGAAGTAGTGAACTGGAAAGAATAGCTGGTACAATTCATCTATAACATGGGATCTGCTGATAGAAGACATCTCGAGGCACCAAAGAATTTTTAATTTGGTAATGCAGGGAAGAGTCGGGGATAAAAATTGTAGAACATGAGTATAATAAGTAGATCCAGATGGATATCTGTTGCAACGGTTACGCAGATTTGAAGAAGTTTGTACAGGACAGACTTGCTCCAGAATGGTGCCGGCTGCGGTGGCCGAGCGGTTCTAGGCGCTTCAGTAAGAAACCGCGCGACAGCTACGGTCGCAGGTTCGAATCCTGCCTCGGGCATAGATGTGTGTGATGTCCTTAGGTTAGTTAGGTTTAAGTAGTTCTAAGTTCTAGGGGACTGAGGACCTCAGATGTTAAGTCCCATAGTGCTCAGAGCAATTCGTTCCAGAATGGCCTTCGAACGACAACAACAACAACGTAACAACGACAGAAAGAACACCGACAGTCACAATCTGACTCTAAGGATAAGTGCTATCGGTACCGACACTGCTTTAGTTTTATTTTTGCCCTTGCGAGATATTTCGTTACTTTGACATAGGCTTATTTCACTCTCAATTGGGGTCAGATTGCAGCTGTGATTGCAACACGACCGTTCGCTGATGACAGCTAAATCTGACGCACTAACAGCGTTTTCGAAATGACATGTAAACAAAGCTGCTGATGTTGAAAATTTCATGCAGATTGTGAATGACTGACTAATTGAAGACAAATCATCACTTATCGTTTTCCGTTAGTCTGCTGAACAACACGATGCACGTGTTCAGTACTGCCGTCAGTGTTGGAAACTTATGTGCAGAGACAATAATGAAATATTTATATTTTATGTAAAAAATATCGACATGACACATCCATGTTATTTTGTCTACATACGAACAACACTGATACATTTCCTCTAGATATCAGTCTATTAGAATTCTTTCTTTTACATATTTTTGCATGCTGTAAATAAACACCTAAACACGCTGTCACCGATTATAATTATAACGAAGATTCATTACATATTTCTGGTTTAACATTATTCTGACAGATTCTAGCCTGCGTGGTGTTAAGGTAGTGAATAAACCTTCTGCACATTTGGGGTGTGGAATACGAGAATTACCGGCAGCAACATGCCGAACTCGTATGACAGTTCCACTAGTTATTTCGGTTGTTTTTTTTTTCAGTTTGTAAATGTGGACAGGAGGTGACAGTCCGGGGGCGTAGCATATGGAGAGCGGGGACTTACCCAGCATCTGCTCGGCGGTGAAGGCGCGCACGTCGACGGCGCACGCCCAGAGGCTGCAGCAGGCCAGAACCCAGCTGAGGCGCATGTTGGGCGGTGTGAGCCGAGTCTCTAGTGGCGTCCTCTGCTCGCGTGTCCTGTGTTGTCGCGTCGTATCCTAGGCCTTAGGCGGAGGGTGGCAGGTGGACTCTAGCGTCTAGCGCGTGCCCGGCATCGCGACTACTGTGCAGCGGACACTGGCCGAGTCTCCCACGTTGTGAACTCGCGGCTGTTACTGCGGGCCGCGCTCAGCTGTGACGTAGCGAGGCGGAAGGGGCACGGCGTGTGGCGCGTGGGGCGGTCAGAGCCGGACTGCCCGGCCGCCGCTGCCGGCGGAGCGTCACACCCCCACCCCCACCCACCGCCCCCGCAAAGCACGACCGCGCCCGGAGCATCGATCGCCGCGACGCCAGTGGCACTGCCTGCCGCTAGGGGCGCCGCTGTCGCGAGGCGCCTCGCCCATTCATGAAAATCTCCGACGCCCGTTCTCACTACCTGCCTAGTGCGGGGGATAGGGTGGGAGCGGGACAGGCGTTGTCAAGAAAAGGGTTCACAGAGATCTACTTTGCATAACTGAGAACGTGAATTTCGACTATTTAATGCTATTTTGTCTAAAACTGACATGGTGAGACCGAGGCTGTGTACAATTAACGTAGATTAATTCTTACAAAGAAGAAAACCGCAACCAGCCACTATTAATGCTGGTATTTATTTAGGTAACTAGCGCCGTTACCGGTTTCGAACTGCCAAGTTCATCATCAGACGGCTGTTCACATGAGTTTCAAGATACACTTTACATTATCGTCCGTTTTTGCTTTTTATTATTCCACTGTGGCGAAGTATTTTTGGTGTGTTGTTGCCCTACGGCAGAAAACAGTGTTAGAAGCCCACTATGTGAAAATGACTAACCTCCAAACGATGAAATACAGCGGAAATAAATATATGAAGTGAAGTGGTTATGGTACTTACGTCGAAAATTTTCGACGTAAGCACCATAACCACTTAACCCCACATATTTATTTACGCTGTATTACGTGGGATAATAAAAATCGATAACGGACGATAATGTAAAGTGTATCTTGAAAATCATATGAACAGCCGTCTGATGACGAACTTGCCAGTTCGAAACTGGTAACGGCGCTATTTACCTAAATAAATAGCACTATTAATAGTGGCTGGTTGCTGTTTTCTTCTTTGTAAGAATTAACCTACATCGATTATTTAAATCCAAAAGTACCCGTTGTACTTCCAAACTTAACGAAAGTAACCGTATTAGAGTTTGGCAACAAACATCAAAAGAACGCATACACGAAATTCCGGCCAATAACATGAATTATTAAGAATACGACTATAATTTTGTTCAGTTATATTTCAAAGAACTAAATAGACTCGCATTTCGCAATAAGAACCTCGTAATATGACTTCTTATTGAATGTAAAAAAAAATTACGTCGATGACATCTGTCAAAATCAAACATTACCCCGATATTGTGCCTCCCACCAATAGCGACCGAGCAGCTTTGCTATGATTTGTTGGCGACCGGAATCTAATGGCGGACGCCACAATTTACGTGTGACAACACACTAGAACAAACATATAAATGTACCCGATGAAAACTCTACGCACATATACGGAAACACACCTTCCAAAAGAACACGCAAAACCACATGCAGTAACAGCTACAATAAGATAAAGAAGAAAGGTGGAGGTAGAAAATAGCAATAACTATTGTTTATTGTGTCAACAGTGTCAACACAAAAGTGTAACAGACTTAATTGAAATTACATTTATTTCCAAAGAAAGCATGTACGACGAAAATTTTGTCACAAGAGAACAAGAAATTAATACACAGAATTCTTTGAGTACTTACACGTAGAGAGCGCTTGACGTTGCAGCCTGTCTTTTTCTAGACGATGCATTGTGACGTCAACGGCAGCTTGTTGGTGCTAGCAACGCAATGATTATGACTCCATTAGTCACGAAACTGCTATGTCTAAATCCTCTTGATTGGTGTAGGCTCCACCATGCAATATTGTTATCCTCCTCTACGTTTCTGTGGTAACAGGCTGGTCGGAAGTAATTGTTGTTGTGTAGATCTAGTTTTGTATGTGCGCGATTACAACGTTCCATATACACATGTTTCTGTTTTTAGCGTTTCGTATACAGTTTCTGAAACACCCGCTGATCTTGATATTACAGTCCGTACACTTGTAGCAATCACGATCGCGAATTTACAGTTCTGGCGAAACCAGTTTACAAGTCTCCACGGCGACAGTTCATGCTTCAGCGCGAGCGGCAGCTTATTAACGAGCACACGAGGTAGTAGCTCCGAGGTATATTAATTGTGCAGTTCGTTTAGCTGTAAACAGTTCAGTTCCCACAAAGACTATCAAGGTCTATTCGCGAAAGCATTGTCACTGCTGTTTGTAGTACTCTATGAAACTCGCTGCACTCAAGCAGTGTAACATATTGTTCCACTACCTCCACACTGAAATTTAGTTAAGTCGTGACCGTAAAATAAGAAGGCGACCATGAATTTTCGTGTGATCCCGTCCAGCACGAGTATACAAGATAAACCGCACGCACGCCACGACACTGCACACCTTCCCACTGATTTCACTGTCCGACTGCCACTATCGATATCCTCTCGCATCACAGTTCATACAATAGTGGTGCATATTGCAGCGCATTACATATATGCATTACAAAGAAAAATGAACCATGTATTGCAATTTGTGCATACTCAGTTAAAAGGAGAATCGTGTAGCAATATAAATCAAACAAAAGACAGTAACATTTCATACACTCCTGGAAATGAAAAAAAGAACACATTGACACCGGTGTGTCAGACCCACCATACTTGCTCCGGACACTGCGAGAGGGCTGTACAAGCAATGATCACACGCACGGCACAGCGGACACACCAGGAACCGCGGTGTTGGCCGTCGAATGGCGCTAGCTGCGCAGCATTTGTGCACCGCCGCCGTCAGTGTCAGCCAGTTTGCCGTGGCATACGGAGCTCCATCGCAGTCTTTTAACACTGGTAGCGTGCCGCGACAGCGTGGACGTGAACCGTATGTGCAGTTGACGGACTTTGAGCGAGGGCGTATAGTGGGCATGCGGGAGGCCGGGTGGACGTACCGCCGAATTGCTCAACACGTGGGGCGTGAGGTCTCCACAGTACATCGATGTTGTCGCCAGTGGTCGGCGGAAGGTGCACGTGCCCGTCGACCTGGGACCGGACCGCAGCGACGCACGGATGCACGCCAAGACCGTAGGATCCTACGCAGTGCCGTAGGGGACCGCACCGCCACTTCCCAGCAAATTAGGGACACTGTTGCTCCTGGGGTATCGGCGAGGACCATTCGCAACCGTCTCCATGAAGCTGGGCTACGGTCCCGCACACCGTTAGGCCGTCTTCCGCTCACGCCCCAACATCGTGCAGCCCGCCTCCAGTGGTGTCGCGACAGGCGTGAATGGAGGGACGAATGGAGACGTGTCGTCTTCAGCGATGAGAGTCGCTTCTGCCTTGGTGCCAATGATGGTCGTATGCGTGTTTGGCGCCGTGCAGGTGAGCGCCACAATCAGGACTGCATACGACCGAGGCACACAGGGCCAACACCCGGCATCATGGTGTGGGGAGCGATCTCCTACACTGGCCGTACACCACTGGTGATCGTCGAGGGGACACTGAATAGTGCACGGTACATCCAAACCGTCATCGAACCCATCGTTCTACCATTCCTAGACCGGCAAGGGAACTTGCTGTTCCAACAGGACAATGCACGTCCGCATGTATCCCGTGCCACCCAACGTGCTCTAGAAGGTGTAAGTCAACTACCCTGGCCAGCAAGATCTCCGGATCTGTCCCCCATTGAGCATGTTTGGGACTGGATGAAGCGTCGTCTCACGCGGTCTGCACGTCCAGCACGAACGCTGGTCCAACTGAGGCGCCAGGTGGAAATGGCATGGCAAGCCGTTCCACAGGACTACATCCAGCATCTCTACGATCGTCTCCATGGGAGAATAGCAGCCTGCATTGCTGCGAAAGGTGGATATACACTGTACTAGTGCCGACATTGTGCATGCTCTGTTGCCTGTGTCTATGTGCCTGTGGTTCTGTCAGTGTGATCATGTGATGTATCTGACCCCAGGAATGTGTCAATAAAGTTTCCCCTTCCTGGGACAATGAATTCACGGTGTTCTTATTCCAATTTCCAGGAGTGTATTACAGAACAAAAACCTAAATAATATTCTAGAGAATCAAGTACATACGTACAGACAAAAAGGAAACAAAAGAAAAGAAGAAAAGGAAAAAAACTATCTTTGAATATTAGCAATGTCTTCACAAGCTCCTCCGACATCACCTACCACCTTCCCTTTTCTTCAAATGTCTACGCATCCCTCCAACGGCTGAGATATTCCTTGACTTCCGAAAAGCATTTGACTCAGCATCACACCTGTGCTTTTATGACTGTATACGGTATGGAGAGTATACGTTATATGGTATCGAGAGAAATATCTGATAGGACTGAAGATTTCTTGCTAGCGAGGACGCGGAGTAATCAGAGAGTCATCGACAGAAGGAGAAGTATAGTCAAGGTCGGGGACCTTGTTGTTCATGTTGTGTATGAATGACCTGCAGGACAATATTATGAGTAACATTAGACTTTTAGCAGATGGAACAGGTTATTATTGTTGTTGTTGTTGTTGTTGTTGTTGTCGTTTTAAGTTCGAAGATTGCTATGATGCAGCTCTCCATGGTACTCTATCCTGTGCAAGCCTCTTGATCTGTAAGTAACTACTGCAGCCTACATCCTTCCGAATCCGCTCACCGTATTCACCTCTTGGCCTACCTCTGCGACAGCAACGTCCAATCTTCTAGCTTACCTGGGCCACATCGGAAGAGGACGAGTGTTTTTGAGCCGCACACGACCTACTTAACACTAATAATAATTGCTGAGGAAAAAAAATAAAAAGATAGGAACGGTCGGAGGTATATACTTATCACATTTAAGTAATTTAGATTTAATTAATTTATGACTCTCTATTCTAAAAAAAAGAAAGACAGAATGAATTTGACATTTTGTATATGAGCTTTCAGTACTTTCATAACTTTACATAAACGGACTTTTTATGGGTTTTCTGATCGATCATATGATAGATGCTCAGTTCTTAGGCCGCGGCGGTACTTGCCTTCGGCTGCCTATGTACGACCTTTACTCCCTACCACCCACCCTTCCCTTCAATACTAAATTTGTGATCCCTTGATTTTCCAAAATCTGTCCTGTCAAACGATTCCTTCTTTTAGCCAAGTTGTGCCACAGATTTCTTGTCTCCCCAATTCTGCTCAGTACCTCCTCTTTAGTTACGCGACCTACTCATCTAATCTTCAGCATTCTTCTGTAGCAGCATATTTCAAAAGCTTCTGTTCTTTCTTGTAACTGTTTATCGTCCATTCTACACTCCAGACAAGTGCCTTCACAAAAGACTTCCAAAATACTTAAATCTGTATTCAATGTTAAGAAACTGTGTGACTTCATAAGATCAGTGTTAGGACGAAAGGGAGCGTTAGAATGATTAAAGAAAGCAAACAATGATCATTTAGAGTCGTTTATGAAAAACAAAAATGACGGAATAGGAGGGTCAGAGTTAGAGATGAAAACCAATACTGATAACATAGAGTCAGTTATGAAAGCTATCAGTGACCTTTCAAAAAGTTAAATGAAAACCAGTAGGGGGAGAATTAGGTCCCACATTAAGAAAATATGGAATCAAGAATTGGGCGGAGGGGGGGGGGGGGGGGTAAGGGGGTTAGAATCAACCCTGAAAACGAATAGTGATCATTTGGAGCAGATTATAAATCCAAGAAAGACCTTTTGGAAACAGATATCCCCGAGTTAAACAAATCAGTTAGTAGAAGGTACGAAAGGTATGAATTCCAGAGCAGGCATAGTCGACAATAGAGTCATAATTTTAGAAAATAAGTTTTTCAACGAAAGTGCAGAGCAAAGAAAGGACATCGAAGAATTAAATTCTGAACAAAAAATGATGAGGAGATCGGACTTGGGGAGCCAAGTTAGGGACTTACCTCCATTGTAACTATGTAAAACGTACTTATTGAAATTCTGCATTGTGTGGTAACACAGTGCAGTGAATCAACCAGAAGAGTTTAGTTGGCGCCTGTAAATTGAAAAGAAAGGCTGCGCTAGCACACAGACATGTCTAAACAAGTTTGTCCATCCTCTAGTTTCTGCCGGACTCCTCCGCCCCGAGTATGGGGTGGCAAGAGAACCACACATTCGGGGTGGACTTTCTGGCCGATTTGGGGGAGATAAGGGCTACCACAAGGGGAGGGACTCTCCATTCCCGCCCGTCACATTTACCACTCAACCGAATGAGAGTGCTCACAGTATTTCCACTTCCTGCTGCTGACCGAACATCGTTAAGTTTACGTGTCGGTTGTTCCTTATGGGAGACTCCGACCTTGTATGTCAACACAACTGTGCAGTCTGAAGCCACTCTTATACGGCCATAATGTTTTTGTATGATTGTGAATTATTTAAAAACAACCATTTGAAAGGAATAAGTAATGTTCTAAGAACTTCTAGGCGTAAGAAGTTACAGTTACGCCAACTTCTGTTTTGTATAAATCTATAAATAGTCGATATAATAATGTCTCGCTCTCTTTTGTCATTCAGTCATTTTATCTCCGCTCATCTTATCTAACGTTGTCTGTTTTGTGTTAGCTTGTGTGAAGGCTTGTAACTTTTAATTGTGGAAATGTATAATGTGGAAGTATTCAAATCTTTAATTTCAGAAGTACCTTCCATCTTATTTGAAAGTAATTACGTTCGTGAAATTGAAAACTTTTATTACTAAAGAAACTGATAATTTTTTAAGTGAGATAGAGAGCTTCAGTGGATAGGAGTAAATTCAAAGTTGGAACTGTGAGAACTTTAATTGTTTTCGATAGCTATACTGCACAGCGCAGCCTCGTCATTTTTTCATGAAATCGAACCTAAGTTAACATAGGCAAAGGATCTTTGATTGCCAGCATTAATGAACACTGACTTTATAGCAACTTGCAAAAATAACTTTTGACATGAATTTAACTTACTTGCAAGAGTAGGATAGGACTTGCTTAAATATTATCGTCTTTGCTCATTGATTAATCGCGTCCACACTCTGGCCGCAGACTCCACAGATTCCTCACGCTTGACTCAATTCCTATCGTCCGGACTACTCGTATGGCTGTTCAACAAAGACGAGCGGAGGAAGAAAGGTGACGCAGTAGCTAATGTGAGTGGTGCACTAATACACTTACAGAGAGCGCACTTCCCATTTAGGCGCTGCAGGGTCGTGTTATTCTGTGCGCCCCACACTGTCATGAGTTGTTTCCTGACAGCGCGCGAATGCGGCGATCGCCTTTGTACGAGAGTTATCGGTAGTTTTAACAGCGAACCAGTGACTTTTTCAATAATTCCAACACCAAGGAAGATGCACCGAACACTGGGCGGATTACAGTACACAACAGCTGCTTTGCATCTGGGATGTGATGATATATCAATTAGTATGTAATTTAATGTATAGGATTCGAAAATTTCTTTTAAACTACTGTTCTTTTATGCAGATGTCTAACTTATTTCATTTTATTTTGTTTTTGGATACAGAGTGCTAGAAGATCTACAAATCGTCTCCGGATGTCAGATGTGACAGAGAAGTGGCAAAGAAAAGAAGATCATCGTTGTCACATTTTTTCGAATATCAAAGAAGAATTAAGTTGAAAATATGTGTGAACTAGTTTAGACCTATTTCTTTCATGTCTATATGTACATTTTACACAGTTTGAGGTAAGGGAAATCAGCAGCGCTTAATTTTATTTTCTCGTGCTCCGTAAAACGTGTAATACTGAAATTTATGTCCATATCAATAACAAATTTTCTTTGCTAAATTTTGCCATTGTGAATGTAAGTACAAGATGTCTAATTTACAACATTTTATCCTTAACGGCGTGTGCTGCTTTTCATTGTCCTGCCAGAATTCCTGAGCAAATTTTGTTCCCTTTTTTGCAAATCGTAATTATTCAAAATACTTTTTAATTTACGTTAATGTTATTGTGAAAATGGCAATATTTCTAAAATGACTATACAGAAAGACAGTAACGTAGATATGAACGTTGAACAGAATGAGTTTGCTGAGATGTAAGTTGATAGTGCACGAGTTTCGTAACCCGATGTGGAATCGCGTTCTGAAACTGATACAGGTATTATGATAGATAATTCACTGTATGAAAATGACGCTCACTTACATGATATTTCACGTACTGCCATTCATCAATCTGATGATAATGTTTTACGTGTAGTAAAAGTTCCGATGGGCGATATTTCACGTGAAAGGAACATACATATAGGCTCAACCAGCTGATCTCATTGCTTTATTGCTGCAAGAGTTTAAGGCAATGTGGGACGACACAACCGCCCAACTTGAGAACCGACCAAAGAATTACAAAACCACTCCAAAGAATTACAAAGCCTATCCCAATAAGAGCAACGACAGCATAATGATTTGAAAAAAGAATCTAGTAACATAGAGAAATCGACTGCTAATTTCAACAGATTGTCAGTACAGTACGATACTCTAGCAAATACTGAGTTTTTGGAGTGAGCTATACACAAAGATGTAGAAATTAATGGTAAATTAAATTCAGAACTAGAGCGTGTCGTAGATGAAACGGTCACAACCACTATGTCCGAACGAGACAATGCTGGCAAATTGATAAAAATCCGAATCACAACAAATAAAAGTTACTTTAAATAAAGATCTGCCAGAATGGGGTGATCAAGTAACCGCCAAAATCACGATCCTATAACAGGAACCGCCTGCGGGCAGGGGCGTGATCAAATGGTTCAAATGGCTCTGAGCACTATGGGACTCAACTGCTGTGGTCATAAGTCCCCTAGAACTTAGAACTACTTAAACCCAACTAACCTAAGGACAGCACACAACATCCCAGCCATCACGAGGCAGAGAAAATCCCTGACCCCGCCGGGAATCGAACCCGGGAACCCGGGCGTGGGAAGCGAGAACGCTACCGCACGACCACGAGATGCGGGCGGGGCGTGATCCAAAGTACCCTCCAACAGTTAGTTAAGAATGTGATTATTACGCCAGTCCTACTGCATGAAATCACACAGCATACGACAACGACACAAATTCTAATAAGTTATCGCCAGCTCGTCTACCATATGAATTAACGACTGCTCAATCGCTTTCTCCCGTTTTACTTGAAGAAAGTTTAATTCAGCGTTCAGCCCAAGCAATCCCAGGTCTTTACGCTAAAATGGCGGGGCCAAGTTACAGTGGCGAATTGCAGTTCTAGTCAGACTTATAGTTGTCGTACAGCCTATCTGACACCATCTCGCACATCATCTCGCGGCATGCTGACCAGCACGCGCGGAAAAAGAAACGTAAACATAAAAGAAAGTATAACTACTGGTTCCACCCTGGTGACCAGGGAAACGGGTGCGACCTATTCTATAGAAATAAACACCACGGTCGCTGGGATTTGTGTAATGTCAACCACAACCGAGTGAAAAAAGTGCTCAAATAAAAAAATAATCAGATGCGCCAAGATCCCCCTGACACTAAGTGGCAGAACTACGGCCCGTCCGTAAATATCCTTCCTTTGACAATCGGACACCCATAACCAAGCCGTGACAAATTCCTTTAAATCTCATTCAGCCCTCCGATGAGGGTCGTATCACTGGGTGGGGGCAATCAAGACAATCACGTCCGTCTCTTAAGGTATAATGATTGTAATGATGTCAGAGATGAGTTCACTATGTATCAGCCTCTGAAGACTAAACAAACACGAGTTTTAGTGCATCCGCAATACATGCCATAGTAGGAAATATTCCCACCAAAACAGTTTTAGACACGGGCGTATCTATTTATGTTTTACCCCAAAACTTGTTTAAAAATAGACTAAGGAGGCAGACAAAGTGCCAACCTACCCAGTACAAAATTGTCGTATTGTTGGAGCTCTAGGTACAGATACAAGAAAAAATTTTCGTTCAAAATGGAGTGACCTTATGCTCGTTCATCTTGGCGTTGATTGCTTGCTCGGCATGGAATTTTTCCAAGAAAAGGATTTAAAATTAGACTTTTCTATGGATAGTGCTACTTACACATCGGGGGAAAGGATATTGACGTAGATTTAAATCCAAATGGCTCCAAGCACTACGTGACTTAACATCTGAGGTCATCAGTCCCCTAGGCTTAGAACTACTTAAACCTAACTAACCTAAGGACATCACACACATCCCTGCCCGAGGCAGGATCCGAACCTGCGACCGTAGCAGCAGCGCGGTGCCAGACTGAAGCGCCTAGAACCGCTCTGCCACAGCGGCCGGCGAAATAGATTTAATATAAACCCCAGTGGAATAAGGTAAATACTACCAGGGAATTAAAATAAAAATTTTAGAGGCGATGAATGTATCTGAAGATAGTTTCACTATGGCGAAAATGAAAATATACAAGATAAGGTACTCAACAGGAATTAGATTTAAGGAACATACTTTTGAAGCGCTTCCGTGTTTTTGAGAACAAATCTGGCATAATAAATATATATTTTTACTCCATGGAAATAACACACGAACCATTTTGCCATAACCTTACTCCATTCTGTGGACGAAAACAGGGGCTGTCGATCGAGAACACTTCAATGGAAAGTAATTGAATCATCACATATGCCGTACTGTAGTCCATTATTATCAGGAAATAAACCTAATGGCCAAGCATGCCTCGTACTGGATGCCTGTGCTATTAATAAAATAATTGTACCATTCTGAACAAAAAGTTCATGCAGTATTCTGTTTGACTAACCTATATCTCCATTCTTTCTATTGGCAGGTCTTATTTTCATTTGGGTCAAGGAAATACACAGCTTTTGTCCATGCTGGCAGAAGTTATCAGTTTTGTGTTTTACCGTTTGGACTTAACGTAAGTTCTGGTGCATATATTATTGCACTGGATGCAATTCTCGGACCATATCTCCTAGATAAAGCAAAACTATATGTTGATGACATCTTGACTTCAACTGCTACTTGGGAAGAAAACCTTGACTTTTTTGACCGAACATTACGTAAATTTTCAGAGGCTTGAGTCGCAGCTAACTTGCAGAAATAAATTTTTGGTCGTGACGAAAAAAACTTTTTTAGTCATGTCATATCTCCTGTACGAATAACACTTGATCGTGATTAGATAAGTACATTGAAAAATTGTCCAGGTCCAAACAAAAAAATGACAGTTGAAAGTTTTCTTGGCCTTCGTTTGTATTTTTCTTCGTTTATTTCCCGGACAGTTACTTAATAGTACAGCATTGATGAGACTCTTAAAAAAGAATGCCACATGGTACTGGTCAGAAAAATGTCAAGCAGATTTTGGTGCAATAAAGAATGTTTTAGTAAATTCTGAAATCCTATCTCATCCTGACGAGAATGTAGATTTTTGCGTTGCTAAAGACGCATCCTTTTCGGGAATTGGTGCACGTCTATTTCAAATACCTGTAAAGGACGGAAAGACTGAAGTTAATATGATTATTTTTGCTAGTACCACACTTTCAGAATGTAAACGTGGATATTATGTTGCTGAGTAGAAGCTCTGGCCATAATAAGGGCGTTTAAGAAGTTTAGCTACTAAATTTATGGAAAAATTTAGGTATTTTGTGACCACCACACTCTGAGCTTTCTGTTAACTTGTAGGCTACTACATCTTAGGATTATGAGGTGGAAGCTTTTCTACAGGAATATGTTTTCGAGATAATGAGGGTAAAATGTAAGAACAATTTTATAGCTGACGGTTTTGTCGCGTATACCGCAAGGGTTGACTGATCTTTGGGATTTAACAGGACAAATAACTGACAGAATTTTGTCATTGAAAGACACATGTCACAAACAATTCTATTTAGATATGTGTAACAACATGGCTACATTTAAAGACACAGATCCGATGGGGCTTAAAATAAAATCTTACACAAAGCCCATTTGAGAAAATTTTAGAGCACTCCAAAACTCAAAACAAAGATTTATTCCACAGACGTAGTGTTTCTGGTGACAACTGGTGTGTGTTCATTCCTGATACTTAGGAAGAAACCTTAGTTTGTCGTACCCACTGTGTTTGGAGTCTGCCGTTTCCAAATTTGTGACGGTATGAACAGCTATTCCAGACTTGTCTACAGTACCAAAAAGCAAAGCCTATTAATAAGTGATGCTACACAGAATTACAATCTCCCTATCTTAGCTATACAACCACTACAAGTTGTGTCTCTTGATGTCAGTGGGCCAGTGCCCTCTCGCCACGGTGGTTTTGAGTGTTTAACAGATCTGTACGATCTTTCATCAAAATATATCAAGCTGTTGTTTAATAGTTGTGTGTGACCTCTTCGCAAAATATGTCGAGCTATATGCTAAAAGATCGACAGCAGCGCCCACTATTATTACGAGGATTCTCAAACACGTAAGACAATAGTATCAAGTACATTTCGATATCACGGTCCCACCCTCAGAGTAACCCAGCTGCATGAATTTTCAGAGAATTCTGTTTATGAAAACTTTTGTTAGTACACAACGCACATGATGGATAGAATTTATTCAACCATTTTAAGATATTGTAAATAATTTAGCTATTTACACAACACCACACACAACTGCAGAACTACTTAATGACCGTAAGGAAACCAACGAATGAATAAACCCTTTGCCACATCTGCCTAAAGAAGAACCCGCCCTGGAAAAATAAGGTACGGAAAGCAAAAGTATCACTCATTGATCATGATATCACTCATTGATCATGACAGAATTATAAAAGAAAAATCCGCAAAAGGTTAAGTCATGTTCATAAATATTTATCTGGAGAAACAGTACTACGTAAATCTCATCCGAAATCTCTTGCTTTACATAAAATAAACGAATTCTTATACTGTAGGTGCAACCACAACAGAGGGGTGTGTATTGACCCGACCAAAGTCTGGATGATTGATTGATCTGTATACATTATGTGCACATATTTATTTTAATGTTGTTTTAAAAATAGAAATATTGTATCCTTCGTGTTTTAAAACGTTTATTTCGGCACAACCGTCTTGAGTTGTGCAAAAGCATTACTGATTTTGTCGTACCATTGTTTCATGATCCTGACCTATGTGGAAGGTTTGATGACTGCCTAAATGACGTCCTTATCGAGTCATGACATCCAGGAAAATTACGGACAAGAAACTCATCTCCAAAGTCCCAGTCCCTTGAGCAGAACCATCCGCCAGCCTCTTTTAGCTCCTGTCACCTGACTGCCCTGGGCATGTGGTCTACATGTTCACCGATCAGTAATAAAACAGGCTAGGTCAATTAAAGTAATATAATTTTATACTGAAATGTAAAAAGAAATGAAAAACTATCCTTTTTAAAGAAAGATAACATTTTCCAATGTGTATGAACAATTTCTACCCATGAAAAAGAAATCAGTATCCATACTGGTTTGTGTATGTGATAAAATGTACAAGCGTTAAGTGAGTTCAGGAACATAAGGACTGAATAGACATTATGTAGTGAATTTTTGAACAGCGTTGTCAAATTCATGGTGAAAAATTGTGCCACCGCTCTTCAAGGGGGCTGTGTAATCCCACAATTTATTATTACCGTCACAGCTTCCCGAGCTAAGGGGTATGTTCTATAGTTTATTTTTGCTCTGCGTTTGTTTTTTTGGACAAATTCTAGTGTGTCTTGTTACTATCTTGTATTGTCTTCCGTCGTAGCCTTCTTAGTGAACGGACTGAATAAAAGGTTGTGTATTGCAATGTTAATTTAGATTACCTGAATTACAATAATGTGAATATTCACTTTATTCATTTGTATTACTTAATTTACAGGAGAAACAAACCGCGTTCTGCGGATTGGAGCATGGAATGTTAGATCCCTTCATCGGGCACGTAGCTTAGGAAATTCAAAAATGGAAATGCATAGATTGAAGTTAAGAAATAGTGGGAATTAGTTAAGTTCGGTGGCAGGAGGAACAAGACTTCTGATCAGGTAAATACGGGATTATAATTACAACATCAAGAGAGGTAATGCGAGAGTAGGTTTAATAATGAATAAGAAATGGGTATGCTGGTAAGCTACTTTGGATCTTTGTTGTTGTTGTTGTTGTGGTCTTCAGTCTGAAGACTGGATTGATGCAACTCTCCCTGATAATCTGCCCTCTGCTAGCCTCTTCATTCCGAGTAACTACTGCAACCTACATCCTCCTGAATGTGTTTACTGTATTCATTTCTTGGTCTCCCTCTACGATTTTTATCCTCCTCCCACCCCCACCCCCCACGCTTCCCTTCAGTACTAAACTGGTGATCAGATGATGATGTTCAGATGTGTGTGAAATCTTATGGGACTTAACTGTTAAGGTCATCAGTCCCTAAGCTTACACAGTACTTAACCTAAATTACCCTAAGGACAAACACACACACCCATGCCCGAGGGAGGACTCGAACCTCCGCCGGGACCAATTGGTGATCCCTTGATGTCTCAGAATGTGTTCTACCACTCGATCCCTTCTTCTAGTCACGTTGTGCCACAAATTTTTTTTCTCCCAGTTTTATTCAGTACCTCCTCATCAGGTACAATATCTCAGAATCTTCTATTCGCTTTTTGTCTATACTTTTTATCGTCTATGTTTCATTTCCATATGTGGCTACACTTTCCACAAACACTTTCAGAAAGGACTTCCTGACACTTAACAAATTTCTCTTCTTCACAAGCGCTTTTCTTATCATTTCCAGTTTACATATTATATCCGCTCTACTTCGCGCATCATCAGTTATTTTGTTGCCCAAGTAGCAAAACTCATCTGCTACTTTTAGTGTCTCATTTCCTAATCTAATTCCCTCAGTACCGCCTGATTTAATTCGATTACATTCCATTATTCTCGGTTTGCTTTTGTTCATGTTCATCTTATATGCTACTTTCAAGACACTGTCCATTCCGTTCAACTGCTCTTCCATGTCCTTTGCTGTCTCTGATAGAA
This sequence comes from Schistocerca nitens, assembly GCF_023898315.1. Taxonomy (NCBI): domain Eukaryota; kingdom Metazoa; phylum Arthropoda; class Insecta; order Orthoptera; family Acrididae; genus Schistocerca; species Schistocerca nitens. The sequence goes on along the minus strand of NC_064618.1, from coordinate 634,419,862 downwards.
TTACAATGTCATCAGCAAACCTCAAAGGTTTTATTTCTTTTCACTGAACTTTAATTCCTACTTCAAATTTTCTTTTGTTTCCTTTACTGCTTGCTCAATGGACAGACTGAATAACATCAGGGATAGGCTACAACCCTGAATGACTCCCCTCTCAACCAGCGCTTCCCTTTCATGCCCCTCGACCCTTATAACTGCCATCTGGTTTCTGTAAAAGTTGTAAATAGCCTTTCGTTCCCTATATTTATCCCCTGCTACTCTCAGAATTTCAAAGACAATGTTACAGTCAACATTGTCAAAAGCTTTCTCTAAGTCTACAGATGCTACAAACGTAGGTTTTCGTTTGCTTAACCCATCTTCTATGAGAAATCGTAGAATCAGTATTACCTCGCGTGTTCATATATTTCTCCGGATTTTAAACTGATCGTCGAACAGTTTTTCCATTCTTCTGTAAAGAATTCGTTTTAGTATTTTTGAACCTTGAATTATTAAATTGGCAGTTCGCAAATTTTCACATCCATCAGCACTTGTTTTCTTTTGAATTATAATTATTGTATTCTTATCGAAGTCTGAGAGTATTTCGCCTGTCTCATATATCTTGCTCACCAGATGGAAGAATTTTGTTGTGTCTGACTCTCCCCAAGCTATCAGCAATTCTAACGGAATGATGTCTACTCGCGGGGGTTTGTTTCGACTTAATTCCTTCATGGCTCTGTCAAATTCTTCTCGCGGCATCATAGCACCCATCTCATTTTCATCAACGTCCTCTTCGAGTCCTATAATATTGCCCTCAGGTGCATCACCTCGTATAGACCATCTATATGCTCGTTCCACCTTTCAGTTTTGCCTTCTTTGCTTAGGACCAGTTTTCTATCTGGGCACTTGATATTCATTCAGGTGGTTCTCTTTTCTCAAAGGCCTATTTAATTTTCCTGTAGGCGGTATCTGTCTTTCCCCTGATGATATAAGCTTGTAAATTCTTAAAATTTCCTCTAGCCATTCCTACTTACGCATTTTGCACTATTGTCAGTCTCATTTTTTAGATGTTTGTACTCCATTTCATCTGCTTCATTTGCTGCATTTTCATATTTTCTCCTTTCATCAATCAAAGTCAATATCTCTTGTGTTATCCACAGATTTCTACTTAGCCCTCGTCTTTTTACCTACTTGATTCTCTGCTGCCTTCACTATTTCCTCCCTCAGAGGTACCCATTCTTCTTCTACTACATCCCTTTCCCCTGTTCTTGGCAATCGTGCCCTAATGCTCCCTCTGAAACTCACAACAACCTCTGGTATTTTCAGTTTATCCAAGTTCCATCTCCTTAAATTCCCACCTTTACAGTTTCTTCAGTTTTAGTTCATGACCAATAAATTGCGGTCAGAGTCCACCTGGTTCCGAACTCTCTGTCATAACATTATACAATCAGTCTGAAACCTTCCAATGCCTCCAGGTGTCTTCCGGGTAAACAAGCTTCTTTCATGATTCTTAAACCAAGTATTAGTTATGATTAAATTGTAGTTCGTGAGAAGTTCCACCAGGAGTTTCCTCCTTCATTCCTTTCTCCCAGTCCGTATTCATCTACTATTTATCCTTCTCTTCCTTTTCCTAGTATCGAATTCCATTTCCTATTAAATTTTCGTCTCCCTTAACTATCTGAATAATTCCTTTTATGTCATCATATATTTCTTCAATGTCTTCATCATCTGTGGAGCTAGCTGGCATATAAACCTATACTACCGTGGTGCGCGTAGGCATCGTGTCTACCTTGGCTGCAATAATGAATTCACTATGCTGTTCATAGCAGCTTATCCCTGTTCCTACTTTCTTACTCATTATTAAAGCTACTCCTGCATTGCTCCTATTCGATTTTGTATTTATAACCCTGTATTCTCCTGACCAGAAGTCTTGTTCCTTCTGCCACCGACTCCTACTATATCTAACTTTAACCTATCCATTACCATTTTTAAATTTTGTAACCTACCTACCCGATTGAGGTATCTGACATTCGAAAGCAGAGTAATGAGTGCATTATCGTAGCAAAGATAGACACGAAGTCACACCCACCACAGTAGTACAAGTTTGTAAGTCAACTAGCTCTGCAGATGATAAGAGATTTAAGAAATATTTGATGAGATGAAAGAAATTATTCAGATTGTTAAGCGAAATGAAATTTTGTGATGGGGACTGGAATTCGTTAGTAGGAAAAGGAAAATAAGAAAAAAATTGTAGATGAATATGAAACGGGGGAAAAGAATGAAAGGGGAATCCGCCTAGTAGAATTTTGCATAGAGTACAATTTAATCATCGCTACCACTTGGTTTAAGAATTATGTATACATGGAAGAGACATGGAGACACCGGAAGATTTCAGACTGACTATACAGGGTGGGTCGTTTTAATCCTTAATGGGGAATAACTCGGGATAGAGAGGAGATACAGTAAAATGTTTTACATAGAAGTTGTAGATGGCAAAGATGGTCATTACTGCTAATAATTGCTGTGAGTTTGAACGTGAATTTCAAGGTGATTTGGAGTTTAAAGTATTTTTTTTAATGGAAACCCTATCAACGGTTTCTAAAATTGTGGATGGACATCCAACCAGTAATGACAGTTTTGCCTGTTTAATTTACCAATATTTGTAAATGTGGCTTCGTATGGAAACATTACTGACCTGAACACCTCTTGTTGATGTACAGCCCGGTGACAAAATGCAAGGCATTCTTCGACCTTCCGAAGCGTTAGTTCTTGGGTCAGTGTCATACGGTGCATTCGGAGAATCACTGGCTTCGATAATCCTAGTTCCGTTTGCATTTGCGGTGAACTAATGTGAGGATACAGATGGACCATTGCGGCTACTATGCGAATATCATTTTCCTCATATTCACAACTATGACGTAAACGATTTAATTGTCTCCATCCTAGAGATCGCGAATAGTGACGTTACTTGGTTGTCGTCTGTTGGGAAAACGTCTAGCGTGAAATGCAGCGGCATGGACGTGAACACCCTGACACTCTCCAAAAATCGCAATCATGTCTCCAGTTTCATTTGGAGGGTTGTGAGCCGTTGCAGCTATGTGACTCAACCAAATAAAGCGAAACAGAGTCGCAGTTTTAACGATCTGATCACTCAAGTTAGAAGTGAAACAAGAACAGTGTTGCAGCACGCGGACGTGGGCGACGCGTCTCACCGCGCGCTCCGCGAGGGTCGAACACTGCGGCCCCAAACAATCGCCCTCTCGTCCCCTCACCCTCTGCCAGCGGCAGTGTACGAGAGCATCTGTATAGACTGTGTGACGACCTACCGCAATACAACCACGAAGAGGTAACTAACAATTACTACATCCCATTGAAATTTAGTAAGTAAACCAGACTACTATGCGCATAAATTGAATTACAATACAACACTAGCATTTCACCCATTTTATTGCCTTCTAGAACTGAGCATGATCTAGAAGAACTTGTTTTCTTTCTTAACAAAGTGTCATTTGATACGTAAAATCCTATAAATTACAGACCCGTATCATTAACGTTGATATGCAGAAGGATTTTGGAACATGTATTGTGTTCGAACATTATGAATTACCTGGAAAGGACCGAGCTGTTGGCACACACTCAACACGGGTTTAGAAAGCATAGTTCTTGTGAAACACAACTAGATCTTTACTCACACTAAGTGCTGAGTGCTATCGGCAAGGAATTTCAGATTGATTTCGTATTTCTAGATTTCCAGAAGGCTTTTGACACTGTACCGTATCAGCGACTTGTAATAAAATTGTGTGCTTATCGTGATTGTCTTAGTTATGTGAATGGATTGGTGATTTCCTGTCAGAGACGTCACACTTCGTATTAATTGACGAAAAGTCATATAGTAAGATAGAAGTGATTTCTGGCGTTCCCCAAGGAAGTGTTATACAAGTATGTCCTCTGCTGTTCCTTATCTATATAAATGATTTAGAAGACAATCTGAGCAGCCGTGCCGTCGTAAGTTGTTTGGAGACAATGATTCTGTTTATCGTCTAATACAGTTATTAGAAAATCAATGCCAGTTGCAAAGGATTTAGAGAAGATATCCGCATGGAGCTAAAATTGGCAACTGACCCTAAATAATGAAAAGGGTGATGTCATCCACATGAGTGCTAAAAGGAATCCGTTAAACTTTGGTCTCACGATCAATCATTCAAATATACAGCCTGTAATATGAGCCAAATACCTAGGAATTACAACTACGAACAACTTAAATTGAAAAGAACACATAGAAAACATTGTGGGGAAGGCGAACCAAAGACTGCGTTTTATTGGCACAACACATAAAAGATAAAACATATCTATTGAAGTCTGCCTACACTACGCTTGTCGTCCTGTTTTGGAGTACTATTGCGCGGGCTGGTATCATTCAAGATAGAATTAACGGATTACATCGTGAAAGTTCAAAAAAAAAAAAAAAAAAAAAATGGTTGCACTGGTTCTAAGCACTGAGGTCATCAGTCCCCTAGACTTAGAACTAATTAAACCTCACTAACCTAAAGACATCACACACATCCATGCCCGAAGCAGGATTCAAACCTGCGACCGCAGCAGCAGCGCGGTTCCGGACTGAAGCGTCTAGAACCGCTCGGCCACCGCGGCCGGCAAAGTTCAAAGAAGTGCAGAACGTTTTGCATTATCGCGAGATAGGGGACAGATTGTCACGGACATGATACAGGATTTGGGGTGGACTTCATTAAGACAAAGGCATTTCTCGTTGCGGAGGGATCTTCTAACGAAATTTCAATCACCAACTTTCAATGGTTGAAGACATCCGCCAAGAGTGAGCCTCTTTGGACAGGGTGCAGGAGAGCCCCAAAGGGGATGATGGGCATTTTGTTGACACCGACCTACGTGGCGCGAAACGATCAGTATAACAAAATAAGGGAAATCACAGCGCGCACGGAAAGATATAGGTCTTCCAATTTTCCGAGAGCGCTTCGAGATTGGAATAATAGAGGATAATTGTGAAGGTGGTTCAATGAACCCTCTGCCAGGCACTTAAATGTGATTTGCAGAGTATTCATAGAGATGTAGATGTAACATGTATTGCTGTTTTCAAATTCTGTGTAAAATATTAGGTTCCGATTTAAGTAAATCACTTTAACGTCCGAAACACCTTGAAAATCACGTTCAAGGCCACGGCCATTAGTAGCAGTGTGTGACACTCTTTGCCACATACAGCTTTTATCTAAAACACTTTGCTTTATCTCATCTCTGTACCGAGTAATTCCTCTACCCTGTGTAACGGTAAGCCAGAGATTTCGGAAACAGATTTCAAATAGTTAGGCATTTCCAGGGGTAGATGTGGACTCTAACCACAATTTATTGGTCGTAAACTGTAGATTAAAACTGAAGAAATTGCAAAAATGTGAGAAATTAAGAAAATGGGATCTTGATAAGAAACTTCCTGTAAGATTAAAACCGTGTGCTGGACCGAGACTCGAACTCGGGACCTTTTCCTTTCGCGGGCAAGTGCTCTACCATCTGAGCTACCCAAGCACGACTCACGCCCACTCCTCACAGCTTGACTTCTGGCAGTACCTCGTCTCCTACCTTCCAAACTTTACAGAAGCTCTCCTGCGAACCAAGCAGAACTAGCACTCCTGCAAGAAAAGATATTGAGGAGACAAGGCTTAGCCACAGTCTCGGGTATGTTTGCAGAATGAGATTTTCACTCTGCAGTGGAGTGTGCGCTGATATGAAACTTCCTGGTAGATTAAAACTGTGTGCCGGACCGTGACTCGAACTCGGGACCTTTGCCTTTCGCGGGCAAGTGCTCCACCATCTGAGCTACCCAAGCACGGGGCGTGAGTCGTGCTTGGGTAGTTCAGATGGTAGAGCACCAGAAGGTTAAAAGAGTAAACCACATGACTAATGAGGAGGTACTGAATAGAACTGGGCAGAAAAGAAATTTGTGGCGCAACCTGACTAGAAGAAGGGATCAGTTGGTAGGACATCTTCTTAGATATCAAAGGTTCACCAGTTTGGTGCTGGAGCGAAGTGTGGGGGTGGGGGAGGGGTAAAAACTGTAGAGGGAGACAAGGAGATGAATACAGTAAGCAGATTGAGAAGGATCTAGGTAGCAGCAGTTACTCGGAGATAAAGAGCTTGCACAGAATAGAGTAGCATGGAGAGCTGCATAAAATAGGTCTTTGGATTGAAGACCACAACAGCAACAACAACAGTAACAACAAGAACAATTTACTCCTTGTCCTCACCTAATAATTTTTAATATTTTTCAGCAAATACTCGTTGTCTGCCGTCTTAATAGTATGACGCAAAGGGTCGGCCGACATTGTCACAGCCTTAAGTGCTCACAGTTCGTCGCAGGAAATGAACCTGTAATCATTCAAATTGTATGATAACGAAGTCGGATGAGATTTATAAGCGTCATTTTATTGCAAAGTTAATTCTGACGCACGAAACTGATTAACCATCTTTTCACGTCACGCACCATCGTGTTAAATGTAGGCCTACAACACGGGCTTCGCCGATTTTCGTCATTGATTTCATCATTACAGTCGCCCTTTCTCTCTTCTGACTTTTGTATTCACTACAACCTATATTAACAACTTACTAAAGGGAAAGAGCGATTTTAACACGAATCAACAATGTTGTTATGGTGCGTATCCTTTAATTATTTCTTCTTACATACTTCTGAACTTCGCTATAATTTTATGAGCACTTTGTATTTTGGATCCGTAATTTTGATTCCTATAGGCTGTTTTATGTTGCTGTATCCTTATGTACAATTTTATATGTTAAATCTGAAGGTGGCTCGAGTGTAGCTGAAATTATAAGAAAAATATTTGCTATCTTAACTTCAAGCATTTTCTGTCCTTAATACAAAAAAAAGAACAATAGATCGTTTGTATCCAATGTTGACAATGTCAAAAAACATGCGTTCCTAAAAAGTATTTGTCTTTAGTGTACAGGTTGGCGCCGGTGGCGACATCTACAACGTGCTAACGTGAGGAAAGTTTCCAACCGATTTCTCACACACAAACAGCAGTTGACCGGCGTTGCTTGGTGAAACATTGTTGTGGTGTCTCGTGTAAGGAGGAGAAATGCGTACCATCAAGTTTCCGACTTTGATAATGGTTGGATTGTAGCCTATCGCGATTGCGTTTTATCGTATCGCGACATTGCTGCACGCGTTGGTCGAAACCCAATGACTGTTAGCAGAATATGGAATCGGTCGGTTCAGGAGGGTAATAAGGAACGACGTGCTGGATCCCAGCGGCCTCGTATGACTAGCAGTCGAGATGACAGGCATGTTATCCGCATGGCTGTAATGGATCGTGCAGCCGCGTCTCGATCCCTGAGTCAATAGATGGGGCGTTTGCAAGACAACAACCATCTGCACTAACAGTTCGACGACGTTTGCCGCAGAATGGACTATCAGCTCTGAGACGATGTACTCAACGACGAACCTGAGTGCACGAATGGCAAAACGTCATTTTTCGGATGAATCCAGGTTCTGTTTACAGCATCATGATGGTCGCATCCGTGTTTGGCGACATCGCGGTGAACGCACATTGGAAGCGTGTATTCGTCATCGCCATACTGGCGTATCACCCGGCGTGATGGTATGGGGTGCCATTGGTTTCACGTCTCGGTCACCTCTTGTTCGCATTGATGGCACTTTGAACATTGCACGTTACATTTCTGATGTGTTACGACCCGTGGCTCTACCCTTCATTCGATCTCTGCGAAATCCTACATTTCAGCAGGATAATGCACGACCGCATGTTGCAGGTCCTGTACGGGCATTTCTGGATACAGAATATGTTCGACTGCTGCCCTGGCCAGCACATTCTCCAGATCTCTCACCAGTTGAAAACGTCTGGTCAATGGTAGCCGAACAACTGGCTCGTCACAATACGCCAGTCACTACTCTTGATGAACTGTGGTATCGTGTTGAAGCTGTATGGGCAGCTGTACCTGTACACGCCATCCAAGCTCTGTTGGACTCAATGCCCAGGCGTATCAAGGCCGTTATTACGGCCAGGGGTTGTTGTTCTGGGTACTGATTTCTCAGATCTATGCACCCAAATTGCGTGAAAATGTAATCACATGTCCATTCTAGTATAGTATATTTGTCCAATGAATACCCGTTTATCATCTGCATTTCTTCTTGGTGTAGCAATTTTAATGGCCAGTAGTGTATATGCTCTACATCCTCAGTGAAGATCGGATTTCGGAATTTAGTGAGCAGCCCCTTCTGTTTAGCGTGCCGTCTATCTGCAAGTGTGTCCCACGTCAAACTTTCTATGATGTTTGTAACGCTCTCGCGATGGCTAAATGTACCAGTCACGAATCTTGCTGCTCTTCTTTGGACCTTCTTGATCTCTTGAATCAGACCCAACTGGTAAGGATCCCCTACAGACGAACAATACTCTAAGACTGGACGAACTAACGTATTGTAAGCTATTTCCTTTGTTGAAGGCCTGCGTCGCTTCAGGATTCTACCAACAAACCGCAATCTAGAGTTCGCCTTACCCGTTACTTGCGTAATCTGATCATTTCATGTGAGATCATTTCGAATTGTCACGCCCAGATACTTGACGGACGTTACAGCTTCCAAAGACCGGGAATTTATTTTGTAATCGTGCATTAATGGGGATTTTCGCCTTGTTATATGCAGTAGGTTACACTTACTAATATTGAGGGATAACTGCCAGTCATTATACCACGCATTTATTTTCTGCAAATCCTCACTGATTTGTTCACAACTTTCGTGTGATACTACTTTCCTGTAGACTAAAGCATCATCGGCAAACAGTCTAAGGCCGCTGTCAATAGCATCAACCAGATCGTTTATGTAAATCGTAAAAAGCAGAGGATCTATTACGCTACCCTAGGGCACACCTGAAGTTACCTTGTTTCTGTTGAAGTCACCCCGTTCAGGACGACATACTGCTTCCTGTCGTTAGAAAACTTTCTAGCCAACCGCATATGTCATCGGATAGACCGTAATAGCGCACTTTATATAGCAAGCGACAGTGCGGAACTGAGTCGAACGCCTTTCGAAAGTTGAGAAATATGGCATCAATCTGTGAGCCTGTATCTAGAGCCTGTTGAATATCATGCACGAAGAGGGCCAGTTGTGTCTCGCTTGAACGCTTCTTCCTAAAACCGTGCTGTTTTCTGCAGATGAGCTTCTCAGAGTCTAGAAAGATCATTATGTCTGAACACAAAATATGTTCCATGATTCTACAACAAATCGATGTCAGTGAAATTGGCCGGTTATTATGTGCATCCGATTTTCTACCCTTTTTATAGATTTCTATGACCTCGGCCTTCTTAGCCCGCATCTCGTGGTCGTGCGGCAGCGCTCTCGCTTCCCACGCCCGGGTTCCCGGGTTCGATTCCCGGCGGGGTCAGGGATTTTCTCTGCCTCGTGATGGCTGGGTGTTGTGTGCTGTCCTTAGGTTAGTTAGGTTTAAGTAGTTCTAAGTTCTAGGGGACTTATTACCGCAGCAGTTGAGTCCCATAGTGCTCAGAGCCATTTGAACCATTTTTGAACCTTCTTCCAGTCCCGTGGAATTTTCCGCTGTTCCAATGATCTCTGATAGATGATGGATAAGAATGGTGCTATATTTGTAGCATAGTCAACATAAAATCTTACGGGGATACCGTCTGGGCCAGATGCCTTTCTGGCGTCTAAGGATCTTAATTGTTTTACAATCCCAGATACACTAAACACTATGTCAGCCATCCTTTCGTTTGTTCGACAACTGAAAGAGGGAATGGTGCTGCAGTCCTCTACCGTAAAATAGTTTTTGAAAGCTAGGTTTAGAATTTCGGCCGTTTGTTTATCATCATCAGTTACATTACCCGCACTGTCAGCAAGAGAAAGTATTGAATTATTTGTAGCCTTCATAGATTTTACGTACGAGCAAAATTTTTTGGGGTTATTTTTAGAATCTGCAGATAAAATATTACTTTCAAATTCGTTAAAAGAATCTCTTGATTAAAGCAGAGATTGGTTGATAAGACACATCTTGAAGCATCAAGAAATCGTCAATTTGGTACAGAATGGGCGCCAATCACTCTGTAGGGAGACAGTCTGACGCATCGTATTATGAGTTGGATACACTTCAGGCACGAGTTCACTATGCGCTGTACACGCCGTGTCTCTCTCCTCTCCCTCCATATAACCACCGCACTGGACAAAAACTGACTTTCATCAGCAGAAAAACAAATTGCTCGCCGTAAATTGAGGAATACATTGAAATCACAGTTCGCAATTAAAGGAAAAATATTATCTTGCGCATGATTTACTTATAATTGGATGAACAGAGCAGAAACACATTGTAGCGAGGAAAACATAGTTCATAAATTACGATTTTCAGAGGAAACAATATTTCGAGAGTATTTTTCTTCGTAGAGGAGAATATTGGTGATTGCAGTCGCTCTCTGTAGCGGAACACGAGCGCTCCGAACGGTAGAAGTGGTCCCGCGACAGCGCCGTAACACAGCAGTACACTCGACAAAAGGCTCTGCGCCAATAGAACAAAACGCGCATCGGAAATTTACCGCTTGTTCTGAGCCACACTACCGCTCCACATTTTTCAGTTGTTTTCGACAGGTTAATGAAATACTGCGGCCGAAAGGCAGGACAAGCCGAGCGCATTGTGAGGCGCTGGGTGAGTGAAACGCACTCTTCGTGGCTTTCAAGCCAGGTCTGGCTGTGATTAAGACACACAGCACATATTCGGCTGAAACAGTTCTCAAATTCCGAGCAGGCGATTGATTTTTTAGCTTTTTCAGAATTCCTCTAAATCACTCGAGGCGAATGTCAGAATGGTTCCTTGCAAAACGCCACAACAGATTTCCTTATCGAATCCCACCTACTGCTCCTGTCTTTGGTGACCTCGTCTTCTAAGATACGTTAAACGCTAATCTGACAACCTTTCCCAATATACTGAGGAACCTGAAATTTCAGGCACTTCTAAATAGACGTCAAGTATACTTACAACATTAAAAGAAGCAGTATTAAGTGAGGAATCGAGGAATATACACTGTGAGACAACATATGCGCACAAAAAATAATTACAGTTCCAGAAAAACTGGATGATTTATTCAAGAGAAAGAGTTTTCCAAATTGAGCCAGTTAGTAACCCTTTGGTTACTTATGCAAGCAGTTATTCGATTTGGCATTGACTGACAGTGTTGTTCAATGTACTCTTGGGAGATATCGTGCCAAATTCTGTCCAATTGGAGCGTTTAATCATCAAAATTCCAAGCTGGTTGGGGAGAGACCTGGAGACCTTGCTGGTCAAGGTAAGGTATGACAAGCACAAAGACAAGCAATATAAACTCTCTCTGCGTGCGGAAGGGCATTAACTTGCTGATATGTAAGCCCAGAATGGCTTGCTATGAAAGTCAACAAAATGGAACGTAGAATGTCGTCAACGTACCGCAGTGCCGTAAGGGTGCCGTGGATGACAACCAAACCGGTCCTACTATGAAATGAAATGTCACCCCCGACCATCAATCCTGGTTGTCGAGCCATGCGGCGCCAGATAGTGAGGTTGGTATCCCATCATTGTTCAGGGTGTCTCCAGACACGTCTTTGATCTGAAATCTCATTGACTGGAGTAGAATTGTCTTCAGTGATGAGTGGCGCTTCGAACTAAGCCCCTTAACAGCGGTGGGATACCAACCTGACTGTCGCTTGTGGTATTGCCCCAAACAAGAGTAATGGTCTCGGTTGTCATTTCATTTCATCCAGTAGCAGCCTCTTTGGTTGTTATCCACGGCACCCTTACAGCACAGCGGTCAGCGGTCCGTCGATGATATTCTACTTCTTTTCTCTCTCTCTCTCTCCTCATAGCAAGCCATCCTGGGTTTACATTTCACTTTGTGAGAGTTTGTGCTGCTTGTCTTCGTGCTTGCCAAACTCTACCTTGGTACCGAGCGAGGTGGCGCAGTGATTAGACACTGGATTCGCATTCGGGAGGACGACGGTTCAATCCCGCGTCCGGCCATCCTGATTTAGGTCTTCCGTGATTTCCCTAAATCGCTCCAGGCAAATGCCGGGATGGTTCCTTTGAAAGGGCACGGCCGACGTCCTTCCCCGTCCTTCCCTAATCCGATGAGACCGATGACCTCGCTGTCTGGTCTCCTTCCCCAAAGAACCCAACCAACCAACTCTACCTTGGTCATCAAGGTCGCCATATTGAGAAGGTTTGGAGCAGTGTAGGTGAGGCCCTCCAATCAGCTTGGGATTTTAACGATCTAACGCGTCAATTGGACGGAATTTGACATTATATCTCTATTAATCAATCCCAATCCGAATAACTGGTTGCATGAGGGCTGGACGTGGACCAACGCGTCAATAACTTGCTGAATTTGTGAAGCTCTTTCTCTTGAATCAATCATCCAAATTTTTGGAAATTGTAATCATTTATTTGTCTGTATATGTACGTCACACCTGCCGATTTTCGTCGTAATCGGATAATTCCTTCATGGTTCGTCTTTTTGTCTTACGGATCGCTCCTGAAGACAAGATTAGACTAATTACAGCACACAGAGAGGCATTCACGCAGTCACTGCTCTCGCACTCCATAAGCGATAGGAACAGAAAAAAACCTAATGTGTGGTGCAATAGAAAGTACCATTTGCCACACACACCACACGGATTTCCTGTCAAAAAATGTAGATGTTGCTTATGATTCATGGGTGGGTATGTTGATCGAGTTACCGAGACATATATACCATAGATACAACAGGTACCACAAGAACTACGTTCTCCTGTGGATACTGTCTCCTACACACAGAATACACCAGATATCACCACTTATCTAACTGATTGTGAGTGATATGTCAGTGATAGAGGAGGCATCAACCAAGGTGAACTCAGTATATTGCAATCATTCCTTTAACCAACAAGTTCAGGTTCATCCACTGAAACTAAAACTGATCCAATGAGACTCAGTTCATGTGTTGGGAACACTCTGTCTCGTGTCAGAGGCAAGCAAGCACAAAAGGGCAGGCGTCTATTAATCATCAACAGTTCGAACGTACGTGGATTAACCCTCGGTCTTGAGGTAATGACAGCAATGGATGAGAAGTTACAGTCTGTACGCATACTCGGGAAACGCGCGTAACACATTGAAGACGCTGTTCCAGTAGGTTGCGATCAGCTGCAGATTGTGGTGCGCGGTGGAACAAATGATGCCTGTTGTCTGGAATCCAAGGTCGTACTTGGATCACTCCAGAGACTGGGAGAAAAGGTTGAGAAGACCAGCCTTTCCTACGGAATTACAACGAATCTCACAATCCGCAGCATTGTCTTCAGAGATGATCGTGGCCTCCTGGTCGAGGGGAACGCTTTAACCAGACTTCTAAGATTCTCTGACCAGCTCCGTTGCTAATTCCTAGACTTACACTCTATTCAAACTAACTTAAACTAACTTATGCTAAGAACAACACACACACACCCATGCCCGAGGGAGGACTCGAACCTCTGGCGGAAGGGGCCGCGAAATGTGTGACAGTGCGCCTCAAACCGCGCGGCCACTCCCCGCTATAGGGTTCCCGTAAGGGTTTGAAATGTGCACTACACATCAGACGCTGCTACCTAGGTAGCTATGTGTGGGAGCAACAAAGTGTCAGTGTTTGAAGCACTCGTAAGAAACGGTGCTCACGTAATACTAGCTATCGACCGTCAAACTCGCCCCCAGATGTAACCAAAAATTGTAGAGAAAACCTCAACTCGGTGCTATGATTATTCCGCAATGATACTGTCATCGCTGGAAGCAATTTTAGTGATCCAAGAATCGACTGGAATGATGAATTTTTGTAAGTAGTAGGTGTGACTAGAAATCTTGAGAAACAATACTACATGCCTTCTCTGAAAACTAGCGCATTTAAGACGGAAATATTTTAGATATAATTGTGACAGACAGACCTAACCCCTTTGAGGATGTACGTAGTGGGAGCAGTATCATTGTTCAAATGGTTCAAATGGCTCTGAGCACAATGGGACTCAACATCTGTGGTCATAAGTCCCCTAGAACTTAGAACTACTTAAACCTAACTAACCTAAGGACATCACACACATCCATGCCCGAGGCAGGATTCGAACCTACGACCGTAGCAGTCGCGCGGTTCCTGACTGAGCGCCTAGAACCGCTAGACCACCGCGGCCGGCCAGCAGTATCATGAGACAGTTGTAGTAACAGTGATTTACCAGAGTACAACGTGTAACTAAAACGAGCAGAAAGGCTTGCATGTTTAGCAAGCTAGATAAAGAAGCTATTATGTTACATTTCAAGGAGGAACTCAAAATGTTGGCCAGAAACATATTGAGGTAATCTGGCTGAACTGAAAAAGACGGGGCTGAACAATTAGACAGATATGTGCCTAGTAGAACAGTTCATGATGAGAGGGACCCTGCATGACGTTCATTCTTTAGTAGAACTTATAAAGGAAATGAGACTTTTCCATAATAGTTATAAAACAAAGCATAGGATAACATAGAGAGGGACGATAAATGGAACACGGTTGGTTATCAGAAGGGCTATGTGTGAAGCCTTCAATGACTACCGTAGCAGAATCTTATAGAAAGACCTCTCACAAAACCAGAAAAAAGTTCTCGTCGTTTGTATAGGCTGTCAGCGGCATCAAAAAAGGTGTACATGGACGGGACAGGAACTAAAATTGCAGGTTGCAAAGCACAAGCAGAGCTGCTAAACTCCGCTTTCGTATAGGCCAGTACTCCTGAATCTCCCTTCGTAAAGGATTACAAAGGAAGCTCCAGTTCAAATCTCACACAGCTCCAAAGATGCGTGATATAGTCTGTATATAAGCGTCAGTCCGATTCGTTAAAATTGAACAGGGCCCGATAGAATCCACGTCAGAGTCTATACACAATTTACAGTTTTGTTAATAGTAATATGTCCCTTGAATAAAACCTTGCGCCTATTAGTTGGAAGAAAGCACAGGCCATACCAGTACAAGGAGGGTAGCAGGAGTGTTTCACAAAATTGCCATCCAATAACCTTGACAGCTACTGTTTTTAAACCAACAACAATCACAGAACCTAAATGGATTTCGAAGACATCGGTACTGGGAAACACAATACGTACTATTGTCGTATAGCATCCTGAAATACATGGATCGAGGTAATGAAGCATTTCTCATCTTCTGAAAAGCATTTGACTCAGTAAAACATCAAGTTTTACTGACGAAAGTAAGTTCATGTGGGGACCGAGGATTTACTGATAGACAGGCCGCAGTATGTTATCGTGAATGGAAGGAATTCGACAGAAGTAGAAGCAACTTCAGTTGTCCATGTTCCATATTAATGATGGCACGCTGTATTAATAGTAATCTCAGACTTTTTGCAGACCATGCATTTATATATAATGAACAATGACCTGAAAAGAGCTGCACAAATACCCAGTCATATCTTGACTAGATTTCAAAGTGGTGTAAATACTGACAACTTGCTCTAAATTTTCAGGGATATATAACTGTGTACTTCAGAAAACGCAGCTAAGTAATTGCTTCCAAGATGGTGGAAGCTAACACGCGTATCGTGAAAGTAGCGGCAACTACCGCACAACTGCTAGTCACGAATTAAAGCAAAGTACGAACTGCAGTGAACTGAGGCTAAGAGAACGTCTTTCAGTAAATTTGCTTCCTCGGACACGGCATATGAGTGCGCTTCCTCCGAAAGAAAAAGGGTCGTGTAGACAACTTCACTGGGGACGGAAATGCAGAGATGGATACGGTTTTCGGCAGAGGGGGCATTTTAGCCTTCTAACTCACAGGTTGGTGAACCTGTTACGGCGCCAGTTCTCTGACCACAGACGAAGTCACTGTTCCTACGCATCGCCGTTGCCAATGAGAGGAAGTTCAAGGAAGTTTATGTCACGACTGCTTCAACACGATCAGAAGCAACCCCCTAAGTAAGTCTGTAGGTATTTAAATAATCGCTTAAAGACGATCCACATTTATTTTCAAACATTGTCACTGACGGCAAAAGTTGAATATATGTCTGTGGCACTGAAATTAAGAAGCAATCATAACCGTAAACGTACGACCTCGTACTTACAAGATTACTGTTATTTTCCAACAGTCTAACTCATCAGATTTACCTTAACGTGGCTTCTTTCTCTTTCCTAAGACGAAAGTCAAGTTGAAGCGGCGAAGATTTGATCCAACGGAGGGTATTCAAGTGAAATTGCAGAGGGTATTAAATGTCTGAACAAAAACAGCCTTACAGGGTGCATTTCAAACTGGCAGAAACTTTGGGAACTACTTTGACGATGTGATTTAGGTAAGACGTAATAATTTTAATAAGTATATTTCCTTATTTGAGAATAGTACATCCACGAACTCACTTATTTTATATGTCTCATAGCACTGGAGAGGTAACAATTGTAATTAACTAGTGTATAACCTATAATTTATGACTTCCTTTGACTAAAATTTGGAATGGTAAAATTTGCAATGGTTTAGTAGTAATGTAACATTCCCCCTCTCTAGTGCTCTAGGATTAACCAAGACTAGGATCGAATGCTTCTAAACCTCGGTCGTAATGTCCCTGTCGGGGACTGAGAGCACAGCCATATTACGAATCAGTCATCCAGCATAGGAAACTTTACAATTCTGACAAATGAAATTGTTCTGTCAGTCGAGACCTTGCAAGTCGGCAGCCCAAGCTGCGTAAAACTGTCCACGTTGCTTATGACATTGACTATATGTAGTCTAGCTTCAAAAAAGTGAGTCTGATGAGCGCAGTTGTCGATTAAAAGAGCACATAGTTCACTGAAAGACAAATCACTAGGGTCCGAGAGTAGTAGTAGCTTTTACACCACTTCGTACAAACTACTGCTAGATTGGTGGTGGCGATGGTGGTGGTGTTTTAGGGTGCTAAACGGCGTTGTCATCAACGCAATTACTGCTAGAAGACAAGAGTTAACCACTTCACTGCTTACCGGAAAAGCTATTAGCAACACGATGCAATTCAAAATGTCGGAGTTAGATCTTCACTTCCCAGCTATCTGGAGCCTCGTCAAGGCAGGCGAACGGTGGCAGGGGCGTATCTGTGATCACTGACTAATGTTGTCTCTGTTTTTATATTTTTGTACACGATATTGACAAGTCTACGGCTCAAATTAATATGGGAATACAAGTCATGATTTTTGCTGTGCGCTAATTACAAATCATTATAATTATTATGGCTCCAAGAGTATTTTACACACAGGAGTCTTCTGCTTTTGTCCACGTTCACCCAGGGGTTCTTCATCGGATTCCTCATTTGCTGTTTCAACATTTGGGTTTACATTACTGTCATATGAACACAGAACATTATATTCTTGAAGAAAATCTTCCTCTTCACTGAATTCTCCATTGCCTCTATCTTTATCAGCTTTTTGAAGCAAATCACCCAGTATATTAGTGTCAAAATCGGGCTCAGCACCACCGAAATTGTACTAATTTCAGTAGCAAAAGACGAGATTAGCACTGAATAGGGCCACTGTGATATAAGCCAACGTTCTTCTAACTGTGACTGCTTGATATTTCACATACGATGCCACATGACATAAATTCTAAGCGATAAATCGTATATGCGGCCCATAAGAAAACAGGCACACCATTACTAAAAATTCGTCATATTAACGACAAAGGCACCAGTGCCAGCAAATCGCTGGGATCAGGCAATAAATAATTCAGCCTTTGTTAAAAACTATTTAGTAATTTCCAGCAATCTCGAAGACATGTCGTAAGCAACTATTCTGGTTAACCAAATTATGCAAGAAACTTCAGAGTCGACAAAGTTGTAATATTAATTTCCTTTATTACAATACCGCTGACTAGTTTCAGGCCTAAGCTCATTATCAAATCATCCAGTAAGCTATGCAGTATCATAAATTACGAAAGCCACATGAATTTTCACTATAGTTAAACACATTGTTAGTATAAAGCAGTACTGGGCTAAAGTTCATTCAGGGGAACGAACATTCATGTTGCAAGAACCTCCAACTCGTAGTGAAACCCAGTCCGTAGATAATGGTATAAGAGGCGTACAGTGTAAGTAGCCACGCTTTCCCACCAGGGTTTTGCGATAATTAAGCCACTCCGTTCTTGAACTGATTTAGTGAGCCGCCGAGAAGGAATTTTTCTTGCCTGTTATATGGATATGCTCTCGTAGTTTTATGTCCCTCTGCAGAGTTGCAGCAGCACCGTCGGATTGCGAACGTGCAATACTACTGTCCATGTTTCACGCAATGGAGCAGGAAGAAATTTTTTTGTGCAAATAAGTTTTACACTGGTTACCATTACGGTGCGTTTAGTTAAGAAATACCGTAGAATGAACTTGTTCATGTTGGTTATAAGCTAACTATTAACGGTTCGAGAGCATGGTCCACGGCATGATTAGATTAGACGACTGCCGTGTATGACGCACAGGGCGTAACCTGAATGTCCGCATTCTTAGCTTGATGGTAACGTGCTTGTCTCCCATGCACTGGGCCCGGGTTCAATTCCCGGCCAGGTTGGAAATTTTCTTCGCTCGGGGACTCGGCGTTGTGTTGTCCTCACCATCATTTCATCATCACATGACACAAGTGGCCCAATGTGGCGCCAACTGAAATAAGACTTGCACGTGGCGGCCGAACCCGAATGGGATCTCTCGGCCCACAATGCCATACGATCGTTTCATTTCATTTGTAACCTGAGCGTACATTCGGTATAGTTCGTATAAGGTCGTACTATGCCAAATTTATTCATTTATTTATTAACATCAAAGTTTCCTGGCATTCTAAAATAACTTAAATACAGTATTTATGACCCGTAGACTCCTCCTAAAGTCTGATTGGCAAAAGGCAACTTTTTAGCAAATATTTATTAATAATAATTACTTCATTCGACCGGCTCTTCTAGCCAGTCTGGGAATCTACCGCTCGCTCCTTACTCCGTACGTACTGCAGAGGTGATACATTGACTTCACGTATGTGAAATAGCAAAATTGGAAATAAACTAAAATGCGCTCTTATCTGCTATTAAAGGGTAACTTACAATGTGGCTGTCATAAGGTACCTTATTGCACAGCTTATTGGATGATTTGATAATGGACTTACGCTCGAAACCAGTCATAAAGTAATAAAGGAAATTAATATTGCAACTTTGAAGATTGTCTGCAATTTATTGCATAATTTGGTTAACAACTAAGTTCCATGAAGGTACACAAAGGCATGTGTCGCTAATGAGTCCAGATTGGCGGGAACCAAGAAAAGATACCAACTGTAATCGTAAATTTTACGAAGGCTTTAGTAATCTAGGGTTAAGTTCATAAGATTGCTAAGTTTTTCGCGGTTGCTTCCAATGCTCATCATACTTTTACTAACGAAGTTCCAGCGTCAAAAGCAGTTAGCCGCCGTCGCGAACAAGAACCACCCGCTCTGCGCCCTGCATTGTTCAGTGAGGGGCAAACTCTGACACCTGGCGGCCGTGTGTCGACAAGCTGCCCGCCGGCATCCAGTACCGACACGGTCCGATAACAGCACACCTCTCCACGCAGACAACGCAGCTGACGGGCCAGTTCCGCCAGCACCGCTGAACCTGACGTTGGCTATTTCTGGCCGGTCAGTGTAGTTCCAGCTGGACAACGGAGCTGCCACGTTAATTAATCAATGAAGGCACACGTCATCAGTTCTGCGCACCTTCGCTGCAAAGGGCTCAGCGACATGTTGTGTCTTCCTGCCAACAGCCAGTTCCTCTAGTCGGAGAATTATTGCTTACATCTAACAAGGGAACCGCCCCATCGCACCCCCTTCAGATTTAGTTATAAGTTGGCACAGTGGATAGGCCTTGAAAAATTGAACACAGATCAATCGAGAAAACAGGAAGAAGTTGTATGGAACTATGAAAAAAAAAGCAAAATATACAAACTGAGAAGTCCATGCGCAAGATAGGCAACATCAAGGATAGTGTGAGCTCAGGAGCGCCATGGTCCCGTGATTAGCGTGAGCAGCTGCGGAACGAGAGGTCCTTGTTTCAAGTCTTCCCTCGAGTGAAAATTTTATTTTTTTATTTTCAGACAATTATTATCTGTCCGTCCTTCCGTCCGATGCGAGGTAACTGCGCCGTAGTATGTGGACGCTACACCTAAACAAACATCGAAACACACGACGTCAGTCGACTACTGCGCAAAAACGTTAAAAACATATGTTTTGACAGAGCACAGGGAAAACTGTGCGACTGTGAAACTGTTGCATTCATTTGATGCAGTTTATGTGACGAACTCTTATCTTTTCATCACTTTTTTGGGAGTGATTATCACATCCACAAGAAAACCTAAATCGGGCAAGGTAGAAGAATATTTTTACCCATTCGCCAAGTGTACGAGTTTGGTGGGTCGACAACATATCCCTGTCATGTGATGCATATGCCGTCACCAGTGTCGTATAGAATATATCAGATGTGTTTTCCTGTGGAGGAATCGGTTGACCTATGACCTTTCGATCAAATGTTTTCGGTTCCCATCGGTCGCAAAACACAGACACTAAACTTATTACAGTGAACGGAGACGTCAATGAACGAACGGACAGATCATAACTTTGCGAAAATAAAGTAAGTAGACTTTTCACTCGAGGGAAGACTTGAACCAAGGACCTCTCGTTCCGCAGCTGCTGACGCTAACCACAGGACCACGGCGCTCCTACCCCCACAGCCTCCTTGATGTTGCCTATCTTACGCATGGACTACTCAGTTTGTATTTTTTTTTTCACAGTTCCACACAACTTCTTCCTGTTTTCTCGATTGATCTGTGTTCAGTTATTCAAGGCCTATCCACTGTGCCAACTTAAAACTAAATCTGAGGGGGGTGCGATGGGAAGGTTCCCTTGTAAGTACAAAATCAACGTACGTGTACTAAGATTCTTAACAACGAAGTCACGTAACGCTGTTAATATTTTCAGTTTCGATGCTTTTACAGCGTCGGCCGCTGTGGCCGAGCGGTTCTAGGCGCTTCAGTCCGGAACCGCGCAGCTGCTACGGTCGCAGGTTCGAATCCTGCCTCAGGCATGGATGTGTGTGATGTCTTTAGGTTAGTTGGGTTTAAGTAGTTCTAAGTCTAGGGGATTGATGACCTCAAATGTTAAGTCTCATAGTGCTCAGAGCCATTTGAACCATTGTTAAGTCCCATAGTGCTTAAAGCCATTTGAACCATTTTGAGCTTTTACAGCATTTGGTTTCAAAATAGTAGAGCACGTAAATTTAGCGTCCGAAATAGTGCCAGTTTCCGATCTAGATTCTGTATGCAATACATACAAATGCAATACATAAAACCATTTTGGTCGGCCGAAGTGGCCGTGCGGTTAAAGGCGCTGCAGTCTGGAACCGCAAGACCGCTACGGTCGCAGGTTCGAATCCTGCCTCGGGCATGGATGTTTGTGATGTCCTTAGGTTAGTTAGGTTTAACTAGTTCTAAGCTCTAGGGGACTAATGACCTCAGCAGTTGAGTCCCATAGTGCTCAGAGCCATTTGAACCCATAAAACCATTTTGAGCTTTTACAGCATTTGGTTTAGAGATAGCAGACCACGTAAATTTAGTGTCCGAAATAATGCCAGTTTCCGATATAGATTCTGTATGCAATACATACAAATGCAATACATACAAATGCAATACATACAAAGAGATTTTCGAACCATCACTAGATTTGACAAAAAATTTTACTGTTCATATACCTATGAAACCACCACAGGTGCCAAAATTCTACAGAGCTCGTCTGCTACCGTATGCTCTTAGATATGCTGTTGAGGCCGAGCTAGTACATCTTTAGGAACTAGGAAACATTTCACTGCTCTCAATAAACCAACGGGCGACGCCTTTCGTCGTCTTAAAAATGCCTAGTAGATCTTTACACATTTGTGGCGATGTCAAGGCAACTATCAGTGCTCAGTTCCACATTGGTATCAATCCCATGCATCACCTAGCGGGTTTCTTAACGAAACTGGCCTTGGGCCAATATTTTTCAAAAACCAGCTTAAAAGGCGCTCATCTACAATTCCCATTAGATATCAAAACAAAACAGTTGCTGTCTTAAATACGCCTTTCGGCTTTTCCCAGTATTATCGCTCATATTAAAAAAAACTCAGAGTAATTTATTCGCGGTATTCCGTATTTCGTTGGCTATTTAGACAATACTGTCGTAAGAGGAGCGTCGCAAGCGGTACACCGCAGAATCTCAAATCCCTTTTCAAGCGATTTTTGGAAAACACTTCCATTGTCTGATAGACAAGTGCAGTTTTTTCGCCCCAGTGTTAAATGCCTGGGGCATATCCTCTGTAGCAACAGCATTACAATCACTCAACCACGTCGATACAGTAATAAATATGCCCGCGCCCACTAACCTCAGACAATTACAATCTTTTTCTTGGCAAGATCATTTACTGTACAGGGTTTACTCCTCAACCAACACGAATTGTGCAACCGATCAATCAGTAGCGTTAAATGGGCGTCAAATTTGTGTGCTCGCTTCCTGTCAACACGCTTTCAAAACGCCGTAAGGAATGCCTCAAACAGATGCCTGATGCCTATTCACTGAGCCTGCGGCTGATGCTCGTAACGGATGCGTGCCACCACGGTATTTCGGTAGTTTTGTCCCATAAATTTTCGGACGACTCTGGAAGACCGGTCGCCTATACCTCCAAAACCGCGGTGCAGCTAAGCTATTCAACAGTTGAAATAGAGTTTTTATCCACAATTTACGGCGTCAAGAAATTGCATATGTACACTACTGGTCATTAAGATTGCTACACCAAGAAAAAATGCAGTTGATAAACGGGTATTCATTGGACAAATATATGATACTAGAACTGACATGTCATTACATTTTCACGCAATTTGGGTTCATAGATCCTGAGAAATCAGTACCCAGAACAAGCACCTCTGGCCGTAATAACGACCTTGATACGCCTGGGCATTGAGTCAAACAGAGCTTGGATGGCGTGTACAGGTGCAGCTGCCCATGCAGCTTCAACACGATACCACAGTTCATCAAGAGTAGTGACTGGCGTATTGTGACGAGCCAGTTGCTCGACCACCACTGACCAGACGATTTCAGTTGGTGAGAGATCTGGAGAATGTGCTGGCCAGGGCAGCAGTCGAACATTTTCTGTATCCAGAAAGGCCCGTACAGGACCTGCAACATGCGGTCGTGCATTATCCTGCTGAAATGTACGGTTTCGCAGGGATCGGGTGGTAACATATCTGAAATCTAACGTCCACTGTTCAGAGTGCAGTCAATGTGAACAAGAGGTGACCGAGACGTGTAACCAATGGCACCCCATACCATCACGCCGGATGATACGCCAGATGGCGATGACGAATACACGTTTCCGAAGTGCTTTCACCGCGATATCGCCAAACACGGATGCGACCATCATGATGCTGTAAGCAGAACCTGGATTCTTCCGAAAAAATGATTTTTGCCATTCGTGCACCCAGGTTCGTCGCTGAGTACACCTTCGCAGGCGCTCCTGTCTGTGATGCAGCGTCGAGGGTAACTGCAGCCATGGTCTCCGACCTGATAGTCCATGCTGCTGCAAACGTCGCCGAACTGTTCGTGCAGATGGTTGTTGTCTTGCAAACGTCCCCATCTGTTGACTCAGGGGTCGAGACGTAGCTGCACGATCCGTTACAGCCATGCGGATAAGTTGCCTGTCATCTCGACTGCTAGTCATACGAGGCCGTTGGGATCCAGCACGGCGTTCCGTAATTACCCATCCTGAACCCTCCGATTCCACATTCTGCTAACAATCATTGGATATCGAGCAGCAATGTCGCGATACGATAGACGCAATCGCGATAGGCTACAATCAGACCTTTATCAAAGTCGTAAACGTGATGGTACGCAAACGTTTCACCAGGCAACGCTCGTCAACTGCTGTATGTGTATGAGAAATCGGTTGGAAACTTTCCTCATGTCAGCACGTTGTAGGTGTCGCCACCGGCGCCAACCTTGTGTGAATGCTCTGAAAAGCTAATCATTTGCATATGACAGCATCTTCTTCCTGTCGGTTAAATTTCGCGTCTGTAGCACGTCATCTTCGTGGTGTAGCAGTTTTAATGGCCAGCAGTGTACTTATACAGCAGCAAAGTTCATCCGTTAACCGACCACAAAACTTTTAATACCGGGTTTTGGGCGTCAGCGTAACTCCCAGAACAGACAAAGTAGCGCCTGCAGTGATGGACGCCGTTATATAACGGATCTAACTACGAAACGCACTTTTTGCCCCATCGTCCAAAATGCCACACAGACACTCTATCACACCTTCTCATTTATACTGATGTAAAATTCTTTCGCACCGATACGGTTTGTTTTGCGCTCGACCAGCACCCCAAAAAATCCCTTGTCTAATTCCCGTTGACAGCACGTGGAGGTAGGAACGGGGTTGGCCAGCGCCCCATTCTGCGCAAAATTTTGTCAGCGGTAAGTTTAAGAATCCTGGAGAACTTACCAAAACAAGCAGACTCAGCATTTCTCAACTATTAGGTTAGTGCATAAGTTCGTGGCCTTTTTTGTTTTCCTTGTTGGTATTCTGGTTGCTATGGGTTTATCGATTGTCATTTTTTTATGTGTACTTCACTATTGCTATTTGAATTTTCATATTGTCATTTGGAGGTAGCGACTGGAGCTGTGGATTCTGTAAGATGGAGTGCCAAGTGGAGAAATCGGAACATTTCCGAAATATTCTTCTGTTTGAGTTCAATATAGGGGTGGCAGCAGCTGAGGCAGCCAGAAACATTTACGCCGTATATGGGGTTAACGCCCCTGGACGAAGCACAGCAAGAAAATGGTTCTCTCATTTTAAGGAGGATTGTTCTGACTTTAATGACACTCTGCGTTAATCCACAATGATCGACGTCATAGAATTCTAAAACTGGCAAATGTGATGAACTGTGATCATTCCACCATTGCGCGACACTTGCAGGCAATGGGGAAGGTTGAAACATAGAGGTATGTGGGCGGCATGCTCTAGGTCAAAATCACAAAAATCAGCGGATGACCATACAATAGTGGAAATCAATATAAAGGCACGAATATTTGCAGGAAAATTAACACTGTCGGCTGGAATAACTGTGTATAGCGTATAAGCAATAGCATGAGATCCAGTAGAGTGACAAACGCGGTTAAGTGGTATCGCATTTGATTTCAGCTGTACTGTATACAACAAGACATCAACGATCAGGTTCTAAAGGGTGGAGCTCAGTATAAAGACAGCCGGCTCTCTGCGGTGTTAGTGTGTGCGTTAGTGCAGGCAGGAAAGAGAGGACATGTGCGACAGTGCGTGTTGTGTACATAAGCTACAATTGTGACAATGCCACGCGGAAAATAATAATCATCAGATAAAAATTCAAAAGTCGGTGCGTACAAGGAAATGAAAAATCTAATCGTCAAATTGCCAATAAGTTGAACTGTTCAAGGATAATTTCATTAAACTGGGACCACGATATGGACAGAACGGAAAATATGGGTTGAGTAGAAAATTATTTGAGGCATCGAAACGGTACCTTTTTCGCAAAATAAGGGATACAAACCGTTAATCTTGTCAACTTCGTGCTCATTTGTAGTTGTCAGTAACTGAAACACGTGTACGACAAATTGTGTCACATGGCAAACGTCTTGTGATCAAGAAACGACTACAGAAATCTGTTCTAACACGTACACACAAACAGGCTACATTGGAGTTTCCTGAAAAACGTATGTCATGGATTTCAGAGTGGGATGAAGTATTATTTGCATGATCGGGGAACAAAGCAGCAGGTAAGAATCAGAAGAAATTTTGGTGGTGGAAGTGTTATGATATTCACAGTCTTCTGCGCTGAAAGTAAATCACGTATTACTTGGCTGAACACTAGATTGAACTCTAACATGTAGACTGAGACAGAATTGATTAGAGAGATACAATTTATTAGAATTTATGAGAACCTAGAGGACGAAGGTCTAATGTTTCAACAGGATAATGCAACTGAGCGTATTTCTATTACAATCATAAAGTGGTTTGAAGGTAAGGATATCGATGTCTTGTCTGTCCTGCACGTAGCTGTGATATGAACCCAGTGGAAAATCTTTGGAAAATACTTGTAAGGCGTGTTATCGCAATGGAAGACAATTTGAAGCCGTATGCAGGCTTAAAAGTGAGATACGAGAAGAGTGGACGACAATTCCAGTGCAAGAACTACAAACCCTAACAAAAGCAATGCCGAATAGAATTTTTGAAGTAATTAAGAAGTAATGAGGTTGGAAAAAGTACTTACAATACAGTAACAGAACAGGACAGTGAGTAACTTTATACCATTTTCTATCCAGGAAATGCAAATGGTTTATTTAGTTACTCAGGTTATGAGAGAAACTGTGCAATTCCGTCATTATTGTTCATGCCTTATATGCATCTATTACTCTCATAGTAAATTCGATACACTATGCTACAGACATTGTGCTACTTTCATAGGTACTCCGCCTTTACTGATTTCCACTACTGTATGTGCAGCTCTGCTTACTCGCCATCAATTGGTACGTGAACAAACCGACCATTCCTATCCCGAATCGTTACTGGTGACGAGTAATTATGTCTTCCTGCTGTATATGGAAAAGAAAGGAATAGCTGAACCTAAACAAAGCAGCAACAGCCCGTACAAAGACCTGCACAGATCCACAAAAGATAATATTATGCATCCGGTAAAACAGCGGCTGTGTGGTGTGCTACGAATTGTTTCCCCGAGGTGTAACCGTCACTGCTGACATTTATTTCAACAACTGAGACATCTTGCAGACACAATCCAAGAATAACAACAAAGAAAACTGCGAGAAGTGATGCCAACACCCGCCCACGTTCTGCTGAACAGACAAAAAACGCTATACACGGGTCGGGTTGGGAAACCATTCCGCACCAACCTTATTCACTAGATCTTCCGGGCTCAGATTTTCACCTTTTCCACTCTCCATTGAACAACCTTCAAGGAACTTCCTTTCCGGATGAAAATGTGCTCCGAACTTGACGAGTTCTTCGCCTCAAAACCACGTGATTTCTACAGTCGCGGAATCGAAATGTTAGCCCTGCATTGGCAGACTGCTGTAAGTAGTGAAGGAGAATATATCAATGATGACCAAAGTCTCTGTTGTATATTTTAAACTTGTGGGAAAACGTTACGAACTTATGCTCC
Source organism: Schistocerca nitens (assembly GCF_023898315.1). Taxonomy (NCBI): domain Eukaryota; kingdom Metazoa; phylum Arthropoda; class Insecta; order Orthoptera; family Acrididae; genus Schistocerca; species Schistocerca nitens. The sequence goes on along the minus strand of NC_064618.1, from coordinate 634,392,645 downwards.
AACTCAATATTGCAAAATTTCTATTACGTATTCCCCGAGTATGAAACGGACAACGGTGTTATTAAACACAAAGCATACAGTATGCTAGCAAAAAAATGGTTCAAATAGCTCTGAGCACTATGGGACTCAACATCTTAGGTCATAAGTCCCCTAGAACTTAGAACTACTTAAACCTAACTAACCTAAGGACATCACACACACCCATGCCCGAGGCAGGATTCGAACCTGCGACCGTAGCAGCCCCGTGGTTCCGGACTGCAGCGCCAGAACCGCACGGCCACCGCGGCCGGCAGTATGCTAGCACCTTTACTTTCATTACGGATAAGAACATACCATTATTTTAAGCACATTGATATGAGATTTTCAGAAAACTTCATTTAAATTTTGATGTCACTTGGTTGATGACAGAGACGGCCAGGTCATGGATTAATTAGGACTGACTTGTGCTGATAAAGTACAATTGAGGAGGAGACTAAGGGATTTACTGGAGGGCAAGTTCTTCCACTCCACTGATGAGCCTCTTAACAGAACAAATAATTGTATACATTATTAACTATATCACCGATCATTTATGTTATATGCTTGCACAGTTTCAGTATAGTAATGTGATCCGTGGAAGTAAATCTTGAAAGCTGGCTTTATGTTTCTACCTTTCAATATTTAATCTGTTACTTTCACTGTTCAATTAATTCGTGAATTAGTTAATGCAGGTCTTCCGCAAATACGCAGTTCTGTGCAGTTACCGACTGCGGCGATTGCGAACAACTTGGTTATCTTTGTGTAAGTCTGCGAGGTGCTCAGCAAGTATTCTTTGAGTTCTAGCTGAGCCGACCAATAGGTCATGACCTGCCTCGCTGGGAATGCTGAATCGCGAGTATGAATAAGCACGTTGCGTCCTGGTGTACTTGGAATCTCTTGGCGCGGGTTTCTGTTTGTTATACGGTGTGGTGGTAAGATGTAGTTTAATTATGTGCAGGAAGAGCACACTTATATTACGATTTTGTTAATAATTCACAGCGAGCGTATAGTTCTTATATATTTATTTTCTTGACTCGAATTGTGAAGTCACTAAAACCTTATTTGGATGCGTGGCTCACATGTGGAGATCCAGTCTTTGTAGGGTGTAGAAAAATTTCCGCTACCAGTCACAATAAAAGTTTATTTATTCGTCACATGACTGGTTTCTGGTTTGTGCCCATCCTCAGGTGTTTACACATTCAAGTACATGTTTATATTGCTGGAGATCACTGTATAAATATAAAGAAAATTATTTGCTGGTGACTAAACAGATACAAGTGGAACAATTGTAAGTGGTAAGGCAGCATTTGTCGAAAATATATCTGTATGTACATAAAGATGAAGCATCATTTTTGTAATTACGCTGTGGAGACAGTTTCTCCACTTAGTTGCACATTTGTTATCATTTTCACTTCCATGTTTAAGTTTTATAACATTTAGCTGCATATTTCACTATTGAGTCGTGCATTAGTGATATACACTGTGTTTACATACAAAAATGTAGGCTATGGTCAAAGAACTTTGATGTAGGTGGTGTGAAGATGTTGCTCATACAAAACATGTAAGTTATGGTCAAAGAACCTAGCCATAGGAAGTGCAAGGACGCTGCACACATAGAAACTTAAAAAGCTATTATGAATTGCGAAGTTTTTTGATCCACATTATGAAATTTTTGATCCACATTATGAAATTTTTTATCCACATTCTTTTCAGAGAACTTAGATCTAGAAAGTACTACGATGTTACGCACATGAAATTACTAAAAGCTATTACAAATTACAAAAATGACAACTGTTGTCAGAGAGCTTAGATCTAGGAAGTACAATGACGTTATACAAATGCAATTTTGAAAGATTATTACAACTTAAGAAAATGACAGTTAAAGATTGTGTTTACAATACGACTTTTACAAATTACGATACTGACACTTGAACTGCTGTATGATTGCTACATCGGATTCCCATAGCATATAACTTTGTTATTATATCAGTAGATAATGAGTTTTTGTTTTTGAATATTTCATGAATTATGTGGAGATAAGTTTTGTTTCCAAACTCAACTTCTTCGTTGAGAATAAGGTGTGGTGAGTTAGAGCTGTGGATGTCAATTTCTGCCGGCCGAAGTGGCCGTGCGGTTAAAGGCGCTGTAGTCTGGAACCGCAAGACCGCTACGGTCGCAGGTTCGACTCCTGCCTCGGGCATGGATGTTTGTGATGTCCTTAGGTTAGTTAGGTTTAACTAGTTCTAAGTTCTAGGGGACTAATGACCTCAGCAGTTGAGTCCCATAGTGCTCAGAGCCATTTGAACCATTTTTTTGTCAATTTCTAGCTCTTCGAGTAGGTTCATTTTCTTTCCTTTGTTGAAAGTGTGTAGTATCTGTAGCTTGTCTGTAATGGCTGTGGCTGGGTCACCTTGGTCTGTTACATGTATTGCAAAAGTGGATTTATCACTTTTATTTAGCTGGAAGGCATCCATATGCTCACAGAATATTATAGTGAAACTCCTTCCAGTTTAGCCTATGTAGAACTGCGGGAAATTGTCACATAAAAATTTGTAAATACGTGTGGCATTGGTTATCTGTCTTACTTCTGTGGATGATGTGCTGTTGTAGCTTGTTGTAAGTGCTGAAAGAAATTTGAATACCAGTTTTCCGAAAGAGGTTGGCAATTTTGTATGAAATTTTACCTATAAAGAATATGCAGCCAAATGTGGTTTATTTTTTCTTTCTTGTGAATCTGATTTAGTAGATGTGCATTGTTTCTTTTTGATTTTATTGTTAAGTTTATCAATTACATCTGGTTTGTATCCATTTCTAGATGCAATTTCTCCGATAATGTTAATTTCTTTTTGTTCATCATGGGAGCTGAGTGGGATTTTATGTATACAATTAAGTGTAGATATGAAGAATGCCATTTTGTGTTGTACTGGATGACATGAGGAGTTGTTAATGACAACGTCACTAGTGGTTGGCTACCTGTAAATCTGGAAGGCATGTTTGTTGTTTACATTAGATATTGTAAGGTCAAGAAAATTGATTCCTTCATCTACTTTATGTTCTACAGGTAAGCTGATGTTGTTGTGGATGCTGCTGAGATATTTAGCAAGTTTCTCAATCTCCTCAGTTGTACCATTGTACAAGATAATAGTATCATCCACATTCCTTTTTTAGTATATTATTTTATTTTCAAGTGAACAATCTGATCTGAAAAATTTATTTTCTATGTGTTTAATGTAAATATCTGCAAGTATTCTTGCCAAACTACTGCCCATTGCAGATGCTGTGTCTTTGCTAGAATATTATGTTTCGAGGTACGTTGCAGAATCTGTTTACTATTAATTCATCCGATTCGTAGAATGAATAATTTCTTCACATTCCCTATCAGTAAGCATTTGTCACTGTTTTGCAGGTTGCACAGATCTTACTTTGTTTGATTTTCTTAAGTGTTGGAACTCGTTGTCCCACATGTTTTCAGAAGATTAGTATTACACATGTTACTATGATTTAATTACTTTCGAGAGTCAGTAATATGGATTTGTATTTCAATATTCTTTCCAATCAATTTTTTCCTTGCCAAACACTTACCCATTGAGACGAATTTATGACGACTTGTACTCAGCAGTGAACTTACGATCATTCGATTGGAAAAATATTACTTGCCATTAGCAATTAGTTGAATTTTTACTGATTTCTTACAACTATCGGTATCAAAACTAGCATCAGTTACTGTGAATATCTTACTCCGTCTTCTTTTCATGGTCATCCAGCAAAAAAGTAGCTGCTGGTGTTGAAGTATCAGACTGAACCACAGTCCTTCGTTTACCGAAAGTGTCATTACCTCATGTTTTGTAATAGTGGGATATTATAACAGACTAGATCCACATGCCCACAGCATTGGACTTGGCTATGAGCTACGCTACGATTGTTCTAGTCCAGTTAAACTCAATTTTCTTTTGTTGCACCAACTTTAAATTGTTGCGCACAAAGTAAGTATGCATTGACTAGGTAATTTTCTACAAAGTCGTTGCAGTCAGATCACGTTACTAGTTTGACTTCTGGGCCTAAATATTGAATATGAGACGTTATACTGTTTAAATTGGGACACATCCGGATTTACTTTCATCAATAATCTGTTTCAAAAACATACCAGTGAACTTAAAGTCTTGTAAGTTGTTTGTCATATCTGAGGAAGCTTGGCAACAACGGCTATGTTGTAATCTTATCCACTACAGTATATCCATACCTAAATGTTTATTGGAAACATTTTAGTAAATGTCTCAACGACAGCAAATAAAGTTATACTTTTTTCCTTCTTCCATTTACGATTTGTGAAAACACCGAAGAAATGTTGGATGGGAACTTGGTGCTGGGTATGCATTTAAAAGTGTTAAGCGAAAAAGCACCCAGAGGCTGCCAACAATCCAAGTGTGAAACTTTCCTGTTGTAAAGTCTATATCAAGGTGGATTTGTATTACTTCGATACATTTTGGCACCTGTAATTATAACTAAAAGTGATGCTGAATTGAATCAATCATTTCGAAGAGGCCATACATCCACCAAAGAAAAATTTTCAGGAGAAAGAAAAAACTATTTGGATTGCAAACCAAAGTGTAAAATGTCTTCGTGATCAAACAGCTAAATTTTCAAGGCACAGCTGTAGGCTAATTAAGATAGGATTTCTAGGAGTATTGCCCACTACGGCAGTAAGTTATGGCCGGAGGTGTAGACGTTGTGTTCCAGGCTAAACATCGCTAACTACACCTACCTGCATTCAGGTCCCATTTTGCATGCTGGTACGACATTTCCACTTTAGCTCAAATGCTGTTTCCCTCGGACTATTCCTCTGTTTATTCCATCACATTTACTTAAACCACCCTTTTTCCTTCTCTTTACACCCTCACAATCACTATCATTTTCACTCATTTTACACAAAAGTATAACTCTCCAAGGATGCACTGTCAATTGCCTACGCGAACATGTGCTCGGCGCGCAGCGCTTGCAGTGATCACCACGTGACCTAACAGCGGGAGACTCCGAGAAGTCCATATCGCAGGAGATATAGCTCTTTCCCACGGAACGTGAAACATGAACTCTTAATATCTCACACACACTAGAGTGGGTGGGATATGGCCTTTTCACAGGAAATACGCGTTTCCTCTAGTACTTCGAGATTTTGAACTAAAATGGAAATGTGGTGCAGATGGACATATGTCCTTTTCGAAATGATTGATTCCGTTGTATTTTTGATATTTAAATTGTTTGCTTTGCTTCCCAACCCAGATTCCATAATATTATTGTGTGCATTTGGCTGTGTTGCAGTGTTCGCCACAGATAATTTAAACGTTTTACGTATCGTTACTCATATTTGATCATTTTTATTCATGTCTGAAAATTAATTACAGTTTGAGCAATATTGTAGCTGTTTCAAGAGCGTGTTTTGGCTGCCTGATAATTGATATTTCGCTGACCAGCAAGTGGAACACCGTTTCTGAGGTACGAGTACGTTTATTATCCGGAGTAGACACCAAACACATTCCAAACGTGCAGCATGCGCTCACCATTCTCACTCAGTTACACGTATCACATAAAAGACCACAGGCAGGAGGCAAACCACTTATCCTGGGACTAGACGTCAAAACGAAAATCATTAGTGCCGTCTCAGCACATCACAACTCACTTAAAACATCGGAATTTGTCACTTTCGTAATAATGTCTCTCGAATGCTTGTCAATGCTTACGAAGAATACTGGTGTAACCAGAGATATTTAAATAAAATGCTTTTCCGTCGAATGACACTAAGCTTGAGTCACATTACAGACCACGCGATTCTATAAAGTCTTGAATCAACAGGTTCGACTCTAGGGTCCATATTATTACTGAATCGACAGGCTCTATTCTAGGGCCGATATTTTTAACAGGTTTGCGCGGTGTTTCCGGAAGACCGTAAAGGAATTGTGAAATAGATTTCTCAGGGATATAACTTGCGATGCTGAGTCTTTTCAAGAGCACACCGAAACCGCTTTCCCTTTAATCATCCTGATGCCCAAGGCGACGCTAAACGCCGCTGTTCGCCAAGATTACAGGAGGCAGTCACCGGGAGTGCCATTAGTGTACATGCTCTGTGTATCAAGCGTACTGCAGCGCCCTATCTAACTTCTCCTAAACTTGCATACTGAAGCGGAAATGGCCGTAATTTGTTGGTGCTGGATACAGTTAACGAGCTCTTTTAGCAGCCAGATCGCCGTCCACAGAAAACTTCTAAACATAATGTAAGATAATCCCTTCTGGGAATAGAAAATCTCGACATTTTTTTGGTGTTATGACACTGATACTGGCAAGATATCGATCGATTAACGTAAACTGATGTTCGCGCGTTTCAAGGATGTTGTTGTTGTTGTTGTTGTGGTCTTCAGTCCTGAGACTGGTTTGATGCAGCTATCCATGCTACTCTATCCTGTGCAAGCTTCTTCATCTCCCAGTACCTACTGCAACCTACATCCTTCTGAATCTGCTTAGTGTATTCATCTCTTGGTCTCCCTCTACGATTTTTACCCTCCACGCTGCCCTCCAATGCTAACTTTGTGATCCCTTGATGCCTCAAAACATGTCCTACCAACCGATCCCTTCTTCTAGTCAAGTTGTGCCATAAACTTCTCTTCTCCCCAATCCTATTCAATACCTCCTCATTAGTTACGTGATCTACCCACCTTATCTTCAGCATTCTTCTGTAGCACCACATTTCGAAAGCTTCTATTCTCTTCTTGTCCAAACTGGTTATCGTCCATGTTTCACTTCCATACATGGCTACACTCCATATAAATACTTTCAGAAACGACTTCCTGACACTTAAATCTATACTAGATGTTAACAAATTTCTCTTCTTCAGAAACGATTTCCTTGCCATTGCCAATCTACATTTTATATCCTCTCTACTTCGACCATCATCAGTTATTTTACTCCCTAAATAGCAAAACTCCTTTACTACTTTAAGTGTCTCATTTCCTAATCTAATCCCCTCAGCATCACCCGATTTAATTTGACTACATTCCATTATCCTCGTTTTGCTTTTGTTGATGTTCATCTTATGTCCTCCTTTCAAGACACTGTCCATTCCGTTCAACTGCTCTTCCAAGTCCTTTGCTGTCTCTGACAGAATTACAATGTCATTGGCGAACCTCAAAGTTTTTACTTCTTCTCCATGAATTTTAATACCTACTCCGAATTTTTCTTTTGTTTCCTTTACTGCTTGCTCAATATACAGATTGAATAACATCGGGGAGAGGCTACAACCCTGTCTTACTCCTTTCCCAACCACTGCTTCCCTTTCATGCCCCTCGACTCTTATAACTGCCATCTGGTTTCTGTACAAATTGTAAATAGCCTTTCGCCCCTTGTATTTTACCCCTGCCACCTTCAGAATTTGAAAGAGAGTATTCCAGTTAACGTTGTCAAAAGCTTTCTCTAAGTCTACAAATGCTAGAAACGTAGGTTTGCCTTTTCTGAATCTTTCTTCTAAGATAAGTCGTAAGGTTAGTATTGCCTCACGTGTTCCAACATTTCTACGGAATCCAAACTGATCTTCCCCGAGGTCGGCTTCTACTAGGTTTTCCATTCGTCTGTAAAGAAAGTTTCAAGGATACTACATACAATTTAGGGGATGCGCTTGACAGTGACCTACTGCGTTATGCACATCAAATTGCGCGCGACACAGACTACAGTGATTTCAAAGGAAATAGTGCTATAGAACCGGAAGACGTAAGATGAAATTACAAGCAAAATTTCATCTAGGCAAAGCACAGAAAACTGCAGAATCGGCCCGAAAACTTGTAGATGACATAAAAAAATTGTCTCATCGTTCAGTAAGGACGTTGTTTTTAACTCCGAACAACCAGGATTTGAAGAGGAAATCCGTATAAAAGGAATCCTGGAAATTAGTGGTACGAAGAGAGTTTTATGAAGGTCAACTAACACCAAAACCTTAACGCATTCGTATATAATTATTGCAACAGTTAATTCGGACAGTAAATTGGCTGGAGAGTTATTTATTGTGCTGCGAGAAGCTGTGCGTGCTCTGCCTCCTACAATTCTTTCTCGTGTGCGTGATCTTGCAAGGGCAGTAGAGAATATTTAGGTCGCAGAAGCAAGAGAGGGAAAATGGACGCAAGAGAACTATAACTATGGTATGACCTCTGTAACTATGGTATGACCTCTGCTTTTGGCCAATAGCTCATCAAAATTGTATCATTTGCTTGATTCCTGGTCTGTGTATAAAAATCATACTCTTTTAGAGTAAATTACCCCTCTGGAAAAGTATGTGACATTGCAGTTCATAGCCCCTGGAACCATTGGACAAATTCAGCAACTGGATGTTTGTTTTTTCCGTGCCCATAAAACATATTACCGCGCTGTCTGCAGCTACAGGCATAGCTCGTTTTACGATTAGCTCCACGACAGCCTGTTTCGCATTCGGTTGCATGTTACCACATTCCATCAGTTCTGATCACTCCTTTACACCAATATGATTCTGTATGCATTCTTTAAGAATGGATACCTAGCTGAACGTCTTTCACGGTTTTTTAACTGCCAACGAGTTTGCGTTCGATCTTGCTGGCGCGAACCTTTGTGATTGCCGTGGCGTGCCATTTTTTATTCGGTACTTACGGTGCAAGTTAATGGTTTTTTTTAACATTTCTTGACTGTCGACGATACCCATTTTGTGAAGTGTAACATAGAAGGGCGATCTCTGCACCTCGGGGACGTTCATTTTGTGTCGTCGTGGTGAGTCATTATTAGCTAATATATTTCCTGTCATAACTGTTTACGCACCACTTTCAAATGAGCCATACTAAAGCGACCTCGCGGTCAAGGGGCTCCTTATCAGACCCACACGTTCCGACGCCGCTGGACATCGGCTATCCGGCTTATAGGATGGCCGGGCATCCTATGTACTCTATCCGGCCAAAGAGCTATATGTTTCATCTCTAGTTCCGACCTACATCGCTAAAGAGATTATTCGGCTGTTGCTCTGGCCATGGGTTGCCGAGATCTGGGTCGTCACCACTCACCAGGAACTACTAGTATTGATGAACACTGGCAATAGAGTTAAAGCAGCATGAATGACTTGCCGTTACCTGTCGTGCGAGCTGAGTTGGACTCGATCCCCGCCCGCGATGCAGCCAATGTTTCTACCCTAGTTGGCAGCTATGTCTACTATTTTTCAGGACCTGTACATCTGCAAATACCTTACAAATTTAATAATATATTCTTCCTATATTCTTCATTCATTTTTTTATCTGCTGCTCTTTCTGGTGCGGTGCTTTTAATGGGCAGCAGAGTGTTTTGTAGATTGATTCTAATTCGTGCATTTAAAAGTACTATTAGTGGACGGGACGATTCAAAAAGAAAGGACAGCTCTCAATCGTTTATTACAGACAAATTATGAAAGATCTCTCTGGGTAAATGAAGGTTCAAACTTTTATGTTCGAACAGACACTATACCACATACATGAGCACCATGCGTTGCTCGAGAGTCCTTTAAATTCCACACACGATTCACAGGTCCCTGTTTATTGAATTGACAGCTACAACAATTTGATTTCTCAGCTCTTGAACAGTACCTGTCGTAGGTGGGACAAAGACATGTCTTTTATTACTCCCACAGAAAAAAATCGAAATGTTTGAGGGCTGGTGACCTGGGAAGAAAAAAGCAGTGAACAAGATCTTATTGTTCACCTCTTCCGGCGCAACGTTTGGGGAAGCGTTGTTAACATAACGCCGCGTCTCAACGTGAAAGAGCGGCTGGGCGCCGTTATACATAAAATAAAATTATTAGAATCTCCGTGAAGCTGAGGAAACAACCAGTTTTGCAGCATGTCCAAGTATGAAATTTCTGTCACACTCTCCTCCGCAAAAAAGAAAGGTCCATAATGTTATGAACAGAAATGGCACAAAACACGTTCAGTTTCGGTGAGTCTCTTTCATGTTCGACGACAACGTCAGCGTTTTGTGACCCCCAAATGCCTCCATTATGGTGGTTTACTTACTATAACCGATAGATGAAACGCAGATGGAACGTAGATTCGTTCGAAAAGATGAATCGTTCGGAAAAAGTGTCCTCTGCACATCCTGGGGACTCGAAATGAAAAATGCGTACTCTCTGTTAATGCCGCCTGGACATAATTGCTGCAGAAACTGCAACTTTTAAGGCTTCATATCCAGGTGTCGTTTCAAAACACGCCACACCGCTGTTTGAAGGCCGGCCGATGTGGCCGAGCGGTTCTAGGCGCTTCAGTCTGGAACTGCGCGACCGCTACGCTCGCAGGTTCGAATCCTGCCTCGGGCATGGATGTGTGTGATGTCCTTAGGTTAGTTAGCTTTAAGTAGTTCTAAGTTATAGGGGACTGATGACCACAGATGTTAAGACTCATAGTGCTCAGAGCCATTTGAAATCGCTGTTTGAGGAAGTTGAGGTTCCTGCTCTGTCTGATTTGTGGACTTCGAGGGCTCCGTGTGGACGCATCACGAATACACCCGACATTTTCATCAGAAGTGTGTGGCCGACCAGTGCTCCTCCATTTGCATATGCAGCTAAGTTCCAAGAATTTTGTATGCCAGTCATAAATCTGTTTGTACTGAGGCGGCTTCTTGTTAAATCGACTGCTCAATGCACGGTGCCCTGTAACAATGGATTGACTTCGCGCAAATTCCAACACAGAAAATGATTTCTCTTGTGGTGGAGTCGCCATGTTGCTACCAACAAACACAGCGCAGCTGTGTGAAAACATCGAACCTCCTTCTATCGAGTTACATGCGCAATATGTTTCTATCTTTCACAATATGTCTGTAATAAAATAATGAAACGTGTTCTTTCTTTTTGAATCACCCGATGCAGTAGATTTGCCCGTAGAGCGCAAAGCCCAGTTCCCCAGATTACGAGAAAACGACATTAGTCGGACCCAGATTGAATCTGTGCAGCGGATTAACGACCGTAGACTGGTACACTGGCCATGCTGGGTGTGTGGTTTAGGCGGTTTCCCACGCTCGTTTAGGCAACTACAGGGCTGGTCCAAAAATTCTGCCTTCGAAAATACGACACTCAACCAGTTGCAAAACGATGATACACGTAACAAGGTTTACACGATTCACGGAAAGATGGCATTCATGAGTTCCTTCCCTTAGTCTACCTCGACACCTGTAACTCAGGAGATGTATACAGCCACAAAGGTAAATAAAATTAAATTTGCTAAATCCTGAAAAAGCAGAACCCACACTAGAGGGAGTAAACGTTTTGGAAGAGAAAATGAAAGAAAAGTATATATACTGTTATAACCAGGAATAACACAATAACCTCTTCAGTCTGGTTTATTAAATCACAAATCACTTTTTAACAATTATGTTAGCCAAGCGTCTACCCAGGCTCACACTCAGAAGTAATGCATAATTAAAGTTTGGTTATACCAATGTCCGAATGTGCATGGTGGAGTGCACGTCCTGTAATTATTCCCAAGTCCAGTGAAGTTCAGTCTCTCCAAGTGAAGTCGCAAGATTTCCGCCGAGCAGCCAGGTAACCTCGAGTGGTGCGGCGAGTCATCTACAAGCAGCTGGAACACGGCGTACTGCACTTCCCGATGAGAACTGTCGTTTGCGGCGGCGGCCGGGTTTATATAAGGCTTGCTAGTTAATGGAGCCGTCGGCTGGGGTCGCTGTTTTCCAGGGAAAACCAATCGCAATGTTTCCTGGCGTAGCCAATTGCTGGGTGCTGACAAACGCGCGCGCGCGAAGGCGGCCAGCGATGGTAGCCGCGAGGCGCCCGGAGAAGTGCGGCCAGCGATGTATTTCTCGGCCACAGGGAACGTGCGTGTGAAGACGGCCAGCGATGGAAGCAGCGGGCCGCCCAGAGAAGTGCGGCCAGCGATGTATTTGGCGGCCGCGTACTGGAGCGCGTTGTTCGGTGTTTGTTAGAAGTGGTGTATATCACATATACTAAGGTGACAAAAGTCATGGAATACCTCCTAACATCGTGTCGGACCCCGTCCTGCATAGAGTAGTGCAGCAACTCGACGTGGCATAGACTCGACAATTCGATAGAAGTCACTTGCAGAAATATTGAGCCATGCTTCCTCTATGGCTATCCGTAATGCGAAAGCGTTGCCGGTGCAAGAGTTTATACACGAACTATCCTGTCGATTGTGTTCCATAATTGATAGATTGGATTCACATCGGGCGACCTGGGTGGCCAAATCTTTTGTTCGAATTGTCCAGAATGTTCTGCAAACTCATCGCGAACAATTGTACGCCGTTCACATGGCGCATCGTCATCATAAAAATTCCATCGTTGTTGGGAACATAAAGTCCATAAATGGCTGCAAATGATCTCCAAGTAATCGAACATAACAATTACCAGCCAATGATCGGTTCACTTGGACTGGAAGACCCAATCCACCCCATTACAGAGCCACCACCAGCTTCACAGTGCCTTGTTGGCAACCTGGATCCATGACTTAGTGAGGTCTGCGCCACACTCGATCCCCACTGTCAGCTCCTACCAAATGAAATCGGGACTCATCTCACTAGGCCACGATTTTCCAGTCGTCTAGGATCCAACCGACATGGTCGCGAGCCCAGGAGAGGCGCTGCAGGCGATGTTGTTCTACTAGCAAAGGCACTTGTCTCCTGCCATAGCCAATTAACGCCAAATGTCATCTCACTGTCCTAACGGATACGTTCGTCACAAGACCCACATTGACTTCTTCGGCTTTTTCATGCAGTGTTGCTTGTCTGTTAGCACTGACAACTCTATGCAAATGCCAGTGATATCTGTGGTGAGAGATAATTCCTGGAACTTGATATTCTCGGAACTTTCTTGACGCTGTGGGTCCAGTAATACCGAATTCTCTAACGAGTTCCGAAATGGGATGTTCTATGCGTCTAACTCAACTACCATCACGCATTCAAAGTCTGTTAATTCCCATCGTGCGGCCATAACCACGTACATCACCTACGCACAAATGACAGCTCCGCCAATGCACTGCCGTAATACATCGTGTGTATGCGATACTACGGCCATCGGCATATCTGTATACACACCTGGAAATTGAAATAAGAACACCGTGAATTCATTGTCCCAGGAAGGGGAAACTTTATTGACACATTCCTGGAGTCAGATACATCACATGATCACACTGACAGAACCACAGGCACATAGACACAGGCAACAGAGCATGCACAATGTCGGCACTAGTACAGTGTATATCCACCTTTCGCAGCAATGCAGGCTGCTATTCTCCCATGGAGACGATCGTAGAGATGCTGGATGTAGTCCTGTGGAACGGCTTGCCATGCCATTTCCAGCTGGCGCCTCAGTTGGACCAGCGTTCGTGCTGGACGTGCAGACCGCGTGAGACGACGCTTCATCCAGTCCCAAACATGCTCAATGGGGGACAGATCCGGAGATCGTGCTGGCCAGGGTAGTTGACTTACACCTTCTAGAGCACGTTGGGTGGCACGGGATACATGCGGACGTGCATTGTCCTGTTGGAACAGCAAGTTCCCTTGCCGGTCTAGGAATGGTAGAACGATGGGTTCGATGACGGTTTGGATGTACCGTGCACTATTCAGTGTCCCCTCGACGATCACCAGTGGTGTACGGCCAGTGTAGGAGATCGCTCCCCACACCATGATGCCGGGTGTTGGCCCTGTGTGCCTCGGTCGTATGCAGTCCTGATTGTGGCGCTCACCTGCACGGCGCCAAACACGCATACGACCATCATTGGCACCAAGGCAGAAGCGACTCTCATCGCTGAAGACGACACGTCTCCATTCGTCCCTCCATTCACGCCTGTCGCGACACCACTGGAGGCGGGCTGCACGATGTTGGGGCGTGAGCGGAAGACGGCCTAACGGTGTGCGGGACCGTAGCCCAGCTTCATGGAGACGGTTGCGAATGGTCCTCGCCGATACCCCAGGAGCAACAGTGTCCCTAATTTGCTGGGAAGTGGCGGTGCGGTCCCCTACGGCACTGCGTAGGATCCTACGGTCTTGGCGTGCATCCGTGCGCCGCTGCCGTCCGGTCCCAGGTCGACGGGCACGTGCACCTTCCGCCGACCACTGGCGACAACATCGATGTACTGTGGAGACCTCACGCCCCACGTGTTGAGCAATTCGGCGGTACGTCCACCCGGCCTCCCGCATGCCCACTATACGCCCTCGCTCAAAGTCCGTCAACTGCACATACGGTTCACGTCCACGCTGTCGCGGCATGCTACCAGTGTTAAAGACTGCGATGGAGCTCCGTATGCCACGGCAAACTGGCTGACACTGACGGCGGCGGTGCACAAATGCTGCGCAGCTAGCGCCATTCGACGGCCAACACCGCGGTTCCTGGTGTGTCCACTGTGCCGTGCGTGTGATCATTGCTTGTACAGCCCTCTCGCAGTGTCCGGAGCAAGTATGGTGGGTCTGACACACCGGTGTCAATGTGTTCTTTTTTCCATTTCCAGGAGTGTATGTTCATATCCCGTGACTTTTGTCACCTCAGTGTAATCCTCTTCCCTGTCAGAAAACGCTAGCAACAGGCAAGTGGCTCACTGGCATGGAGTAGGCCAGACGACTGTGTGGAACATTATCCACAACTGCCATTGTCCGCAGCTCGTGGTCGTGCGGTAGCGTTCTCGCTTCCCACGCCCGGGTTCCCGGGTTCGATTCCCGGCGGGGTAAGGGATTTTCTCTGCCTCGTGATGACTGGGTGTTGTGTGATGTCCTTAGGTTAGTTATGTTTAAGTAGTTCTAAGTTCTAGGGGACTGATGACCATGGATGTTAAGTCCCATAGTACTCAGAGCCATTTTCGAGCCACAACTGCCATTATTCGTATCACGAATTTGCCTCCGCAGCAGACAATTATGTCGCCGTTTCGTCGCGCAGGCCACCACGGTGTTGGAATTTCTGTCATTCATCCTATTCACAGATGAAGTTACCTCTACGAGGGGCGGTACTGTCAGCCTTCACAACACGCATCTGTGGGCTTCGGGGAATTCCCATGGTACACTGGTAGCGAACCATCCAGGATTGAAAGACACCCATGTTTAAAAAAAAAAGGTGGGTAAAATTGGGTTTGGGTTTTAATGGGTTTTATTGGTTCTTTGAGACCTCTTTCGTATTCACAATTACATAGTTCCTACGATTATTTAAAATAGTAACCCCTTCTTACAACTACTATATTCGTTTTCGCACTGTAGGGCCTGCAGCGTAATATGCACTGATAAGCCAAAAAATTATGACCGCTGCCCATCGCGAGGCACGTGGCGTGGTAACATAAGTATAAAAGTGAAGCTGACACGGACGATGGATCACCCTACCGAAGATATGGGCTGCAAATGGGGAAATCCATTGAAATAAGCGATTATGACAAAGGACAGATTATTATTAAGCAGAGTCTGTGTCGTATCTCGAAAGCGGCGGAGGTGGTCCAATGTTCACGTCCTACAGTCGTGAGCATCTACGGAAAGAGGTAGAAGGACAGTGAAACTACCTCTAGGCGCTAAATGGTTGGACGTCCACGGGCACATTTTTACTGAGGAACAAGTCACAGAAGACAAATACAGACAAGTCGATGAACATGAATTTGTACTGGCTGCACGACACCGCGGAATTCTTTAAAACTGCTGGTTCATGCAGGATGGAGGTCGTCCACACCGTGCTGCATACTACATTTTTTTTTTTTTTTCAGGTGACATTCAGACACAGGATTGTCTCGATGGACACCTTAAGCATTCATTTGACATGATATGGAACAGCGCCCTTATAGTCACAATGTCAAGCCGTGTGATTGTTGTGATGTTTCTGCAACACTCCAGGATCTTAGTACTGCAATTTCCAGGGAGATTCGTGCAGCCGAAAATGATTTTATTCAGAAACTCATCACAGAATTCAGTTCAAGGCTGTACACACTCAGTGCTGCCGGTTGCCCGCTATAGCAAAAATATTACAAGATTATATCACCACTTATTCCGTCGTAGTAGACAAAAAAATTTGTATCAGGCTGTGTAACATTTTTGTGGGTTGATTAAACCCTGGAACCAGCAGAACTGATTCGTAGTTCAGCCTCAGTATGTGGGTGGGGATTATTTGTGACCGTCTTGTGGGTCCAGTCAACCTTCCAGAGCGCTTCAGAGACTGAGGTCTATCTGCACTTTGTGCAAGCGACGCTGCCTGCCCTGCTGGTGATGCGAAAGTCAAACTTGCCTGTGCTTTCAAGCAATGAAAACTGTACTGTCAAAGAATCTTTGTATCTGCACCTTCAAGTGGCTATACTTCCCTCGCATGATTTTCCGATCATATGTCCGTATTACCTTTCTTGCTCCTTATTCTTTCTGGGATCGTTCCCGTGGTTTGTCGCCTTTTAGCAAAATCAGCCTGTACAGCAATGTGAACTCAGATCACAGCTGGTGAAACTGGCGCCGGCCGGGTGGCCAAGCGGTTAAAGGCGCTACAGTCTGGAACCGCGCGACCGCTACGGTCACAGGTTCGAATCGTGCCTCGGGCATGGATGTGTGTGATGTCTCAGGTTAGTTAGGTTTAAGTAGTTCTAAGTTCTAGGTGACTGATGACCTTAGAAGTTAAGTCCCATAGTGCTCAGAGCCATTTGAACCATTTTTGAAACTGGCAGTCGTCAAAACGAAATAAATAATTATTTCCTTGACAGATAGGCAGGGAGCGATTACGATGATGAATGGTTTTTTATTATTATTTACAGTTATAAGTTGTGCTGGTGACAACTGTTTTCCCGCTTCTTACAGCCGAGTGTGTCGGGTAACGCCCCAGTATTAGCGGTGCCTTCGTTTACCGGCGCCACAGGAGGAGAAGAAAGGCAAGGAGAGGAGAGCAGCCGCCCTGTCTAATTCTGGAAGCGCACTGTATCGAGCGCGTCCGCCCCAGGGACTTCTGATAGCAGCGCAGACTCACACTGCCGCAGCCACGCGGCAGCCAAGGCGATAGCCGGAACACGCGGCACGCGGCACGCGGCACGAGACCCGCCCCGAATGCACGTCGGCCTGCCGTCATCAGCCTCCCTTCCCATGGTCTAACACTCCACGACCTGGGCACATCTGGGCCGCACGGCGAGACATGGCATGGTGAAGCACATGTGGGTCTTTTGCGGCGGTGTGGGTCCAAAGTAACGGTCCACTAAACTGAATGGAACGAACGAGAAACGAATTCTAAGGAACCGTCGTCCTCCGTTCCGTTCAGGTCAATGTCATTTCCCACCTCGCTCCTAGTTCTATCCCGCCGGTCCTCGCTTCCTCCCGCCCCCTACCCCCCTTACCCCCTCTCTTCGGTCTTGTTACTTTTCGGGTAAAAAGTCGTATCTCATTTCAGCTCTGCCGTTCTTCGTTCAGTTGTAGTTCCTTTCGTTCATGTATTCGCCCATTCCTGTTCAGTTGTTATAAAATAAAACTTAAGAATTGGTGAAGTGCGAGTATGGCTCACGCGCCCGCCCGGCTATCCGCGCGGTGTAACGCGCTGCTTCCCGAGCGGGAAGGCGTGCCGGTCCCCGGCACGAATCCGCCCGGCGGATTAGTGTCGAGGTCCGTTGTGCTGGCCAGCCTGTTGATGGTTTTTAAGGCTGTTTTTCATCTACCTCGGCGAATGCGGGCTGGTTCCCCTTATTCTGCCTCAGTTACACTATGTCCGCGATTGCTACACAAACCGTCTCCACATACGCGTACACCATCATTACTCTACCACGCAAACATTTTTGGTTATACTCGTCTGGTATGAGACGTTGCCAAGGAGTGGTGGGTGGGGTGGAGGGGGGGGGGCGGGGGGTTACACTGGGGGCTAAACCGCACAATAAAGCTGGGTTCGGTGTGGGGTGGCGGTGAGGTGGGTGAACTGCTGTGGCCTGTTGTGGGGTTGTGCAACACTGGGCTACGGCGTGACGAACCCTCTCTGTCGTTTCTAGGTCCCCGGTTTAATACACACATACGAGGGCAGTTCAATAAGTAATGCAACACATTTTTTTTTCTGAAACAGGGGTTGTTTTATTCAGCATTGAAATACACCAGGTTATTCCCCCAATCTGTTAGCTACACAACACTATTTTTCAACGTAATCTCCATTCAATGCTACGGCCTTACGCCACCTTGAAATGAGGGCCTGTATGCCTGCACGGTACCATTCCACTGGTCGATGTCGGAGCCAACGTCGTACTGCATCAATAACTTCTTCATCATCTGCGTAGTGCCTCCCACGGATTGCGTCCTTCATTGGGCCAAACATATGGAAATCCGACGGTGCGAGATCGGGGCTGTAGGGTGCATGAGGAAGAACAGTCCACTGAAGTTTTGTGAGCTCCTCTCGGGTGCGAAGACTTGTGTGAGGTCTTGCGTTGTCATGAAGAAGGAGAAGTTCGTTCTGATTTTTGTGCCTATGAACATGCTGAAGTCGTTTCTTCAATTTCTGAAGAGTAGCACAATACACTTCAGAGTTGATCGTTTGACCATGGGGAAGGACATCGAACAGAATAACCCCTTCAGCGTCCCAGAAGACTGTAACCATGACTTTACCGGCTGAGGGTATGGCTTTAAACTTTTTCTTGGTAGGGGAGTGGGTGTGGCGCCACTCCATTGATTGCCGTTTTGTTTCAGGTTCGAAGTGATGAACCCACGTTTCATCGCCTGTAACAATTTTTGACAAGAAATTGTCACCCTCAGTCACATGACGAGCAAGCAATTCCGCACAGATGGTTCTCCTTTGCTCTTTATGGTGTTCGGTTAGACAACGAGGGACCCAGCGGGAACAAACCTATGAATATCCCAACTGGTGAACAATTGTGACAGCACTACCAACAGAGATGTCAAGTTGAGCACTGAGTTGTTTGATGGTGATCCGTCGATCATCTCGAACGAGTGTGTTCGCACGCTCCGCCATTGCAGGAGTCACAGCTGTGCACGGCCGGCCCGCACGCGGGAGATCAGACAGTCTTGCTTGACCTTGCGGCGATGATGACACACGCTTTGCCCAACGACTCACCGTGCTTCTGTCCACTGCCAGATCACCGTAGACATTCTGCAAGCGCCTATGAATATCTGAGATGCCCTGGTTTTCCGCCAAAAGAAACTCGATCACTGCCCGTTGTTTGCAACGCACATCCGTTACAGACGCCATTTTAACAGCTCCGTACAGCGCTGCCACCTGTCGGAAGTCAATGAAACTATACGAGACGAAGCGGGAATGTTTGAAAATATTCCACAAGAAATTTCCGGTTTTTTCAACGAAAATTGGCCGAGAAAAAAAAGGTGTTGCATTACTTATTGAACTGCCCTCGTACATGGCTCACGCACTAACGATTCCGTTGCCGACTTGATCTGTAGCGCCATATAACGATCCTAAAATGGTTCAAATGGCTCTGAGCGCTATGGGACTTAACATCTGAGGTCATCAGTCCCCTAGAACTTAGAACTACTTAAACCTAACTAACCTATGGACATCACACACATCCATGCCCGAGGCAGGATTCGAACCTGCGACCGTAGCGGTCGCGCAGTTCCAGACTGAAGCGCCTAGAACCGCTCCGCCACACCGGCCGGCTATAACGATCCTGCCTTGGAGGATATTAAGTGGGAGATGTGTCTCAGAGCTGGATAGTGACAGATGGTGACGCGAGACTGGACGCGCAAGCAGTTTATGTATCAGCTGATAGAGGATAACATTCGATAGGGGGACTGTGATTTTAGTTCCGATTGTGCCCACTAGAGTGCACTAAAGTAACTGAATGTTTTTCATAAACTGTTCTAGTATTGTCATAAAGGGTTATTATGTCTTTTTGTGAATGTAAAATGTTATAAATGTGTTTTAGCAGTATGAATGATGCTTGAGTGTGGTTTAAGGTTAATATGAAGATAATTGTTTAACGAATTATGTAGTAGGATTTAGTGTGGGAACATTTCGAAGAAGTATGGATATGAACAAAGGGGATTTTTGTAGAACAGATTTGTAAAGTAAGTTTATGGTAAAGGGAAAGTTAATTCAGGTATAAATAACAATAGTAAATAACTTTATGCATAAACTAAACTTCAGCATATTAGATAATTACGTCGGTAAAAAGTGCAGTCGTTAGATTTACTATTTTGCCATTGGTTATTGATGAAAAGCGCGGACTGACGCGGGAGAGTGTTGTTTTGCTATTGGCTGTTGTTAAACTGACCAATAGTAAAGCAATACTCTTCGCGCGCCTTTCTCTGCTGGTAGAGAAGACTTAGAGTATTCTAGGGAAGGGTCGAATCCTAGCCATGAAACAGTTCGGACGTGTGTAGTAGTAGTTCCGATGGAAACTATAAGTTGCCGGATCTAGCAGTGTTTCATACATCAAAAGTGTTGTAAAGTGACGGCATAATTAGTCCGATGGTTGTGTAGAAATTTCGGAATTTTTAAGTGAATTTTGTGACGAGAAAAGACATAAATTCTGCGCGGCGTATTGAGCAGGTCGGTGGCTGAAAACTGTGACTGTATTTAGTACCGCCAGACTTAATATTTGGCGAGCATTCTCAATCAAAAACAATCAGCTATTACATTTTCGGGAAATGCAACACCATAAACTTGCTAACGTGTGTGAAAGGGATTATGAGTGACTGTGTTAAGACTAGCACGGGCTTGGCAGTGACACTTGTTCAACTAAGTTTCAGAATATATTAATTGAGGACAAAATTTACAAACTTTCATTTGTGTGAAAACTTTCTCCCGAAACGTAGATTAGTGACTTAAATTGCAGCCTGGTTCACGTCGAAGTACAGTAGGTTTCACTTGGCTTTCCTACTGATGATCTGCTGAGACAATGTTCACAGGTAGGTGCAGGTCCGTCGTAAAAGGGACGGAAAGAACCGCACCGCCGCTGACTACGTCACCCGACTCCATTCTCACAAGTTATTTCAACATAATTTGAACAAACTTAGAGTATGTATATACATATATACAACTCATTCATTCTGGGAATGCGGTTCTAGGCCCTTCAGTCTGGAATCGCGCGACCGCTACGGTCGCAGGTTCGAATCCTGCCTCGGGCATGGATGTGTGTGATGTCCTTAGGTTTAAGTAGTTCTAAGTTCTAGGGGACTGATGACCTCAGATGTTAAGTCCCATAGTTCTCAGAGCCATTTGAACCGTTGGATCCATTCTGGGAATCGAGAATTTCAAACCATTGTTTGCCTGACAAGATACTGGTCCCAGGAATTCCAAGACAGTATCAAAATTTCTGCAGTAATTACTCAGAACAACTCGAACGTACCGAAACAAGTTGGCAGGAGACTACAGGGGACTGCAAGTCATCGAGTAAGGCAGAAGTGATTTCTGGCGTTCCCCATTGTAGTGTTATAGGCCCTTTGCTGTTCCTTATCTACATAAATGAATTGGGAGACAATATGAGCAGCCATCTTCTTTAATTGACTAATAAAGTCATCTGAAGATCAAACCAAACTGCAAAATGATTTAGAAAAAACATCTGAATGGTGCGAAAAGTGGAAGTTGACCCTAAATAACGAAAAGTGTGAGGTCATCCACATGAGTGCTAAAAGGAACTCAAACTTCGGTTACACGATAAATCAGTCTTATTTAAAAGCCATAAACTAAACTAAATACCTATGTATTACAATTACGAACAATTTAAATTGGAAGGAACATATAGAAAATGTTGTAGGGAAGGCTAACCAAAGACTGCGTTTTATTAGCAGGACACTAAGGAAATGTAACAGACCTACTAAGGAGACTGCCTACACTACGCTTGTCCGTCCTCTTGTAGAATACTGCTGCGCGGTGTGGGATTCTTACCAGATAGGACTGACGGAGTACATCGAAAAAGTTCAACGAAGGGCAGCACGTTTTGTATTATCGCGAAATATGGAAGAGAGTGTCACAGACATGATACAGGATTTGGGCTGGAAACCGTTAAAAGAAAGGCGTTTTTCGTTGCGACGGAATCTTCTCACGAAATTCCAATCACCAACGTTGTCCTCCGAATGCGAAAATATTTTGTTGACACCGACCTACACAGGGAGGAACGATCACTACGATAAAATAAGGGAAATCAGAGCTCGTACGGAAAGATGTAGGTGTTTGTTCCTTCCGCGCGCTATACGACATTGGAATAATAGAGAATTGTGAAGGTGGTTCGATGAAGCCACTTCCAGGCACTTAAATGTGATTTGCAGAGTATTCATGTAGATGCAGATGTAGACATACGTACACAGAGAATAATTCATAAAACATTTTTCATTTACTTATTAAAACATGACTACAACTTATTTTATGTTTGAATGCAGTAATGTTCGTCTATTACGCTTTTGACGGATGACGAATGCGATGTATGTTCAAATGGCAGAAGATACTTTTTATACAATTTAATTACAATTTAACAAGTTTCTGATTTTTTACTTTACTTGTATTGGTTCTTGTGAATTTCATGAGTCTAGTTCAACGGGAAGTAGATTTTGATGAGAGAGTTTGCGTGTACCAAAATACTTGAAATAAATGACCGAATCTTTTCATTGTACTGACTTGGAAGCTTAAATTTTTTACACCACCAAGGGAACATAGACTTGAGTATGTGGCATAAGTTTCAACTTGATACTGCAGACTGTTCCTGAGAAATAGTGTCTTCACAAACGGACAGCTAAAGAGACAAAAAGATAAATAGCGACAAAAAACATTTTTTCATGTTATTTAATTACATATTAACAATTTTCGATTTTTTTCCTTTATTTATACTATGAAACACCGCTTCTTGCCAAATGTCACGAATGTAGGTCAATAGGAACCATCTGTAGGTTTTGATAAGAAGCTTTTGAGTGTCAAAATATGTGACATTAACGGCCTTATCTTTTGACTGCATTGACTTAGAAGCTTACAATTTTTACGCAGCCGAAGATTCATAGACATTAGTACGTAACATAAATTTGAACTTCATGGCCAAAATGTTCCAGAGTAAAACGAATTTATCGGGCCAACAGTGAGACAATGGATAAAAAGAAATTACAGTTAGATATTTGTTCTTGTGGTAGGATTTCAAATTAGCAATTTTCGGATTTTTTTCCTTTACATGTACTTCGAAACGTTGTTCTTGCAAATTTCATGATTCTAAGTCAACGGGAAGCACCTTATAGGTTTTGATGAGTGAGTTTTCTGGTATCAAAATATGGGGAATAAATGGCCGTATCTCTTGGTTGAAGAAACTTAGAACCTTAAAATTTTTACAGCTCGAAGGAACCATAGACCTCAAAATGTGACATAAATTCGAAGCTGATAGTCTAACTGTTCCTCAGAAAAGGGTTCTAAACAGTCAGTCAGGAAGGCAGAGAGACAGACAGAGAGACGGACGGAGAACAAAACTATCCTATAACGGTTCCTTTCTTGCACACCGAGGCATAGAACCATAAAAATGAAATTAAATGAATTTATCTAACCAGTTTCCGTATCATTTTAACATTTCAGCTTCCGTAGCAAAGCTGGTAATCTTTTGAAGGGATAAAAGGGGCAGTCCGACAATCTGGTGTCCATTCTAATGTGTTTTATTGACTAAATGCATCAACTCCTTTAGTTCGAATTACCAGTATTGCTGATCCCACTTCAGTTCGATGTACACTGCCTGGCCAAAAACTAAGGTATGCACTCACAAGAAATGGTGGGATGTTAGTGCAACTTCGTACATGTGAACACTATCGGCGGATACGTAAAAGATTAGAGTTGTAACTCTCTGTGACGAGTTGAACGACCATCAGAGAGTATTAGTGTTGTTAATGTTTGGTGTTGTTACCAGGGACCTGAACAGAGTAGGAATTTGAGTGATCACTGTGAAGGGAACTTGCAAGAGACAGCTTTATCAGCAGCTGACAGAGTTACAGTGTGGATCTTCATTAGGCCAGCTGGTCGAATTATCCAGTATAAAGATTTGTTGGGCATACGGACGTCACAGTGGTCCGATGTTGGACTGCATGGGAACGTTGGGGGGGGGGGGGGGGGGTTGACTCACTCAACAAGATTTGTCTGACCACTACAATGGAGGACGTCGTGCTGAACACGAAGTACATCGTAATCCATTCACTGAACGTAATTGGTTCCTTGCAACATTCTGTGACATGAGACTACCAGCAGCCGGACAAGAGAATCACCACCACATCTATAGTCGGCCATTAAAACCATAAAACAAAAGACTGCGTTTGGAGTGCTGCTATGTAGAGAACCATGGACTGCTGATGAATGGAGTTGCATTGCGTTCTGCGATGAATCACCGTTCTGCACTACCCCGGATGACCTTCGTCGGCTAGTATGGCGGCGAACCCGGGAGAGGTCCAATACTTCCACCGTTTCCGAGAGGCACAGCGGTTTTGCTCTTGGCGTCAGCGTGTGGGCACCCATCGGGCGTGACTTCAGGCCACGGCTGGTAGTGACTGAAGGGGCTCGGACAGCATAACGCTACGTCACGGACATCCTGCGTTCTCATGTGTTCAAATGGCTCTGAGCACTATAGGACTCAACTTCTGAGGTCATTAGTCCCCTAGAACTTAGAACTACTTAAACCTAACTAACCTAAGGACATCACACATCCATGCCCGAGGCAGGATTCGAACCTGCGACCGTAGCGGCCTCGCGGTTCCAGACTGCAGCGCGCAGAACCGCACGGCCACTTCGGCCGGCGTTCTCATGTGTCCTCCAGACATTTGGGAAATGGTGTTTGGCACTCTTCTTATTTCGAAGATGTAATAGATAATAAACCATACATA